>NC_139143.1:120667734-121867734 GCF_964270905.1 Leucopleurus acutus
TGGGATAAAGAGAGGAATCATTACCTCTGTTTAACTGATGTATGTTGAGGGTGGGAGTTTGTTAGAAAAGGTTTCATGGAATTAGAGATTCTCATTTTTTTTTTTCATTCAGGGACTATAAACTGAGAACATATGTGCCACATGTTCTTTTACACACTGGGGATAGCAGCAGATAGATTAATAAAGTCATTACACTCTGAGCATATATTTCAGTCCAGGAGATAGACCATAAAAAGTGAAAAACAAAACTAAACAAAATATAGAATTTCAATAAGTAGTAAGTGCTATGAAGAAAATAAAGCAGGCTAAAGGAATAGACAGTGATGAGGTTTTCTACTATTTTAGGCAGAATCACAAGCAAGACCTCTCAGAGGAGATGACATTGAGCAGAAACTTAAATGATTTGATTAAGGCTTGTCTAGTTCTAGTGAGAGATTACTACAAAAAGAGACCTGGAATTTCCCAGCTTTAAGGAATAGCAAGAAGGTGAATTTGGAGGGATAGTGAAGAGCCAGATTATAATATGCTGAGTGCTAGTAAAATAAAGACTGTGGATTTTTCATTCAAAGTGTTAGGAGAAGTTCTGGAGAGGAGGGAAGTTAAACAGTTGGGTGATGTCATTAAAAGATCCCTCTTGTTACTGTGTGGAAAAATATGGCAAAAGAGCAAGAACAGAAGCAGAGAAACCTCTGAGGTGATATTGCAATAGTCCAGGCCAGAGGAGATGATGGTTTGCACTTAAGTTTACAAATGGGGAGAATTTGCTCAGAACATGGATCCTCAAGGTGAGAAATAAAAATAATCTTCCAGAATAGAAACAAGTACAAATTCATGGACCCTAGAAATAACATAGATATTTTAGAAAAATTGTACATTAAAACTTGCACAGTTTAAATAATTCTCTTCTATTTGTTTTATAATAAAATGCCTAAAATAAAATGATGTTTGTTGGTGCTTTTTTTTTTTTTTTTTTTTTTTTGCGGTATGCGGGCCTCTCCCTGTTGTGGCCTCTCCCGTTGCAGAGCACAGGCTCCGGACACGCAGGCTCAGCGGCCATGGCTCACGGGCCCAGCCGCTCCACAGCATGTGGGATCTTCCCGGACTGGGGCACAAACCCGTGTCCCCTGCATCGGCAGGCAAACTCTCAACCACTGCGCCACCAGGGGAGCCCTGTTTGTGCTTTTAATGTATGGAGACATGGTTAGAATTTTTCTTACAGCTCTCTAAGTCCAAACTTAATACCATATCTGTAGTCTCTTAATAGAAACGTGAACCAGTTGTGAGATCTGTGAGGATTTTCTAATAATGCTCAACTACAAGGAACAAAATTGGAGGAAATCTTCACTTGCTTTGGGGAGGATAGTTTATTCCTGGGAAAGTTCTCTTCTTCACCTTGCATAATATATGTGTAAAAATAAGTCATCATTTTAAAAATGTTGTCCAGTAATTTCTTTCTAAGAATGGAATATAAGTAATAGAGGTAGCCAGGAATAAGGTTTTTGTTATTTTTTTAAAAATATGGCTGATTATAGCACAGAAAAATAAAATTATTTAATGTAGGTAAAATTAGCAATAAACAGGTATGCCTTTTACACTATTCTTCATGCAAATAAATTGAACACCTCTCCCAATATAAAATGTAGAAATATTTTCCCACTGTGAGGAAGATATTAACTGTGTTTTAAAATATGTAACAATATGTGAACTTCTGATTGTTAGCAAGACTTAATATGGCAAGATCTATTTCTACATTCATAAACATATAACCTGCTCTCATTCAATAATTTATATTTTTATGTTAAATTTTTCTAAGTAAGAAAAACTCACTTCCTTTCACTGAATATATATATATATATTTTTTTTATTTGAAATACTTCATTAATAAAACATTCCTTCTTAAGAGAACTAGTTTTGCGATGCTCTTTTTCGAAAATAACAGTTAGAAACTATGTTTTTTTAAACATAATATTATACACCAATTGACCTCAATACTGAAAAAAGACTTTACATATAAATGCTCTGCATGAAAAGAGGCAGTAAAGATAGTCATAAAAGGTGATGCTATAATTTTCCAATGAAAAGCTACTTTAGTATAGTATACTTCAGTATCAGGTAATTATAACTGAAATAAGAATTTCAGCAATCAGAAACTCCTTTATAATCTGCACATAGATTATGAAATAATCAAATAAATAATATTATACCATTTAGCCTCACCTGTCAGTGTAATTCACTAAGAGTGTTCTGATAATAAATTAATATTGACTTTCATATTTAATGAGTTCATTACAATTGTCATTAATGTAATACTGAAATTCATAGTGAAATATAAATTAATTTAAGTAAGAGATCTATATTGTACAATTAACCACTTATTGCTACAGAAAGTACACTCATACAGTGTCTGTTGTCATTTCTTCTGCTACAATAAATAGTTCACATCTTTACTTAAATAAAAAAGTACATATCATTTCAAAGTTCAATATATTTCTGCTACTAACTTCTTGTGTCCCAGCCCTATACTCTTATTTTTTTCAAATATCCATATCTTCTTTCTCCAAAAATACCTTTTACTCTCTTATTTATAGAGCATTTAGGTCTATATAATCATGTGGCTTTCACTACTAATTGTGCCTTTTATCATGCCTTTCACCATACATAGGATATTGATATATTTAACAGAATTTATTTGCTTTATGCTTATGTCTGTGCTATATTTTAGGTCTTAGACTGTAAACCCCTAGAGGGAAGGGAACATGAAACCTGGAAGGTTTTTAAAAGCTTAGAAAATAATTTTTTAAGGTGATAAATTATTTAATATGTGTATTCTCAAGAATACTATTGATTTTATTTTCATTAGAAGGATAAAATTATGGCATCATTTATTATATATCTCAACTTTACTATTTTATTCTTGATTTATCATGTCTGTTCAGCCCTAGATAAAAGATTAACTTCTCTTTTAATAGACTGTTATCCTATCTATGACACACAACGTTATAGCCTATATCAGTTGATATAGTTTAAATTATGTTGCATCAACAAATAACTCCCAAATCTTGGTTCTTGTTCATGTTTAATGCAGTTGGGTCAGAGGTCTTTGGCTCAAATAACCAGATTAGTTAATGTTTTAAAGTTATTTGATTATTCCATCTCAACAACAGTCTTAGAGATTTGCTATGGCAGAAGAAGAAGATTGGAGAATTGAGCACAATTAATTAAATGCTTTATTTTAAGAAAGAATTCCATTCACATTTTATTTGCCAGTACTAATCACATGGCCATACCTAACTTCAAGGAGGCAGGAAAGCACAATTCTCTGTGTACTGAGCAATGGAATAATTGGTCAACAATAGTAACATCAATTTGTCATTTAGTATATTCTGATGACATTATTTGCCTAATAGTTGGGATACAATAATTATTTTTATTGTTTAAAAATTTATTTTACAGAGGCCCAGCTGTGAAGGCCCTGACAAAGGTCAGGACTTGGTACATGAGACTTTCCTTCCCGTGCTCATTCAAGTCGTGCTCTGCTTCAGCCGTGTAGCTGACAGGGTTTTAGTGCTCTGGCCGGTGTCAGACCTGAGCCTCTGAGGTGGGAGAGCCAACATCAGGACATTGGAACACCAGAGACTTCCTGGGCCCACATAATATCAAACGACTAAAGCTCTCCCAGAGATCTCCATTTCAATGCTAAGACCCAGCTCCACCCAACAACCAGCAAGCTACAGTGCTTGACACCGTATGCCAAACAACTAGCAAGACAGGTATACAAACCCACCAATTAGCAGTGAGACTGCCTAAAATCATAATAAGTTTGCAGACACCCCAAAGCACACCACCAGACATTGTCCTTCCCACCAGAGAGACAAGATCCAGCCTCATCCACCAGAACACAGGCATCAATCCCCTCTACCAGGAAGCCTACACAATCCACTGAACCAACATTACCCACTCAGAGCAGACACCAAAAACAACAGGAACTACAAACCTGCAGCCTGCAAAACGGACACTCCAAACACAGTAAGTTAAGTAAAATGAGAAGACAGAGAAATACACAGCAGATTAAGGACAAAAGTAAAACCCACCAGACCAAACAAATGAAGAGGAAATAGGCAGTCTACCTGAAAAACAATTCAGAGTCATGATAGTAAAGATGATCCAAAATCTTGAAAATATAATGGAGAAAATACAACAAACATTTAACAAGGATCTTGAAGAAGTAAAGAGCAAACAAAAAATGATGAACAACAAAATAAATAAAATTAAAAATTCTCTAGAAGAAATCAATAGCATAATAAATGAGGCAGAGGAATGGATAAGTGACGTGGAAGATAAAATAGTAGAAATAACAACTGCAGAGCAGAATAAAGAAAAAAGAATGAAAAGAATTGAGGACAATCTCAGAGACCTCTGGGACAACATTAAATGTGCCAACATTTGAATTATAGGGGTCCCAGAAGAAGAAGAGAAAAAAGACAGGGCTAAAAACATATTTGAAGAGATTATAGTTGAAAACTTCCCTAATATGGGTAAGGAAAGATGCAATCAAGTCCAGGAAGCAGAGTCCCATAGAGGATAAATCCAAGGAGAAACATGCCAAGACACATATTAATCAAACTATCAAAAATTAATTACAAAGAAAAAATATTAAAAGCAGCAAAGGAAAAGCAACAATTAACATACAAAGGAATCCCCATAAGGTTAAAAGCTTATCTTTCAGCAGAAAATCTGCAAGCCAGAAGGGACTGGCAGGACATATTTAAAGTGATGAAAGGGAAAAAAACACAACCAAGATTACTCCACCCAGCAAGAATCTCATTCAGATTTGATGGAGACATTAAAACCTTTACAGACAAGCAAAAGCTAAGAGAATTCAACACCAGCAAACCACCACTACAACAAATGCTAAAGAAACATCTCTAGGCAGTAAAGAGAAAAAAGAAAGAGACCTACAATAACAAGACAATTAAAAAAAATGGTAATAGGAACATACATATCAATAATAACCTTGAATGTAAATGGATTAAATGCCCCAACCAAAAGACACAGATGGGCTGAATGGATACAAAAACAAGACCCAAATATATGTTGTCTACAAGAGACCCACTTCAGACCTAGGAAAACATACAGACTGAAAGTGAGGGGATGGAAAAAGATATTCCATGCAAATGGAAATGAAAAGAAAGCCAGGATAACAATACTCATATCAGATAAAATGGACCTTAAAATAAAGAATGTTACAAAAGACAAGAAAGGACAGTACATAATGATCAAGGGATCAATCCAAGAAGATATAATAATTATAAATATATACGCACCTCAATTGAGGTGTAGGAGCACCTCAATACATAAGGCAAATGCTAACAGCCATAAAAGGGGAAATCGAAAGTAACACAATCATATTAGGGGACTTTAACACCCTACTTTCACCAATGGGCAGATCATCCAAAATGAAAACAAATAAGGAAGCACAAGCTTTAAATGATATATTAAACAAGATGGACTTAATTGATATTTATAGGATATTCCATCCAAAACAGCAGATTACACTTTCTTCTCAAGTGCTCATGTAACATTCTCCAGGATAGATCATATCTAGGGTCACAAATCAAGCCGTGGTAAATTTAAGAAAATTGAAATTTTATCAAGTATCCTTTCTGACCACAACGCTATGAGGCTAGATATCAATTACAGGAAAATATCTGTAAAAAATACAAACACATGGAGGCTAAACAATACTCTACTAAATAACCAAGAGATCACTGAAGAAATCAAAGAGGAAATCAAAAATACCTAGAAACAAATGACAATGTAAACACAATGACCCAAAACGTATGGGGTGCAGCAAAAGCAGTACAAAGAGGGAACTTTATAGCAATACAATCCTGCCTCAAGAAACAAGAAACATCTCAAATAAACAAACTAAACTTACACCTAAAGCAATTACAGAAAGAAGAACAAAACCCCCCAAAGTTAGCAGAAGGAAAGAAATCATAAACATCAGATCAGAAATAAATGAAAAAGCAATGAAGGAAATGATAGCAAAGATCAACAAAACTAAAAGATGGTTCTTTGAGAAGATAAGCAAAATTGATAAACCATTAGCCAGACTCATCAAGAAATAAAGGGAGCAGACTCAAATCAATAGAATTAGAAATGAAAAAGGAGAAGTAACAAATGACACTGCAGAAATACAAAGGATCATGAGAGATTACTACAAGCAAGTATATGCTAATAAAATGTACAACCTGGGGGCTTCCCTGGTGGAGCAGTGGTTGAGAGTCCGCCTGCCAATGCAGGGGACACTGGTTTTTGTCCCAGTCCAGGAAGATCCCACATACCAAGGAGCAGCTGGGCCCGTGAGCCATGGCTGCTGAGCCTGCGCGTCTGGAGCCTGTACTCTGCAACGAGAGAGGCCACAACAGTGAGAGGCCCGCATACCGCAAAAAAAAAAAAAAAAAAAGTACAACCTGCAAGAAATGGGTAAATTCTTAGAAAAGCACAACTTTATGAGACAGAACCAGGAAGAAATAGAAAATATAAACAGACCAATCACAAGCTCTGAAATTGTACCTGTGATTAAAAATATTCCAACAAACAGTAGCCCAGGACCAGAAGGCTTCAGAGCTGAATTCTATCAAACATTTAGAGAAGAGCTAATGACTATCCTTCTCAAACTCTTCCAAAATATAGCAGAGAAAGGAACACTCCCAAACTCATTCTATGAGGCCAGCATCACCCTGATACCAAAACCAGAAAAAAAAGCCACACAAAAACTACTAGCCAATATCACTGATGAACATAGATGTAAAAATCCTGAACAAAATACTAGTAAACAGAATCCAACAGCACATTAAAAGGATCATATTCCATGATCAAGTGGGGTTTATCCCAGGAATGCAAGGATTCTTCAATATACACAAGTCAATCAATGTGATAAACCATACCAACAAATTGAAGGAGAAAAACCATATGATCATCTCAATAGATGCGAAAAAGCTTTTGAAAATATTCAGCACCCACATATGAAAAAAACCCTCTAGAAAATAGGCATAGAGGGAACTTACCTCAACATAATAAAGGCCATAATTATCACAAACTCACAGCCATCATCATTCTCAATGGTGATAAACTGAAACCGTTTCCACTAAGATCAGGAACAAGACAAGGTTGCCCACTCTCACCACCTTTATTCAACATAGTTTTGGAAGTTTTAGCCACAGTAATCAGAGAAGAAACAGAAATAAAAGGAATCTAAATCTGAAAAGAAGTAAAACTGTCACTATTTGCATATGACATGATACTATACATAGAGAATCCTAAAGATGCTACCAGAGAACTACTAAAGCTAATCAATGAATTTGGTAAAGTAGCAAGATACAAAATTAATGCACGGAAATCTCTTTCATTCTTATACACTAATGATGAAATATCTGAAAGAGAAATTAAGGAAACACTCCCATTTACCATTGCAACAAAAAGAACAAAATACCTAGGAATGAACCTACCTAAGGAGACAAAAGACCTGTATGCAGAAAATTATAAGAAACCGATGAAAGAAACTAAAGATGATACACACAGATGGAGAGATATACCATGTCCTTGGATTGGAAGAATCAATATTGCGAGAATGACTATACTACCAAAAGCAATCTACAGATCCAATGTAATCCCTATCGAATTACCAATGGCATTTTTTACAGAACTAGAACAAAAAAAAATCTTAAAATTTGTAAGGAGACACAAAAAAACCCCAAATAGCCAAAGCAATCTTGAAGGAAAAAATTGGATCTGGAGGGATCAAACTCCCTGACTTCAGATTATACTATAAAGCTACAGTAATCGGGACAATATGGTACTGCAGAAAAACAGAAATATAGGTCAATGGAACAAGACAGAAAGCCCAGAGATAAACCCATGCACCTATGGTCAACTAATCTTTGACAAAGGAGGCAAGGATATACAATGGAGAAAATACAGTCTCTTCAATATGTGGTGCTGGGAAAACTGGACAGCTACATGCAAAAGATTGAAATTAGAACACCCCCTAAAACCGTACACAAAAATAAACTCAAAATATATTAAAGACCTAAATGTAAGACCGGACACTATAAAACTCTTAGAGGCAAACATAGGAAGAACACTATTTGACATAAATCACAGCAAGATCTTTTTTGACCCACCTCCTAAAGTAATGGAAATAAAAAGAAAAATAAACAAGTGGGACATAATGAAACTTAAAAGCTTTTGCACAGGAAAGGAAACTATAAACAAGATGAAAAGACAACTCTTGGGAGAAAATATTTCCCAACGAATAAATGGGCAAAGGATTAATCTCCAAAATATACAAGCAGCTCATGCAGCTCAATATCAAAAAAACCAAACAAGCCAATCCAAAAATGGGCAGAAGACCTAAATAGACATTTCTTCAAAGAAGATATACAGATTGACAACAAGCACATGAAAGTTTGCTCAACATCACTAATCATTTGAGAAATGCAAGTCAAAGCTACAATGACGTATCACCTCACACCAGTCAGAATGGCCATCATCAAAAAATCTACAAACAATAAACGCTGGAGAGGGTGTGGAGAAGAGGGAACCCTCTTGCACTGTTGGTGGGAATGTAAATTGATATAGCCACTATGGAGAACAGTATGGAGGTTCCTCAAAAAACTAAAAGAACTACCATACAACCCAGCAATCCCACTACTGGACATATACCCTGAGAAAACCATAATTGAAAAAGATTCATGTACCACAATGTTCATGACAGCTCTATTTACAATAGCCAGGACATGGAAGTAATCTAAGTGTCCATCAACAGATGAATAGATAAAGAAGATGTGGCACATATATACAGTGGAATATTACTCAGCCATGAAAAGAAATGAAATTGAGTTATTTGTAGTGAGGTGACTGGACCTAGAGACTGACATACAGAGTGAAGTAAGTCAGAAAGAGAAAAACAAATACCATATGCTAACACATATATATGGAATCTAAAAAAAAAAAAAAAAAACTACTTCTGAAGAACCTAGGGGCAGCACAGGAATAAAGATGCAGACATAGAGGATGGACTTGAGGGCATGGGGAGGGGGACGGGTAAACTGGGATGAAGTGAGGGAGTGGCATGGACATATATACACTACCAAACATAAACTAGATAGCTAGTGGGAAGCAGCTGCATAGCACAGATAGATCAGCTCGGTGCTTTGTGTCCAGCTAGAGGGGTGGGATAGGGAGGGTGGGAGGGAGACGCACGAGGGAAGAGATATACGGATGTATGTATATGTATGGCTGATTCACTTTGTTATAGAGCAGAAGCTAGCACACCATTGTAAAGCAATTATTCTCCAATAAAGATGTTAAAAAAATTTTACAACAAAATGTATGTTCTATTTATAAAGATAGAAATCCCTTTCAGTATTCTTCCATATTCTATAATATTTGTCCTTTTGAAGATTAATATTTTTAGTATTTAAGTTCCATCAATTACAGAGAAAAAGCTTTAAAATTAGTTACTTTTTGTAAACAGTAATATTACTATTCATTCATACATTACAGTTGAGAACACTTACATTTTGAAAGACTAATGAATTTGATCAAGGGCTTACAGCTTAGACTTTGAACCCAAGCCTATTAAATGTTCAATTGTTAAATAATATATGTTCTCTGGTTTAAGTTTTAGCCCATCTTCTAAAGTTTAGGTAAAATTTTATCTCTTCTGTAAGGCTTCCTGAACTTTTAGTCCTCAATGATCAGTCTTTTCCCTTGGCTTTTCAAATGTTTGTGTAAGTACACATTTTAATTTTATCAATGCTAGCATTTTTGCACTAACATTTATTAAATTGAATTCAACCTAGTTGTGGGGGGAATATGTTAATTAAATTAATTATAAATTAAGTTCATATCTCTGGTTTCAACCTTAACTCTCACTGCTAATTTATTGTAGAATGGCTGTCATCCATTTTTTCAGTAAATATACAATTCTCTTCATGATTCGCTGCAGCAAAATCATTATCCAATGACTTTTATATATGACCCCCCTGTGTGTATGGGCACAAACATTAGGATATGGATATTAATATCAGTATAACTCTGCACTCTAATAGCATCTGAGTCCCAATTGAAACATCAGCATGTGCACTGGGATAATGGAATCATAACACTGAGTAGAGCTGCTAGTTCCTCTTTTCCAGTGACTCCCACCTCAACTCCACTTTGGCCCACAGTCACCCAAGCACTTATCCTGAGGATTGTCCACTTCTGAATTCATAAATTTAGATATCTCACTCTCCGAGCACAACCTCCTACCCATCTAGATCTCTTGCAGTTCTCTCTCCATGCTTGCCCATGTAAATTACTACGATTTCCAGATATTGACCCCTATCCTTTCTTCCCACCTATCACTATTTTCCTGTTTTCACTTCCTTCCCACCTGACTTGTATTCCATGGTCCACTATTTCTACCTTCATTAATTACTTATATTGCATGTTAACTCAACAGGTTCACAGCTGAAGAAAATTCACTCTTCTTCCTATGTTCCAGTAAATGGCATTACCATTCATTCTGTTGTCCTGAAACCTACGGGACATTCCTGAATGTTCCCTCTCCCTTACTTCACACAGCTAATCATTTACCCAGTTGATTTTATCTCCTACATATCTTTCAAATCCATCTTTACCTTCCTGCTATTATTACCCTAGCTGAGCCCTACATCATAACCTACGCAGATTGCTGCAACAGCTTTCTGACTGGTTTCCCTATTTTCAGTCTTGTCTCTCTCCGGGCAATTCTCCAGACTGAAGTAAGATTGACCTTTCGAAACTACAAATCTGATCATGTTAAATTCTTATGCAAAATCCTAATGACTTCCCACTGTCCTTCGATAAATTTGAAATTCTTCAGCATGGTTTGTCAGCCCTCTCAAGATTTTGAAGAGTTTACTTCATAAGCTAGTGTCCTTCTAATCCACACAACCTACTTAATTTCCAGGCTTGAGACCTATTGAATTTCCAGTCTCTCTAAATTGCTGTGATTTTTAAAAAAATATTTTTAAGGTCATACCATGTATAGTTGTTTCCTAAAATGAGAATATTTCCTTTATCCTTTTATTTTTCCTCTACTCTGTCCTTTCGAATTCCATGTCCCTAATTAGTTCTCCTCCTTAAAATCTTAGCACAGGTTTGTTTCCACTTCTTTAGATCCTTAAGTCTGATTTAGATGCCCCTCTCATATGTTTTAATGAACACTAAATCTCCCCAAGGACTTTGCATGGAATTATATTTGCTGGTTTTTCTAATCACCCCTTCCACCATTCACCCTGGGAATGGTCCCAACCTACTCTCCATGCATCTATTCCAATAAATTTTCCATTAAACCATCTTCATCTATTTTTGTATTTCAAGATGAAATTCCTGTGCTACCTCCAAACCCATTTTCTGAAATAATGTTTAAAAGGTGCTTTAAATATTTTAGATCCCATAGGAAATATATTATATAAAATTTAAAAGTATATATAAAGCTCATCTTTGAAGAATACTTCCTCTGTAAAAAATACTTGAATGACAGAATCACAAAAAAAATACAGTTCTCTTTTTCTCCAATTAAAGATATCCAATTATGTTGTAAAATTGCAAGTGCTGTTAAGGTACAAAATATTCATTTTGATTAGAAGGGGTTAATGGGATATTTTTATACCAAGTTATAAAGTCACTTAGAAGAAGGACATTTTAAGGTTCTGTTTTACTGTCAGTGACATCCATTTCAATTTTGCTTAGCTTACAAATTGAAACAAAAAGGAAAGTTTTTTTTTTTTTTCCTAATTGCTCACATTGCAAAGTTTGGAATATGAAAAGTCAAGCTGTGTTCTCTCTGGTTCAATATCACCTCAAGTAATAAAGTTTCTGTAATTAGCACTTTACTGACAGTTCGGGTGATGATGCATAAGGCAGAATGGAAGCCAGCTCTCTCTTCCATAGTGTAATATTGTAGCATAGCTAAAGGAAGTGTAAATTTTGAAAGAAAAGAGCAGATATTTCTTGAAGACACCCAGGGAGCTAATATGCTGAATAAGAAGCTGACATTTTTTATGTAGTTAACTTTTCTGAGTACATCTAAACCACAACTGCAACTCATGGCTATCAGAGTTTTACTCTTAGGAAATGGAGCTTGAATCTTTTGGGTTCTTATAACTATGCAAATCTTCACACTATATGTTTGATGATTTGTAATTTGTATATGCTTTATAGTTTTTTCCAAATTAACCTGGATCAATTTAACTAACATGAAAATATTTCTGAAAGTCTGCACCACCTCTATGAAACTGGGCAATTGCCAAGCACACTATATGTTTGATGATTTGTAATTTGTATATGCTTTATAGTTTTTTCCAAATTAACCTGGATCAATTTAACTAACATGAAAATATTTCTGAAAGTCTGCACCACCTCTATGAAACTGGGCAATTGCCAAGCAAATTTGTGTCCTTTTCCATCCCTTTATGGAGATAAAGAGAATAATTCTATGTTTACAAAATCAATGCAGCAGAATATATGCTTAAATATAAACTAAGAAGGTCTGTGAAAAATATTTGGAAATTGACTAGTTTTACTCATGCTTTCCTGATCTAATTTTAATCTACATACATTATCATAAGAACTCTGTGTAGAATTCACTCCAAAACAGATGACACAGTCCCTCAAACTTCCCCCAATGTATTCTTACTCTAGGTTAATTATCTTTTATCTGTCTATCCATGGCACTTTATAATAACACTGACATGACTGATATCCTGGGGGTCCTAAAATTTCATTTGACTTTCAAACTCTCCTCTCTTCATTAGATGACATCTGTAAAACTGGCTTTCAAGCTCCAAAGAAGACCTTTGTGAAATTCAGAACCATGATGGACTTGAAATATCTCATGGAGACATTACTGGCCAATCAAAGGCTTCGCTGGCTCTTTTTGAGACTCATTTATGTTAAAGTGCAAATCTTCATTGTTGCATAGTATTCCAGGGAGCATATATAACATTCATACACTATTTATTTAAACTTCTCATAAAATGTAGAATAATATACCTACTAGAAAAATAAATTCTTCAAAATTAAGTAGAGTCTTGCAGAGAAGTGTGGAAATATTATGCTCAGAAACTTAGTGCAGTGTGGAACATACCAGAGTCACAAGAAAGCCACTTTAAGTTGATTTGGCAAGCTTTAGCAATTTGCTGTTCTGAAGTCTTTCCAATACAAGTGTTTCTTTCTTTTAGCCAAAGAAATAAGTCAGGCTTAGAAAGCTGTGAAAAGTATTTGAAAATTGGCTATTTTTACTCATTCTTTGCTGACCTATTTTTAATTTATATACATTATCATCAGAAATCTGTTTTATAATTCACTCCAAAATATTCATTCTGAGAACTCAGCTCACTTCTCTTTCTTGGTCTAGTTATTTTCAATGTCTATTTAAGCAAGCCTGCTAAATCACTTATCAATGTTATGTCCTGTCCAACACATATATCATAGTAGGAAAACACATACATTTAAGCTTAAATTTCTGTAAAATAAATGTGTTCTGCTTTATCAATTTTTGAAAGCTCAAATTGCAAATAAAACCTTTTGACTTAGAAGGAGCTTAGCTTTTTTTTTTTTTCCTGCTCTCTAGTAAATTTTTCATGTAGATATCTCAGAAGGAATTACAAATAGAAGGTTAATTTTGATAAAATTTTCCAAGACTTAGGTTTGGAGATCTTTTTTTTTTTTTTTTTTTTTTTTTTTTTTTTTTGCGGTACGCGGGCTTCTCACTGCTGTGGCCTCTCCCATTGCGGAGCACAGGCTCAGCGGCCCTGGCTCACGGGCCTAGCTGCTCCGCGGCATCTGGGATTTTCCCAGACCGGGGCACGAATCCATGTCCCCTGCATCGGCAGGCGGACTCTCAACTACTGCACCACCAGGGAAGCCCTGGAGATCTTTTAAAATTATTTACTTATACAGGTTTAACGTGCTTTAATATAAGCCAATTTTTTGAAAAACTTTAAAGTAATTCAAGGAAGTTATTTATAGCCATATCCAACATTCTGAAGAGTACTGAAGCCAGATTTGGAGAAAGAGAGTTTTCCTATCTGTTATCTCCTAAGTTACAAAAACATTCTTATAATAATTTTATTTTCTAAGTTAATTAAAAACTGCTTTATAGTGGTGTTGCATATTATCTGAGTTTCTCAAATTTTAGGTATTTTTTGCAGTCCTCAATTATATTATGGAGGCTGGATTATGCACAGATCTTTCTAATGGTTATATATAAAGCGCTTGAAGCCTCTATTATTTTATAATAGGCAATACCTAAATGAATAATGAATTGGACTCATCTTTCTTATGTGACTCTAAAGGTCAAAGCATACCACCTGAATATTTTTATCCTCTATGAATATTTCCATTTAAGAGTTTATTTAAGAGAATTTTAAAATCTTCTCATTATGTCTTAACAGCATGATATCATACTCTACTTTTTTGACTTCTGCATTTGATATGGAGTAAAATTGCATCATATTACCAAAGCACATTCACTTTGTCTTCAATTTAGAAACTTTCCAGAATCAAACTGAGTCAATCTATGCTTTAAAAGTCCCCCACAAGAAGAATCCTACATAAATTACTGTGTGTTTAAAGGTTTCTGATTTTAATCTAATAACTGAAATATCAAAGCTACATTTTAATTTAAGCATTTGGGCATCACTAACAGGTGTTCTCATCAGACTTAGGAACCCTACAGCAAGGTTTATCAGTGTCAAATGCTAAAATCCTAAATTTAGTGCCAGATCCCTTTCAAATAGCATTTACATTTTTCTATCTTAACCTACTTTGAATCCCCTGAGCATTTTGTCTATTTCTATTAGTAGATTTTGCTGATTTTTTTTAACTTTTCAAAGGCTCTTTAAATTATTCTAAAATCATATATTTACCACGAGAAAGCAGGTGTCTTTTTAGAGTATATTATGCTTAAATTGCTCATAAAATTAATTTTCTCAGGTTGGAAGAAGGTTTTTAAACTCTAATTTGAAAACTTTAATCTGGCATTCTGAAAGCCCTGTGGCACAGTGGTTGAGAGTCCGCCTGCCGATGCAGGGGACACAGGTTCGTGCCCCGGTCCAGGAAGATCCCACATGCCGCGGAGCAGCTGGGCCCATGAGCCATGGCCAGCCAGCTGAACCTGCGCGTCTGGAGCCTGTGCTCCGCAACGGGAGAGGCCATAACAGTGAGAGGCCCACGTATCACACACACACACACACACACACACAAAATTAAAATTAAGATTGTTCCAGGAACTGGAATGTATCTTTTTCCATATCCATAATATTTGTGGCTTTCGTACTTTTATGTAATTAGACTGCAATAACATACATTGAACGATAAAATTATACTGTACAAAATTTAATATTTGGTGATTCAGAAGGCACTTTAAGTTATTACATTTTCTTGAAGTCAACATTATGTACTTTATATTTTTTTGTTGTACTGGCAAACATGGATATATTGATTAATAGACATTTCCTGCAGACACAATGTTTTATGAACTGATTTTACTACATCTTTTCTTAACATAAAGATGATCAGAATACAGAGAGACTTCTGTTTATACACATATATACTAGATATTTCTAGCTAAATGGATTTCAGGCATCTTACTTAAATGTTTCTAAAAACAAACTGAGTACTTTGTCCTTAACTCTCCTATTCTTTCATTTTGACCCCATTTTATATTTTCAAATACCTACTCTCCAAACCTCAAAATATCAGGGTAACCCTTATCTGTTTTTCTTTCCTGATTCTCTGAATCTGAATGGTTAGGTGCCTGCTACCTCCTAAAAGACATTTTAATCTATCTTTTTAATTTTATTGCCCACGATCTCTCATCAAAGCTTACTTTGACTAATAATAATAAGAGCTGAAAGGATTGCATGTCTATTATTTTCCAGACTTTAGGTAAAACCCTGAACATTCATTATTTATTTAAATCTTTAAAGCAACCTTTATTTTTATTCTCACTTAAAAGAAGACTACTAAGGGTTAGATATGTTTGATGATTTTCCTGTTTTCAGAGAACTAGATATTGACAGAACCAGAACTGGAAGCTGCTGAAAGTCTCTGTACCTGATACACCTGTGACAATGGCCTTTTCTCTAAATCTAGAAACTGTCACCCACTTACAGTGCTGTCTTACTGCAAAGACAGTCCTCACACTTCCTTCTGTCAAAATTCTATTATTTTCTCAACCCTCAGTAGAAATCTCAGTCTCAACATTTTATCCTCCCAGACTGTCACAGGTATGTCAGCTACACGAGGTGGAGGGTGGGAGTTGAGGTGAGAAAGGAAGGTTTGTGTTAAAGAGTTTGGAGGCCATGCGAAAGGTCAGGACTTTATCCCAAATAAGGGAACAGTTTGGTTGTCGTGGCGGCAAAGTATAGCCTTTAAGAGCAGCTTCCACTTCTGACTCTCAATATCTAGCTCTCTGAAATCAAGCAAGTTACCAAACCTGTCTAACCCTTGGTTAACCCATCTCTAGAATGCAAGTGACAAACCAAAACACTATATTTGCAACATATGTGATAATGATTTAATACCCCCATTGAGTAATGAGCTTCTGCAAGTTAGTTAATTTGAAGACCAAACAAATAAAATAATGAGTAAAAAATATTAAATATAAATGACATGCAAATATACAATAAACACATAAAGTACTTATTTAAATAACTTGTGATAATATTGCTATTTAAATGGGATAAATTTATAAAGATCAGTAGTAATTTGGTTTTCATAAGGATTGTAGAAGTACATGTCAGGTACCCTGTCATGTGTCATTATTAAAAATTGAAACCCTTCCACAATTTCAGCTGCACGCGTCTCTCTCTGACCTACCAAAGTCTTTCTAATTTACTTTCTCTAGTTCCAAACACCTAATGCATTGTTAATGACAGTTAAATTGGAATATTACTGAAGGATATATAGAGTCTATTAAATCTTTTTGGAAATGAATATAACTTTTTATACAATAATTCCTTTCTTCTGTGTATTCTATACACACACACACACATATACACACACACAACCACATTTTACACTTTTGAATTAGGATGCTGGCTACTGCTCCCACATGATGTAATTTCCTATTACTATTTCTCTTTCTTCCTTACTGTGCATCTTTCATACTGTCCATCTTGCTGTCACTTAAACACACAAAATGCTTTCATTTCTCTGGGTCTTTATATTTTCAATTACTTTGCCTGGAACTGTCTTCCCCCAGTTATTTGTAAAACTTACTCCATTTTACTCAGGTAATTTATTCAATTGTCACCTTCTCAAAGAAGTCTTCACTGAATATCCTATATAAAATTATACCCCTGTTACTCTTAATCTTCCTCCTTAAGTTTATTAACAACTGATATTATTATTATCCAGTTATCTGTTCTCTGTTTCCTTTATTTGAATGTAAGTTTTATAAGGTAACAACAGTGCTTTGGTCAGAGCTGAATCTTTAGCACCTATAACAATGTATGATGTGTAGTATGTGCTCAATGAATATTTGTTAATCAAATGAGTAAATCCCTAGGCTCTTTTGCTTCTACTGACTGGGATCAAAAGAGAGCACCAGATACCCATCTTCCCTACTAACCCATGCTTACAGACCTGACACCACCATGTGCCTTGAATCCACCAGAATTAATTTCATTTGTCTTTTATCCTGACCTAGTTTCCAAGATATCTCTCACTTCCCAAACTCTAATCCTTATAATGCTCATATACTCCACATTCATTCCCTTTTTCATACTTTTCCATCTTCCAATAGTCTTCCATTGTATTCTCTGGAATTCACAGTTGATCCTTAGAAAAATTCCTTGCATCTACACCTCTTTTCTATTGTTTAATTTGCTCTCTTTATCTAATGAAAACTTGGCTCTCTGTCAAAGGCTCTGGTTTCCCTGCAAGCCTGTCTGATGAAGACTGTTTTTACTCCATCTTTAGAATACCTTTCTATTACTGGACCTGGGTTGGGATAGGTGAATTTTATTGTTTTTCAATGCCATATCTAAACCATTCCCGCTTTCCTCCTCCCTAAAATGTTCTATTTTTGAATATCATGTAATCTAGTTGTACCATCCAGTATCCCTTATTGTTACATTCCCAGACCTATCCTGTTGGTTTCTTGACTTTAACTTTTGGCTCCCTTTCTCACTGACACAAGTTCTATTTTTGTTCTTAGCAATTTCAATATTTCAGGTAAATAATCCTTATGACACCCTAAATTCTCTGACCCTTTCATTCCATCTTCCAATAATCTTGTCCTCCACTTGCTTTGCCTTAGGTACCCTGTCATGTATCATTATCAAAAATTACAACTCCACCATAATTTCAGTTCCATTTTCTGTAATTTCTGACCACCATCTTTCTAATTTACTTTCTGTAGTTCCAAACACCAAAAATTCTTTAATTCCACTGGGAAATCTAATCAATTGCTTCAATCAACTTTTTACTGTCCCTCGTCCCTTTGATGTTGCCATTCCTCTCCTTACCCAACCTAAATTCCATGAGTGATCTATAAAATCACCTCTTGATGTGCACCATTAACTGCCTGTCAGGTTTTTATTGTTTCTTCCTGTTTGGCAAGACCGCAATTTGGTTAAATCCAGATCACCATTCACTATGCCTACTATTCTGCAGCTAAACATAAGTAGAGAAAATACACAACCATCCTTACTAATAACCACAAACCTGATGGGATCTCTTCATGCTAGTCAGGGAGTCATACTATTCCATTAATTCCTCCACTGTTCTATTTCAGTTTCATATCTTCTTCTCCTTCTTTATAATTACAACATCTCCTCCCCTGTCCTTACTCTCAACTCATGACTGTACACCTAATTTCATGAAGGAAATTGAAATAATAAAAAAGAAAACATCATAGATTCCCACCGTTACATCTGCCCACTTACCACGTGTGAACCCACACTATTTGCTATCTGCCCATCCTGTTGCCTGAGGTGAACTATCTCTACTACTAGCTAAAGCCAATTCTACATGCATTCTAGATTCCAGCAGCTCCTATTTACCCAAAAACTTTTCCCAGCAATTCCCCTTTCTCTTCTCCCAGTTTCTCTGCATCTCTACTGGATCATTCTCATCAGCATACAAGCAAGCATCTGAATACATTTTTCTCTTCTATCTTTACTACTCTTGTCTGGGCTCCATTACCTCTTTCCAGGATTACTGCAATGGCTTACTGATGGGTCTTCCTACATCTACCTGCTCCTTGTCCCCCATACAATCTGTTCCCATCATAGTGGTCAGAGAGAACTTTTTAAAACATAGCTCAAGTCATAATGAATGCCCTCTCTTCTAAAATCCTCACTGAATCTCCATGTCACTCAGAATAAACCCTCAAGTTCTCACTTGTCATACAAGGTCTTACATCATTTAACCCCCCACTACCACTCTCGACCTTCTTGCCCACTTCTCTCCTTATGGACCACTCTGCTCCAGCCACAGATGTCTACTGCTCTTCCTTCGATGTATCTCCCACATTTCCTCACAAGCCTTTTGTATTTGTTATTCCCATACTGGAGGTGATCTTCCACTAAGTTAACTTCACCATTTTATTCAAGTCTTTGCCCATGTCACTTTTTTAACTAGTCTTATCTAAACCATTTTATTTAGAATTGTAGCCACACTCTCACTCCCTATACTCGGTGCCCCTTATCCTGCTCTGCTTCTCCTTTTTCCATAGGTCTTCACACTTTATAACATATCATATAATTTACTTTAACTATTTATATTTTTAAAATACCTGTCTCTACCATTAAATTTTAAGCCCCAGAAGGGCAAGAATCTTTGGCTCTTTAGTTCACTGAAAAATCACAACAACACCACCTGTAAAATATTAGACATGCCATCAATTAATAGTTGTCTACTGAATAAATATATTTGTGCAAAATATATATGGATAAAAACATTCTGTGCATCCTTGTTTTAACAGGAAAAAAATTGGACAATATAAATAATGGAATGGTTAAGGGAGGTTTTACTCATTATGTGGAAATTATGCTATTAAAAAATCTGACATGGAAAAATTCCCAGACTACAAATAAACTTTAAAAAAATAAAATAAAACATAGAATAGGATTACACTGACAAATTAAAAGTATATATGTACATTTCTCTCTCTATATATAAATAGATTTAGAAAGAAACACCACAGTGATTTGCAACAGTGAATACAGTTAGGCAGGGGACGAGGTTTGATGGGATAAAGAGAAAAGGGCAAATGTGGAATTTTTAATTAATTGATATTTTTGAATTTTATTTTATTTTATTTTTTTATACAGCAGGTTCTTATTAGTCATCATTTTATACATATTAGGGTATATATGTCAATCCCAATCTCCCAATTCATGCCACAGCCACTACCACCCACTCCTGGCTTCCCTCCTTGGTGTCCATATGTTTGTTCTCTACATCTGTGTCTCTGTTTCTTCCTGGCAAGTAACCAGTTCATCTGTACCATTTTTTTTAGATTCTACATATATGTGTTAATATACAATATTTGTTTTTCTCTTTCTGACTTACTTCACTCTGTATGACAGTCTCTATGTCCATCCACATCTCTACAAATGACCCAGTCTTGTTCCTTTTTATGGCTGAGTAATATTCCACTGTATATATGTACCACATCTTATTTATCTACTCATCTGTTGGTGGGCATTTAGGTTGCTTCAGTGACCTGGCTACCATAAATAGTGCTGCAATGAACATTGGGGTGAATGTGTCTTTTTGAATTATGGTTTTCTCTGCATATATGCCCAGTAGTGGGATTGCTGGGTCATATGGTAATTCTATTTTTAGTTTTTTAAGGAACCTCCATACTGTTCTCCATAGTTGCTGTATCGATTTACATTCCCACCAGCAATGCAAGAGGGTTCCCTTTTCTCCACACCCTCTCCAGCATTTATTCTTTGCAGATTTTCTGATGATGACCATTCTGAATGATGTGAGGTGATATCTGATTATACTTTTGATTTGCATTTCTCTAATCATTAATGACGGTGATCAGCTTTTCATGAGCCTCATGGCCATCTATATGTCTTCTTTGGAGAAATGTTTATTTAGGTCTTCTGCCAATTTTTGGATTGGGTTCCTCATTTTTTTAATATTGAGCTGCATGAGCTGTTTATATATTTTGGGATTAATCCTTTATCCGTTGATTTATTTGCAAATATTTTCTCCCATTCTGAGGGTTGTCTTTTCATCTTGTTTATAGTTTCCTCTTTTAAGTTTCATTAGGTCCCATTTGTTTATTTTTGTTTTTATTTCCATTAGTCTAGGAGGTAGGTCAAGAAAGATTTTGCTGTGATTTATGTCAAAGAGTCTTCTTCCTAAGTTTTCCTCAAAGAGTTTTATAGTGTCTGGTTTTACTTTTAGGTCTTTAATCCATTTTGAGTTTATTTTTCTGTATGGTGTTAGAGAGTGCTCTAATTTCAATCTTTTACATGTAGCTGTCCAGTTTTCCCAGCACCACTTATTGAAGAGGCTGTCTTTTCTCCATTGTGTATTCTTGCCTCCTTTGTCATAGATTAGTTGACCATAGATGCATGGGTTTATCTCTGTGTTTCCAATCCTGTTTCATTGATCTAAATTTATGTTTTTGTGCCAGTACCATATTATCTTGATTACAGTAGCTTTGTAGCATAGTCTGAACTCAGGGAACCTGATTCCTCCAGCTCCATTTTTTCCCTCAAGACTCCTTTGGCTATTCGGGGTCTTTTGTGTCTCCATACAAATTTTAAGATTTTTTCTTCTAGTTCTGTAAAAAATGCCATTGGTAATTTGATAGAGATTGCATTAAATCTGTAGATTGCTTTGGATAGTATAGTCATTATCAGAATATTGATTCTTCCAATCCAAGAACATGGTAAATCTCTCCATCTGTTTGTATCATCTTTAATTTCTTTCATCAGTGTCTTATAGACTTCTGCATACAGGTATTTTGTCTCCTTAATAGGTTTATTCCTAAGTATTTAAATCTTTTTGTTGCAATGGTAAATGGGAGTGTTTCCTTAATTTCTCTTTCAGATTTTTCATCATTAGTGTACAGGAATGCCAGAGCTTTCTGTGCATTAATTTTGTATCCTGCAACTTTACCAAATTCCTTGATTAGCTCTAGTAATCTGGTGACATCTTTAGGATTCTCTATATATAGCATCATGTCATCTGCAAACAATGACAGTTTTACTCCTTCTTTTCCAGTTTGGATTCCTTTTATTTCTTTTTCTTTTCTTATTGCTGTGTCTAGGACTTCCAAAAATATGTTGAATAATAGTGGTGAGAGTGGACATCCTTGTCTTGTTCCTGATCTTAGAGGAAATGCCTTCATTTTTCACCATTGAGAAAGATGTTTGCTGTGGGTTTGTCGTATATGACCTTTATTATGTTGAGGTAGGTTTCCTCTATGCTCACTTTCTGCAGAGTTTTAATGATAAATGGGTGTTGAATTATGTCAAAACTTTTTCTGGATCTATTGAGATGATCATATGGTTTTTCTTCTTCAATTTGTTAATATGGTATATCACATTGATTAATTTGCATATATTGAAGAATCCATGCATCCCTGGGATAAATCCCACTTCATCATGGTGTATGATCCTTTCAATGTGTTGTTGGATTCTGTTTGCTAGTATTTTGTTGAGGATTTTTGCACCTATATTCATCAGTGATATTGGTCTGTAATTTTCTTTTTTTGTAGTATCTCTGTCTGGTTTTGGTATCAGGGTGATGGTGTCCTCGTAGAATGAATTTGGGAGTGTTCCTTCCTCTGCAATTTTTTGGAAAAGTTTGAGAAGGATGAGTGTTAGCTCTTCTTTAAATGTTTGATGGAATTCACCGTTAAACTATCTGGTCTTGGACTTTTGCTTCTTGGAAGATTTTTAATCACAGTTTCAATTTCATTACTTGTGATTGGTCTGTTCATATTTTCTATTTGTTCCTGGTTCAGTCTTGGAACGTTATACCTTTCTAAGAATTTGTCTATTTCTTCCAGATTGTCCATTTTATTGGCATATAGTTTCTTGTAGCAGTCTCTTATGATGCTTTGTATTTCTGTGGTGTCCATTGTAACTTCTCCTTTTTCATTTCTAATTTTATTGATTTGAGTCCTCTCCCTCTTTTTCTTGATGTGCCTGGCTAAAGGTTTATCAATTTTGTTTATCTTCTCAAAGAACCACCTTTTAGTTTTATTGATCTTTGTCATTGTTTTCTTTCTTTCTCTTTCATTTATTTCTGCTCTGTTCTTTATGATTTCTTTCCTTCTACTAATTTTGGGTTTTGTTTGTCTTTCTCTAGTTTCTTTAGGTGTAAGGTTAGAGTTTTTATTCGATTTTTCTTGTTTCTTGAGGTAGGATTCTACTGCTATAAACTTCCCTCTTAAAACTGTTTTTGCTGTGTCCCATAGGTTTTGGATAATCCTATTTTTGTTGTCTATTGTCTTTTGGTATTTTTTGATTTCCTCTTTGATTTCTTCAGTGATCTGTTGGTTATTTAGTAACATATTTTTTAGCCTCCATGTGTTTGTGTTTTTTTATGTTTTCTTCCCTGTAATTGATTTCTAATCTCATAGTGTTGTGGTCAAAAAAGATGCTTGATATGATTTCAATTTTCTTAAATTTACTGAGGACTGATTTGTGACACAAGATGTGTTCTATTCTGGAGAATGTTCAGTGTGCACTCAAGAAGAAAGTGTAATCTGCTCTTTTCAGATGGGATGTCCTATAAATATCAATTAAATCTATCTGGTCTATTGTGTCATTTAAAGCTTGTATATCCTTATTAATTTTCTGTCTGGATGATCTATCCATTGGTGTAAGTGAGGTGTTAAAGTTCCACACTATTATTGTGTTACTGTTGATTTCCTCTTTTATAGCTGTTAACATTTGCCTTATGTATTGAGGTGCTGCTATGTTTGGTGCATATATATTTATAATTGTTATATCTTCTTCTTGGATTGATCCCTTTATCATTATGTAGTGTCCTTCCTTGTCTCTTGTAACATTCTTTATTTTAAAACCTATTTTATCTGATATGAATATTGCTACTCCAGCTTTCTTTTGATTTCCATTTGCATGGAATATCTTTTTCCATTGCCTCACTTTCAGTCTGTATGTGTCCCTGGGTCTGAAGTGGGTCTCTTGTATACAACATATATACAGGTCTTGTTTGTATCCATTCAGCAAACCTGTGTCTTTTGGTTGGAGCATTTAATCCTTTCACATTTAAGGTATTTAACAATATGTATGTTCCTATTACCATTTTCTTAATTGTTTTGGGTTTGTTTTTGTAGGTCCTTTTTTTCTCTTTTATAAAGCTGGGCCTGTGAGCCATGACCACTGAGCCTGCGCGTCTGGAGCCTGTGCTCTGCAACAGGAGAGGCCACACTAGTGAGAGGCCCATGTACCACCAAAAAAAAAAAAAAAACATAAACTAATTATTCAGGAGATACACACCATTCCTGAGATCAGTACCTGAAGAAAATATTCTAGTCTGAGTCTCTCCTTAGTGATGTGTGAGCAGCAACTTTATCACTGTTTTGTAGTAACTTTAATACATTTTATAAAGCTTTTCCTTTTTAAATGTTTTATGGAGACTGCCATAGCTCAGCTTGTCAATACCAAACTTGTAGGTTGTGAGGGCTTGTAAGGGGAGGCTGGCAATAAGTCACCAAACAATATGATCAAGAAACTTGGCTGCTATCATATTAATTCCAAGGGCCATTTTTAGTTGGGAGGAAGGGGGAAACTGGGAAATGTTGGTCAAAGGGTACAAAGTTTCAGTTATGCAAGCTGAAAAAATGTTGGAAATTTACTGAACAACATGGATACTACAGTTAATGGTAGGTATTATATTCTTAAAGAGGGTAGATCTTAAATGTTTCCATGACAAACATGCACACAAAAGAGCCATATTTATAGTGCCTTAATCTATGGTTTGTTATTTTGTTTTCTGAAAAAGTAGATTCCTTGGTCAAATATTTGAGAGAAAATCTATATCAAACTAAGTGTTTCTTTACATATAAGGACTACTTAGAGCCTTTATTATGCAAATTTGCATTATAAATCTTTAAGAGTGAGATAGGAGCAAAGTTAAGTCTGGGACTCTGTTTTGGAAAGAGCATGTCCTCAGGCTTTTGTTCTATGCAGCACACTTTGGGTGAGTGATATGAATGGTCCCTCCTGTTAAGGGAGTCTCTACAAATAGGGATTTTATTCTTTGTCTGTTTGCTGTCCTTCAATAGGACTATTGAGTGAAAAGCCTTTTCTTGATCCTGTAGCTTGATTTGTAGCTCTATTTTTATATTTATGTTTATGCTGAATCTGATTTTTCTTTGACAATTTCTCTGCCACTTTGGATATTTATCAAGAACTGTTTTTGTTAATCAGTACCTAATATTGCCAGTGCCTAGCACAGTGTTTATCGAATATTTATTGAAAGAAAAACCTAAAAAATATGTTCACAGGAAGAACAAAATTTCATGAAACATTATTTATAATTCTAAGGTATTTTCCATATTCCACAGCTTTCTATGTGTAGAAAGTCAAATGACATTTTGTTGTTGTTGTTTTTTGCTGGAATTATACCTACCCAATGTGTCAGTGATCATGCTGGTCAGAAACTCTGATTAGTCACTATAAATTTCTTTAATAATGGTTAAAAATAAATTAATAAATAGTTTGTTTAATAGAGTAAATCTTCTAAAATATGATATCTGACAAAGAAAATTAAAATATTTCTTTGTGGAAAAAAAAGGTTGAAAAACTAGTTTAACTCTTACTTTACAGAAGAGGAAACTAAGATTAATGGGGTAAAGCAGATTTGTCCACTCTTGCACAAAACTTTTAGCGTAGAGTAGGTATTAAAATTTACATGTTGTGACTTCCATGCAACAGGGCCTTTTTTTCTAGACCTTTCCCTTTGCAGATTTCATCGTAACGTTTCTCATTCTCCTTGTCTTATCCTTTTTATTTCATTTACATAACAAGTGATATTCTTTTGCATATATAAAGGACTCTGCCGTTTCCGAGATGTGAGGCCCTGTGAGCTGGCAGTTGGGAAAGCTGCATTTCCATTCATTTACTGATGGGAGGCACGGCTTCTGACAGAGCTGATTCACAGTGATGGGGCAGACTGGCTGAAAACTGGTAGGAGGACTTTGCAACAGCTCTGGGGCCAAATCAAGGCCACAGGCCGTATGTCTGGTTCCTCTGTCATAAACAGACGACCAAGTGTACACATTCCCAGGTGTAATGTCACTGGGATTTTAGTTGCAAACATATAAACTAATGACATTCAATTATGTTCAGAGGTAATGTTGTCAAAGCCGCCAAGGAAACAATTTATTTGTCTTACACAGTATGTGATTCAGAGTGCATTAGTAAGTTTTCATTGCTTAGTTGTTTAATATGCTCCTGAAGAGGTGCTTCTGCAACCTGTTGTATAGGCATGATTCATACACTTATATAACGGGCATAGATATGATGACATGGAGGGTTACTCCAGAATCAGTTTTATGTATATTAAAATCAGCTCATTTCTTTGTAGGCATTGGCCAATTAAAGGAAGAAAGGCAAGGTTTCTCAAACCAGTGAAGTGACACTATCTGTTAACACCAATTGGTGGAAAATTGATGAAAGGCTTAAAATTTTGGCTCCATGAAACTCTATTCTTGCTAAATGGTATCACATTTTCCCATATAGAGAAAGAACTATCTGATTTACATAAAATGTGGGTATAGAACAAGAAATAATATTTAATATAGAACTTTTATAAATATTAAAGTTATTTAATAATAACTTTACAAGAGACCACATAATGCTTTTATAATGTTCTTGGAAGAGATGCTATAGAAACTAAATGGGCTAATTTCTAGGTTTCCTTATTGACACTATTACTAGTGGTAAAAAGAAACACCCAGAAAATTGAATTGGGGAGGTGAACCATAACTTCACACAACACAGTACAGCAACAAAAATAACAACAACAACAATGTTCCTTTACATTAGCATTTTTATTTACTGTGTGCATAAACATGATTTATATTCTTTAATTTATGTGTATTAAATTCAATACAGAACGGGTGTGTGGAGGCAGCTACAGAGGGAACATATCATTATTATCATTTTTATCATTCTTATTTCATAGATCTCAGAACTGAGATTCAGAGAAGTTAAATAATTTATCCCAATAGCATTAGAATCAAAAGTAGATAGGGAGTGAGTTTTCTGACTTCTAGCATAAAATGTTTTCTCACAAATGTTACTATTTCCTCTGTCAAGAGACAAAGGGTCTATTTTGTGAGCAGACACTTAAATAGCAAGGAATATTCAGCTATGCAGATGTTTGTGGGAAGTATTTTCAGTAGATGAGACCAGTAATGCAGCCTGGGGTCATTGGGGAGTGGCTTGTAGGCTACCGTTAAAAATAAAATTTTTTCAAAGTGTGATAAGAAGCGATTAAGAAGTTCTGGTTTACTTTTTAAAAGAAAGATCATTCTGCTTTCCTCACAAGTGCAGAGGTTATCCCGAGTGGAAGCAGGGAGGGTAGCCAGGGGCTGTCAGCATTACCGAGAGGACTTGCATTGTGTGGTGACAGTGATGAGGGTGCTGCTAAATGATCAATTTGGGATGTATTTTGAAGGCAGAGCTGATTGGGCTTTTAGGTGGTTTGGGTGAACTTGGAGATGTTTTTTGTGAGGAAGAGTGTGAAGTGAGAGATCCAGACTACCTTCTAAATTTTTGGCTTGAGGATTTGAACAGATGAGATGAAGAAGACTATGAACGTGTTAAATGCAGGACACGAAGGACACGTGGACATGAAGGACATGAAGCTGCCCATGGCTACTGAAGGGGTGTATACTATGACAAATTAGGAACAAGGACTTGGCTTTATTCAGGGCTGTGTGTTTAATGCCACTGACTGTCGTAGACTGACCATGATGAGACATGGCCAGAACTGAAAAGTGGGAGACCTGAAACTTAGCCGCAGCTTCTGGAGCAAAGCCCTAGTCTCTCTGGAACTTGTTTTCATTGTTATAAATGAGAGGTTAAGCCAGACTGATAATGTTAAACTTATACATTCTGGACTCCTTTTCGGAATCTAATGTTTTCTAGTCATTCTCCAGAAAAACAACAGCACATTATATTCAAAATTTCCACACAGAGACTTAAGGATTCCTTGGCCACTAAACATTATCAAACGTTCCTCTAGTTTGAGATGTGTGATTCTATACAATATCAAAATAAGCTCCAAATTATACAAAACAATATATGACTATTGAAGTGTGGCAGAGAGCTCTGCAGTAAAATTTGCCCAGATATGTGGACTGGTGAAGGCTCTATTCCTTGTAGATGCAACATTAGGAACATTCAGCCTCCTTGTTCATGGCTTAGTGGGCAAAGAATCAAGAACCAAATCGGAGATAACACCCATCCTTTCTGAGCATATATTGATTAGCCAGATCTAATTATCTAGCACCTGGTCCTCAACAGCAAATGGAATAGAAAATAGAGGAGAGCATGTTTGGCAGATGTTATATTCCCTTTCTTATATGATTTCTCCTTACGCAGATGTTTTTGTAACTTATGTAGAAACTTTTGGCTAAATATGTGTAGATTTATCTAAATAACAGAATACTATGAAGCTGTCAAAACTTTTGTAAAGATCTTACAGGAGATAAAATTTATGTGAAAAATGAATGTACAGAATAGTGTGGATAGTATGCTGTTTCTCATGTAAGAAAGAGCAAAAATAAGACTTTATGTCTATATCTGTTTGCATTTGCATAGAAAGTCTCTGAAGGGTAAACTCAGGAAACTAGTAGAAATAATTACCTGGTCATGGTGATGGAGATCATGGATGGGAAAGATAGGAGAACGAGTGAGAATAAGACTTACTCTATATTTTTTGTATTATTTTGATTTTTGAACTATATGAATATAGTGCCAACTCAAACTATTAAAAATTGATAAATGGGGAATAAAAAAAAATGTTTTCAACCCATGTCTGATCCCCTTTATTTTCAGTTATGAAGGATATCAAGACACCAGTGGCTATTTCCAGAGCTCCCATTGTTAAAGAATGACAGGATCCAATGGAATAGGATGTCTGTGCATCACCAACCAGTTCAAGCATGGCTTCATTACAGTGTTACATGCATCATGTCATGTGTTATTGCTTACTTAATAAACCTCACTTCATCACAAGGATTAACAAAAATAAAGTAGCTAAATATTGCCTGAGATTTCCTGTATATAGGTAAGGTTTCCATCTGTCAGGATGAGAAGTAAAACCAAGTAATAGATTGGTGGATTTTCTGCTCATCTTATTGCATTGCTGATATATAAACCCACAGGATATATAAACCCACAGGAGTTTGGGGGTCAAATTTTGATATGACTTTAAAGTTACAAAATTACTGACCTGCATGAACAAATTTTCCAAGGGAAAATAATTTCTCTTGATAATTTAATTTTGTATACTATTCCAACTTGATATGCATGAAACTCATTATTGTGGTAATATTTTTATTATTCATGCTTTTAGGTTTCAAAGTAAGAACAATATGAAATCATAGTAAAGAGTATAAGATGTTGAACTATACAGATGTGGATTCAATTTTTACCACTATGAGTTGTGATTCTATGGGTTTTTTGCTTAATCTTCCAGAAATTTCACTTCTCCACCTGGAAAATGGGAATAAATTAACTATTTATTTGGTTGTTGTGAGAATTGAGGTTAAGTATATAAAATACTTAGCACAGTAACTGACATAAAAAACATGTTCTGTAAGTGGTTGCTATTATTACTATTACACATTGGTCAGCTAATCATAATTTAGACAAATTTATTTAGACAAATTTAAATCTACAAAAGAATTCAGAAATGAGTCAGATATTATTTGTTGTACCAAAGTTATGGTGAGACTTTTAAGGAGGATAATTTCTTTTTACTTCATATTATAATCTGTGAAGTTAGAAGGAGTTTCAAGATAAGGAAGGGCAAGGTGAAGCAGCACGAGGTACATATGGAAACAGCATGGGCCAAAGAGTCGAGAAAAACCCTGACATCTGGAAAACATGGATTGTTGTTCAGATTAATTGAGGTATTATTTAGAAATACACATAACATTGTAAGCACATGCTAAATAAGAGTTCCCCTTAGCATTTCACAGTGAAATGAGAGGATAAATAACTTCTATCTGTTTAATGGTTTGATCACTAAGTCAAACCATGATTCTAAACCACCACAAAAAAAAAATCTGTCATTTGGGAAATGGTCCATATTTGGAGGAAGTTAGTAGGCAGTAAAAATATGAATAATATGCCATTATAGTTTAATTTTACCATATTATTAAACTTTAATATTTTGTTTTCTAAAATCTTTCCTCAAGGTTTTGAGTTCTATATTATTTTAAACATGTTTTGTCTTTATTTTTAAGCCCAGTGTCTCTCAAGGGAAACTTAATTTGTATGTTTCTGATTCTTTTATACTTAACTCACCCAAAAGTTATTTTGTAAGAATTCTTTGATGTCCAGAAAGCCTTATCGTTTTCCTATAATATATTCAAGATCTTTTCCTTTGGAAAATGGAAATCGTGTCTTGCTTAAAGTAAATAAATGAAAATACCCAATTATAGAGGGAAATGTTATGAAATCTCTCCCTCTCTGTCTCTCTCTCTTTTTCTTCCTCTTTATAAGATTTCTCTGTTAGCACCCTGGTTTCCAGCAATGATCATTTCTGGAAAGCAGATTGGAAAAGCAATTGGAGAATTTAACTTTCTTCAAGTCAGTTCAACTTAATAAACATTTTTTTTTACCTCTGATGTATGGAGAAATATGCAAATTTCTATAAGTGATAGCAATAAAAATGACACAGAAAAATAAATTCAGTGCATATCCTCAAGGAGTTTGTATTCTAGTCATAGAGACAGATATACATTAAAGAAATTATAATGTATGGCTGAAAGAGGTAAAAGCAAAGTTGTGTGTAAGTAGTAAAAGAAGGATTGTAAATTGAATCTGAGGAACTGAGAAAGGATTTTCACATAATAAGTACAATTTAAGCCAGCCTTATTAGAATTTCAGGGATTATTAGAATTTCAATGTATAAAGAAGCTGGGGGAGGTATCACCCTCTCAACAAAACCACTTGGGCATAACATACAAGGTGAAGCCAGAACGTGCAGATCTTTGAATGCCAAGATTAGAGCTCGGATTTTATTCTCTAGGTAACAGGGGAATCATTTGAATGTCCTTGAGGAGAATAAGTAATACAAGCACCTTGGGCTTTAGAAAGATAAAGTTGATAGAAATGTGAAGGAGGAAGAAGACATGAGGGAGTCAGAAGTTTCAGAGACCAAGTCTGTGACTACTTCCGTAGTTCAGGCAAGGGCCAATGTGTAAATGAACTACGGTAGCAAAAATGAAATGGTGAGGAACGAAGAAGGAGAAATTGATTATTCTTCCTGGATTTTCAGTTAAAGTGTACATTAGTTAGAATATGGATCAAGCTGGCTATAACAAAGGGACCTAAAAACAGAGCAATTCAAACAAGAATTTGTTTTCTTCTATGAACAGAGGTAGCAGCATGGTCCAGCACTGCTCTACCATGTAACTTTACTCTACAAGTTCATGCCCAACGTTGTTGAAATAGTGAACATTGGCTCTCAACCACACCCCATTCCAGTCTTTGGAAAGAGAATGAGGAAGTTGAAAGCAAGCAGCTTCCTTTTAGAGAAGTGATCCTGAAATTGTAGGCATGGCATCCGTACATATTTATCATGTAACTCCAAAAGAATTTCTATTCAGAGGCTAAAACCTGGCAGATCAGAGTCCAGAAGATTGTTTCTTTATATCTTGTACTTATATCAGTAGTAGTGTTTGAAATTATTTTTGGTGTTAGAAGTAGTCTATTGATCCCATAGATGGCAAGGTGAATGGAGGCAAAGAGGATGGGAGGAAAAGATAGATAAAGGTCCAGGTAAGGCAATTTTTTCCCTTGTTTTGTGGACTGGGCTTGTCATGAAGGCTCTGAAGCTGAACAATTCCCCTGCCAGAGGTTGCCAGTGCTGAGAGGCAGGGATCCACATGGATCCTAATATATATCAGACTCAGTCATCACACTTACTTACCAACGCTGATTTTAAAAATTGTGTAAATATTGATTTAATGCTTATCATCTGCATGATATCATAAGCTTCACGAGGACAGGGACTTCATCTTTTTTGTTCAACACTGAATTCTTCCAGTGTCTAGCAAAATACCTGATATATTTGGAGAGCCATATATACATACATAGTTTAATGTTATGTGTTGAGAGATTTCAAACCTAAAGAAAAGCTGAAAAAGTAGTAGAAAAATGTACATGTTCATTCACTAATGGTTAATATTTGCCATTTGTTTATTTTTCTTTTTCTCTCTTCCTCCTGGACCCACTGAAAGTAAATTGCAGATGTTATGACACTACCTTTAAATAATTAAGAAAGGAAAGAAAAAAAGAAGGAAGGAAAGAAGGAAGGCAGACATACCTGCTGGCTATCCTTTCAATTCTTTACATTTACATTTACCAAGTCTTTGGGCTTTATCTTTACTCCCAAAATAACTTAGCCAAAATCATATGAAAAATTTTTGTTTGCTTCATAGAAATTTTTGTAAGACAAACTGAAATCATTTACATGAATGCTATTTCTGAATATTCTACAAAAATAGATTCAATTTCAAGACGATTTAAGGAGTTATTGTAAACCAAATTAATCTTAAAATTAAATTTTAGAAATGAAAGAAATAGTTGTTAGATAAACAAAGAATAGTTGTTAGATAAACAAGAAGAGAAAAATGGAAAGAGCCACAATTTGGATGGAGTAAAAGTGTAATGATATAGCTGTTCTTCACTTTTAGCTTTAAGAACAGTCTTCACTGGGTACTTTTACTTCACTTTGAGAAGGGTGAATTAAAAATTGAGGCACTGATAAATAGAGGTAAGAAAAATATCATCTTCAGAAAGTTCATCGGATCCAGAGGATTTCTCTCTGCTAGAGGAATAAGTTATCAGCATTTTCATAACATTCATAAATGATTCTAGAAGAGAAAAAGCATCAATAAGCTCAAGACAATACTATAATTAATTAGACTTTAAGAAGTTGGAAGTGGGATTTAAAAAAAAAAGGAGCAGGGCTTCCCTGGTGGTGCAGTGGTTGAGAGTCTGCCTGCCAATGCAGGGGACACGGGTTCGTGCCCCAGTCCGGGAAAATGCCACATGCCGCGCAGCGGCTGGGCCCATGAGCCATGGCCGCTGAGCCTGCGTGTCCGGAGCCTGTGCTCCACAATGGGAGAGGCCACAACAGTGAGAGGCCCGCATACCGAAAAAAAAAAAAAAAAAAAAAAAAAGGAGCAAGAGATTTGTAAAGGACAAAATTCATATTAAGAAATGAATCTATAGTTGGCTTCTCCAAAAATTTTCATTAATAAAGGACCTACTGGATTTCCCTGGTGGAGCAGTGGTTAAGAATCTGCCTGCCAATGCAGGGGACACAGGTTTGGGTCCTGGTCCGGGAAGATCCCACATGCCGCGGAGCAACTAAGTCCGTGTGCCACAACAACTGAGCCTGTGCTCTAGGGCCTGTGAGCCACAACTACTGAGCCCGTGTGCTGCAGCTACTAAAGTCTATGCCCCTAGAACCTATGCTCCACAACAAGAGAAGCCACCACAATGAGAAGCCTGCACACTGCAACGAAGAGTAGCCCCCTCTTGCTGCAACTAGAGAAAGCCCGCATGCAGCAACGAAGACCCAACACAGCCAAGAATAGATAAAATAAAATAAATAATTTTTTTTTAAAAAAGACCTACTAATATCCCAGGGACCCAGATCTAGTAAATATCAGTGTAGAGCTAAAAGCTTAATTTTATCTGACTACAAAACAAACACTTTATACTCTACCCTAATATACAACCTCTCATTTACCAAAGCAAATACTTAAAGAAAAGAAGGGGAAATCCTGTGTTGGGAAGGCTCATATATTCTTCCCTCAATTTAAATGAAAACATGATATTGTATATGAGTATTCAATATCAGAATGTTGGCCAATAGATTTGTCTAGGGAATGCTACAGTGTATATTTGCCTTATTTCCATTCAGGGCTCAAAAGTTTCACACACATGCATACATATATGAATTGCATATACATATTTTAGCTTTTTAGTTATTCTATTTTACCCTCATTGTAACCTTGCAAAAGAAGTAGTGGAATTCCTAGTTTTCCCATTTGAAGGCAAGGTAACTGAGGAACAGCAAGAGTAAATGATTTGTCCAGTGTCATACAAAATGTTAGCACTGCTGAGAAGATCATACACATCTCTTGACCACCCTTTGTATTATGCAGTTTATTACCTAAGGATTCCAAATTTTCAAGATCTATTATTAATGGAGAGATTAAACTCAATTGAAATTACAAACGATTAATCAGATCTATTGTTATTAGGGAGTTAATCTAATTTTCAAGGTTATAGATCATATTAACTTTTTCTAAATAAGATGCCTTAAGCTGGATTACCCCTGTCAGACCTGCCCTTTATAGCAGTGGGCAGACCACGACTTCTTTATTCTTTTTTTTTTTTTTCTTGCGGTACGCGGGCCTCTCACTGTTGTGGCCTCTCCCATTGAGGAGCACAGGCTCTGGACGCACAGGCTCAGCGGCCATGGCTCACGGGCCCAGCCGCTCCGCGGCATGTGGGATCTTCCCGGACTGGGGCACGAACCCGTGTCCCCTGCATTGGCAGGCGGACTCTCAACCACTGTGCCACCAGGGAAGCCCCACGACTTCTTTATTCTAAAGTGTGAAAAAGATATCAGGAGAGAGCAGAGGTGTCCCTACAGTCACTCAGGGTGGTTACAAAGATCTTAAGTGTTATCAAGGCTGATCTTTCTAAGTACTTTTGGAGTCTCTTAAAAATCTAATGAAATACATGATCTCTGCTCTCAGAAAATAAAATGAAACCAACAAAGCAAAACAGAAAAAGACCAGGAAACAAAAAAGTTGGGACAGGAATAGATGGGACAGTTCATCTACTGTAGGTTAAGATACTCTGGTCTGGTAATATGGGATTGAATCAATGTACTAGCTTTGGAACATAGTAAGAACTGAAAGACTAATAGATGACAGAGTGTTACAGATGAATTTACAATGAGTCACTAAGGAAAAGAAGACCAATGGCAAGGATGTAGAAGAACTTGGGTCAGAAATAGGATATTCCTTCAGTAACATGACTTAGATAATGATCTGTATTGCTCCCTTGGCACCCTATTTCTTGTGGAGATTATATGTGGGCTATTTCATTCACCTGAATATCTAAAATAAACATTCAAGGGAAAAGCAATAAAAATAAATAACACAACATATCCGTAAATGAAGAAATCTTAAAAGTACTTTAGATTTCTCTACAATGAAAAAGAAAAATGCCTACAGATATCTCTAAACTGTAAAGGAAAAAAGATATGTTTATCAAGGTTAATGGAGTTATATCTAGAAATGAATAGAAGTCATACATGTGTATGCATTTTTGTGGGAAAAAGCATGTGTTCACACACACAACTGTGTGTATATGAATGTGTAATATATCATTTATCTATCTTTCTAGCTCTTAATATAATTTCTTTGTCAATCTCATTGCTGAGAGATTCACGCACAGTCTCTCAAGGGAAGTAGCGGAAAATATAGCACTTTTTGTAGAATGATAAAATAGACCAAAATCTGTGAGCAAATTAGTGTGTACTTTTTTCAAGTAAACTCCAATGCAGTAAAATATGGAGACTTAAAAAAAAAAAGTTGCTAGAAAGGTCATGGTATTCTGGAAACGTGTGTACCTCATAGGATATATTTCTATTTAATTAATTACTATATATATGCCTAAAACATTAATTAAATTGGAGCTATAAAATAAAAGGCTTTAGAATTTTACCATAGTATCTCAGTAACACGAAGAAAGTTCTAACCCATCATGAGATGAAGAACAGGCTGCCTAGCAACCATTTTAACTAGCTCCCCCGAGATTTTCAAGAGAAAAATGGGTGTTTGCAGGGGAAGTATTTGTTTCTGTTTTTATATGAGAGTTTTGGGATAATTCCTAACTAGTTTCTCAGTCATTTTTTCCTTCTTGTTTTCATCACCTGAAATAATTTAAAAAGGGAAAGAAAGAGGGAGGGAAGGAAGAAAGGGAGGGAGGGAGGGAGGAAAGAAGATACTTAAGGATTAATGTGGGCTGTTTTAAGCATTCACTCAGGAATTCAAATACAGTAATGCAAATCAAAGTCAGGTGCTCTGTTTATTATATATGTACATAAATACCTTTTTGTGGAATGCTCACAAATCAAATTGAAAGTAATGACTTTGGCTTGACAAACTACAACTTCATTGAAATGTGTGACAAGAAAGAATATATGTTGGTGGCATTTCTTGACCCAGGATTCAAGGGCAACTTTGAAACTCTAAGTCTACTTTATGAAGCCATAGATCACCAGGAAGATGTTCACATAAAGAAATGAGTCAGGTTAGGTCATTCTCCTCCTTCGGACTTCCTGGTTAAGGAAAAGAACCCTCATAAAGCATTCACAGCATATTTTCATAGGATGTCTTACCATGTAGGTCCCGGCCGTGGGAGGGGAGAGAAAGTGTTTGATGGTAATTCCAGAAACAGTAGCTTTAAGTGTTTCCGCACAGGCTCTGGACGCGCAGGCTCAGCGGCCTTGGCTCACGGGCCCAGCCATTCCGCGGCATGTGGGATCTTCCCGGACCGGGGCACGAACCCGTGTCCCTTTCATCGGCAGGTGGACTCTCAACCACTGCGCCACCAGGGAAGCCCTAAGTGTTTCCTTTGAGAGAGAGAGAGACCTAGTTTTTACCAAATATCTATCATATAGTCTTTATGAGTTTGGGATGGAAGAACAAAGGATGGATTTCAGGTTAAATTCCAGAGTTAATGATGCATTAATGAGGATGTAGGAAACAAAATGATGAGTTAAGAAGGTTAGAATCTCAAGCAAAGCAGAAGAGATGGTGGCTCTGGAGTATGATGGGTAAGTTATACAAACAAGATGCTTAGGAACATAAATTACCTATATTCTTACTTTATGCTATTGTTTTTATAGCTTTTGATTTCAGTTTAAGACTCTATTGCCAGTTGGGTTTAGTAAGCATACTTATGGACACCTATAATACAAAGGTGTTTCAACAATAATAGTGGCTCTCTATAGTCATTGTGAGTAATATGGAAACAATGTTCCTTCTAGAATTTATTCTGATCCCAGGATTTAATTGCAGTTCTATTATTGACCCAATATGAAACGTTGAATTTATTTGCTGTTAATACTTTCCTGAAGTGTGGAAGAGAAAGTGGTTGTGTTACTTGAAATTACCTGAGAAATTGCCATAATTTGCCACTTTACAATGAAAGGCTGGATTTCCTTAGTTAGACTTTGACCTCATGATGAGTTTAAATGCCAAGACTATATTTTAACTATGCTGAGGCATAAGACGTTGAAAGAGAACAGAATATGCCACCTCAAAATATGCCATTTTGGCATATTGATTATTTTAAGAAATAGCTGGTGCAAGAAGAACACTCTGAACCTCCTTCATCTCCCTGAAAGCAGGAAACAAATCTCCCATGTGAAGTTACCCTCCTTATCACCAGAGAAAGAGAATTCAGGATGGAGAAGGATGTATAGACAAATCTTTTTACTTCTTCACTAATTTGCTATAACAAGTCCAAACCCCTTTGTTTTGTCAATTCACAAGTGTATTGTTTCCCTGTCTGAAAGGATACAAGCTGCCTGCTCTGGTCACTTTAAGGAGTATCATATAGTTTTTGGATTCCATACCTACGAAATTAAATTTGTTTTTTTCCTGTTAGTCTCTTTTATGTCAGTTTAATTATTAGAACAGTAAAAGAACTTAGAGAGGGAGAAGGGAAAAGTTTTCCATCCCTACAACATAACATGAAACTTTATTTGTTTAGATTATAATTAAGACTTATTTGACACATTCTTTATGTATTTCAGCATCTCATCACTTACTAGAACATTACCAAAACAAAACCTTTTGTGAAGTAGGAAGACTTTTTCCATTTTCATAATTTTTATATTCTAGTTCTTCACGTTTCCTAAAGGTAAATAATGCATGAGAAAACCTGCAGTACCTTGACTAGCATTTTTCTTTAAATATTATTTTTGAAAATATTTGAACTATGAATAGTTGTGCACAATAATTTTCCTGTTGGAAATAAAGCCTGATGTTTATCCATTTCCCTTTGATGTCCTAGCATACTAATGCTATGTACAGTGGTTGACTACTGAATTCCTCCTATAAGTTATGAAACTTACAATTTCATAAAAAACAAGGATACAGATACTTGTGATTTACATGTTTAGTAGAAGATTATTTTAGTTTAGTTTTTTCTTTTTTTTTTTTGCAGTGGCTCTGGTTTCTTATTGATGTAGTTTTCTCAAATAAGGATATGTTAGATTTTATTTTCTTATAAATGTCATGACAGCCCTAAATTAAGTCCACTAATGTATAAGTGAAATGGTTCCATGAGTAATACCAGAGAGCACTTTATTTAAATTGTTGTAAACCTTCCAAAATACAGTTCAAATTGTTCCCCGCCAAGATGGGTGTCTAATTTGAGTCTACTGCTTTATTCATCCAGGTTTCTTACAAAGATTGAGAAAAATCCTCAATCTGTACATAGGGCAAAGAATATCTTTTTCATTGTCTACAAGGCCCAGAGGAAGCAAAGGCAAAAAGTTAATTATGTCTTAGGCCTCAATAGGGCTTGTCAGCTGTCTCCATCACATTCTTAAATTTTTGTTTTAACTCCAGATACACTGCAAAGCAGATATTTCTATTATCCTTGTTTTATAGATGAAGAAATGGACAGTCACTGGAAATAAGTAGCTTGCATAGGATCACACAGCAGCTAGAAGCCACAACTGTAAACTCAACCCAAGTCTATTTCTAATTTGATAGTATATTGCCTTTTTGTTATCTAATTTATCCTCATCTCTTATGTCCACTTAATCACCAACTCCTACAAATTCTAGGTTTTAAATACGGTTATTTCTTGGACACAGAGAAAACACCTAAAACTGTGTTTATCCTGTCCCTTCCTCCAGCTACTGCCTCTTTCTCTGTTACCCTTTATAAAAAGACACCTCCAAAGAGTTGTTCTTTCCACTTCATCACCTCCCGTTCCATCTTTACTTTGGGGAGATCAGATTTTTAATAATGGGTTTATTGTAGTATAATTGACAAATAGTAAACTGCACATAAAGTGTAGAGTTTGATAAGTTTTGATGTTTATGTATATACCTATATCAGACCATCACTACCATTATGAAAATAAACGTATCCATCACCCACAAAAGTTATCTCCTGGCTCTTTGTTATCCTTTTCTCACTCCTTATTATACATAGTACATTTCTACCTCTTTGCATTTTGGGTTACTTTTGGGGAGGTTGCCAGATATTTGTGACTTTTACCTTGTTAAGTGCTAGATATTTTTGTATTTACATAAATGGTTTTGAGCTTCCTTCTGTAATTCAGTTAAGTTATATGGATCTTGGTTTTAAGCTTAGTTCTGTGAAAACAGAACAGCATTTAATTCAGGGCTAGTTTTATTCCACTAGCTAGGCCAAAACTTTCTGAGCAATCTATTTGATGCCCCATAAATAAGGTTTTCCGTTCTGACTGGTGAGAACAGCATTGTTGCTATTCCTCTATGAATGGAAGAATTTTCCCTCTTATCCTTTTAGGTAGTTCTTTCCCAAACTCAAGTAGTTTCCTCACATGCACTGAGCAGTTTTCAATGGAATGCTCATGGGGGACTCGCTAAAGACCTCTGGAGTTTTCTCTCTGTGCAGCCCTCTCTGCTTCAGTACAGTGCCATAAAGATGTCAGGTACCTGGCCTCCCTGGGATCCCAGCTCCTTCTCCTCAAATCAGGGAGAGTTTTGTGCTCTGCCTGAGTTTTCCCTCTGTGCTATAATAAGAAATATATATTTGGTCTTTGTCCTCGGTGTCTGGAACAGAGCTCCTAAAGTCCTTGGGATTTCCTGGGTAATAGGAAAATATTTTATTATTCATAACAAGCCCTTTTCAACCATACCTGAATTTATGTTAATAAAGTGACTTTGGCTGGACCCCCTTCAGGATAGGGGCTGGTGAGCAGAGGAACCAACCATGTATTAGAGGGTTGGAACTTTCAGCACTTTCTCCCATCTCCATGAAGGGGAGAAGGGCTGGAGATTGAATTCAGTCACCAGTGGTCAATGATTTAATCAATTATGGCTATGTAGTTGAATCTCATTAAAAACTCCTAAGTGATAAGGTTCACGATCTTCCAGGTCAGTAAACACATCAAGGAGTTGCAAGGGTGGGACACCTGTACAGGGCATGGAAGCTCCACACCCTTCCCTCCATATCTTGTCCTATGCAATTCTGCCTTTTGGCTGTTCCTGCATTGTATTCTTTATAATATGTCAATAATCATAAGAGAAGCACTTTCCTGAGTTCTATGAATTGTCCTAGTAAATTATTGAACCTGAGGTGGTTGTAGGGTCCCCCAAATTTGTAGTCAGTAGGGCAGAAATGTGGGTAGCCTGGTCACCCATTCACAGCTTTGGTATAAAGTGGGGGCATTATTATGCGACTGAGCCCTTAAACTTATGAAGTCTCATGACAACTCTGGGTAGTTGATGTCAGAATTGAATTGCAGAATATCCAGTTGGTGTGGGAGAATCAAATAATTGGTTGCTGATATTGAAAAATTTCCCAGGTCCTCCTTGCACTGTGACCTAAAATCTCTCTCCAGAAAGTGAGTTGGAGCAACAATAAAGTTCATCTTGGTTTTTCTCTCTCTCTCTCTCTCTCTCAGGGATCACTGTTCTTCATTTTTTGATGGCCAGTGTCCTGAAAACTTCTTTTTAAAATATTTTTTGCCTGCTTTTTTAGTTGTTTTTTGTTGGAGAGCAAGCTTAGTCCCTATTCTTCCATCTTGGTAAGATACGTAAGTCCTTCATTCTCTGTTTAACCTGCACTCAAAGAGATTTCACCCACAGTCCTCATTGATTCTCCTACTGTCTAGCTCACTTGTGATCCTCAAATCACAATTCTCAATCTTCAACTCACTTGTTCCCTCTTCATAACTTCACACATTTTCCCCTCATTCTTGAAACAGTTTCTTAATTAGCTTCCAGAACACCACACTTTCTTTCTTAATTATTTCTTATTACTGACTAGGTTAGTCTCCTAGGGCTGCCATAAGAAAGTACCACAAACTGGATGACTTACAACAAAAATTTATTTTCTCACAGTTCTGGAAGCTAGAAGTCCAAAAGTCAAGATATTGGCAGAGCTTTGCCCCCTCTGAAATCCAGAAAGGAGAGTCCTTCCTCACTTCTAGTGATTTGTGGACAGTCCTTGGTTTTCCTTGGCCGAGTGTCCCCTGGCTGCAGCACTTCAATTTCTGCCTCCATCCTCATACTGCATTCTCCACGTGTGCATCTCACATGGCATTCTTTTCTCTGTGCGTCTCTGTCTCTTCATTCTATAAGGGCACCAGTCATATTTAATGCCCACTCTAAGGACCTCATCTGAACTTGATTACATCTGCAAAGACCCTACTTCCAAGTAAGATCAGATTCACAGGTAGTGGGGTCTAGGCCATCAATATATCTTTTGGGGGAGTCAGAATTCAACCCGTAGCACTGACCATTCTGTTAGATCTTTCTCCCAGCTTCTAAAAGTTGGAGTGTTCTCACTTGCTCAGTCTTCAGCTTGCTTCTTTTGCATACTTATTAGCTAATTATCCCATCTAGTCCCAAGTCTTTAAACACCACATTAGCATTAAGGACTGCAAACATTATATCTCTGGTGCCAATTTGAATTTAAGACTCGTATATCCATTTGAATAATCAATATTCTAACTAAAGCCATCCAAAACAGACACTTTGTTCTCATTCTTTCTCCCCATGACTATCAAACCTTTTCTTCTGGTCTTTTTTATTTTACTAAATGACACTACTATTTCCCTGTTGCTCACATTAACAAATTGGAATCATCCTTAACTTTCTGTTTGTACCAAATATATCTGATATTCAATTGCTTAGCACTCCCTTCCTCTCTATCATCAGATTAGTCACTGTTGGTTTTGTTGTTTTTTATTTGACCTCAACAACTACAATAGTTCCTAACTGATACTCTTGTTTCCACACTTATCCATGGTAATCCTTCTTCCACAAAGTAACATAGTGATCATTTTAATGTTCAAGACCTTCACTGGATTCCCATCACACTTAGAACAAAGTCTGTATTTTTAACTCTCAGCAAATCTGGTGTGATCTGGCATGTTTATCCTCTTCAGTCTCACTTACTTTGAATCTTCCCTTTGCTCACTCCACTAGCTTTCTAGCTTCTCCTCTTTTTTTAAATATAAATTTACTTAGTTATTTATTTTTGGCTGCATTGAGTCTTCATTGCTGCGCTTGGGCTTTCTCTAGCTGTGGCGAGCAGGGGCTATTATTCATTGTGGTGCACGGGCTTCTCATTGTGGTGGCTTCTCTTGTTGTGGAGCACAGACTCTAGGCGCTCAAGCTTCAGTAGTTGTGGCATGTGGGCTCAGTAGCGGTGGCACGCAGGCTCAGTAGGTGAGGCACGCAGGCTTAGTTGCTCCGCGGCATGTGGGATCTTCCCGGACCAGGGCTGGAACCCATATCCCCTGCATTGGCAAGTGGATTCTTAACCACTGCACCACCAGGGAAGCCCCTAGCTTCTCCTTGAATAAGTCAAGCAGATTCCTACCTCAAAACCTTTAAACTTGTCCCTTTCTGCCTAACACAGTTTTCTCAACTTTTCCACAATTTTTTCTCACAAATATTCAATAGCACACTGTCTCACTTCATCCAAATCTCTATTACAAAACTACCTCTGTGGTGAGGAATTTCCTGATCACTGTGACTAAAATGGCACTCCCAGGATTTCTCCAACTATTTTTTCCTGCTTTATTGTTCTTCAAAATTCTAATCCAATCCTTATTGACATTTGGTTTGAGATATATTTACTTATTTTATTTTCCCCCTTCTCCACTAGATTGCAATATGTAAATAAATGAATAAAACCACAAAACCAAAACCAAAACAAACCAAAAGCTTGCTTAATATATAGGAGATGTTCAAAATACCTTTGAAAATGGAATTACTTTTATTTATTGGTATATGCCTTTTACCTAATCAGAGTGCCTGGCCTAAAATAGGTTTTGATAAATATTTGCTCAATGAGTGTAGAATTTCTTAATATTAATTGAATGAACAGAAACTATCAATAAGGAAATGTAATATAGATTTAAATGACCTATATTGCTTATAAATAAATTCTAACCAAGTAGGTACTAGCAGCTCCTTGGGGAAGTAAAAGCTCTTGTTTAAAATATTTCTGCTCTTTCTGGGTGGTTTTATGTTTTTTTCTGATCATAAGGGCAGGCAAAAATATGATAAAATAGTACCAGTGATAAGAATGACAGTGATAAGGAAAAAGAGTCCATTACTCTTCAGCAATTGTTCATTGTTATCAAATACTGGATTTGGTTAGTGATACAGGATTTAGAGCTCTAAATTTGGACTCTAAAGAAACGATTGGTTTTGAAATAACTGAAGGAATTTGTTACTCTTGAGTCCTTAATGTTGTATCTTTTTCTCAACTTCTAAAATTTGGAGTCTCTTCTCTTTCATCAATAAACAACTTTTGAGTATTTGAAGTTGATTATGATCACATATTTTACATGCTAATGAAGTGATTAAATATTGTTATCATTTTAATATTTGTAAAATTGAATCTGTGTACACTCTGCTGACCAAACTACTGGCAGGGCAATGTGATAAGTTAGTGCTTCATCTTTATAAAGTTATAACTTTGCATTCCAAACACAACCTTACTTCCTTCTCAAAGTTCTACAAATTAAGTGAAACACTCATGCAAAAATAAATAAAATAAAACAAAATTAGATAAGTACTCTAATCAAGCATATTCCTGTCTGACATTTTTTCACATTCTCATATTTATTGAGGTCTAGAAAAAATGTGACTGCTTAAAGAATTTGTGTGATAACCTGTTTTCATTCCTATACTCCAAGAAATTATGAATAATCATTTAAAATATTATTTTACCTTAATTTTAATATTTCAAATCAATGTTACCAATTTTTCACATATGAATATTTTGTCATGACATATGTATATTTCAAGGCTTGAAAAACTTAAATAACAGATCAAGGTCTTTTTAATTCAACTGTAACTTTCGTGGATTCAGACGAGATACTGTTTTAGACTTTATATTAGGTAATAAGCTAGATAATAAAGAATAGCAACACCTTTTCCATTTTGGGGGAATGGAGAAAGTCACAAAAGGACAATTTCCCAAGTAATTGAAATAAATATTGTTTTCTGCTAAACTGTTTTTATTTTTATCATTGGAAAGAAAACATTTCCTAATTGTGTTATCCATAGGCTGCCTTCCTGGACCAGAGTTTAAGGTACTTTGAATTTCTAAAATACATGTCAATCATAGCACAATGGTGTGATATAACTATGCTTTAAAGCTTGTTACAGGAAATCCGTGATATTGAGCGGTATGATTCCCAAACGACTACGATTTTCTTGTTTATACGTGCTTTATATGTTCTTTTTGAAAGCTACTTTCTGCCTATTAATATACCTTTTTCTAGCATTGTCTCCCCACCTCTTCCTAGGCATTGGATACATATAACCATTAAAAGTAAATATGACTGACACTGAAAAACATTTAATACTGATTTTTATATTATTGCTAATAATAATGAACATCAATTGTGCTCATCTTATGTACCAAATACTATTTCAAGTGCATTATGTAAAAACTCATTTATCCTCAAAAACTGGCAGAAAGAGTGATAACCTACTAATCAGATGAGCTTCCTCATATGAAAGAACCTCCTGGCTAGAGAGCTAGTGTAGTTAGGCACAGAAAAAAGTCCAGAAGGGTTGGAACGACAAATGTCTAGGAAGAAATGGTTTAAAGTAGGAACTAAAAAGTAGGCAGGGGCCAGATCTTTTAAATACCCTGGTCAAATCTCACATTCCAGACACATACCCATTGAACATTGCATTGTTTTTAAAAAACATTGCTCTTGGACTTCCCTGGTGGCACAGTGGTTGAGAGTCTGCCTGCCTATGCAGGGGACATGGGTTTGTGCCCCGGCCTGGGAAGATGCCGCATGCCGCGGAGCGGCTGGGCCCATGAGCCATGGCTGCTGAGCTTGCACATCCAGAGACTGTGCTCCGCAAAAACATTGCTCTTACTTTGTATTATGTTCAGCTATTTCTGTAATTCTTTAATATTTTGACATTTCCTCCAGGATTGAACAACACCTTTATTTCTTTCTTTGAAAACCACTCTTTATGGTGGTTTCAGTTTCAGTCTTTTATGTGATAAATGCATAATAAGTGTGGCTGAATTTATGTCCGCATTACTAAGGTTCAATTTTCTGGAAGTATAATCTTTAGTATAAAAGGACTTCCTTGTTTCTTTCCCTGTTGCATTTGAATGTGATTATCTTACCTCTTTCCTGCATACATATTTACTTCTTCCTCCACTTCATGTACCAGCCTCCCAACTTCCCACATGAATATTCAATTATGTTTTTCACCAGAAATACCTGCAATTTCCTTCAATTTAATAATAAAATCTACTTATGAAAATTGCTCAGTCCAAGAATGCACTAACATTGGATGCTTCCTCAAAGTGACTTGTTGGTTTTCTTCTTTAGATATCAACATATATTTTTACTTTAAACAAGAGAGCACACTGCAGTTCCCTTTGATTTGGTTGCATATTTGCAAAATTAAATGTAAAGCAAATGTAGCTTTGTAAAAATCACCTCTCTCTTAAAATAAGATAATGTGAGGAGACAAAATAACAATTAGAAGCACACTGTCTTAGCAAGATGATGAATTCTTTGTACAGTAGAAACGTGTAATCATCAAAGAGTTTTATCTCTGTCTGAATGCTGCATTACATAGACATGTGTAAATGCCAAAACAACTGCCTGAACATTGAGGAAAACACAAAGGCTCCATCATTCATTCTTATACTGGTCTTAGTTTTTACCCTGAGGTGCTGTAGGCACTTATGTAGCACCACGTATTTTAAGACATTCAACACCTTGCATGAGTGTTCCTGTGCCAGAGTAGATTATTCAAAATAATAACCTGGAGTGGTGCCAGTATAACTCAGAGGGTTGCCTCATCCACTGTTTGTTTTAAAAAGAGAGGCAGGTCCCTGAGAATAGATATTGCCAATCACATTTCAATGCTGAACCAAATCCTCTAAGGAAGCCAGAAGGTTGAGAGAAAGGTAGGCATTTTCCTACTAGAACTGCATTAAGCACTCTAACCTAGAAAATGGAAAAACAGCAATAAATAATCCAGGGACTAAGAAAAGAGCATACTGATAATCCAATAAACTGGTAGTAAGAAAAATATTTATTCAAACCTGACTTTTGATTGAAAGAAGAAAACAGTGAGATAGAGAAAAAGAGAAAGAAAATTTTCCTCCAAAAATTACAACAAAAAATCTCTACAAGAAATTTCCTCCTTCAGATTGCTTTATTTTAACTAAAAGCCATTGTTTAATATTCATTGTGTGTGTGTGTGTGTGTGTGTGTGTGTGTGTGTGAGAAAGAGAGAGAGTGAGAGAGAGAGAGAGAGAGAGAAAGAGAGAGAGAGAGATCCAGTTTGAAGAACATAGTAGATGATATTTTTGTGAGGGTATGGGAATCTGATAATAATGGTTCAATTGAACCTAAGTATCTTAGAAGTTTGGCCCTTCACATCTAAAAATATGTATCAATTTTACTAGAAGAACATAGTAGATGATGTTTTTGTGAGGGTATGTGAATCTGATAATAATCGTTCAATCGAACCTAAGTATCTTAGAAGTTTGGCCCTTCACATCTAAAAATATGTATCAGTTTTACTACAGTATAACTTTTATATGCCTGTAAATCACTATTCCTCCTTTTCTTTTGGAAATTATACAAAAATAGTAGTGAAAAATATGTAAAATTTATTTTTAAAGAACCTAAGAAGCATATAATCTGCTAACTTCATAATATATGTAGAGTTCCCAAAAGCAGCTACAGAACTAAATGCATGTGGAATATGTGAAATGAAGAAGCATAGGAAATGGAAAAGGGCTCAGTGGTAGCAGGTTTCAGAAGGTGCTGGTAAAACTCTGGTTCCAGAAGTTAAAGGGCTCACCCTAAAGTTCTAACCATGTACTTGGTTAGAAATAGAGTGAGGAAACTAGCATGAGCAAAAGCCTTCCTGGAGTTGGTTTGGATGAAAGAAAGAGAAGAATCAAGAATCATATTTGTAGGTGGGAGCCATATGTGTAGGTAGCTCTGTCTCTGGACAGCAGAGAAAAAGAGAACCTCTGGGTTACAAACCCTGGAAGGCTACCTGCCTCTTTTCCTTTCACAACGATGAAGTCCAAATAACCAGTCCAGGAAAATTCAAAACATTCAATAAGAATTAATAAAAGACAAATGATACTTGCAAAAATTACATAAAGATACTGTAAGAAAAATGATAGAAAATAGCAACAATATACTAACAATGGAGAGTCATCAGAAATAGTATAAGACTACAGAAAAACAGTTTTTAGTATGAAAGACATCAGGTTATGTTTCCATAACCCCTTTTTGAGAAATTGCTATAGTTCAAATTTCAACCAACCTAGAAATTCTATATCTGGACGTATTCCAACTTTGGGGAGTTTGTTTCTGTTTTTTGCGTCTCTTCAGGGCCAGTCTCATTTATAGGTCTAATTATGTGATTCTCAAATATTACATGTGGGGCTCTAACTTCCAGACATTTTAAGATGCGCAAGCCTGGTTCCACCATCTCCACAAGTAGAACCCTTTATTTTGATTTTGTTGGGGACCAAAAGGCAGACAAAGAACACTAGATGTACTGTGTGACTTAGAAATTGCCACAGAAATTTACCCTCCCTAGGAGTGGTAGGGACATTTGGAAGGGGCAGGCCCACTTGTTCCCATTAACCACTGGAATCAAAGCTGGATTAGACAGGAAGTGATGGGCCCTGCAGCCTCAGGGGCTTGGGAATGATTAAAAAGAGAAAAAAAAATGATGGAAAGGATTTGGGAGAAAGTTTATTTTATATATATGGATATTTAATTTTTCAGCATCTTTTTTGAACTATCTCTGAACCTTTGTTGAAAATTAATAGACTTTACATGTTTCAGTGTATTTCTGGCCTCACTATTCTCTTCTATTTACCTGTAGGTATATCCTTCTAAGGACCACACTGTCTTAGGCACTGGAGTTTTATAGTAAATTCCTAAATTAAGTAGTATGAATCCTTCAAATTTGTTCTCATTCAATCATTTTGGCTGTTCTAGTCTTTTGCTTTTCTGCATAAATTTAAAAATCAGCTTGTCAATTTCTAAAGACTACCTGCTGGAATTTTTAATGAAATTCTGTTGAATTTCTATTGTAGATTAGTTTTGGGAAAGTTGACATGTGAATATGTGTGTAATTTTAATTTTTTGAGGTTTCTTAAGGGTTGTTTTTTCATCCATAATATGGTCTACCTTGGTGAATGCCTAATTCATACATGATAGTAATGTATACTCTGTGGTAACTTCTATAATGGTCAGCTAGTTAGGTCAACTGGTGGATAATTCTTCTCTGGTCTTTTAATTTTTTGCTAATTTTTTGTCTTCTTACTCTATCAATTCCTGAGAGCGAAGGGTTGAAGTCTCAAACTGTAAGTGTGGATCTGTTTATGTCTACTTTCAGTCCTATCAGTTAGTTTTTGCTTCATGTTGTATATCTGGGTGTACCTATCCTAAGCAAGAGATCTTTATAAGTAGAGAGTCTTCTCCTTCTGATAGCAGAAGAGAAATTTAGAGAGTCAAGGCATAGGAAGGATTCTGTGTGCTGTTGCTGCCTTTGAAGATAGAGGGAACCATCTCAGATGGTTTAAAGTGTCTTCTAGGAGCTGAGAATGACCTCTGGCCAATAGAAAATAAGCAAATAAGGACCTCAGTCCTACAATGCCAAGCACTGAATTCTGCTAACAGCCTGAAGGAGCTTGGAAGATGATTCTTTCTGAGAGCCTGCAGAAAAGAGTCCAGCCTGCTCAGCTGATCCCTTGACTTCAGCCTGTGAAGACCTTAAGCAAAGAAGCCAGCTGAGTCTGCCTGAACTTCTGACCTACAGAACTATGAGACATTAAATGAATTTTGCTTTAAGCTGCTAAAGTTGTCATAAGTTATTACATAGCAATAGAAAACTAATAGATATAACAGAATTTAGTGAGTTAGACAACAGAAAAGCAGTAGAATAAATAAATAAACAAACAAATTGGTTCTTGAAAAGTTTACAACAGAGATATGCATAAACTAAGCAAGGAAAAAGAAGAGAAAGAACAAATACAAATTATTTTGCTTGGAAAATAATAACAGTTATGGAAGAAATAAAAATAAACAGAATATATATGTTACTTTGCAGCAAAGAGAAGGGATAGCATATGTATAAAGAAACTCAGGAAGAATACAGAAGAAACTATTAACTAACAACTAATAGTCCAAGATGGAGTAGGGGTGGGAGCTGAAAACAGTCAATGACAGTTGTGGGAGGAAGTATACATTTTAACATATCTGTGTATTTTGTTCTTGAACTATGAGAGTTTATCTCCTTTTCAAAACTTAATGTTTTTTTTTTAAATTAATGCACAAATAATCCTAAAACATGACTAGATTACTTTTCCGACCTACACTACTGTGGGGTGATGTAATTACCTATATTTCAATTGGTCTTATTTTAGAACAAATATAATTCTTTTTACATTAATTTCATTACATTAAAGTAAATATATGACAGACAGATAATTGTCAAAGTTTATATACCTTCAAACACTTAGAGAATGCTTTTTTGACAACACTTTTTTTTTAACATCTTTATTGGAGTATAATCGCTTTACAATGGTGTGTTAGTTTCTGCTTTACAACAAAATGAATCATATGTATACATATGTTCCCATATCTCTTCCCTCTTGCGTCTCCCTACTTTCCTTTTTTTTAATTAAACAAGGTATTCTTTGGAAGAGCTAAGATAGAAATCTCTAGAAGTCTCTTTTCACTCCTTTGTGGAAAGTGTGGGAAATAAATAATGGACATAGGTAAATAAAAATGAGAGTTTTCGAATTACCTAAGATGGCATTCAGCAATACCAAGAGGACATCGTGAGGAACATGCAGAAAAATCAAAAGTCTTTTTAATCAGTATGGGAAACAGGACAAGAAAAAAGAATGACTCTTTGGGCTTCCCTGGTGGCGCAGTGGTTGAGAGTCCACCTGCCGATGCAGGAGACACGGGTTCATGCCCTGGTCCAGGAGGATCCCACATGCCGTGGAGCGGCTGGACCCATGAGTCATGGTCGCTGAGCCTGTGCGTCCGGAGCCTGTGCTCCGCAAAGGGACAGGCCACAACAGTGAGAGGTCCACGTACCGCAGAAAAAAAAAAAAGGCTCTTTTATTTAGACATGATGATAATGGTATTCCTTCTAGATTTGTTTCTTTGGTAAGAAAGAAGAGCTTCTTGTTAGGTGGGGCAGAAAATTATTCTAATAAGATTATCATGGCAGGTTGATAAATATTGGAAAGTGATGTGATTGTCATTGCTTTTGTAACTTTTTCTCCTAAAATATATCATTGGGAGAAGATAGAGGAGGATGTAAATGTCCTTATAATGAATATATGCAGAGAACAAAATGTAAAATTGTAGCTCCCAAATGGCATCAATTTCTAGATAGCACTGTAATTTGGAATATTACTGATAATCTAATTTTGGATCCGTTTCAAGCCCATCATTGTATTTATCTCCAAAAGAACTAAGGGAATGCATTTTCAAAAAACAGAAAGGAAAAAAAAAGAAAATTAAACTTCAATCTGTTAGTTATTGAACGCACTTAAGAAAAATAAACAAATGATATGAGTTACATGGTGTGTAATGATACACGGCATGAGGAAGAAATAATGGATGAGCTAACATAATGATACATGTTACTTTTTAAATTTCTTTCTCTTAAAATGAGAAATCTCTTTGGAAAAATGATTAGATCAAGGGAAATCATAAGTGGTTTGTGAGTTCTTGCAAAGTACACACACATACCATACACACACACACACACACACACACAAAGTTTTTTTATTATAGCCAAAGATGGACGCAAGTAATAAAAAACTAAGTCATATCTACTTACAATAAGGCTCTAAAATAAAGAACAAATCTTATTAAAAGGACATGAAATTTCAAATGAAAGTATAATTGGCTTGCTGCATTTTAAGACTGCATTACTGAGCTACAACATTATTGTTGTAACTTTATTACATAAATTTAAAATTGAGCTTATTGTGAAGCAGTTTGGATTCTCTTTCTGTCTGCTTCATCATTCAGCCTGCCTATTCACCTCAGTTCCTCCTTGATGGACAACTCTCTCTCCCAGGCAATGTGGGTCAGAGTTTACTCTCAATTGCCCACAAACAGTGTCTCATGGCCTCTACATGATTTTCAGTCATAACTGTTGCAATTTATCATATGTGGAGCATCACATTTTTGAAACTTTTTTTAACTGTGTAGACATCAATTCTCAGCTAAAAACGTAATGAAGACGATATCTCTCTCTCACAATTTTTCAGAAACATGAACATGCTCAAGACCACATTGTTCAAAACTTTCTAGCTTTGTTTTGAAATGGCCAGGATCAGTCAGGCAAAACAAGTTTTACCAAACTATTTTTAATATGTATATATTTTTACTGTAAAAATTTGTCATGATCATAGGACACCTTAATCATTTTTATTTTAGGTCCATCCTGATAAAAGATAACCAAAGCAAAACAGGAATGTTCTGCTTGAGGATGAAATGTTTTCCATGCTAAGTGTAAGAATTATCCTTGAACAAAAATCAAACTTGAAGCAAATACAATACTTAGGAATTAATAATTCATGATTCTGCCATCCAAGTTTAGGGTGATCTAGGTTTTGTATTCAGACTGCCTGGACTCAAATTTTGATCCATATTTACTCAGCTGTGTGAACTTTAGAAATTTCTAAACTGTAAAATCGAGCTTTAAAAAAAACACTTCAGGGGGGCTTCCCTGGTGGCGCAGTGGTTGAGCGTCCGCCTGCCAATGCAGGGGACATGGGTTCGTGCCCCGGTCGGGGAAGATCCCACATGCCGCGGAGCGGCTGGGCCCGTGAGCCATGGCCGCTGAGCCTGTGCGTCCGGAGCCTGTGCTCTGCAACGGGAGAGGCCACAACAGTGAGAGGCCCGCAAAAAAAAAAAAAAAAAAAAAAACACTTCAGGGACTTCACTGGTGGTGCAGTGGTTGGAAGTCCGCCTGCCAATGCTGGGGACATGGGTTCGATCCCTGTTCCGGGAAGATCCCACATGCCGGGGAGCAACTAAGCCCGGGCGCCACAACTACTGAGCCTGCGCTCTAGAGTCCATGCTCCGCAACGAAGAGTAGCCTCCACTCGCCGCAACTAGAGAAAGCCGGAGTGCAGCAACGAAGACCCAATGCAGCCAAAAATAAATAAATTTATTTTTAAAATAAATAAACACTTCATAGGATTGTTCTGAAGATTAAAGGATGTAATACTTGAAAAGTGTTTTGCACAGCGCCTGGCAAATTGATTAGCACTCACTTAATGCTAGTATTATTTTATAAACATAAGAGTAATTTAGAGAAGACCTGAACCACTGTGTCACCTTCAAGAGCAATTTATCTTCCATTTTTATGTGAAATGGGAAAAGCAGAGAGTGTAGGTAAAGAGAAAAATATTTAATTCAAAGGAAATAATATGCACAAGAGCCCAGAGAGAGACTTGTCATAGTTCTGTATAGTCTCAATACATACTTATCCCTTGAAAACTTTCTCAAATTAAGCCTACACAATTAAAAAAAAAATGTAATCTCTACTCTATGTAACTTCTACTCTTTGCAGTCACACTTCTTTAAATAATGGAAGCTGGATGCCATATTGATTTCCTCAGGACCTCCTCAGTGTTCAACCAATGACAATGTTTATAATGGTCTCTCTATATGCCAGTAAATTCCTTAGAGGTATTTCAGTCCTTATTCTCCTTGAGCCTACTTGTTACCAATCCATCCTTAATTTACTTGAGGACTACCTCTTGGAACAGCATCTGATATCATAGACTAACTATTCTCTCTTACTTGATTTCCATGGACTTTCCTGGTTTCTCTCCTACACCTCTCTCCTTCCCAATCTCCTTTGCTATCTCCTTAAATGGAGATGTTCTTTATAACAAAGTTATATCTCCTTCTGACTGATATCCAAGGGAAATTTCATTCACTTCCATGTCTCCAAGATCTGCATTTTCTAACTGAACCTATCTCTTGAGCTCCTGACCAGTCTACTTGAAAGCCTTCTGAAATAGCTATTTAAATGTCTCAAAGTCAGTGATTTCAAACTGAATTCTTCAACCATCCCTTGTTTTTTAAAGCTGCTCCTCTTCTAAATGTCTCCAGCTCATTGAATGATCACCACTATGTGGTTTCTCAGGCAAAAGGCTGGGGAAGCCTCCATGACTCCTTCCTGTCCCTTACAACCAGCATCCAATCATTACTAACCCTATCTCCTGTATCTCCTATTACCTATGTCCACTTAGTTCTATTTCTAGAACTGTCACTGTAGTTTAACCACAAACATCTCCTTGGATTACTGCAAAACCACTTGACTACTCTCCTCAGCTCCATCCAGGCTTTTCCCATTCATTTTCCACCCTTATTCAAATGTTAATCCTTTAAAAATAAAAATCTCATGAATGTTTTCCCAATTACAAGATTTTTATGCCTCTCTGTAGTTCCTAGGATGAAGACCAAATTCACTTTGTAATTTAATCTTTGCTTACAGGTTCAGAGTCATTCTTTGACACTCTTCCTCTGGCAAAATACTCTTATGCCAATCTTAACATTTGTTTTTCTCTTTTTCAGTTGCCCTTTTTCTTATTTCAAGGTTTTTTTTTTGTTTGTTTGTTTTGGGTTTTTTGTAGGTTGTTTTCTCTGTCTAAAACACTCAAACTCATTCAGACTCTAACCATTGGGCACAGCTGTTGTCCTAATTAAGTTTAATGTCACTTCTTAATAGTAAGACAGGGATTTTCCTCTCACTAAGGTATGTCACATCCCTCTATCCCAGCCATCTACTTGATGTTCCCATTATACTTTGGAGCAGAGACTGCTATTTTTTCTACCAATATTCATCATTAGTGGATATAAATATATTAGTATAACTCTCATATTTTAGCTACAGACATGGCAATCCTGCTAAAGACTGCATTCCCAGCCTCCTATTCAACTCAAAGAGTTGAATCATGTAATGAAGGTCATGTAATGAAGTTCTGTCTATGGGTTGTGAGCAGAATTGATGTATTCCACTTCCCAACTGTGACCCTAAAATGGAAAATGGACACATACTTGTACCTCTTTCCATTCTTCCTTCTGATGAGAAGATAATGAGAACTAAAGCAGCCACCAAGGACCCAGCAATGGAAGCCACATATTGCTCCACCAGCCCTGGACTACTTACCTTGAGATATTTATATGTGATTTGTATCACTGTATTTTCAAGTCTCTCATAACAGATCAGCCTGCACTTATACATACTATATTTCCTTATTGTAACCTACATTACTCTGTATTGAACTTTCTTTTTAATGTCTGTTTAATCTGTCATACTCCATGTTTTAATCACTATTTTGTTCTTAGAGCCTAACACAGAATCTGAATAAAAAGGAATGAGTGAATAAATGAATGAGTAAATGAATGAAAGAATGAAAGCAAGTCTACAAGATAAAGTTGGGGAGAAGTCCCCTGGTTCTTTATCCACTTCTCTTTGCATACCATAGCACATTATACAAATACTTATATAAATAAGTGCCCCAGCTATAGCTTGAACTCATAGCATCACTAATCCCACCACCAATACTGATATTTAAGCACCTGTGCTGAGTGAAACTCCCAAATATTCCTTATAGAGATTGGATGTTCTGAGCAGTGGAGCCCCTTAAATCAAGGTTCAGAATGTACCATTTCTTGCTGACATGCTACATTTCCTTTTTGTTTTGAGTGAGATTATACAGCAAATTGAAATGATACCTTCAGTATTGAATGATTTGGCATCCAAGAGAATTAAAAAAAAGGCTTTCCTTTATGGTTAAAAGTAAATTACAAAAACAAGGGATACTGGCAGGCAATTACTCTATAAGCTATAGGAATGAAAGGGATTTCACTATATGAGTGGTTTAGATTCATATAATGTGAAGAGTTGTTGGCAGTGGGAAATCACTAAGCAATCTAAAGGAGAGCACTGAAGCTATGAATGAAATCTCTCCTTCCTCTCTCTCTGTTTCTCTCTCTCTCATCCTGTTTCTGTCTCTCTGTCTCTCTCTCACATACACACACACACACACACAGTCACTCAGACCCCACAAACACACTAAATGCAGTCGCTCCAAGGTAAAGATGAAAAGACTTACCTCAAAATGTATTATAATTTTTAAAAAAATAGCTGAGGGGCTTCCCTGGTGGCGCAGTGGTTGAGAGTCCGCCTGCCGATGCAGGGGACACGGGTTCGTGCCCCGATCCGGGAAGATCCCACATGCCGCGGAGCGGCTAGGCGCGTGAGCCATGGCCGCTGAGCCTGCGCGTCCGGAGCCTGTGCCCCGCAACGGGAGAGGCCACAACAGTGAGAGGCCCGTGTACCGAAAAAAAAAAAAAAATAGCTGAGAATATACATATGCTGAATATTTGTCATATAAGAAAATAAATATTATAGAGCTAAAATAAAGTCATCTGCTCTCTTGACATCATGTAATAGAATTTAAAGTCTGAATTATATGAGGAGAATTTAAAATCTAGAATTAATAAACATAATGACTTTGAAAATATCCTGTTATGGATTGAATTATATCTCCTCAAAATTCATCTGTTAAAGTGTTAACCTTCACTGCCTCAGAATGTAACCTGATTTGGAAAGAGGGTCTTTGCAGATGATCAGGTGAAGAAAAGGTCATTAGGATTGGCTCTTATCTAATATGACCCATGTCCTTATAAAAAGGGGAAATTTGAATACAGACATTCATGAGGGTGGAACACCCTGTGAAGATGAAGGGTGATGCATCTACAAGCCAAGGATGGCTAAAGATTGCCAGCAAACCAGGAGAAGATAGGAGAGAGGCATGGAGCAGATGCTTCCTCACAGTCCTGGGAAAAAACTGACCTTGCTGAGACCTTGATCTCAGACTTCCACACTCCAGGTCTGGCAGATGATGAATTTCTGTTGTGTAAGCTACTCAGTTTGTGATACTTTGTCACAATAGCCCTGATAAGCTTATACATACTCTGATGATTTTATGATCGTTCAAAATGCCCTCTTTATTCATTTAATTTTTTAATGTCTGAAACATTCACAGTCAGTTCAGCAGAGCCTTCGAATGCTGTGCTCAGCATTACTATCAAGGAGAGAACATCAGGAAGAGCTAAATTTTTAAAGTGTTTGCTGGTGAAGACAGGGTCTTACTCTGCAAGATTCAAGGAATCCAGAAATTATATTTCAAGATTACTGTGTATCATTGTGCAGGTTGAGCACTGACCAGCCCTAGAGATCACCATTTATATTGTAGACATTGTAGAGACTTTTTACTAGATACTATTGTACACTTGATAAAATAATTTTCTGACAGATGGTGCCAACATCTCATATCCTAATAAAATCAATACATTATAATTTTCTGATACATGGAAGTAAAATGCCTTGAGATAGGGGTACCTTTTTCTAATTTACACAAAGGTTATGAGCAAGCAGTTGTTCTGGTATAACCAATCAAAACTATTACTTTCAAGTCCTGTTAATGACATCTAAAGTTGTTATTTCATTTCTTTAAAGAAGAGGTTATAAATCATTAGCTTAAGAGTCATATTTGGCTTGCAGATATTCATTTTACTTTGCATACTCCGTGTTTTAAACAGTTGAGCCAAAGTATAAAAACAAGGTAATTTACAGGAAAACCTAGGTGCTTGGCTTCTTTTGGAAAACAACTGGAAAAGTTTTCTACCTGGATATGTATTTCAGCCTAGAAAGAATAAGCTGGTGGTGAGTGGCAGTCAAATTGTGTACTCACACCAGACTCACCACAGTCCTAGAGGGTTGAGTATCAGGTGACATGTCATCAAGTTGTACCCTTGTTTATCTTATGGTAAAACAACAAAAGTATTTCTCTGGGCACATGTCTTAAGTGAAAAAAGAAAATAGACTGACATTTTAAGAAAAGTGAGAGAGCAGCACATATGCCCCATCATTTCACTTTAGTTTGAGGCTCACCCAATCCTAAGTACTTTAGTTGGATACCCCAGGTTTAGGCACCACATTCTGTTAAAGTTCAAAAGCTTCTGGGAGGAACCAGTTAGCCTTGTCAGTCAGTAGCACCTTCCTGGGACTGTGCTTATCAGACGCACTGCAGGCCCTCAGGCAGGTGTTGAGAGCAGGTTTTATAAAGGAGAGAAGGGAAGAGCAAGTATCTAAAACAAGGTTAGTGTCTGGAGAGAGCCATCCTGGTTGGACTCCAGATCACAAGGCCTGTTCTTACTGATATTCTTGCAATAACTTTATCTTAAAATTGGAATTCTCTTTCTTAGTATATCAAAAATAAATAATTTAATATATCTTCTGGTCTCCTTAAACCTCCCAGCCTTCTACCCTCACTTAGCACTCTTAAGTAAACATTAGAATTGATCCAGCAATATAACAATTTTTACATCTGTAATTTCACTTTTGTTGTTGTTGTTGTTGTTTTCGGTACGCGGGCCTCTCACTGTTGTTGCCTCTTCCGTTGCAGAGCACAGGCTCCGGACGCACAGGCCCAGAGGCCATGGCTCACGGGCCCAGCCGCTCTGCGGCACGTGGGATCCTCCCGGGCCGGGGCACGAACCCGTGTCTCCTGCATCGGCAGGCGGACCCTCAACCACTGTGCCACCAGAGAAGTCCTGTAATTTCACTTTTGTCCATAATATTATGGCCTCTATAAATTAATTCTATTTCAGTAGGAACTGATATATTTAGTACAATACCATATTTGTATTGGAACAGACATGTTTAAGGAAAGTATAAACATATTTATTATTAAAAATGTAAGCATCCGAGTTATCAGTATATTGACCCAAATATAAAACAGGAGGAAAACTAGACACAAAATCAAATGGTCTGATATAGAACACACTAACTGTGTAGGTTTGGCCAAGTTGTTTAACTTCTTCAAGTCTTAGTTTATCCCTTTGTTAAATCCCAGTCTTAATGTAAACATCAATAAAAGAACAGCGTGGCTTGGTGGTGCACTGGTTGAGAGTCCGCCTGCCGATGCAGGGGACACGGGTTTGTTCCCCGGTCTGGGAGGATTCCACATGCCGCGGAGCGGCTGGGCCCGTGAGCCATGGCCACTGAGCCTGCGCGTCCAGAGCCTGTGCTCTGCAGTGGGAGAGGCCACAACAGTGAGAGGCCCGCGTACCGCAAAAAAAACAAACAAACAAACAAACAATAAGCAGTGGATGGGTAAATGTTTTATAAATGATGAAGTAGGGTTGTGTAAGTACAAAGCGTCATTAACAAATAAAATTTACTGCATGTAGAAATTTTCCATGCGGATAGTATTCATGTGTGCATGTGCGCATGTGTGTGGTGTGTGTGTGTGTGTGTGTGTGTGTGCATGTGTGTGTGAGAGAGAAAGAGATAGTTCAACATTCTGAGGTAGATTTTAATCTCTTGTGTTTATGGTTATGAAAATTTAAGCTGAGAGCATAGACATTTGTACAAAGGTATATGGTTAATAAGGGATGTCTCAGATTTCATATCTAACGGTAAACAAATTACGAACCCACAGAAACAAAACAAAACCAAAGTTCCAATGATTCTTATTTTCACAATAATATTTATAAGGGATAAATAATCAAGGGTATCAGAAAATATCTGCCTCCTCAAATATGCTACTTTGCTATATGGATTATTTTGAGATGAAAGCAACTGAGAATTAACAGAGGCAGAAGGGAGAATTCTTGGAGCTTCTCTTACCTGACTAAAAGCAGAAACCTCTGAGAAATGAGGACTGCCTTAAATCTCTCCAGGGGAGTTTTTGGCCGTGAAGAAGATGGAAAGTCAGTACCTATGATGAGTCTTCACAGACAAATCTTACAAAAATAACATTTATCTTCCATTATTTGCCCCATATATTTATCTTCCCACAATTTACCACCCCTAGAAGTCCCAACCACCTTTACTTTGTCTAGCCATTTCTCCACAATTTATCACTGACTGTTAAAATGGTATATAAGTTTTTGAGTCTAAATGCTTCTTTGTCACTTCACTTCTTTTCTGTGTTGCCCCTGTGTATGTAAAATTTTAAACATCTGTTATATGTGTATGTCTTTTTCTCTTGTTATTGTCTTTTGCTACTTTAGTTCACAGTCCTGTTAAGGAACATAAGAAAGTAGAGGAAAGTTTTTCCTTTCATACAATGATATTACATATCATTTAAGAAAATTATGTTTTCAGAAATATCACTATTGTTTCTTTTTTCTATGAACAGCATTTTAATTGTTTTGATTCTGACTCTGAATTTAACATTTATACATACTTTTGAGAACACTGGGTCAAAAATAAATTACAAACATATAGAAATATATTTAACCTCAATATAAGTCAAAGAAATGTAAATTAAGCCAAATGAAATATTTTCAGCTACAAGAGTGAGAAAAATAGAAGAACATTAAAGTCCCACAAGGATGTAGGAAAACAAGATTAAACACATTTTTATTGAGGGTTAAATGGAAATCATTTTAAATATCCATCAATGTTAATTACAATTAAAAAAAAAGTCTCCTAATTTTTGACTCAGCAATTCCACTTTGGAGACTCAGTCCTACAGAAATAATAACACAATTAAACTCATGTCTATACATATGTAAGGAATTGTGTATGGGGATGTAAATTGTAGTGTTGTTTGTTAAGATGAAATCAACAAAACTGAAACACCCTGAGCATCCACCAACTGCGAAAATAGTTGAAATATTATAATCTATTGATCTATGTAACTTTTCACAGGTATGTAAAATGTATTGGCTTGGAGAATGTCTGCAACATTAACTGAAAAGGCAAAATAAAAATAATGTTTGTCATAATCATTTTATAACAAACTAAAAAATCATTTTATAACAAACTAAAAAACAAGAAAACAAGAAAACCCTTCCACCCTTGTCTCAGCTTATATATGAATATATAAACATAGATAAACAAGAGTAAGAAGTTAATCACCAAGTATTTGTAAACTAAGGCAAGGCATTGAAGAGAAGATAGAGATTTTTTCCATAAAAGTTTATTTTTTTTAACATAATAAAACACAAAAATGTTATTTTTGTGTTTTATGATAAAGCTTAATAACATTTTGGAAAAAAAAATACCAGCTCAAAGAGTCCTCTTTGGTGAGTTGAGATTTTTGTGGTAAACTACAGCCAAGTAAATAAGCCATTTAGATCCCTTTTCAGAAATTATATAAAGGCAGAAATTAGAGGTGTTTCTACAAATGTGCCCTTGGGTAAGGGAAGCAACACAACTATAGTATTAACACAATCTAAAATAGTGTCCTTCTCATTACCTCTGATAGTTTTATGTGTCAGTTTCACTAGGTCATAGCACCCAGTTATTTAATTAAACACTAATCTAGATGTTATAAAGGTATTTTGTAAGTATAGTTAACATCTACAATGAATTCACTTTAAGTATGCACAATAATGTGGGTGGGCCCCATCAAATCAGCTGAAGACCTTAAGAGCAAACCCTGAAGTTTTCTGTAAAAGAAATTCTGTTTCAAGATTGCAGCATTAACTCCTGCCTGAGTTTCAAGCCTGCTTGTATGCCTTACATATTTTGGATTTGCCAGTCTCCACAATCATGTGAACCAATTCCTTAATATACACACAATATATTATACACTGTGCACTATACACTTATATACTATAGTTTCTGTTTCTCTGGAGAACACTGATTGATAGATTAAAATGTAACCTGCCTTTTATAAAATCATTAGGCTAAGCAGATTATTAAGCACTTGTTTAAATTATGTTTTAGTGATGTCTAAATCAGTATACGTGGACTAAAATTAGTATTGCATTCTTTTGCTTTAATGGAAAGACTTGTGTTGGTTACAGACACTGGAAGCTGATGCTCTTTATAGCGATGATGTCATCAATACTCCCTCAAACCATCGCCTGCATATTCAAAAAGATGACATACATTTGTTAGTAGAAACTTTCTGGGTCTCCACACAATGTCAAATTATGTTTTCATAAGGACAATACTTTCTTATGGACATTTTCAAAGGGTTCATAAGTAAACAATGACCTAAAACTGAAGATAAACAAACAAAAACACCTCAATGGGTCCATTTTAAAAGAACTAAAAAGCCATTCAAGAACAAGTCACAAAAAAAAAAAAAAAAACAAGTCACAGAGTAAATGGTTAAATGCAGGACCAATCCTCTGATATTTCTATGTAATTACACTAATTTTAGCTTTTAACAAATTAGTAAATAACATAATTGTGAGTCAGCGTTTCATCAAGTACAGAAACTCCTCTAAGCAAAGATTGGACTAGACAGATAAGATTTTAAATTCTTGCAATTTCAGTGAACATTGTAAATTTTTTCATTTACTCAAAAAGGCTGTAAGCACATAGACCATTATAAATAGTGAATCAGAAAAATTGTTTGACATAGGGTTATCTCCTTTTCATTTATCTCCCTAGACCCATTTCCTCATGATAGTGTCCTCCGGCCTTATTTCCATTGGTAATAATCTGTAATTTCTGTTATTTTCTCTTTTCAATACCACTAAGAGTCAGATTTTCCTTAGGACATATTACCTATTTATAGCCATTTAGAACATTTTACACCAATCGTCACTTTGGAGCTGTATCTTGTGGTATAACTAGCATTTTCAGGGTTTCTGTAGACTTTTATTACATGGTGTGACATTAGGTTGATGGACTGTCTCAGTCTTATTCTCTGTCAATTGTACACTGATCCGTGACAGCATAATGGATCTGTGACAGTGTTTGGAAGGGTGAGAATGACTACAATAACATTTTGGGGAGGATGGATATCAGAGTTTCTTTTAATATGCTTCTTAATTTTCCTCTCATATTAAAATTTTAAAAAGCTGCCAACATAGGATATGCCAATTTTCTTCAACAGAAAAAAAAAAAAAGATACTTGTTTTAGACAATTCGTATTAAGTATGATGGCAAAATAGCTGTCGATCATGCTGAACAGGGCTATTAGGCATTCCCTATAGCAAGGAGACTTCCAAGGACCCACTCAGAAGGGAATCATGTTGTGCTCCTGTCTGGGTCAAAGGATATTACATCTCAGAAGATATTCTCTGTTGAGGGAGGAGGAGAAGAAGGGTTTACTGCTCTCACAGCAAGGAATTACTCAGGAATTGCCTGAGGAGATAGTTGAACCTTCCCCTCAGCAGGCACATGGAGGTTGTACCAGGGAGCATGCTTCTGTGATTAGCTAGAGAGACTTTCAACACTCAATGATTTCAAGTTTATTTACCGTTTCAAAGGTTCTACCAGTGTCCTCTCTCGGGGAGCAGGGAAAAGAGAGCAAAAACATTTGCAGCTCTTTTCTCCTTTCTGAAATGCCATAAATGATACCCTTATGCCTGTGCTTTTGTTTTTTGGTGAGAGAGGTGCCAGGAAGCTTCAGGAAAGTGGCAGAGAGAGGACCAGTAAGTTAGGGAATTACTAGTAAAGTGAAAGGCACTGAAGGGGAAGAGACATGACCCACCTTTCACTCTGTTGCAGCAGGAACAGGAGTCAAGGTTAAGAGAGTGCAGTCAGGCTGGGTGGCAGGCTGCAGTATATGACATGATAATGGATGCAAGACATGGAGCTAGGGAGAACTGATAGACTCAACAATGAAGGACCAGTCAGGGGTGCATGCACTCTACTCTTTGTCCAAACGGAGAAGTTCAATCAAAGATTTGGAAGCTGTGTGAATCAGTCTTACTTATTTAAACTTTACTAGAAACCATGTGATGTGTTTATTTTTTGAAAGAATGAGTATTCTGAAAATTTTATGCATGGGAAATGTATAATTTACATCTATCTTTCATGGCTGTGGGTCAATGCCAAACATGAACACACACACACACACATACTTGCCCAAGTTTCTCTCAGTCTTAAAAGAAATGAAAACAGTACATCTTTTTGTTAAAAAAGATAAGAAAGCCCTGAATGTGACAATGGTTTGGGCTAGATAATGTTAAAGGTCAGGACAAAAAGTCCTTGTCAACACAGGCAGGGGAAGGCGTCAGTCTCACCCCCAACTGTCTAAAATGGAGAGTCCAACTGCAGCCCTCTGCAGAAAACTATTGCAGTCGTGATCATGGCATTCTACTGTTCACTGGGACTTATTTACACCGAATCAAATGTGTACTTGACCCTTATCCACATAGGTGTGATCCTCTATGACTCCAAACCCAGTGGAAATGACCAGCATGACTCTCATTCAGGTAGAACATTTGGGCTAAAGATAATAGAACACCCAACACAAAATAGCATAAGCAATTAAAAATTGGCTCATGTGATCAAAAAGTTCAGAGGAAATGCTGGCTTCTGACCTGTTACTCTAACAGTGTGACAAGATCCTTCCTTGTTCTACTGCCCAGGATTTCTCTTCAAGATGGCAGCCAGTGGTTAGATGGGCCTCAGGCTTTCTCTTTAACATATGATAAAGTTTCAGATAGAGTTGGCCATGGGAAGGGATAGATACTTTAAAAAGTGTTTCTGTCCAAAAGAGAAAAGAGAAATGGATAGTGAGTGGCAATAAATAACAAATGTCAACTGCTGATCCTGTGTCATTGTGCTTCCTCCCTACCATTTTATCTTTTGAGTTTCATCCTCCTCCATAATTGGCCATTCATTTAGTCAATCAGTCTGCAAACAATTATTGGATTATTGCAAGTAATTATTAATTATTGCAATTAATTCTTTATGACTTGTCTTATACACTAGGGCTACAATAGTGCATTCCCACTCTTCATGAACTCTCACTGTAATGAGAAGAAGAAATATAAACTTTAATTAAAATATTCAATATTATGTATAAGTTCTAATTATGGGGATAAGTGCAAGACATGTTGTGGCAACATGTCTGTGCAGAAGGATGTCATGGGAGGTTTTACAGGAGCTGGATTTGGAATTTGAGCCCAATAGAAGCTCTTCAAGCTGGGCACCAAGTATGGGCAGAAGAAATAGCATGTCCAAAGGAAAGAATGGGAATGATAAAAGCGCTTTGTGTTTTTGAGGAACAGTAGGAGAGATGATAAATATAGGAGTCATAGAATTTGAACCAGGAAAAATGGACAGAGGTCTGTAATTTTCAGCCATGTCAGTTGGCAGCCCTGGGTCTCTAGGCACACCAGTCATCATAGTTTTGTGCAGTCAGAGGGAACTCTTTGATGGTGATCCAGAATGAGGTCAACCTGATCTGGGATTTGTTCAACAAAGTTTTGTCAAATGTTTGCTATGTGCAAAGCACTGGACTACTACAAATGCATGCCATCTGACCTCAAACAGAGGCTTCCCACTGATTGGAAGTGCCCTGAATCATCTCCCAAAAACATGTCTTCTCTAAACCTTCACCCCTTTTCTTTGCTCTTTTCTCTTAAGATGATCTTGACTTTTTAAATGATTGAATATAATCACACTACATATCATAAACTTGAAGACTCTTAGTCTTCAAGATATGTCTACCTTTACATTCTTTTTTAAAATCTAAAGTCCATTTTTTGCTGAGATTTTTCTTCTCCTGTTCCCTGGTTCCAGTTTGAAAAGGTCCCCACGAAGAATGCTTAGCCCTTCTGAAGGACAACGCTCAGTCAATCTATTCAGTGGTTATTTCAGTGTTAAATATGCTCAGGATTCACCTGAAGGAGTTCGATATGGCCAGGCCCTCTGACTGCTCTTCTTTCCCTGGTGCTTTGTCCTATCATTTATCACTTCCCTCTCTTATTATCCCTCTCTCCACTGACTCCTGCCCATTGACATTCAAAAATACTCAGATAATCCATCGTCCCCCAAAAAACACTAAAAAATACACATTGATTCTAGTTTCCCTTCAACATCTTTCTTCACATGAAAGAAGTTTATTCTTGCCTTTTTTCTATATTAATTATTCACTATTTCCTTAGATTATTGAAGTGAACTTTTTATACAAGATTGACCACATGATTCATGGAGCCCAGCACAAGAGGAAATTGTGTCCTTTGTTACAAAGCAGGAGAAAGATTTCTTCTTTTCTAATTCGAGGTATCTCCCTTAACCTGTCATAGAGCTTTTTATTTACCATTTAATGTCTCACTCCCTTGGCCACAGGGATACTCAAGGTGGGAGTACAGACTCTCACAGGCACCTGGGGCTCCACTCTGAGACTCAGTACACAAGGTATGTCCCCAACATCAAGGGACCCCACGGGGACAGAAGGCAAAGGGGCAGTACTATATCAAGGCAAAAATCCTGGTAAAAGGTGTCATCAACTCTCCTGGTTACTGCAATAGCTTTCTACTCATCTCAGCCCTGTGTCCCCAGAGTATTCCCAACAAAATGATCAGAGCCATATTTTCAAACGTGTGGCAAGTCATGCCATTTCTTTGCACAGAACCTTCCAATGATCGACTTCCCTCACACTTGGGTTAAAGGCCAAATTTCTTAGAAAGACCTCTAAGACCCTGTGTGATTCGGCCCTGTGCTATTGTTCTGTACTCATCTCCTGCCATTCCCCTTACCTCTCACACCCCACTGGCCTCTGCTATCCCTCAGCCATTCAAACATGTTCTTGCTGCATGGACTTTGCACTTTCTGTTTATGCAAAAAGGAAAATTTATATGTGAAAAGTTCAAAGTTAAATCAACCATCATGCAAGGTTCAATCTAGGTATCAAGCCACAAACTGAGGAATCTAGCTCTCAGTGCTTCAATAATCAGAAATCCTCAGCAACAGCCCTGTTCTCACCTCCCACAAGAAACCCTCAGCTTATCAACTTAAGAACACCAACAGAAAAAGTATCTTTTTCCAATGATTCCAGCAAAAATTTTTGAAAGTTCACAGTGAAACACTTGGGGATACATACATATCTTAAAAAAAAAAAAGCAACTAAAATATTTGGCACTTTGATTGTCCAGGCCTGAGTTATGTGGCTATGTGCTCATACCTGGAGGCTATGGGAAACAGAACAGAGTAAGAAATGAGTGCTTCCTGAAAGGAAAAGATCTTATTTCCCAACATAAAATACATGTCAGATGTGGCTATTTAATGGAATATTGTTATCAAGATCATTTTTTTGAATAATATTATATTTAATGACATAAACGGCTCATGACATAATGCTACATTTAAAAGTAGTATATTATAAATGAGTTATGAGTGAGTGAGTAAGTGAGAGAGAATGAAAGTTCTGGAATAGGATAAATGAGATGTTAAGGGAATAGTCCTTGAGTGATGGAATTATGCAAGATTTTCACTTATTATTTCTTTATGTTACTGATATTGTCTACTATGATCATGTATTTCATAAATATGTAACTATTCTTAGATAGATAAATAGAAGAGGATAAGTATAAAATTAAGTGGGGCTACTGTTTATGAGCTTAGTTTTTGTAGTCTTGACTTTCTGAGTGCTGACCCTGGATCCACTGATTACTATGTGGATAAACTTGTGCAAGTCACTACTTCTCACACCTCAGTTTCTTTATCTGTAAGGTAGGAATGATAGTGCCTACTTCCTAGGGTTGTGACAAGGGATACAGTCACATATACAGTCTTTAAAGTGCAGCATTCACCCCACAGTAAGGACTAAAAACTGTTATCATCACAATGGGTTTGATCTGGGTACAAATGGACCAAAAAGCAGAGATATGTTTCAACATTCTATGTAAGATTATCCTTTCTTATAAGAAGATCATTTTGTAACTTTTTAATGTGACTTTTGGGTTGGTTTCTATAACCAGTGACTATCTGATGTTGAAAGAGACAGGGTAATACGAAGCCCTCAGCCATGGGAGAAAAAACAAAACAAAACAAAAAAACACAACGCATAGCTGAATCTGACTTTCCTACCAGGAATTATTCCAGGGTCCTTGTTCAAACACTAGGACTATGTCCTATCAGCCATTAGTCAAAGAGATAAAGTAGATGATTTAAGCTAGGGCTGGGGCCTCCTTCAGGTAACTCTATAGAACTCTTCATTTCAGAGGCACTCCTTTTTTTCTTTGCTTCACAGTGAAATCTTTGTGGCCCTTGTGTAAACTGCCTCAGCCACTAAGTAGGTGCCTAATTTTTTAATGAAAATAATTTTTAACTTGTGCCTATCAGAAGAGAAAACAAGAGAGAAAAAATGTCACTGATTGCTGTCTATCAAATAATTGGAGTTCTCATGAATAGGCCCCAGATGACACAGCAGCCTTAAATAAAATATAAAATGGAAACAAGACTCTTTGAATAATGCTGCCTGAAAGCAATTTCCTTCTTGAACTGGGACATTGCTGATCTGAAAGCCACACATTTTAGAGAATCATGCAGGGCCTGAGACTTTGATTGTATAGTTAATAAAGTATAAAAAAAAAATCTTCATCTCATACAGCTGATGACATGCAAAGCAAATTCAAGATGTTCAGTGACAGAGTTGCAAGAATTTTAAATAAAAAATGAAATAGGAGTTAAGGCTGTTCTTCTAACCTTTCACAAACTTACACCTACAGAGTCAGATAATTTTTTTTTTTTTTTCAAATCACAGCACTGAAGTTTTAGGATAGAAACTTATTTCAAATATTAATTCTCAAGATGTCTGCATCATCCTTATATTGCCAGAAATTTATCTGACAATAAAAAATTAAACGCCTAAGGACTTTTTATGAATCAAAAAAATAAAAAGTTCTCTAACTGGCAGTGTGTTTTAGGAAGACCTCTCCTTCCCTTGCTCTCCATCTTTTTTCTCGAGTCATTGTCTCTGTGTGAAGGAAGCCAGTATATTTGACTTTTAGCTCAAGACATTTAGCTCAAAGCTCCCTAATAGCTTGTTTTTTTCCCCCAAAATCATGAAGTTTGAACTTGAGAGGAAATAAATATATTTCACTTTTTACTTTTTTTTTTTTTTCTGCGGTACGCGGGCCTCTCACTGTTGTGGCCTCTCCCATTGCGGAGCACAGGTTCCGGACGCGCAGGCTCAGCGGCCATGGCTCACAGGCCCAGCTGCTCTGCAGCATATGGGATCCTCCCGGACCAGGGCACGAACCCACGTCCCCTGCATTGGCAGGCGGACCCTCAACCACTGCGCCACCAGGGAAGCCCTACGTTTTTAAATATAGTTGTTCTAAGCACATTCTTCTGCCAATATTAATGATATTAAAAGGTTAATGAAAAATATATAAAGAATGAGCCAGCCGCTAAGACTCCAGGCAGAAGGAGGATTGTTTGACCAGATGATATAATTCCAAAAAAGATAAAAGGGGTTAAGACTCTGAAACAGGAGGGGAGGGGGCAGGGCACAACCTTTGAAAGAATGACATAGCCCAGGGACATGACATAAACTGATTACAACCAAATGGGTCCAATCACTAGATTGGGTCTTCCACTAGACCTTGAGCTTCAGTATATGCTCACTGTAACACATCAGCAAGCTAAATGACATACCCACAGGCACCATGACAGTTCCAAGGCCAACCATAAGGATCAAAAAGTGGGCAGTGGCCCAATTCCTGGAAATCCCCACCCCTTCCCAAAGTAGCTTGAATACTCCTCCCACTCATTAGCCTATGAAATTATCCACCCCTATAAGAACTGACAACCCCATACCCTGGAGCTTTTCTCACCTTCTGAGTTGGCCCACACTCTGTCTGTGGAGTGTGTTTCACTCTAAATAAATCCACTTCTTACCTATCACTTTGTCTCTCGCTGAATTCTTTCTGCTATGAGACATCAAGAACCTGAGCTTCATTAAGTCCTGAAACTAGGTGTGTGATCTCAGTTAGAAAATCCTGGGTTTTGGCCAGGTTCGAGTCCCAGCTGCCTGGGTTCAAGTCCTAATCTGAGGTGCACAGTTTCAACTCCATTTAGTCAAGTACAGCAACAGGATACGGAAGTCCTGAAAATTAGGTTTGATGGATGTAAGCAGGAGAGGAACGTACCATCATTTTTAAGAAATGGAAGAGGAAATTTCAGAGATGAGGTACAGAGGTGACCACTGTGATGAATCTTGCCTTGGTGGGAAGATCTATGGTCCTTCCTGCCAGACTGTGTCTGCAATTGCAATAATCATTTTACAAAGATATCTTGAAAATACTCTCGTAATGTATATATATTTGTTTCTTTTTGCTAAATTCTGGAAATATCCTAAGAAATGGTAAGCATCACTGAACTTTTTTATTCCTATTTAATGAAATTCTTTTTTTAGTGCTAAGTTCCTATCAATGTGAATATTATTTCATGCTTTTAGCAATCACAGAGTTTTTATGTTCTGCTTATTAAATCTTCCTAATGAAGAGAACTTTGCTACAGTCTTGACCTTTTTTCTCCCTGGATTATTTTCAACCAGGGTAGGTCAATTGACTTGAATCTGTTTCTCCTTCAGTGCTTGATCAAATCTGTAATGAGGGCAGGGGTTGTGTATGGGGAAGGGGAGATTAGAGGCTTGTGCTGTGAAGAATAGTGGATGAGTTTAAAGGTGGAGTTTTCCATAACCCTTTAAATCTTATCAAGTTATTGTTCCTTTTTTTTTTCCACTTAGGAATTATTTATGGGTGGAAATGGAGATTTTATTCTACTAACGTAATCAGTCCATTCAAGGACAGGAATGCAATGTTTTTGGCCTTTGTGTAGTGATCATCTTTGACTGATATTATCACCTGATCAACCCTCTGGAAGTAAATAAAGAAATCTAAAATCTGTTTGCTTTATTTTTCTTATGAAGGGAAATATGGCAAAAGTCCTACCAGGTGATATGAATTAATTGTTGCCATGGGGGAAGTTGGTGGCTGGTATATTTTTGTTTTGTTATAGAAATATGTAGATTTAATCATAATTAGGTCTTCAGGTACATATCTGGTGATTATATATATATAAATATATACTATATATTTTATGTATTTATTTACATATAAATATGTATATATATTTTATATTTTAATATATATACAATTAAATCAATCTTTTCATTTAATAATTCTAGTTGATGCTGAAAACTTGGTCTCTACACTGGTGCCGAATTGAATCTCAGAGACACAGTTTTGGGTGAAGTAGAAAAGAATAGCTTTATTGCTTTGCCAGGCACAAGTGGACACAGTGGTCTCGTGCCTCTCAAAACTGTGTTCCAACCTGGGAGGATTTGGTGAGGAGTTTTACAGCAATAGTTCAGGGGCAGGGTTGCTGATAAGATTATGGTGTGTGTAGGGCCCGCATTCCTTTAATCTGGCCTCAGGTAATCTCTTGATGATTACCATCTCTTGATGGTAATCTCTTCTCTGGTTCCTTTAATGTGGCCTCAGGAGGTCTTCTCTGGAATGAAGAATGCTGACATCTTCCGTTTGTTGGGTTTTAATTCTGTAAAGAGCTCAAAGATATTGTTATGTGTATCCCTTGAGGTGGAACCAGGACCCTGCACCAAGGCTGCACTATTGTTTCTTGACTGCTCCTTCCTTGTCTCTGCATCCTCTCCCTTCCTTGATTAGCACCTGTTTGAAAGACTTCCATGCCCATGAACCCCACAGGATCCTGCTTCGTTTCATAGTTTAGTTTTCTAAAGTTTTATGAAGAATTGATTTTGTATGACATGTGGGAATCTATCTTTTCTGTCAATTTCATATGTGAGAACCCTTTGAATTAGTATATAATTTGTAAGTATGAGATAATTTTCTCTAAAATTATAAGAATGACTCAATATGAAAGACTCAGTAGTGAATTGTCAAGCAGAGTACCATGCACTGGTTATCAATCCCATGGGAGGATTCTAAACACTTCTGCCCATAGCATCTTGGTATTGGAGTCACCAATAGACAACTCAGTCAAGCACTAGATGAAATTACACATTACTCACATAGAAAAGAGACAGAGCAAGATCAACTTCGTTATTAGGCATTGGTCCCCCATGGCCAACAGGTTTTTTCCTGGAGCCCACGCAGGGCAAATAGCCTATGTACACCCCTCCTGTGCAACAGTGGAAGGACACTGTCCCCCACACACAGAGGACAGATATAGTAGAACTGGAGTTGACCAGATGCCATATAATGCACATGCTTAACAGAACAAAAGAACACACAATGAGCATGAAACAGGAAGAGATATTCACACACAAGGTGATAATCCCAGGAAAGGAAATGTGGGCTCTTTATCCCTGGTAAGGAAGGGTTCCAGGCCCAAGGTCCATTCTTATGCAGCTGAGCAGGGGCCAGAAGACTGAACATGAGACTGCCTTTCTCAGTAAGAATGAACACAGATCTTGGTCCATTAGGTATATAGTTGCAAAGATAGTGGTCTTCATGGTTGGGAAGTTTTAGTTATAATTGATGAGGAAATTGAACCATTCATAAGAGATGTGTTTCTACAACCTCTTAATGGTTAGGGCCATGCCTTAATTGTGTTATATACTCTGAGTAATAAGATCACTTTTTAATCAAAATATCAGGACACTTTTCTTATCTTAGGCTACATTTATTCTTTTCTATCCATGAGCACCAAGATGGCTTTAGAAGTTTCTGGCTTGAAGGAAAGATTAGTTAAATGTTACACAGATTGGAGGCCCAAATCCATGCCACTCAGAATCATAGGGTCAGGAATAGGATGGATGTTGATATATTGGGAAAAACTAAGCAGAAGATTATTTAGGATTTTCTGAGGAATATTTTATCCAAAGTTTCCAATTAAACTCAAGGTTTAGGCCACCAAGCAGTCAAGAGGGAAGCATTCTGCAGGAAACTCTGTAGGTAGATGATAGCCAGTGGGGAGGTACAAAAAAGAAACTAGGATTTCATAAGAGATTGGAATTTAGGAGTAGAACATTTATTCCTGGTATATATTTTTAGGCTACATAATTAAGATTTATTCTCAAGATAACTAATCAAAAGCTGAATCACCAAGAAATTAGGACATTTGAGACCTGAGTAGAACCAGACATAAAGTTGAGCATGTGTAGTCATTGATTTAGAGTCTCTTAAATCATCCATTCTTTGGGCCAGGATTGATTCTAGAGCTTGAGATAAAGAAATGCAGAGAACATATCTAAATGCAAGAGTGAATAAACTTGGCATGCCAAAACTGTCAAGCAAAACCTGTGTGTGTATTTTAGTCCCTATGAAAATCACCATCCTTACCAAATCTTAATTGGCTTAGTTGAGTTATATGGCTAGGTCCCACATTTTTTTAATCCTAAAAGCTCGACAAGTGCTGAGTTTGATAAAAGAGGAAATCAGAGTTAGGAATCCTCCCATGACATTCTTAATCCTAAATGATCTGTCCTTGATTTAGAAAGATAGTTATCCATTGCCTAACTCACTGACTGAGGAATTCTACAAGCAAATAATGGTCTCCACTTAGAGTTCGAATCAGCAGAATTCCCTATCTTCTCTGAAGCTGGAGCCAAAGTTCTAACAAAGATCTTACTACAGGTCATAGCTTGAGTTCTCTAGGAAGGAAACTGAGCTGGACTCTGAGATGAATCAACTCCTACAGAAGGCAGGATAAGTCGGCAGGATCTGGCAGAAGGAGTAGTTGAGTTGATGGCCTGATGAAAATCTCTACCAATAACTCACCTTAGGGAGAAATTCTGGAGCTAAAACAGCCTGTTAATGTTGTTCTGCATTGGGTGAACTGAAATGATCTGGCATTTATATAAACCCCTCATCAGTCATTTGATGTAGGCTGCATTTGTAAGGATATGACCCTGGACAAGGAAGTTCTCTGCAGCTAAAGACATTGCTGAAGGTGCTGCCAACTGAAGCTTGCCTTCAACAGCAGCCCTAGAAGCTGGGGTAGCAAGTCTTCCTTGAAGAGGGATTTGAGCAACAAGTACAGCCTTAAAGGAGGATCTGGACAGGGCATCACCATGGCCACCACAACTCCCCTTTGTCTTGTAATAAGACTGTATTGTGCAGGAAAAAAAATGTGCATATAAGGGTTGCATACAAGAATTCACTAAATAAAATTTATCATCATTTCCATGGATACCTTAGATTTAATGTCAATTCCTATGTACATTTTCTTCTTTATAAAAGAAGGTTTTCTAGGCATTTTTCCCCCCAAAGAGTAGTAGCAAAGTGCCTTGATCATAGAATATATAAATTAGTGTTTCTGGACTTGTTTTTTTCAAATCTGGGAGTAGTCAGTTGAGAAAACTTCCAATCAAGAGAACCTCAGGGCAGTTTTTAGTGTGGATGCACAGTACTTTAGTAAATTTCAGGTTCAAAATCCACTTAAGGTTTTAACAGTTTCAAGGAAAGTGGTTTCATGACCCAGAATCTAAGATAAAGTTGTTTCTAATATTCTGTAATTATAACCTGTCTGGTATAAGTTCTATTCTTAAAAATCCATTCATTTTATTTTTTAAAAAATTTACAAAATATTATATCTTCTTTATTTATTTTAATACAATGCTTTGAAACTTAAGATCAAAGCTGGTTTAGTAATATTTCCCAAATAGAACACCATCAAGTACAAATATTACAAAGGATCTCTGAGTGTTCTTGTTAAGTGGTCTATATCATGTTGTACACCTTATATATGTGCATTCTTTATATATAAGAAAAGACATTCACTTTACATAAACTTTAGTGAACACTTTTGTGCTAAAGTGGCAGTTGCCCTTGAGGATCCCAGTTGGAAAACAGCTCTGCAGACACACTCTTTAGATTAAAAAACACTATCTCCCTGACCAGTGGCACCAAATACTTGTCTAAGTGTAGAGATGCAGGTAAAGAATATCTCTTTTCAGGCCCTCCTGCCCCTAACCCGGGCTGAGCTCCAGCACAGAGTTCTCCTGTACCCTTCTGGACCAGAGGTGAATTTGTGCTGCCTAAGCCTAGGATCAACATCTGGGAGAACAGAACGAGTTGATCTCATCCAGGACAACCGACTCTCCTCTTTATTAAGTCCTTATTTAGCTGAACTATAAATATTATTAAACATTTGCTTATGAACTTCCAGAGCACCATGCTGTTCAACAGATGAGGCTGGTGTGTTTTAATTTTATGCACTCTGAACGTGCTTGGGTTAGTTTCCCTTCTGCACTCCACATTTTCTTAAGTTCCAGTTATTGGAAAGAATTTTTCCTACAATCCAAAGCACACATTGTCTTCATTTTTTTTTTCTGTTGGTGGGGGGGGGGGTTGGTTTGGGGGCATGTGTGAGAACTGAAGGATTATGAAGGTGGAATGGGTTATGACACATTTTCATTTACAGCTGTTCTGACTCCCTTGCTTTAATCCAGCCCAGATCTCAGCAGAAACCTAACACCATTCCTTTGACCCTAGAATTGCACCAGTGACTCAAATCACCAAATAAGGTAAGTCATTTGTTATCTGAGCCATAAATATTTACATCCACTAGTGACAAACGTATAAAGAGTGTGGAGTGACTGTGTAACTTCAGCTGCCCTCCCCAGGCTGGTCAATAGTTTCTGTTATCTCTTGAAAGCCCTAATGACTAATGTGTGCTAGTTGGATAGAATGTACTCTCCAGCTTGTTACCCTCCTCTAATTGTTCATTATGACCACATTAGTCACCTAGGAAGTTTTTATTTTTCTTTTAAATTTAGGGCCTGTTACACAAAATTGTTGGGACTGGCAAGCATCTATCACCCTCCTGGACTCCTTCATTCCTTTATACATTCTCTTCCCATTGTTACCAAAAACCCAAGAGATCATCACCATTTCTTTTTCTTCTTCACTTTACCAACATAATAGCTACAGAACAATTCCATTCTTTTCAATTTCAATTCCATTCTTTTCAACAATTCCATTCTTTTTCCTGCCTATAGATGACTTTGGAGGTTAAGTCTTAAGAATGCATCTAAGCAATGCTTAGGCATAGTCTGATGCTTTCCGAATCTAATAGGTGATCACACCACAAAGCAGTTATGATATAAAAGCATGTTCAAGCAAGCACATTGAAAAATCTTTCAAGTATTAACTGGACTGAAATGGAGCATGCTGAGGGCAAAGTGAATCCTGTTTTATTCTTGTATCAAGAGCTGTACCAGTAAGAAAAATGGAAAATCAGTAAAATCATGCTGTTGTTCTTTCATCCACTAGGTCATTATGCAGAGCTTGTATTTTAATATAATCACTAGATAAAGAACTCCAAAAATCAGATAGAGGGAAAAAAGTATGTTTAATGAATTTAAAAGTTGAGTGCTAACAATATCTAAAAGTTTAGATAATTTAATTTTAAAAGACTTGACTATTTTGTTAAAAGGATGTGTTAATTGGTACTGACTAACTGCATATATACCTACATTATAGGTATAACATTTGAGAAAATGGTTGAAGATTTCCCTAAAATGCTGTAGTGGTTTGATAGCTAAATTCATTGGCTTAGTGATAGTTGAAATTTTTCCTTTAGGAAGAATTTGGATATAACAAAAACTTTAACAGATCCTCAGAAATATCTGAGTTGATAACTTGCAGAGATTTGAATCATACCTGAAAAGAAGATTCAACTCACAGATCCTTCTAAAAGTTTCCTAACACTCCAGGCTAAATTAAGTGCTACTCTTTTCCTGCTCCCATACTATCCTGTGTATATTCCTATTGCACCACCCCACAGGAATTTCAGTTCCTTGAATGCAGGACCTTGCTGATTCATTTCAAAATCTCAAAAATTCAGCAATGTTTTGTAGATAATTTGAGCATAGAAAATATTAGTTGAATGAATGAATGAGAAGGGAAGCTGAGAAAGATGAAATGGAAAGGATCTTAAGAGAGGGAGTGTTAGGTCTTCTAAAATCTTGATTAGAATAGTCAGGTATCAGGAACTGTGTGTCTGTGTAGGTAGGAGTGACTGATGAGGATAACACTGTTTATCGTGAGGCAATGACTTATAAAAGATTAAGCTAAAATGAACTTCAGAGACTGAGCTGACTTAGGGAGAGTTATAGTGTAGCCTTAAAAATTATTTGGAATTCAGTTACCTGAATTAACAGCCATGTGCACAAGAGAATTTTCAGTAACACATTGGCTGCTATCTAGGCTTGGAGACATCACTTTCCTCTAGCATACTACTGCTTTTTCACCTCCTCCTCTGCCTTCTACCTTCTAAATGTTCAGTGCCTTCTTAATGGTCCCTAACTGAAGTTCTTCCCTTCCCACCAGGGCTTTATATCCTCCAGGCTCCCAAATTCTCTCTCTTTCCCTGCTCAGCAAAGCTCCTATTTCCTGAATTACTTATTTTCAGCTTGATATTCATATGATTAGTCAAATAATTGTCACTATGACTTATAGATTTGATCTCCTCAGGATATTTGCTTTTAAAAAGAGGAATTTGCTAATCCAAATTAATTTCTAATTGTTCAAATATTTATATGAAAAAATATGAAGATATTTAATTTGAAGGCCTTTTGGTGGCTCTTTCTACTCATCCCTCTCCTGGCTGTGCACCCACTCCCGCACTTACTCATCAAACAGTACAGTATACAAATCAACCCTGTTCAGTTTCATATAGTCACACTATGTATTTTGCTATGTTCTTTGGCAAGTGTCTTTTCACCCCAAAATTCCCAGTGAAAGGAGAATTACAACTAAACAAATGCAACAAGGTTTAAAAGAGCCATCATTCATAGTATGTCACAATATGTAAGATTGTCCAGTATACAAGATGATGCTCCTTTGAGGCAGACCATCCAGACCAAGATATATGACCTTTGGACACTCATTTAGGCTTTTATCCACCATTTCCTTATTGGTAAAGTGCTAATAAATGCTGTTACTGTGGAGCTAGGAACTAATGTATGTGAAAGTGCTGAGTAAAATAAGCATCTTAAAAATAAAAAACATGGTTAATATCAACTACTGGAGAATTTAAGTAAAATACATACAGTGTGATTACTCTTGAGCCAACATATTCTCCTTTGAAAAATGAATCCTCTAAAAGAAAGTATAATGAGTATTCTATTATTAAAAAAATATGTTGATCCTTAAAATACAGTTCAGATTCAATGAAACCACTGCTAAAATACCAATGGTATTTTTCACAGAACTAGAACAAATAACCTTAAAATTTGTATGAAGAAACCTCGAACACCTAAATCAATCTTAAGAAAGAAGAATAGACATGGAAGTATCATGCTCCCTGATTTCAGACTATACTACAAAGCTACAGTATTCAAAACAGTGTGATACTGGCACAAAAACAGACACATAGATCAATGGACTAGAATAGGGAGCTCAGAAATAAACCCATACACTTATGGTCAATTAATCTATGACAAAGGAGGCAAGAATAGACAACAGAGAAAAGACAGTCTTTTCAATAGGTGGTGCTGGGAAAACTAGAGAGTTATATGTGAAATAATGAAATCAGAACGTTTTCTCACACCATCTACAAAAATAAACTCAAAATGGATTAAAGATCTAAATGTAAGACTGAAAACCATAAAATTCCTAGAAGAAAACCCTTTGAAATAAATCACAGTTTGGGGGTCTCTTTCAAGGCAAAATAAATAAAAGCAAAAATAAACAAATGGGATCTATTAAACTTAAAAACTTTTGTAAAACAAAGGAAACCATCGACAAAACAAAAAGACAACCTACTGAATGGGAGAAAATATTTGCAAATGATATGACCAAGAAGTGGTTAATATCCAAAATATATAAATAGCTCATACAACTCAATACCAAAAAACAAAAACAAAAAATCCAATTAAAAAATGGGCAAACACCTGGAACAGATACTTTTCCAAAGAAGATATACAGATGGCCAACAGTCACATTAAAAATGGTCAACATCACTAATCATCAGAGAAATGCAACTTAAAACCACAATGAGCTATCACCTCATACGTATCATAATAGCTATCATCAAAAAGTCTACAAATAACAAATGTTGGTGAGAATGTGGAGAAAAGCTCACCCTAGGACACTACTGGTGGTCTTGTAAATTGGTGCAGCCATTATGAAAAAACAGTATGGATGCTCCTCAAAAAACAAAAATAAAACTACCATATGATCCAGCAATTCTACTGCTGGATATATAGCTAAAGAAAATGAAAACACTAATTCATAAAGATACATGTGCCCCAATGTCCATAGCAACATTATTAATAATCGCAAATATAAGGAAGCAACCTAAGTGTCCATCACAGACAAATGGATAAAGAAAACATACACACACACACACACACACACACACACACACACACACAAATAGAATACTACTCAGCCATAAAAAAAAATGAAATTTTACCATTTGCAACAACATGGATGGACCTGGAGTGTATTATGCTAAGTGAAATAAGTCAGACAGAGAAAGATAAACACTGTATGTTATCATTAATATGTGGAATCTAAACACCAAACTAATCAATATAACAATAAAGAAAGAGACTCACAGATATAAAGAACAAACTAGTGGTTACCTAATGTGAGGAGAGGGAAAAGGAGAGGGGCAAGATAGGGGTAGGGGATTAACAGGTACAAACCTATGTATAAAATAAATAAGCTACAAGAATATATTGTACCACAAAAGAAATATAGCCAATATTTTATAATAACTATAAAGTATAATTTATAAGATTTTGTATCACTATGTTGTAAACCTGAAACTAACTAATATAATATTGTCAATCAAGTACACCTCAAAAAAAAATTCAATAAAATTTTATTGAAATTTCAAGATAAAGAAGCAAATCATTTTTTTTCCATCTTTATTCTGCTTCTTAGGCTTTTTATTTTAAGTTTGGGAATGAATACTATGAAATTATAAGTGTTATATGCAGAAAGACCCAATAAATTAGTTGGAGCACAGAGCTTGTGAGTAGTAATAGAAGCCCTCAGAATCAGCCTTAATGATAGTCTTTCCAAACAATAGACCTTGGGAATGTCACTGAATTTCACTGAGCCTGGATTTTTTATTGTTTTTTTTTTAAAAACAGATAATTCAATAATTTATTCACAAATACAATTATGTACACTCTATGTTGCCATTGGTGAGGTAAATATAAATTCAATGCTGCCCTTGCCCCTGAGAGTTCACCTGCCCTGTCTACCTCGCAAGAATTTTGTGAGGATCAAATTAAAAGTATAAGAATATGACTTGGCAAGTGCAAAATTATCTATAAATAGATAAAATTAAGTCTTTTTCTTTCAGAGAGCTACCTTTAAGGACAATAAAAAGGTATGTCTAAACTTTAGCAAGCATATAACCAAAGCCATAGGTTTTTAAATCTCCTAATGGAGCTTACCAAGAAGGTCTATGGAGGTTTCATCTACTTTTCTTTTGTAATTTTAATTTATTTTATTATTTTATATAGCACATTCTTATTAATTATCTATATTATACATATTAGTGTATATATGTCAAGCCCAATCTCCCAATTCTTCCCACAACCAACACCTCCCCGCTTTCCACCCTTGGTGTCCGTACATTTGTTCTCTACATCTGTGTCTCTATTTCTGCCTTGCAAACTGGTTCATCTGTACCATTTTTCTAGATTCCACATATATGCATTAATATACGATATTTGTTTTTCTCTTTCTGACTTACTTTACTCTATATGACTCTATACTCTAGGCCCATCTATGTCTCCACAAATGACTTAATTTTGTTCCTTTTTATGGCTGAGCAATATTCCATTGTATATATGTACCACATCTTCTTTATCCATTCATCTGTTAATGGGCACTTAGGTTGTGTCCATGCCCTGACTATTGTAAATAGTACTGCAGTGAACATTGGGGGGCATGTGTCTTTTTGGATTATGGTTTTCTCTGGGTATATGCCGAGTAGTGGGATTGCTGGGTCATATGGTAATTCTATTTTTAGTTTTTTAAGGAACCACCATAATGTTCTCCACAGTGGCTGTATAAATTTACATTTCCACCAAGAGTGCAAGAGAGTTCCCTTTTCTCCACACCATCTACAGCATTTGTTGTGTGTAGATTTTCTGATGATGCCCATTCTGACTGGTCTGAGGTGATACCTCATTATAGTTTTGATTTGCATTTCTCTAATAATTAGTGACGTTGAGCAGCTTTTCATGTGCCTCGTGTCCATCTGTATGTCTTCTCTGGAGAAATCTCTATTTAGATCTTCTTCCCATTTTTGATTGGGTGGTTTGTTTTTTTTTAATATTGAGCTGCATGAGCTGTTCATATATTTTGGAGATTAATCCTTTGTCCATTCATTTGCAAATAATTTCTTCCATTCTGAGGATTGTCGTTTTGTCATGTTTATTGTTTCCTTTGCTGTGCAAAAACTTTTAAGTTTCATTGGGTCCCATTTGTTTATTTTTCTTTTTATTTCCATTACTCTAGTAAGAGGGTCAAAAAACATCTTTCTGTGATTTATGTCATAGAGTGTTTTTCCTATGTTTTCCTCTAAGAGTTTTATAGTGTCCAGTCTTACGTTTAGGTCTTTAACCTTTTATTTATTTATTTATTTATTTTTGTGGTACACGGGCCTCTCTCTGTTGTGGCCTCTCCCGTTGTGGAGCACAGGCTCCAGATGCGCAGGCTCAGTGGCCACGGCTCACGGGCCCAACCGCTGCACGGCATGTGGGATCTTCCCGGACTGGGACGTGAACCCATGTCCCCTGCATCGGCAGGCGGATTCTCAACCACTGCACCACCAGGGAAGCCCTTTAACCCATTTTGAGTTTATTTTTCTGTTTAGTGTTAGGGAGTGTTCTATTTTCATTCTTTTACATGTAGCTGTCTAGTTTTCCCAGCACCACATACTGAAGAGACTGTCTTTCTCCATTGTATATCCTTGCCTCTTTTGTCAAAGATTAGTTGACCATAGGTGCATGGGTTTATCTTTGGGCTTTCTACCCCGTTCTATTGATCTATATATATGTTTTTGTGCCAGTACCATATTGCCTTGATTACAGTATCTTTGTAATACAGTCTGAAGTCAGGGAGTCTGATTCCTCCAGCTCCGTTTTATTCCCTCAAGATTGCTTTGGCTATTCAGGGTCCTTTGAGTCTCCATACAAATTTTGAGATTTTTTTTTCTAGTTCTGTAGAATCTGTAGATTGCTTAGTGTAATAAAATCATTTTCACAATATTGATTCTTCCAATCCAAGAACATGGTATATCTCTCCATATGTTTGTGTCATCTTTCAGTCTTCTTATCAGTGTCTTATAGCTTTCTGAGTACAGGTCTTTTACCTCCTTAGGAAGGTTTATTCCTAGATATTTTATTCATTTTGTTGCAAAGGTGAATAGGATTGTTTCCTTAATTTCTCTTTCTGATATTTCATTGTTAGTGCATAGGAATGCAAGCAATTTCTGTGCATTAATTTTGTATCCTGCAATTTTACCAAATTAATTGATTAGCTCTAGTAGTTTTCTGGTGGCATCTTTAGGGTTCTCTATGTATAGTATCATGTCATCTGCAAACAGTGACAGTTTTACTTCTTCTTTTCCAATTTGTATTCCTTTTATTTCTTTTTCTTCTCTGATTGTCATGTCTTAGACTTCCAAAACTATGTTGAATAAGAGTGGCAAGAGTGGACATCCTTGTTTTGTTCCTGATCTTAGAGGAAAAGCCTTCATTTTTTCACCATTGAGAATGATGTTTCCTGTGGGTTTGTTGTATATGGCCTTTATTATGTTGAGGTAGGTTCCCTCTATGCCCACTTTCTGAAGAGTTTTTATCATAAATGGGTGTTGATTGTTATCAAAAGATTTTTTCTGCATCTACTGAGATGATCATATGGTTTTTATTATTCAGTTTGTAATATGGTGTATCACATTGATTGATTCGCCTATATTGAAAGTTCCTTGCTTCCCTGGGATAAATCCCACTTGATCACGGTGTATGATCCTTTCAACGTGTTGTTGGATTCTGTTTGCTAGTATTTTGTTGAGGATTTTTGCACCTGTTTTCATCAGTGATATTGGTCTGTAATTTTCTTTTTTTGTAGTATCTACATCTGGTTTTGATATCAGGGTGATGGTGACCTCATCAAATGTGTTAGGGAGTGTTCCTCCCTCTGCAATTTTTTTGAAGAGTTTCAGAAGGATGGGTGTTAGCTCGTCTCCAAAGGTTTGATAGAATTCCCCCGTGAAGCCACCTGGTCCTGGCCTTTTGTTTGTTGGAAGATTTTTAATCACAGTTTCAATGTCATTACTTGTGATTAGTTTGTTCATATTTTCTATTTCCTCTTGGTTTAGTCTTGGAAGGTTATACATTTCTAAGAATTTGTCCATTTCTTCCAGGTTGTCCATTTTATTGGCATAGAGTTGCTTGTAGTAGTCTCTTGGGATGCTTTGTATTTCTGTGGTGTGCATTATAACTTCTCCTTTTTCATTTCTAATTTTATTGATTTGAGTCCTCTTCCTCTTTTTCTTGATGTGTCTGGTCAAAGGTTTATCAATTTTGTTTACCTTCTCAAAGAACCAGGTTTTATTTTTATTGATCTTTGCTATTGTTTTCCTTGTTTCTATTTATTTCTTCTCTGATCTTTATGATTTCTTTCCTTTTGATAACTTTGGGATTTGTTTGTTTTCTTCCTCTATTTCTTTTAGTTGTAAGTTTACATTGTTTATTTGAGATTTTTCTTGTTTCTTGAGGTAGGCTTGTATAGCTGTAAATTTCCCTCTTAGGGCTGCTTTTGCTGCAGCTGATATATTATGGATCATTGTATTTTCTTTGTCATTTGTCTCTAGGTATTTTTTGATTTCCTTTTTGATTTCTTCAGTGATCTCTTGATTATTTAGTAACGCATTGTTTAACCTCCATGTGTTTATGTTTTTTATGTTTTTTACCCTGTAATTGATTTCTAATCTCACAGTGTTGTGGTCGGAAAAGTAGCTTGATATGATTTCAATTTTTTTTAATTTTCTGAGTGTTGTTTTGTGACCCAAGATGTGATCTATCCTGGAGAATGTTCCGTGTGCACTTGAGAGGAAAGTGTAATCTGCTGGTTTTGGATGGAATGCCCTATAAATATCAATTAATTCTACCTGGTTTATAGTGTCATTTAATGCTTGCGTTTCCTTATTAATTTTCTGTCTCGATGATCTGTCCATTGGTGTAAGTGAGGTGTTAAAGTCCCCCACTATTATTGTGTTACTGTCAATTTACTCTTTTATAGTTGTTAGTATTTGCCTTATATATTGAGGTGCTCCTATGTTGGGTGCATATATATTTATAATTGTTATATCTTTTTGGATTGATCCCTTGATCATTATGTAGTGTCCTTCCTTGTCTTTTGTAACATTCTTTATTTTAAAGTCCATTTTATCTGATATGAGTATTGCTATTCCGGCTTTCTTTTGATTTCCATTTGCATGGAATATTCACTTTCTTTGTAGCCACAGGCTTCCATAGACTACACGTCATCATCGGATCCACCTTCCTCATTGTTTGTTTTATTCAGTCTGTATGTGTTCCTAGGTCTGAAGTGGGTCTTCTTTAGACAACAGATATATGGGTCTTGTTTTTGTATCTATTCAACAAGCCTGTTTCTTTTGGTTAGAGCATTTAACCCATTCACATTTAAGGTGATTATCAATATGTATGTATGTATGTTCCTATTACAATTTTCTTAATTGTTTTGTGTTTGTTTTTGTAGGTCCTTTTCTTCTCTTGGGTTTCCCACTTAGGGAAGTTTCTTTAGCATTTGTTGTAGAGATGGTTTGGTGGTACTGAATTCTCTTAGCTTTTGCTTGTCTATAAAGCTTTTGATTTCTCCATCGAATCTCAATGAGATCCTTGCTGAGTAGAGTAATATTGTTTGTAAGTTCTTCCCTTTCATCACTTTAAATATATCGTACTACTCCCTTCTGGCTTGTAGAGTTTCTGCTGAGAACTCAGCTGTTAATCTTATGGGAGTTCCCTTGTGTGTTATTTGTTATTTTTCCCTTGTTGCTTTAAATAATTTTCTTTAATTTTTCTCAGTTTGATTACTATGTGTCTCGGCATGTTTCTCCTTGGGTTTATCCTGCCTAAGACTCTCTGTGCTTCCTGGATTTAGGTGGCTATATCCTTTCCCATGCTAAGGAAGTTTTCAACTATAATGTCTTCAAATATTTCTTGAGTCCTTTCTCTCTCTCTTCTTTTTTCGGACCCCTACTATGCAAATATTGGTGCATTTAATGTTGTCCAAGAGGTCTCTTAGGCTGTCTTCATTTCTTTTCATTCTTTTATCTTTATTCTTTTCTGCATCAGTGAATTCCACCATTCTGTCTTCCAGGTCACTTATCTGTTCTGTCTCAGTTATTCTGCTATTGATTCCTTCTAGTTTATTTTTCATTTCAGTTATTTTATTTTTCACCTATGTTTGTTCTTTAATTTTTTTTTTTTTTGTGTTACATGGGCGTCTCACTGTTGTGGCCTCTCCCATTGCAGAGCACGGGCTCCAGACGCGCAGGCTCAGAGGCCATGGCTCACGGGCCCAGCCACTCTGCGGCATGTGGGATCTTCCCGGACCGGGGCACGAACCCGTGTCGCCTGCATCGGCAGGCGGACTCTCAACCACTGCACCACCAGGGAAGTCCTGTTCTTTAATTTTTCTAGGCATTTGTTTTTTAATTCTTCTAGGTCTTTGTTAAACATTTCTTGCATCTTCTCGATCTTTGCCTCCACTATTTTCCAAGGTCCTGGATCATCTTCACTATCATTATTCTCAATTTTTTTTCTGGACGGTTGCCTATCTCCACTTCATTCAATTGTTTTTCTGGGGTTTTATCTTGTTCCTTCATCTGTTACATGCCTTTCATTTTGTCTAACTTTCTGTTTATGTGGTTTTCATTCCATGGGCTACATGGTTGTAGTTCTTCTTGTTTCTGCTATCTTCCCTCTGGGGGATGAGGCTATCTAAAAGGCTTGTGCAAGCTTCCTGATGGGAGGGACTTGTGGTGGCTACAGTTGGGTATGTCTCTTGTAGGCAGAGCTCAGTAAAACCTTAATCCACTTGTCTGCTGATGGGTGGGGCTGAGTCCCCTCCTTGTTGGTTGTTTGGCCTGAGGCAACCCAGCACTGGAGGCTACAGGTTCTTTGGTGGGGCTAATGGCAGACACTGGGAGGGCTTATGCCAAGAAGTACTTCCCAGTACTTCTGCTGCCAGTGTCCTTGTCTCTGCAGCGAGCCACAGCCAGCCCCTGCCTCTGCAGGAGAACCTTCAACACTAGCAGATATGTCTGGTTCAGGCTCCTGTGGGGTCACTGCTCCTTCCCCCTAGGTCCTGATGTGCACATTACTTTGTGTGTGTCTTCCAAGAGTGGAGTCTTTGTTTTCCATAGCCCTGTCAAGTTCCTGCAATCAAATCCTGCTAACCTTCAAAGTCTGATTCTCTGGGAATTCCTTCTCCCATAGCCAGACCCCCAGGTTGGGAAGCCTGACATGGGGCTCAGCACCTTCACTCCAGTTTCTGGTCTTCTGTGGTATAATTGTTCTCCAGTTTGTGAGTCAACCACCCAGCAGTTATGGGGTTTGATTTTAGTGTGATTGCACCCCTCATACCATCTCATTGCAGCTTCACCTTTGTCTTTGGATGTGGGGTATCTTTTTTGATGAGTTCCAGTGTCTTCCTGTAGATGATTGTTCAGCAGTTAGTTTCGATTCCAGTGCTCTCACAAGAGGAAGTGAACACACTTCCTTCTATTCCGCCATCTTGAACCAATCTCTCATCTTACTTTTTAATCATCAAAAGACTGAAATGACAAAATATGGGCAGATGTACACCTGAACTTCTGCTTCCTTTTCTTTATCTGATCCTATGAGAGGTAATTGTCAGTAACAGTAGCTGGAGAGTATATTTGAATAATAATGCTACCCTGTTTATTTAATTTGAATTTGCTCTAAACAGTCATCATAACTTCAGTGGTCACCTGCAGCTTAAATAAATTTAATTTTAGTGAACTTCTCTCAAACTTTTAAGTCATGAGCTCAGCAGACAAAATAACAAATTCCTCTTTCTAAAACTTGATTTAAGTGATTATTCATTAGCAAAGCAGGTTATAATTTATGATAATATAATTTTAGAGCCTGAAATTTAAAATAAAGGACTTGCAGTTGAATATTAATACTCAGAGGGAGATTACATTTGGGCAGGTGCATGAGCCAGACCCAGCTCAATGCCTGTTGGTCTCAGTCACATGTTTAATGATGAAACTTGGTTCTGTGTGGGATTGGTTGGCAAGAGTTACATGTTGCCCCATTTGGGAGGAAGTTGATATATATATATATATATTTTAGCTAATGTTTCTGTTTTCACTATTGCCTTTGAAAAGCCTCAACAATTCTAGTTTCATATGTGCAGAGGAGTGTTTCTACTTAGTTGTTTCATTATAGTGACTCATGATTATTTCAGATAAGATTTCTACCTGCTTTAGTACAATGGAAACATGTTCTGTATGATGTGAAAAAAAATGTTTAAGAAAGAACTGCAGATCAGAGTGTCATGAAGAAAACATATTGCAGATCCTGAAACACCTAATTGGGTTGCAGCTAGAAGGGGTCTCAGAAATATTAGTGACACAAGAAATGTCTTTGGAAATATCTTCATTTTATATATACATTTCCTTTTTTTTTCTGAAGTGCTTCATTATTCATATATTATGAACTGTTCATAGGACTTGGCTTAGATTCTCTCCTTCAGGCACTTTGGTCTCCAGTGACCTGTTAAAATGGTCTTAGCACATTCACAAGGCTTTTCATTGCACTCCAGCCTGTTTGTAAAAACGATCCATCAATATCATGTTCAGATGACAGTCTATGTACAACCTGCCTTTGCTTAACCAGCCTGTCTAATGCTGAGAGCATAGCATTCTATCCAGGAATGACATCTTGAATAAGTTTGGGTTGGGGAATATTGCATTCTTCTTCAAGACTACTTTTTTTTTCTTCTTTTCAGACATTTCCTTGATTTTACAAGGCTATAAAAATAGGAACACATTTTTCTTTCCTTTGAAATGATGTTGGCCCCAGTTTTTCTCTTCTCTGGGGTGCAAGATAATTAAATCGGCATGCAAAGAAGGAAATGTTTACAAAGCCATGATTTTGATGTCAGATGCTGTATTCAAAACCAATATCTATGACAGCCTATCCAGCCTCTGCTTGTTGACGTCAGCTGAATTTTCAGGACTGACATTTATGGGGGCTATCCTTTATAGGACTTTATGGTTGTCTTCCAAAATAATATGCAAAGAAGTTTTCCAAAAGGTAGTTTCACAATTGTTACCCACACTGACTGATTCCTATACATTCAGGAGAAGACATGACTAATTAGACTGAATTAAAAATAGCCCAGAAAGCTGTCAGTGACAGATATACATTACATGGACTAGTTCTAGTCCAGATGCTGGAGATACAGCATACTCTTCTCCCTTTAGCAGCCCTTAATTGAGCTTCAAGTTGGTTTTGTGTATTTTTGAAAAGTTTTAATGGTTCCAAAAAAGAAAGAAGAACTCACTTTTTATTCTTTTTAACATTACTACTCCATTAGTAATCTTTTCCTCTCCCAGGGTGGGCTGGTTGACATACAGCATGTGCCTTTATGCAATGCTGTTGAAAGGGGTCCCCACCACTTCCTTTCTGCCTTCAGCACTCTTCCACTGCATGCCCTAAGTCAGCTTGTGTTCTTAATAGCAAGAGTGCAAACAGACTCAAAAAGGTATGAGTTCATATGCTGGGGAATTGAGATGAGGAGGAGGAAATCCATAAAGAAAATAAAATACTGTTAGCCACACATCTTCCTCATCCACAGTAATCCCAACTATTTTATTCTAGAAGGTAGAAAGATGAAAATGGCTTACTTACTTATTTGTTGTTCTTAGAAAGAAGTGATACCACACTTAAATCCCTTCTTTGTGGATTACCTGAGTGCATAACTCACTGTAATTACTAATTTTTGTGAACATATATGCCAAGCTTTGCATTATATACATTAACAATGGCATTGTATTGTTAATTCTTTCAACCACCTTATGAGGAATGTACTATTATTATCATCATTTTACAATCATTGAAACTGAGGCTTAAAGAGATTAAATATATTTTCCTAAAATAAGAGACCTAAAACATCGAATAAAGAAGACTCTAAGCCAGTTATATTTGCCCCCAAAAGCCCATGATCTTAAGTGTTATATTACTCTGCATTTTCAGAATCACAAAGCAAGAAGGAACTATTTTAACATTGTTAAAATAGTTACAAGTGATGAAATAAGATCTTTCTTTGAGGTGATTCTAGTTCCTTATTACTTAGTGGCAGAACTAGAGCTCCAATGAGTAAGTATCCAAGATCTCAGTTCACATTTTGAGCAATAATCCCTTTAGTGATAACAACAGATCTTTGAAGAAATTAAAAGTTATTTAATATTTTTATAATTATTTTTATTAATTATTTTAATAGTATTAAATTTCACTATTCAGATTCAGTTTATATTTTACATCTGCCTACCATTTTATACTTAACAACTTATAGGTATCCATCATTTCCCACATATTAAAGATACAAAATTCTGAAATTCAAGACTGTAAAAATCTCGGTCCCACTTCAACTTCGAAGCTTTTGTCCTGCTACACCTCTATAAAAACACTCCTCTCCTGTCATATTGCTTTACTCATGAATATTCCATGTTTGTTTTTCATTGTATTATTCAACTCTATTCAAAATGCCCTACTATTTCCTTTTCCCAATTTTATGAAGTATTATAATCATCACGCTTCAAAGGAGGAAACTGAGGTTCATAGAAGGAGAGTACGTTTCTTGACTTCTTTCAATTGTAATTTCCTTTAAAGAAGGCAGCATTGTGCTATGGTGAGATAAATAATTTGAGCATAAGAGAGACCTAAAATTAGATTCCCATTCTGAAAAGCCTTAGTGATGAAAATTTAATTTCCTCCACCTCGCTAAACCACAGTTTCCTCATTTGAAATTTGGGGTAATAATATCCAACTCATTGAATTGTAAGGCTCAAAAGTGACAGTGTTAGAAAAGCACTCAATACACATACGCTGTCAGAAATGTGTAGTTCCCTTCTCTATACTCTGTGCAAATGCTCAAGAATTGTTTGTTGTCAGCCACAACTTTTTTTTTAATTGGAATATAATTGCTTTACAATATTGTGTTGGTTTCTGTTGTACAATGAAGTGAATCAGCTATATGTATACCTATAACCCCTCCCTCTTGGACCTCCCTCCCTCCTCCCCCATCCCACCCATCTAGGTCATCTCAGAGCACCAAGCTGAGCTTCCTGTGCTTTATAGCATGTTCCCATTAGCTATCTATTTTACCATTTTTGACTCAATGATTCATTAAGATAGAAAGCAGCCTGAGTAAATTGTTCTTTGCCCCAGTGCTTACAAAATGCTGAGTTTCTAGTTGGAGATATGTGCTCAAAATGGAATGAACCAGGTTAGAAGAAAGATCTCCTCTTTTCACAATTGCTCCCAGACTTATGGAGAAGACAGATATACATTTCCCTATGTCTTCATGAAGGAATATGAATCTAGAATGCAGGATGTTCAGGAGAGAAGAGAGAGGAAGGTAAGGGATCTGCCTGATGAAAGGATAAATCTCTACCTGGCTTATGACCATAGTAAATCTGGGTTGTATTATTGGGGTTCAGGCCCAAATGTTTTTTTAAAGCATCAGGCACAGCTCCCTCAAACATACTATTTCATCAGATGATAATAAGAATTTGATTTGGATTATATGAAATTGTCTATACTCAACTTTAATTTTTAACAACCATATAAGGTAAAAATTCAAAACTTCAGTGGATGGTATTTGACAGAAATGTAGGAGAAAAAAATATCTAAATCACTAAACATTGAACTCCCATATTTTAAAGCTTTGACTTTAAGGTATATTTCCTTATACCTGCTTTTCAGCCAACAATAACAATAATGGCAAATGCCATTACCCCTTTCACAGAAGAAGAACCTGATATTGAAGGGCTGCTCTTTGTTTCATGGTCTCAGTGAATGGACTGAATTGTGACAAACACTAGAAAACATATTTTCTTTCTTTTCTGAATAAAAGCATCATTCTGGTTACATGATGATAACATTTTAACCACAACTTTTGCTCCCCATTCTTGGTAACTACTGACAAAAAACAAAGTTATAACTGACATTTTTCTTTTCTTTCTACATGAAATCACTTAAAATCCTTGTATAAAATTTTTTAAGTAACTTATTCTGTGTAGGACACATAGGAATAGTCAGAAATAATTTTTTAAAGAATTCTCTCACCAGTAATATGTAGAAGTTGCTGGGTCCCTATGCTACATTTAGGACTTTTTTAAAAAATGAAATTAGTAAGGTGGAAAATCACTCCCTATTTAGCCTCAGTTAGCCAGGTCATCAGTTATATAGTTTTTCTAGAGACAAGGTTTCTTTTTCTTTTTTTCTCAGCTTTATGGTACACATTGAATTTTGAAGGTGACTGGAAAATTTATTAAGTTTTATTAATTTATTAAGTGAGATCTCATCTGACTCTTCTCAAAAAGGTGGCTTCTCAAAAGGTGGCTTGTGCATCCTTTAGTATAGGCTAAGTTTTGCTATGGAAGCAAACAACTCCAAAAAACTCAGTGTTCTGACAACATTTAGATTTTCCTCTCAGGTACATCTATCAATAAGGTCAGCAGGAGTGGTCTCCTCACCATACCAAGACCTTAGTTCACAGATTCTCCATCTCAACATATTCCTCCACAATCTCTGTGGTAATAAGAAGGAAGCATGACACATCATACATTGGCTCTTGAAGCTTCCACCTGGGGGAGACACACATCACTTCCACTCCTATTCCATTAGCCAAAGCAAGTCCAGAGCCATGCCTAACTTCAAAGAAGGTGGAAAAGTATAAACCTACATGTGTCTGAAGAAGGAGGTCTGGATTATGTATAAATGTCCTAATGCCTCCCAAAGCGGGTATTCCAGTTTCACTTGACTGATGGTTCAGTGTCATTTTTGAAGTCCCTCTAATAAGGAGAGGTCAAGACACCTACTTCAGAAGAAACTAAACTGTAATACTTTTTGCCAGCCCACAACCACAAGTGGTTGGCCTTCAAGTTTTGGCAAGATTCCATGCTTATTTTGCCATGCTTAGCATGGGAACTGGTTTTCACCTCTTGCTCAAACCCACTATGAGTGAAAGCTACTAAATTTTATGTGTTAGGAAAAAGATTTTAAATCAAATTTTTCAAAAGTTACTTGGGTAAATGTCAGTCACTTAGGACTCATAAATTCCCTCTTCTTTTATCCACTGCACTTCATTTTGACTGACTTGCAAGTAATGGGATAAACATAAAGACTAGAGGTGTTTCCAAATTTGTGGACTGCAATTTTATTCTCTTTTTGGCATACATGCTCTTCTGTCTCATGGAAGAGATAAAGGTACAATCCAGTAATAATTATTTAAGCTTTGTAACAGTTACAAGGAGAATTCTCTAAATTCAGATATACCAAATAATTGGGTTTTTTTAATGTAAAAAATACCCTAATGTTAAAGTACAGGAAACTCGGCTCACGATATGATTCAATGTAGATTAAAGAGAAATATATTAGTCAAATTTGATGATACAACACACAGAGACAAAGATAACTGATTATAAATAAAAAGATTTGAGGGTTTAATTGTACCAAATGAAATATCAGTGTAAAGGGTAGCATTTAATATTTGTACCTCTTTACTACTTTTACTTAATTTATTCTTTTAAAAAAGGGAAATAAATATTTATAATCTATATGTCAGGAAAATTGTGCTTAGTTTTGTTCAGATTTCATATATTAGATTTCATTGTCTTCTGGTTCTCAGGCACTCTCTTGTCAGAAACCAGAAAATAAGGATTTTTAATGGCTAAATATGAACACCTAAGGTAATGAACTGAGAGTTAATGGCAAAATAGCCAACATCCACATGTGAAGCTTCTATTTCTGTTGTTCCCAACACAGTAATATTGAGTGTCTTGTAATAGTTTTGCCCTTACTCTCTAACACGTGTGATTATGTGACAATGACATATTCTTATGTTTAAGGTAGCTGACCCATTTTGGGATACAATCCAAGATAGCTTTGTGATATTCTAAATTATATTCTATTTTTTTGTACAGCTTTTAGCAAGACATTGATATTGAAGGACTTGGAACACTCCAATACACTCAGAGTCATCATCTTTACACCACGAAGGGAAAGAAATTCGCCAAAGGGAAATACAAAGACAATGCTTGCAAATTAATATTACTCCAAGACTATGGCTCCAAATCTCAACATAGAATTCCTGTGAGATAGACATCCATATGTGTGGACATGTGTTTTTCCAGATGAGGATCATTCTAGAACAGGATTCAAAGCAGACACCACTGTTATCTCTTCTCCTTTTCTCACTAAAATTACACACTAATAATGAAAGGAAGAATAAATGAAAGGTGTGTTTATCTCTGATGTGGGTAGGTCTTTGGAAGTTGTGGGTGTTTAATAGATCAGAAAAGGCAACCTTAGGGCTTGCTTTACCTCACTGTTCTGACATCCCAAGAGAAGACATGAACTACAGTATATGCTTATTGTTTTGTCTCTGGTCAACTTTTCAGATGGAATAGGATTAACCAGTTATGAGGATGGTACAGGTGAATTGTGGATATATGCTATTTTTTTTCTGCATTTCTTAAAACTGTTACACAATACACCTTTAGTTATTTACAAGGACTAGAAGCAAAGGTTATTAATTTGAGTGTATAGTCAACTGTGCCTTTTACATTGCATACACTTAAAAACTTTGTCTTGATTTATATAAATTAAAAGATAATGTTTACAGAATAGCTTTTTTGCTAACTCTGGCTTTCCAGACTCAAAAGTATACCAAATCTTTGCAGAAATTAACCACCGCAGTCTGGTTGTTGATTGCCAATCATAAGATGATCTTTTAATTATTGCTAAAGCCATATGTGTTGAAGTTGCATGGCAATACCTTTTGAAATATTTTGTCCATGCTGCTGGCAGCAGTGTTAATTTGAGCATACTAAGTGAGTATCTTCTTTTTTTCAATATCTATATTGATTGATCCCAGTGGAGTTATCTTTTGACAGGTCCAGTGTTTGGGTATGTTTCAAGACCAAGTGGTCTAATAGAAACACTTAAGGATGGTCAGATATCCAAATCACATCTTCTAATTTAGAAGACCCATTATAGAGGACCTTGATAAATTTACAATAACTACTTATTATTGAGTACTATTTATGTGTAAAAACTGAAATTAATTCTTTAAATATATAGTATTTCTAATGCTCAAAACAGTCCTATTAATTACATAAATTTATCAATATTTTAGAGTGAGGATCCTGAAGCTTGGAAATTAATTTGATGCTGCAAGATGGCACTGAGATTAGAATCCAAACCAGAAAAGTAATACAATAACCTCAAGCCCCACTTTCTCATCATAAAAGGGAGATAACTATGTATCCCAATGGATATCATGACAATTATATATTAAATACTGAATCTGAACAAGCCCAATGGTTAAAATCTTCAAGAGGACTTATCATCATACTGCCAGCCAACACCACACACAAACTGGTGACGCTGAGCAAACCATAACCTCAATTTCCCCAGTTTTCTCATCAGTAAAATAGGCATAATAATAGTACTTTTTCCATAAGTTTTTTTGTGTGTGTGAAATTAGATATGTCAACTGCTTAGAATAAGACCTTGAGCGTAGGGGGAACTTAATTAAATATTTGTTAATAGGTATTTATAAATTAAAGAATGTCTACTATCACTTGATCTAATAGTAAGCAAGCTAATAAAGGATGAAAACAAACTTGCTTAGGATTCCACAGAGTTCAAATTCTTATTAAAGAGTTTAGATATTACCCCTTATTTTTATTTCTTCATTTTGGTTTGAGATTGGGTGTCTGATTTTTATGTATAGACTTTTCCAAAACATGCTAGCTTTCTTGTTGCAATTTCCTATACATCAATCAGTATATCATTGGATAATGTTCTGAAGAGTACAGTAAAGCATCTTAAGAGATAGTGCAAGCTCTAATTGCTCACAGGGGATCTCATTTTGTCATGCTCTTTAAAAATAATCTCTCTGCTTAATTCTTTGCTGCCATTCATTCTATCAGTTCAAGTTACAAGTGACACTAGGTGATTAAAATTTTTTAAATTCTGACATTTTTATATTCTAATTTCAAAAATTGAAGACATATTTGATAAAATTTTTGTGTTAGCCTTACGTATTTGAGCCAGCTGGTCCAACATGGGTTTTTTATGAAGATGTTAAAATACTAGGCTTAATAAATTCCTTAACTATTTTTTTTGCATATCATTAAATTACACTTGGAAGTGCATGCTGATTAGCCACTTCACAGAGAAAGTGAAGTGAAAGTTATTCAAATATCTTCAATGTCTTGGAGGAAGTATGTTATTTAGAGAAATAACAAAAACTGAATTACTTATAATTTTACTCATTGAATATTATACCTCTCCCCATCCTCTCCCCACAATACTACTGTAAGTACAAAGAATCTGGGTATTTGGTAGGATTTTGTTTCTTATTCTTATGTACTTTTAGAAATGCTAATAGCCTTTAAATGTAATTTGAAGAGTTCTGAGAATATGCACTTAAATTAATTTCAAAATATAACATACAGCATATATCTATTCCTTGGCATGTTTAGACATGACAGGTATCAAATACATATGAATATGTAGTATCAATTTTCAAAAAATTAGAACAAAAATTTTAAGCTTTAGACTTTACATTGTACAATATATCTTGAATGTTTCAGAAAACATTTAAAGACTAAAATGTGGTCAATATTATGAACATAATTTATCCCTGTAACAGTTCTTTACTGCAGATTTTCAGAGGTGCCAAATGAATAACATACTCCAGTTAATCAACTATAATGTCCTTCCTCTTAGTAATTCTAATTTAGAGCAGTGATTCTCAAAGTGTGGTCCCCAGACCAGCAATATCAGCATCATCAGAGAGATTTGGGCTTTTCCCCAGACCTACTAAATCAGAAATTCTGACGATGGGACCCAGTATTCTGTTTACCAAGTCCTCTGAGTGATTCAGATGCAGCTAAATTTGAGAACCACTGAATGAGAGATTCACTATGGAGTAAAAGAAACATGCACCTATTCCCTTGATCCTTTGGGTTACTGACTGTATGAAACAATGTCAAGCATTGGGCAGCCCATTTAAAGTAAGGTGTGGGTCTTAAGCAGCAATAAATTTGGAACAAGAAATCCTATTTCTACTGGGGCAAAAGACTGTTCCAAGGCTTGAAGAGCCTCATGAGAAATGTTGCACCAGATTAAAATTTTTATGAACATATAACCACCAAACAATCCTTTCACCTTGGCTTGGTTTCAGTTTTAGGGCACCCCAGGAGGATGGGAGTAATTCCAGGGCCTTAATGGTTATACATTCCCCAAGTTACTGAGGAGGTTCATTTGGGGTTTTGCTATTCATTTTGCATGAAACAAGGAGTAAGGGGATATCTAAGGTTTTTTAAAAAAATAGAACTGAGGACAGCTAAAGGGTCTATAAAATAAATCAAATTTCAGTTGTAGGAAAAACAAAAGCACATTAATTGCATATAGTATTGCCAGATAAAATACAAGATGCCATGTTAAATTGTAATTTCAGATAAACTACAAATGATTTTTTTTTACTACAAGTATGACCCATGCAATATTTGGGAGCATACTTTTAAAAAATAATATTGGAGTATAGTTGCTTTACAATGTTGTGTTAGTTTCTGCTGTACAGCAAAGTGAATCAGCTATATGTATATATAGATCCCCTCTTTTTAGGATTTCCTTCCCATTTAGGTCACCAGAGAGCATTGAGTAGAGTTCCCTGTGCTATACAGTAGGTTCTCATTAGTTATTTATTTTATACATAACAGTGTATATGTGTCATTCCCAATCTCCCAATTCATCTCATCCCTCCTTTCCCACCCCCGTATCCATACATCCATTCTCTACATACTTATATTAAAAACAATATTTATTATTTATTTGAAATTTATATTTAACACAGTATTCTGTATTTTTATTTGCTAAATTTGGCAATATTAACTGAAAGTCTACTATTCCTAGTTCATCCATCCAACAATCTTTTGGTAGTGTTATACTTATTACATTTAGTCAAACTCAATATTTACTGCTCTGTTGATAGGTTAATTTGCAGGTTTTTTTTAACTTGTCAGATATATCAATAATATTAAGGTTTCTAAATCTTCAGTTGAAGGAGAGAGAAAAATAATATATCTAAACATTAATTGTATATTTTTGTGTGAATTATATTCACCTAGAAAACTATGTTGTATCTTACTTGATTTAAATGATATGGAAACTAAACATGATTCCATTTAACTTTCTAGTTTGTTAGAAAGATATATTTCTGAAAGTAGCAAATTCAATTATTTTTGAAATCTAAGCTTGCTTTAAATAAATTCTGGAAGTTTCATATTTCCAGCATAATTGGTGAATAGTTTTTAAGACTAAGGAGAATCCTACATTTGAATGTTATAAGAACTCCTGCCATTTGTACAATATTACAGCAGACAAAGCCTTTCTGTAGATACAATGTCTTTGATTCTCACTATTTTGATTTGTAAGATTTGCTATAAAAGAATATATTACATAAATTATTTTTACCAATAAAGAAAGTGAGGTGGAGAAGTGCTAAGAGATTTGCCTAAGAGCATATTGTAGGATAACTATTATTAATATATGTCTGGTAAAAAATAATGTCATATATTTATCTATCCTGAGATTAGCACCTCTACATGTCTACATCATTGATTCCGCTTAGACACGCTGTGTAAAAAAAGAAGCAGATTATATCTTACCCCTTTTACAAATAAATAAATGTAGACTCAGAAAAATAACTTGCCCAAGATTACAAGATCATTGCATAATAAATGATGGAGCAATGACTTAAGTACAGTGCTCTATCACCCAGGCCATAAGTAGAACCCTTCTGAAGCACAAATAATTAATTCTTTATTATCAGTTTTGGTAAGTGTAGAATTTGTTTTATTTTCAGAAACTATAAACCAAAATTTTCTTAAATGTCTCTGTTTCCGTGTAATGAAATATCACAATTCATTCAAAAGTTAGGAAGAAATATAATATAGTATAAGGCCTTAATTAATAATAAATTCTCTCTGTGATAGTATTGAATCAGATGACAAAAGGCTAAAATTACCCTTTAAATAAAGACCCATAGATTCAGGTCAGAAGAATTAAAACTGTACCAAAAATCCATTTACATTCTTGCTTCTGCTTAGGGTGTAGAAAACTAGAGATGATACTGTTGCCACCCTCACAATAAGGAAAAACGTTGAACAATCTATAAAATCATAATTTTTTATAAACCTATCAAAGAACTAAAGATGCAGGATAAACAAGTAGCCTGAAATCTAAGAAAAAATAGGTTCCTCCAAAAAGACAGGACATGAAGATTGGCTTGCTTGTACTAGGTAAGTAGCATGCAAAGAAATGAGCCCAACTTAAAATATTTGATGAATTGCTAACATCAGAGTGTGAGCTAGCATGAAACTATAGAACTTCTTGGAATGGCAGACACAGGAGAGTTGGCAGCAAGTTACAGACCCTTCTCCCTAGACCTAACCACATAATCACAAAAAGCGTTGGGGGATGGATGGGTAACAGAGGTAGCTTCCTTAGGTGATAAAGGTCTTGGAAAAGGAAACAGTATCTGTGCAGGAAAAGCATGAAGCCATGACTGGATCATTCTCTCCTTTTCCCCCAATGATGCCAAAGCTTTACAAGATTGGAAGAAGGGCAACAAAACTTCTTTGAGTCTGCACAGGTGAAAAAGAATTGAGACTGGAAAACGGGAACAGGAAACAACCCTCTACACTGGTGAAAGGGCAGGAAACAATCCTGAGCCCAGAACATTAAAGATTTCCACATCAGTGGAAGAGAAGCCGTAGAAAACTTTCTTCCCCCCAAGACTTATTAAAGACACAAGGTGAAGTTTGGCTTTAAAGAGGAAGAGGAATAGTATCACTGAGAAAACGTCATCCTAGAGAGGTAAAGATACAACAATTGACTAGGACAGAGTCTGAACCAGAACAGTAGAGAAATGCCCCCCTGAAAATCCCCACTAAGCTAGCAAGCATGAAGAAACAAGTAAATGTAGTCTACTGCTAGAAGCGATGCAGAACCTAGAGCTCTTTCTGAGATGCATGCTGTAAGAGAAAGATTAATGTTGATCGTGGAACACAAACAGTGAATAAAATATTTTGATCACCCAATCTAATTACAAGGAACACAAAAGGGATTTGTAGCCTATAGTTTGCTGAAGAAAATCATAGAAGCAACAACAAAAACTACAATAAAATCCAGCTTATCTCCTAACTAGATTGCCCCAATCTGTCCACAACAAAGTCATAGCAGAAGAAGAGGTATGCCCATTTTCAGACTACTATTTATCTAAGTCTCTACTGTCTTACATATCACATCTAGCTTTTAATACAAAATTACATGACACTTGAAAAAGAAAAAAAAATACACCATCAAAAGACAATGCATCAACCTGACAAGACTCAGATATGACTCAGATGCTGGAATTATCAAACAGGGAATTTAAACATATATAAAAATGACCTTGAAAATGTAATCCAGAGCAAAGGACAGTCATCTCTCTGCTTACAAGATATGTAGAAAAATGGACACCGGTGATGAATTGTCTCCCAACATACCAATCCCTTGTTTTTACACTTTCTTGGCTTCTAGTAGAAATTTCTCTTGACTATGCCATTCCATTGGCCACTCTGGTTAACCTGCCTGACAGAAGCTAGGACCAACTCCATTCAATTGTGTTATAGAGCATTTAATTAGGTTATTATCTGTAGGTCTCTGAGCAATAGGGTGAGGACAACTAGTGATATTAAACTTAAGTATGATCCCAGGCTCCTGGAACCAACCAGCTGATCTTAGAAAGCCAGGTGGCTTTATCCTTAAGTTTCTGGATTAATTTTCCCCTTGGCCTGAGGCGTTAATTCAGGTACAGCAGGGTGTATAAATTATTTCACTAACTCCATATTGGTCCATAAGGACAAAATCTAGAACAATTCTATATCCCTATCAAATCTGGACAATAAATTGAGACTGAACTAAATGCCTTTCTGGATCAGGGTGAAGTCCTTGATTATTTTCTTCAGCTAAAGACAGGGATAATTTCCTTTCCACCTTCTCTAATTAGATGACAACATCATAGAGTTAAATATTTAATTTTCATAAATTATGAGTTATACATCCCTCTGGAAAGCTCTTCTAAGTAACAAATGATAGTCTCATTTTGGAGAGATCTTTGCAATCATCTGCTGTATGTGAAATCTACTGATTTTGTTTCCTCAAATGTTTCAGGTTCTCTTATGACTATCCCTGAAGTACAAGTTATTATGTTTTTGGAAGGAAGGCAAATTAATGCCTGGCTTCCATACAAGAAGTAGAGTCCCAAGGATGTACATGGTGCTGCTATAATAAAGTGTTGTTTATAATTGTTGGACACTTCAAGTGGGAACTTCCTTAGCAGAAAAGCAGACGTTAACATTGCCTCCAAGTTAGTCTCCTGACTGGCTGACTGGTAAACCTTAGGATTCCCAGTTCAACTTAAATTTGAAGGTGGTCTTTATTTGTTGGGGGGTGTGCTATCTGAGGGCAATAAGTCCATCCTCTTATGTTTGTCTACATCACCAGCCAGTTGGCCTTTATACACCTTGCAGAATGACTAAGTGATGGCAACAGTTATGAAGGTGCAAAATATAGGAGTCTTGATAGCTGATTTGTGTTGGAAATGTAAGAACTGTGCCAATTTCTATAGTTTCCAATACTCAGTAAGGTTAAGGGTGGTGGTGGTTAACTTGTGGCAGAATCCTCTGGCAGGGTTGGCAAACCCAGCAGACCATTACAGTCGTCCCTCAGTATCCACAGGAGATTGATTCCAGGGCACCCTTTGATGCCAAAATCCACAGGCTGAAGTTCTTTACAGTCGGCCCTCCACATTCACTGATGTGGAACCCATGGCTAAGAAAGTCTGACTGTATGTTTAAGCTGCTTACCACAGCTTGGGAAAGCCTTATCGGGAAGTTTTCCTTCATGAGTTGACTTTCAGGAGTGATTCAGAAAAACAAAAATAATATTGCTCCCTCCCTCATACCTCCTGGGGGTCTGAAGTTTTCTCTCCACAATTGCCAAGGTTTTGTTTTCCCTTGTCCACCTCAAAATTTGTGTTTCCTATTCCAGAAATCATAACTTTATCTTTTTTGTAATCACTCTCTATTTTCATCCAGACTTTTTTTTTCAGAAGAACCGAGTGCAAGCAGGACAGGATATTTTTATAAAACTGACAAAGTTCCACTCTGTCCTTCACTTTTGGTATGTGTGGGCTGCTATGGGGGACTTGGAGAGAAGTGTCATCAACAATATTATCATTATCCTTGTCATATAGGGTCATGTCAATCCAACAAGAGAATCTAGGTAGCTGAACCCAAATTTAGGTCGAATCACCTAGACTCTCTTTTGGCCAGGTTGCCACTCAGAAAGTTTACCAAACAGGCTTATGTAACACTGCTATCAGGGAAAAGAAAGAACTCATGCCCAGGAGTGGTTAGGGCAAAATATCAAATTTTCAAATTAGGTCTATGTAATTCTCATAATTTTCATCCTGATAATTACCCAGAAAGTGACCTAGGAAGATTATCTTTTTCTAGAGACAGCCACATACAGTGACTAAACTACCTTACTAAGGAAGAGGTAAAGAAATCAGGGTCAAAAATATTTTTAAGTTAATCTTTGAGGAGGGCCTTTCAATGCTCAGACTTACCAGATAACATCGGAAGATACAGACAATGCAGGTCCATCAGATTTGTTGAGTGGATCATCAGATGGCAATTGATTAAGAAAGCTGCAATCATGGCACAGATTAGGGTCAAGGGCCACAATAGTGTGATTGATTGGACTGGAAGAGCAACACAGAGACCTGAAAAAATGATGAAGGCAGTGAAGCATCACTGATAGTCCACAAAAAGTGTGAAAGGTCCAATTTAGGCAATTTGCCAGGAATGAGTGGAGGCCATGTCCCATGTGATGTGGCCTCCCTCACCATAAGAAGACAGGTCAACTTTGCCAGACATCACAATATCTGACATGCATTAGTAACTTCCACATCAGAGACATGCAATCCTTTATCTTTTTACCAGTCTATAATGATGAAAATGTTTCCATGTCTGGTAGAATGATGGATCCAGGCATCAATGGTGGAAATTTAGGGTTTGAAGACTTGATCAGCAATTTGATTCTACTCAGTCTCATCAGAGAATGAGATCTTTCCAGGGACATGACTCACCCATATAGTTTGATGTGTAGCCGTGATTTATTTCTGTTGTTCACAGTTCTAAAATGGCATTTATCAGTTTGTAGTTTTCTAGACCATTAGCAACAAGTGAGTGAAAATATAGCAAAGTGCATGGAAGGAAATAGTGACCAGAGCTCAGAGAATGACATTGAAATCTATCCACTGAGTGGAGCAACCACATCCATCATCGATTTTGCATAGCTGATGTTAAGTTGAGTGGTGACAGAAACCCAATGGACGACATCTGGTTTTGGGACAGCCGAGCCATCGGTGAACCCTGCTCAGGCTTTTAGGGAGCCTCTGTGATTCGAGAGCCCCTTGGAGCCAGTGGCTTACTTCACATGGAGGAGTGGAGGATAAAGTTTCTCACGGAGGAATAGCTGTCACTTTTTCTTGTAATGCCAAGATTCCTCTGATGTCAACTGTGTTCTTGTTAGTTACTGAGTCTGAGTAACTGATATACACTCAAATGGAAATAGAGGCAGAGGTGTCGTCACAGGGCCTCCTTGGGTCAGGAGTTCAGATTTGACAAGAGCCCAGTAGCCAGCTAACAGCTTGGGTCAGGAGTTCAGTTTTGACAAGAGCCCAGTAGCTTTTCAGGAAAGGTGGTAGCTGTGTCACAGAGGCGATAAGTCCTTAAAAGGGCTCTCCTGAGTGCAGGTTGCCTTCCTTTGACAGAGGCTCTAATTGGCAAAGTCATTAGACACAGAGACTTGCAACTCAAAGTGGTAGTTAGAGGAGGGGAGACCCAAATATACAGAGTGGCCACAGCTTCCTGGACCACTTCCAACAGAGCTTGTGGGTTTGGGCTCTTCTTAAACCAGGCTGACTTGTGTCTTAAGCAACATAAAGGACCAAGTAGAGTGCCCAGGGGAGACACATACTGTCTCTAATTCCCAAGCAGTCCAATAAGAAGCTGGACCTCATTTTGGTGGGGGGAGGTGGGGGACTGAAGTGACATTATTTCCTTGACGGCTGAGGGATTGACAATATGAATCTGCCTATATAGTGTCAAGAAACTTTACTTGGGACTCATAAAATGCCTTCTCCTTGTTCCAGTGGGAAACACTCAATCTTCCAAAGCTGCTTACTATACAAACATCCTTGAAACACAGCCCAGAAGAAAGGGCAGTCAGCGCCTCTGCTTGAAGGAAAGGCAGAAATGTGAGAACTCATGGAGGATTGCCTCTCAGTACTGTATACTAAAAAGGATGACGTTTACTTCATATAAATCAACCTAATTTTTTAAAAAAGCTTTCATTCAAGAAACTAGGAGGATGGGAGTATGAGGTGAGCTGAAAATTCTTTCTTCTTTTCTGTCCTCAAGAGATTTATTTCCTATGTGAGGTGTTTGTTTTTGTTTGTTTTGAATGTATAATTGGATTGGAAACAAAACAAAACAAAAAACCCAGCAAAACCATACATGTTCTTAAGTGAAAGGACCTAATAGTATACTAAACACTGGAATGCCATTAGCACTAAATTTATTTAATTGAGTTCAGTCAGCTCTATGTTTCTTGAGAAATCTACTGAGATGAGTGAATACTTATCCACTGATTATTCTTAGAAAAGATAAAATGTATAATGATGTATTTGTTAACAGTTCATGGGGTTTTATGTAATGAGGAAAAAATAAGTTGAAGAAGTCCATGAGAAGAATGGTAGTTCCTCTAATTTATTACTCTGAAACAATATTTTAGTAATATAAAAATAAATTATTCTAGATCACTCCATAGACAGAGGATTTCTGGGTCTTTGGCCCATATCTATGGTTCTCAGCTCTAGCTGCATATGAGGATTACCTGGAGAGCTTTACAAATAATGATTCCAGACTTCATGCCTACAGATTCTGATTTAATTGGTCCAGGGTGGGGCTTATGCCTTGGTATCTTTTAACATTCCCCTAAGTTATCCCAGGGTTATAGCCAGAATTGAGAACCACTGGCCTGTGCAATAGAACATTATTGCTATGTAGTTTTCTTTAGCTCCTTGGTCTGTGAGAAAATTTCTAACAGAGACCCCTTCATGTTATTTAACTATACAAAAAATAAAAGTACACAAAGCAATTTAACAATTTTATGGTTTTTGACTTTAACATTGAAAAATGAAAGGTAAGACTCAAAATATGTCATTAATTTATTTCAGCAGTTATTAATTTTGGGAGTAGAGGTGGCAAATCAGAACCATATGGGGTCATTTTTTCAAATTAAAATAGCCATGTTCCCATGTTCTCTGTATGATTCTGACTTCCCACCATGGCTACCACCTCTCTATCTTTTGTGGAAAATGACTGGTTTATCTCTTTTGCTTCTGACTTGCCAAGTAAGTTAGATATATGTTCCAGGGATCAGTGGTCAGCCCCAATTCTCTACCCTCTTGTTATGTGATCAGATTAATCATTTGGGAAGCTTCAAAATATAAATGTGAGAAGAGGAACACTATTAGTTGAGAAAGACACCACAATAAAAGCAATTTCAGCACAGAAATAGCCAAAAGCTTTTCTATTCTAAAAAAAATAACTTATTCTGGGAACAATTACAAACTTGTGCTTATCCCTGGACATGTAAAATTCATACAATGAAAAGAAATGATCATTTTAGTAAATTCAACTTATTCTGGAACCCAAATTTTCTAACTAACCCAGATAAAGCCACAAAAAGTCTTCCATTTCTTTGAAACTTAAAAAGAAAATGAGTTTCAAAACTTCTTTCCATAGATACACTATCCTTGCACCTGGCTCAGATAGATAAGTAGGAGGTTAGCTCTGTAGAGTCTTTTAACCCTTTTCTACTCAAAGTGTGGTCCATGGACCAGCAGCATCCTCTCACCTTGGGACTTGTTAGAAGTGCAGAATCTCAGGCTCCACCACAGGTCACCGGAGTCAGACTCTGCATTTTAACAATATCCACCAGTGAGTCATATACACATTAAAATTTAAGAAGCACTGCTCTAGCCCATTGTTTTTAAGATGGTCATCTAAACTATCCAGAAACATGCAATAATGCCTAAAAATATCTGTAAAACAAATGGCACACAAATAATCCATTTTAACAGAATTCTTTAAAAAGACAAAAATAAGAGCTTTAAAAAATCTTGTTTTTTCTTTAAACCATTAAACAAGATTCTTACACTATAACATGGTGGGATTTTCATCTTTTTCTTTGAATACAGTCAATGATGACAGAGCTGAAGTGAGCTTGTTGGTTACGTTAGTAGTAGTGGTATTATGTGTTTTGTTGCTATTCTTTTTATCTCAGTTTTCCATTTCTATTTCAGAAAGTGAACACAGCAGGCTGCAATTTGCTAAGAAGCAGAAGTGCAAACTGCTCTTGGGGAAAAAAAAAAAAAAGAACAAAACACAACCATAGCTTCCACCTGTTCTTTATATTTCCAATCAACACTAGATAATGCTATTTGTCCAGGCATTGAACATCACAGGGGAATGGGAGGACAGAGAACACACCAAACTTAAGTTGTGTCATCTTAAATAAATAAATGGCCTTTTAACCTCCAGAATAGTAATTCAATTCAAGCTAATTTCTAAAAGCAGCACAAATTTAAACAATGAGTAATAATAACAAAACAATAACAACAATAGCAAAAATATTTAAAAGCCTTACTCTTTCCTACTGGCACATCTGAACATTTCATTATACGAGCTTTCCCACTTTTATTCGCATCTTGTTTCCCCTTCAGTTTGTACTGTGACCTCCAGGTGAGAATGCTTTCATATAATTTTTCTCACCAAGTGAAGTAATGAATATCATTGTGAGGGTACTCTAGACTTGGTGTTACGATCTCTGCAGTAAGTAGTTTGAACTGGAGAGCATTATATCATGTGCATAATATTTTCACAAGCAGGCAGCAAGAAAGACTTTTGTTTTTCTTTCTATAATGTATAAAACACTGAATTTAAAATTTTCCAGTTTTTATAATTTGGGTCTTTATGGATAATTATGTCACTAATAAACATGATGCCTGAGAGTAATACATAGAATATGTATTTAGTAAAACCCTTGGAAAGCTGTGCCCATTTGTGCACCATGTCTGATGTAAAGGGCCAAGCCCTAATAAAGACCATGCTTTATAAAGAATGCATTGTGGGTTGGCCTGAGAAACATAGAAACATGTCTGTGCTCTCAAAGTAACACCTTGTGCCAAAATTCATAATATGAGATGTTTGGCTCAATGCCACTGTAGTAGGTTATACCTATGGACTTTGTATTTCTTTGATGGCTTTAGGCCAACCTCCTAATCTCCATTAAAAGATGATTGAAAATTGTAAGCAATGAAAAGAGAAATTAGAATAACACATTTAATCAAATCACTAGTTTACTTTGTTTGCTTGCTTTTTCCCCTATGATCACCTCCTTTTTTTTTTTTTAATTTCATAGGGGCTCCTTTGTATTATAGGTTTAGAACAGAAAAAACAGCCTGATTTTCATTATGCTTTAATTTAATGATTCTATTTTCCTGAGTCTGTTCTAGTCTGATTGTGATTTCATGCCTATATCAACGGTAGGAGAAATAGAATTTATGAAATGCTACTCTCTTGGGAAATGGTAGGGGACTGGGTTGATTGTTATCATTGTGAAAGGAAATTTAAATAGAATTGGAATCTAGAAAGTTATTGGTCTGGAGCTAATGGTATAACAAAATTAGGCCATTCAAAAAAAGATTGGTTCAAATCATAAGGTTTAGGTTGCAGTAAGAATAAAAACTTAGGAGAGACAATAAAAGAAAGTATTTCCAAGAGTGCCTAACACAACCTGTAACATCTATTATTTATTGATCGAATGAATGAATGAATAAATAAGAATTACAGTGTTCCATCATTTTGCATTGGGTTGAAAAGAACCAGTTAGTTGTCCTAGAAAAATATGTGTTAATTTATAACATATTCCAATTGTGCTGGCTAATGAAAATAAACTACAATCTGATGGAAATATCTTTGTTTTATTTTATGCTACTTTTTGGTAACTTTTGATGTAGGAGACCACACACTTCTTCCAATATTCTCCTCTTTTAGAATCTGTGATTCCATGGTCTCCTACTTTTTACTCTACTGACCATTCTCAATTCTTTTGGCAAACACCTACTCTTCTACGCTGTTACTAAATGGTGGAGGTCCTCTGAAAATATTCCAAATTTGTATCTTCAGCCCATAGCTGTCTTCTGAACTTGAGTCTTATAGAGCCAAAAGCTGAACTGTCTTACTAACTTGGAATCTCATTGGCTAGTGATATTAAAATTCACATAACTGGAAGGACAATAAAAATTCCATCTCTCAGTCACTTCCATCTCACATAATTGGAGCCATCATACACCCAACCCAGTTCTTCCAGCTAAAAAACCTAGGATGTATGCTTAATTTCTCTCTTTTCTGTACCTGCCTCCCCAATATATTGATATATCTTGAATTAATATATCTTAAACCAAGTCTGTTTTTTCATCATTACCTTCAGTTCTAAGCTCTCATCTGCTTGCTGCTGGGTTACTGCAAAAACCACTCTAGGGCCATATGTCTACTCTTTTCCATTTCTAATCCGTTCTATCCACAGCAACCAGAGTGGTTATAATTATCACTAACTTGCTTAAAGCAGTGGAACTCAGCAAAAATAAACTCAGTTCCTGGACCTGTATGGCCTTGCATACATAACCTCTTGACTACTTCTCCAGTCCTGTCTCATGTCACTTTTCCCCTTGTTCCCCAGGCCATAGCCACACTGGCTTTCTTTTCTGTCACGTGTGCCAAAATATTTCTTTCTATAAGGTTTCTCATTTGTTTTTTTCTTTGTGATGTTCCTCTCTCTACTCTTACTCTGGGCATGATTAGCTCCTTCCTACACTTCAGGCCCCAAATTACCTCCTTGCCTTCCCTGACTCATCTGTCTATAGCACAACCATGGCTTTTTAATCATCATGGTTCCTCTCTGTCACATTTCCTGCTGAGTTCACAATATCTATTACAATCCATAAGTAACTCCTCTCTCCCTCCTTTCTCCCCCACCTTCCTTTTTCTTTTCCCCACTTAAATGTAAGCTTTATGAGGATAAGAAACTTGTCTGTCTTGTCTGCTGTCTTAAACCCTGCAGATTACAAGTGTTCAATAAATGTTTCATAAATAAATGAGGCTATAAAATAGTAATTCTCAGTAGTACTTTATTTAAATTTCACAATCAAATAACAATAAAATCATCTCAAAAGGTAGCAGAACTGACAGCTTTCTTTTTCCTATTGTACCATGTCTAAAAATTACATTGTATAAACTTCTAAGGAACATATTATGTAAACTTCTCCTCTTTGGGGTAAATGGTTGTGCTGATGGTTGGGAATGATTACTTTAATTGTATAGTTCATATTGTTTAAATACAAAAGTATTTAAGTAAAAATATTTACTGCTGATATGCCCTTAATTGTTGGATTCAGGTTGACCATACCTCAAAGACCACTTGTACAGTAACAAATTATGGTATTGCAATTATTATTATTTGTGATTTGTTGAAATCAAGGAGGGAGGTTAGCTCTGTAGAGAGCTATTCAGAATAACATAGGACTTGCTACAAAAAGCTATAGATGGTTCAGAGCTTACATTTCTACCCCTCCCATATCTCCATTTTTTTCTTCATTTCCTTTTCTTTTCTTCACATCCTTGTAAGAATATGATATTTTGAGCACTCTCAGTGCTCTCTTCAGCAGATGTTAACATGCATATGCTAATTGAACACACTTCCTTCCTACTCATTCCTAAATTCTCAACATCTTCAGTGTTTTCCAAACAAAAACTCAAACTACTCAGATAAACAATACTGATATATATATATATATATATGCTATATATGTAGCATATATATGATATGATCATATATATGTGTGTATATATTATATATATATATATATATATATAGCAAAACTTAACTGCCGGGAGTGAATTCTTTTTCCTGAAAAGTTTTGAATTTCCTGTAAAATTGCAGAAGGTCTGAGCTTCAGTTTCATCAGAGTTTTCATCCTCAGCATGGGTGTCAGGAAAGAATTTATATATGATAAGAAAACAAAATGATATGTGTTTTTACATAATTATTTAAAGCTATTTCTTCATGTGGAGAACAGTTTATGTGATAAAGAATACATCCAAGCAAATGAATAAAACAATATGTGTCTTGAAAAAACATCCTTAAAACAGTTCTTAAAATTACCCATTTTTTTCAGAAGGCATTATTATCATTTCCCTTTCTGGAAACTGAATTTACATATTTGTTTATTTATTTATTTATTTGACATTGATTGAGTACCCACTCATTTTGTGCAATAAATGATATACTTTGTGAAGTACAAAGACCTAGGATCTCTCCTCAAGGAGCTTACAGTTTAGGTGAACAGATCATGCACATGTCTGACTGTAATTCAAAGTAAAACAATGAAGGCCATTAAGAGATGTACAAATAAAATGACTTCAATTGGATCTTAAAGAATTAATAAGATCTGCTAGGTATTTGGCACTGAGACTCAGAAGGAACAGCTGAGTAAAGTCAACAATAAAATAGCAAGAGAAACTGTGCTCAGAAATAAATAGAATAGTTTGCCTGGAAGTAGAATACAGAAAAGAGAATAATAACAATACAAGATTACAACTATATACTGAGGCCAACTTAAGGAAGACCATGAATGCCAGTATAACATATATACTTTATTTTATAGGAAATGAAGAACAGCTGATTGTTTAGTGAGAGAAATGCTTGATTATGTGTTTTTAGTGAGAGAAACGCTTGATTATGTGTTTTTATAGAATTAAAATGGCAAAATGGGCTATAGAGAAGTAATTTAAAGAGGAAGAGATCAAATAAGTTATAAAGTTTAACAGACACCTGAGATGGTAATTAGGAAGTCAACTGTTAAGTGAATAAAGGAGAATAGATGTGTTAAATATTATGGACGTAAAATGGATTTAGAAATGAATCCGACATATACATGAAGGAAATGGAGATTCTGAACTTGGATACATATGTGATGAGCTCCTATAAATGCTATTTGACAAGTGAAAAGAGATACAAGTATAAGGGTAAAGATAATAAAATCATTCAAGGCACGTTATGTATGTAAATATATCCAGTTTACAGATGGTAATGTTGGACTCAAACTGGGATGGTAATTGAGGGAATAGAAGGCTAGAAAAAGAATTCTGTGAGTTCCTCTGAGCTCACTTTAGTTTCAGGAAGTGTTTTCTTATGATTTAAATTTTACAGAACTTTTTGATGTTCAAAGGGTTTGCCCCAACTACTCATGTACTTGTAAGTGTCACTTCATTTTTTATCTTTTGCACTGCCCTAGCCAATAAGAAACACTTTCTATATTATACTTACTATATGAAACTCATGAGTTAAGTATAATTATTACCATTATTTTATAATTGAGGAAATCAAGTCACAGAATAAGTAACTTGATCATGGTTATGCAGCTAGTAAAAGGCAGATCTAGAATTCCTAATCAAGGTCCTCAGCTTACTGTTACATCCCACCATAGATCTTGAGCCTCCCCTAACCAAGATTTTCAGGAGTCATTCACAACCTGAAATTAGTCTCATGGCTCTAAACTTGTTATTAGGTGTATGGAGTGTGGCTCACTTGGTTTTCACCTGTCTACTGAGCTTTAGTTTTCACCATTAGCCCTATATTTATTTTACTGAGTGAGTTTCAATTTACTTTGCTGGTTTGGGGGCCCTTCCCCATTCTCTTGGTTGGAATCTCACTTATCCTGGTATACATTTTGCTGGCTCCTTCCACAACAGATTGGATATTGGTCTACATAATTCCATCCAAAGCCTGGGATTTCCTTCAACCCAGTTTAATTGTGCTAGAAGTACAGTTGTATAATTCATTTCACTTTGCCTAGAGATTCTCTAACCTGGTCACCAGAGATAATCCTATTAAAATAGATAACCAACAAGGAGTTACTGTATAGCACAGGGCACTCTGCTCAATATTCTATAAAAACCTAAATAGGAAAAGAATTTGAAACAGAACAGATACATTCATGTGTATAACTGAATCACTTTGCTGTACAACTGAAACTAACACAACATTGTTAATCAACTATGCTCCAATATAAAATAAAAATTTTTTAAAAAGACAGCTGACTAAAAAAGAGCTGAGTTGCCACCTCCTCCCTGGAGGCCAGATCTTAACTCTGAATAGCTTTATTAGTGCTTATTCATCAGTTCCCCAGGCCTACTGATGAGTACACTTCATCTTGCATTATACTGGACTTGACATAATAAAGCTGATACAGTCAGGAGGATGTTTAATGGTCTTATCCAAGAAATGCCATGATGGGCATGTTTCTGCCCAATGAGGGTAATATTTTTCAGCTCAGATACCAAATAATAAGTACATTTTTCTCTCAAAGAAGTGTTCTCATTAGTCTCCCACTGCTACAGCACAGGACAGAATGCAAAGATAGATGAGCGACAGAGCCATCAGATAGTGTGAGAAGATAATGTAGCTTAGTAGAAGAGCAGTGGACTTTGAAACTTGTTTTATGACCCTATGAAAGAGTATTTTACAGTCAGTTTACTTGAATGTAAAAGGAAAATAACAACTATTTTGTAGGTTTTTTGGTGAGACTTAACTGAGATAATTCTTGTAAAATACCAATTATTGTTCCTAGAGATTTATGGAGTCTAAATAAATGGCAGCCTTCATCATCATCACTTTAATTATTAAGCAGAGGTTCAGCTCATGAAAAGAGGTGTTATTTCTTAGTAATAAGAACAATCATCTGACAATTTCAAGACCATTTGGAAAGGAAACAACTTTCAATATGAGATGATAATCATTAAATTTAAAGTTCACTTGAGCAATTCTAAATTCAGAGATGCAGAAAAAAAAGAAAAGAAAAAGGAAAAAAGTGACAAGCTGGCATAGAAAATATTTTTTCATTACAGAAAAAAATAACATGTGACACAGTGAAGAAATCCTGTATAACTTGAATAATGAAATGCTGAGAGAAATCTAGCCTGCAATAGTAAACACACACATTAAAAAAAAAAAAAAACCCACAAGCTGTTTAGTGAGGAGAATTGAAACTTAATACCAGAACTTTAGTATACTATATTTTAGTTGATATTATTATGCTTTAGATGCATTTATCATTAGCTACATGCACTTTTCATTTTCTGGTGTGGATTGTTTTCTTTATTATTTGCAATAATTGTCTTCATGAAGTGTATAGGTTGTTGTATAGACAGTGTGGACTGTATTTGCTCATTCTAATTAAGATTTTCATGCTCTGACTGAACAATCTAGATGGCTGTACCCTTGTAGAGTGGGAATGCTATTGTTAATCAGGTGAGTCTTTGGAAGACACTTTCATGGTGTCCATAACATTGAGTCACCAGTTGCTGTTTTTAAAAAGAGTGATGAGACCTCTTTTAACTTATAAAAAGTATATCAGTAAATATAGGTTAGGTTAACCTGCAGTAACAAGCAAACCCCAAACTGTATTGGCATATGACTGCAAAAGTAGGTTCATTTCTTGCCTACATTACATGTTGCTTGAGAAGAAGCAATAGCTCTGCTCCGTGTCATCTTCACTCTAAGATCCTAGATAATATTACCTATCACCGTAATAGATAAGGAAAAGGGGTTTTAGTTAACCATGCACTGGTTTTTACATCTTCTCAGACTCTAACATTTCACTGGCCAAAGTAAGTCATGTGACCTAGCCTGACATTGTTGGAAATAGGATGTATAATACAATGCTGATTTTTTAACAATAATACAGTGTATCACAGGAAGTCATGTTAGCTTTTGTTCCACTGAGGTGTATATTTTAAAATTATTTTTCCAAGTTATACTCAGACTCCTACTTTCTCATATTCCTATAAATGTGTAACATTTTAATTTGTTTTTCTTTTAGGTATATAGATGACAACCACAACCTAAAGTAAACATTATTTTTCATATTAAATGATGCTATTTGTGTCGATATTACTTGACTTTTTAGGAAGCCGAGAAGCACAGAAGTTGAAGAACAATGTCTAATTAATACTAGGTTTTCTGTGCATCACAAGTCATGTGTGGGCCATCTATGGGTCAGATTTTTATTATTTTTAAAAACTTGATAATTTTACCATATATCTTTAGAAGGGTAGCTTTCATAACTCATTAGAAGACAAGAAAGTAATTTCAAGAAAGTAAAAAAGATATGGTGTTTCTGAGTCTTATTAAAAATAAAGTCACTAAATAAAAAGCACACACACACAAGCAATTTAACAATGGAATTCAATGTTAAAATTAAGCAACAAAAGATGCTTACTTTTAGGAACTTAAATATTTTCCAGTATAACCGGACACTTTGATTGAGTCAGACCTAACTCCCTGACATGCCTCCTGGGTCTTATGTGGAAACTTCTCATTTTATGAGACATGTTCCTAGAGGTAATACCAGGAAAGAAAGAGGTAAAATATGGGAAATTATGTCACTAAGGAATAATATTAAATTGGACTTCCCTCTCAATCTTCTAAGTCTGCAGTTCATTTTGTATTTAGAGTGAGTTTTAGTGAGGGGTGTTTTGTACAGGATAGGGAAAGTATAATGGAGTAAGGAATTTGTGGGTCCATATGGTAAACTCCTCTTATTTCCCTACTTATTAGTGTCAAATAACTGAATCTTGCTCATCCATATAAACGAGTCTAAAATCAATGGGGATTGATTAATTGATTATAGGTCAAATGAATTACTCAGGACACACACACACACACACACACACACACACACACACACACACAGCTCTTTTAAAAAAGATAGCATAGAGCAGTGCTCTTCAAACCATCCTTACAGGCCAAATCTGGTCTTCCATTTGATTTAGTATGGTACCAAAGAATGATTTTTATATTTTTAATGGTTAAACAAGTTACAAAAGAAACATTTTTCATGGAATTTTGTGAAATTCAAATTTTGGTGTCCACAAATAAAGTTTTATTACCACCACCACACTTCCTTCTCTCTGAACTGTCTATGGCTGCATTGACAAATACTGTATAGCCCACAAAGTTTAAAATATTTACTTTGTGGCCCTTGACAGAAAAAAGGTTGCTGATTTCTGTCTTAGATTATTCTGACATTAAAATTGCTAAAAACCATGCTCCAATAATCAAGGTATAAACCCTATAGTACAGAAACATTTTTAGTAAACAAAGTTTTCACTGTGTGTGTGCACATGTATGTGTGTGTGATTGGATGTGTGTGCTTGTGTCTGTATTTTAGGCAGTGCATATAATATGGACCAAGAAATATTTTATGTGGTTGACTCATCCCATGTAAAAGCCCATTAGATAGCATAGAAGAATCTGAAAACTTCACAACTTTTCTTTTTCTGCTTTCATTGCTATAATTTTTGGCCTGAAAGTGGTTCCATGATTGAGGTTGATTCTGAGACCTTAAGGTTATTTCACTGTAAGTGTGGTTTCCCAACTTCACTTTTAAGATTCTATTTCATTTATAGAATAAAATCACATTGTAGTGTTTCCTTCTAGTTTCACAACAGATCCCATGATTTTAATATTCTACTACTTTTAGAACTAATTTGGGAAGAGATTCCTCATCTTAAACATTTGGAAACAAGTGCATTCTTTAAGATTTCACTTTAAAAAATACAACGTTATATAATCATTTGTAGTTAGTTTTCCTTGACTAATTGTGCCCTCTACCACTAAATGAGAAATGTTACTTAAGTTAATGATTAGGTTAGAAATTTTGGAACATGAACAATTTAAATGTTTGTTTTCTTATGTTTAAGGCAGATTCCTTATACCATTTATTTTGGAAAATTCCCCATTATTTTCTGAAATTCACCATGTTTAGTTATCATTACCTTCATACTGACGGTTAATACATAGTGTTTGTATTGTCTTTTTCTTAATAGTTTCCCATTTTTTCTAGCACCATCTTTCTTCCATGAACATCAAGTGTCATAGTTCTGTGAAGAAGTTTCATATGTTCCTTCTTGAATCTGGTGTAATAAAATGTCAAGTTCCATGAATCTAAATAAAATTAGCATAGTATAATAGGGAGAAGATAAAGTAAGCTAATCAAATACATAAGTATTTAACAGTTTTGCCTGTATTCCAGCATGCTATTATAGGGTTTCAGGGGAGGATGCCATAACATAATTATAGACATATATCCTTCTTGTTTATATATATTGGAGATATATACTTCATTCTAGCCTCTTCGCCCTTGGTTATCTGTAGTTTCCCAATCCAACAGTGAGAAACCTGTCCCCATCATCCAGTATTTACTTATTAGTTCAATTCCTGTATTCAGGTGAAGGGTGGCAACTTTATCAAGCAGAGTCCTCCTTTTAAGCTTTCTTCTATTAATTTTTAATTTAATTCCATGATTTCCACTCTTTTAAATTTCTGGAGGTATGTTTTATACTCAGATTATGGTTTATTTTGGTGAATGTTTCATTGAGAAGAATGTTGTTGTCTGGAATGTTCTATAAATGTCAATTGGAACAAGTTGATTGATTTTGCTGCTCATATAAACTCCATCCTTACTGGTTTCCTGTCTGCTTGATCTATCAACTACTGAAAGAAGAGTGTTGGAATATCCAACTATAATAGGGCATTTGTCCATTTCCTTTTTCAGTTAGTTCTACCAGTTTTTGCTTCAAGTATTTTGATACTCTGTACACACACATTTAGGATTATGTCTTCTTAGAGAATTGGCCCCTTTATCATTAATGCCCCTCTTTATCCCCATAATTTCCCTTGTTCTGAAGTCTGCTTTGTCTGAAATGAATATAGCTACCTCAGCTTTCTTTTGATTAGAATTAGAAATGTATATATTTCCTATTCTTTACTTTTAACCTCTCTGAATCTATATATTTAAACCAGGTTCCTTGTTAACCATATAATTGGGTCATGCTTTTTATGCATGCTAACAGTCTCTGTCTCTTAATTTGTATATTTACATCGTTCATGTTTAAAATGATTATTCATATAGATGAATTAATATTTTCCATTTTTGCAACTGTTTTCTATTTGTTGCATTTGTTCTCTTTCCCCCTCTATCTCTTTGCTTTCTTTGGCTTTAATTTCACATTTTGTAAAATTCTCTGCTATCTCCTCTCGGGATATCAATTATACTTATTTTTAAATTTGAGTGGTTGTCCTAAAGTTTGCAATATAATGTTTAATTTATATTAACCCACAAATAGTATACCAATTCATGTGTAATGCAGGTAACATATCGATATAACAGAGTATTCCTAATTTTCCCTTCCCATCCTCTATGACATTGTGTCACTTGTTTCACTTAGCCATATGCTGTAATCACTCAATATGTTGTTACTAATATAAACAGTTATCTTTTAGATAAATTGAAAATAATAAAAATAAAATATTTTACTTTACCTTTATGTATTCCTTCTCTGAAACTCTTTCTTCTTTAAGTAGATAAGTATTTGTGAAGAATTTCTTTTAACATTTCTTGCATTGTGAATCTGTTCTATTGAATTCCCTCAGTTTTGATTTGTTAAAGACATTTTTTATCTTTCATTGTTAAAGAAAAAATTTTTTTCTAAATATAGAATTCTAGGTTGTTATTTTTCCTTTCAGCACTGTAAGTATTTAACTCCACTGTCAGCTTGCTTACATTGTTTCTTATGAAAAGTCCATTGTAATTCTTATCCTTGTTTCTCCTAGAGAGTATTCTTTTTTCTCTTGGTTCCTTCTCCAGATTTTCTCTGTTTTTGGTTTTCTGTTTCTGTTTTGGTTTTCTGAATATGACATACTAAGGTGTAGTTTTTTTGCATTGATTCCACTTCTTGTTCTTTGAGCTTCCTGGAACTATGGCTTGGTGTATGCCATTAATTTGGAATTTTTTAGCCATTATTACTTAAAGCACTTTTTCTGTTCTTTTTTTTCTCCTCCTTGTATACTAATTACACATGTTACATCTTTTGAAATTGTCCCAAAGATCTTAAATGTTTTCTTCTGTTTTGTGTTTTGATATGTTTTTAAATAATTATTTTTGTTCTCTTTATTTTTCATTTGGGAAGTTTCTATTGATGTAAGTTGAAGCAAACTGATTCTTTCCCAGGACATTTCTAATCTGATAAGACTATCAAAAGCAGTCTTCATCTTTGTTACAGTGCTTTTGATAACTAACATTTAAAAAATTCTTTATTAGATTTTTCTGTCTCTCTGCTTACATTACTTATGATTTCTTTCACTATGTCAACTTTTTGTTATTAGAGTCCTTAATTTATTAATCATAGTTATTTTAAATACCCTGTTTATTAATTCCAAAATCTATGCAATTCCTAGGCTGCTTCTATGCTTCCTTTGTATTTTCTGTTTTTTCCCCTTGCCTTTTGAAATCCCTTGTAATTTTGTTGTTGTTGAAAGCCAGCCATGTATTAAATAATAGGATATGAGATAAATAGGTACTTAGTGTGAGGATTAATTTTAGCCTAGTTGGGAGCAAACATGAAAGTTTTCTGTAGCTGTAAGTTCCAGAGGCTTCAGATTCATCTAGTGTTCTTATTTTTATCTCACTCTTGATTTTGGTCTTCCTGAATACCACTTCTTAGAGAGAATCTGCATCTTGCAGCTTTATCAGCTATAATCCATTGTATTACACTGGAATACTTTTGGTGTGAGGGACAGGTGTGTGGGGGTCTGATTATATGTAATTCTTTTAGAGGTTCTGTGTTTCTGGGCTGTGACTTTCATAAGTATTTCTTCAATTGGAAGGATTTTTCCTTCTTAGGTGAAATAGAAAGGCTAAAATGGGATATAGTGTGTGGAAAGACCTACCCTCAGTTGGGATAAGGCTCTGGTAAAGTCTTCTTTCCTTGAGAGTAAAGTTTTGATAAGGAATAATCTCTAACCATATTGTACAACAATTAGTCCTCTTCCCTTGCCAGAGGCAAGAGAATGTCTTTCTTGAATTTTCTCTGTGAGAATCTTGGGGGGTTTCTGGTGGTAAAATTGATAATAGTGTATCCCGCTCAACACTGTAGCCTCCAATAGTTTCTCATTCTCAAGCTAGTCCACACTCAGACTCCAGCAAATTGTCAAAATTATCGTTTAAATGTTCATAATATTTTATGGTTCTAGTGACTTTGTTCCAGTTGGCCATGTATGGCTGCTCTGTTCTTGATTTAGATCTCTCCAGATTTGGGTGTTTGTTTGCCTTGTAATCTCAGTTCTCTAATGGGTCCAAGAAAAGTTGATTTTCAGTTTGTCCACCCTTTCTTGTTATGGTGGTTGTACAGAAAAGAGTGTAACTTACATGGTTTTTACACATCAATAGTAAAAAAAAAAAAAATAGTATCCTTACTCCATTTGTGCCAGGTGGGGAAGGCATGGATACGTCTTTCTTTCATAGATCTCAAGCTCAAATATCACATATTTAAAATTGTCTTTCTATATAAAATATACACCTTCTAAGATTACTCTGTAGAATATCACTTCATTTAACAATTAAAAGCTTTTTAATTTGTAAGTTTAATCTAATTGATAGGAACAGTCTGATCCTGATCCCCAAGATGATGTTTGAAATGACAAAGACTCAGAAAAGGCATTACCAGATATGGAATTTACATGATTAAGAAATAAACATTTATTGTATAAAGCTACTAACTTGTTTTAAAAAAACACAACTCCTGTATGCTTAAATGTATATGGTCTATCCTTCTCAGAAACATCAGCCTGCTTCTAACTGAGGGAATAGACTGCAATCCAATTCAAATAGATGATTTATAACATATGTTTTTGACTTAAATAGCTGTCAATAATGTAATTAGTTTTCACCAAAAGAAGAGAATCAGGCATTTAATGGCTTTTGTTTGATGGATAATAGGAGAAAAAGGGACTAGATCTTAGCAAAATTTGGTCAACCTCGAGTCTACATGAGGGTAGATGTCAGATGTACAGAAGAGAAAAGGTGAGAAAGGACTTGTATGAATATGGTTGACCATTACCAATATCCTATGGAATCCATGTTGATTCACTTTTTATAGTCCTATATGGTAAATGAAAAGAATTTTTAATATATGAACTTGTTTGTAGGTAGGATGAAAAATCAAAGATTAGCTGTATAACCCAGATAATGACTCCTAACTCTGTAATTATGGAAGTAATCAAAGATTAATATTTCCTTCATGAAAAATGAAGATGGAAAGAACAGGTTGGTATAAATATTGTGTATAAACCAACAGGAGTTCAACAGTTTTATAAAGCAATTCAAAATAAAATATTTCTCATCTTGGATTTACATTATATAGACAGTGTAACTATAAAGTTGGCAGTTCTCTTATTACAAATGTAACTTTACCATGGTTCATTGAAACACTTGCCTACTTCTAAACCTGAACCTCGTCTTAAAAATAAATTAACATCTTGGCTTGCAATACTGTATTTTAGATCTTGTACTTTAGAAGCACTGTAATATCTTTCATTACTCCCCAAACACTATAGACAGCTAAATTTATGTTTATTATATTTCATTTAATCATTAATATAAGCTGCAGCAGCCAAAGACCTCATTTGGATTATCAGCAATTACCTTAAACACCATAGATGGGATAACAGAAACTTAAAGTTTTCCCTTTGTGACCCTTTTAAAATCAAAGCACCAGTGTTGACAGTCTGAGACTTGCCACTTCAAAAGACAACATAGACAATTAGAGTAAAATTACCCAAGTGCTCTGGTTTTCCACCACCTCTTTTGTAACAAATTTTGATGACAAATCTAGCACAGTGGTTAGGAACATGGATTTCAGGGTCAGCTAGAACTTGAGCTGAAACCCTGATCCTGCTATCCTCTTTTAACCTCAGTTTCTTTTTCCCTAATATAGAGACAGTAATAGTACTTACCTGACAAAAATATACTGAAAAAGATAATGTTATCTCTGTGTTAGTATTGAGACTTGAACAGAGTAAGCATTCAAAAAACGTTACATTATTTGAAGGATATTCTTTTAGCCTGGAGCTCTAAAATCTGTGATTTTCTTGTGCTCTGAGGTCATAGAAAAGCAAAATTGGATTGATTAAATTATTCAGGAAAATGTTACCTTGTAAGTTGATTAAATTTTATTCTCTGACATTTTATCACCCTATTGGTATATGTACTTGTGTGTATGTATGTGGGTTTACATTTTGGGAGGGAGTAAAGGCTGTTAGTGTGAATTAAATTTATGACTATATTATCTTACCAACTGGTGAGGTTTTTATTCTTCAAGGAAAAAAAAAATGCATTGGGGCCTCCAAAGTGGCACAGTGGTTAAGAATCTGCCTGCCAATGCAGGGGACACGGGTTCAAGCCCTGGTCTGGGAAGATCCCACAAGCAGTGGAGCAACTAAGCCTGTGCACCACAACTACGGAGCCTGTGCTCTAGAGCCCGTGAGCCAAAACTACTGAGCCCGTGCACCACAACTACTGAAGCCCATGCGCCTAGAGCCCATGCTCTGAAACAAAGAGAAGCCACCACAATGAGAAGCTCGCACACAGCAATTAAGAAAGTCCCCGCTTGCTGCAACTAGAGAAAGCCTGCGTGCAGCAACGAAGACCCAACACAGCCAAAAATAAAATAAATATATTTATTTTTTTAAAAAAGAAAAAATACAACTTCCTTAATTTGGCATTCAAGATCCTGTATTCTGAGCTTCATTGCCCATGATAAAAGAGTGAGTGCGAAAAGTTTTTACAGTTCCCATTGCTGCAGTTGGTCCCAAGGCAACAATAGATATTCATCATCTCTCCTCTACTAAATATTCTGAATTCCCCTCACCCTGCCTTATACTTTTACTGATCTAGCTTGCTTTTCCCGTAAGTTTTAAAATAATTAACTTCCTACCAAGTGACTGGTTGGTCTCATTAAGGGATGGTACCCTATTAGGTACTCACTGTTGGTCTCTGCTACTTATCTGGTTTAGTGGAAGGGAATGCAAACAACTGAGTTTATGCATAACTACCATTCCTGTCACTGTGAATACTCTGTTCATGAGCCCTTTGTGCAAGCACCTCCATGGTTAAGGACAGAAACTGGCTGACATACACTGGTTGAATCCTTTTATCCAGTGGTTGTCCAACATCTCTTCTGCAGTGGGCACTTTCTAGGGGGCATTGATGTAAGACTCAAAGATCTATACACTTAGTTCCCACTCCTATAGGTTCCCATCTCAAAATATTCTATCGCCTTCTTCTGTACTCTGCCAATGTGATTCTGGCATGTTGAACTTACTTATTGTAGGCCATCTTTGTCTCTAAGCTTTAAGGAGTCATTACAGGTCCTTGTGAGAATACTGAATTCTGAATCACAGGAGGTTGCCCTATTTTTAATAAATCTCCCTTGTCTTGCCTTATATTCTGCACTGCTCTCAGTGGAACACTGTAGGAATAGTCTCATCAATACCCTGTCATTACATAATATAAGGGTTCTTCAGGTTTTTGGTGAATAATCCATACCAGGGACAGACTTTCTCCATTTATGCCAGGACAAGGTTTGATCCCAGTTATTGAATCTAGAATTACTGGAATAGGGCAGTAGGGCAAGTACAGAACTTGAGGAGGGCAAACATCCTCTGTCAGGCATTGACCTCACATGAGACCTTTGAACAGTGTCCAGGCACAGTGTCCTTTGAACAGTGTCCAGGCACAGTGTCCAGGCACAGACCTTTGAACAGTGTCCAGGCACAGTGTCCAGGGACAGACTTTCTCCATTTATGCCAGGACAAGGCTTGATCCCAGTTATTGAATCTAGAATTACTGGGATAGGGCAGTAGGGCAAGTACAGAACTTGAGGAGGGCAAACATCCTCTGTCAAGCATTGACCTCACATGAGCCCTTTGAACAGTGTCCAGGCAAGGGGAGCAATGTTTTCCTCTGGCAATGATGAGAGATATAGGGGTTGAAAATTCTCAAGCACATTTACCCATTCAATGGCTCATCCAGGGTCTTGATGTCTCATTCTTCCCTATAATAGCCCTGACTTTGGCATAGAAGATTTTCTGGGGCTGTGAATTGATATTTGTTTGTAGATACACCTCTCTTGTGATCAAATGGTGGCCCTAATTGTCAGTACATTCTACACTTCAGCTGCAGAAGAGAATCCCAAACACTGCTATGAAGTCTTTCTGCTTTTACAGTCCTGAGTTGATAGTTGGCTGACCTAAGACTGTCATTCTCTTTCTTCAAGACTTTTATTTCAGTTATAAAAAGTCAATATGCTCTGCAATTCTTTTTTTTTTTTTTTCTTTTTTTTGCGGTACGTGGGCCTCTCACTGTTGTGGCCTCTCCCATTGCGGAGCACAGGCTCTGGATGCACAGGCTCAGCGGCCATGGCTCATGGGCCCAGCCACTCCGCGGCATGTGTGATCCTCCCAGACCGGGGCATGAACCTGTGTCCCCTGCATCAGCAGGCGGACTCTCAACCACTGCACCACCAGGGAAGCCCATGCTCTGCTATTCTTATATTTATCCCCATATCTTTAAAGTTCTAGAACATTGGCTCTTAAATTTTACACCACTTTAAAATCACTTGCAGAGCTTTTTGAAACACAGATTTGGGGACACCCCTGATCCCTGAGTTTCTGATTCAGTAAGTCTGGGAATTGGCACAAGAATTGGCATTTTTACCAAGTTTCCACATGATGTTAATGCTGGTGGTCCAGAGACAACTTTTTGGGAACCAGTGTGCTAGAGAGCTATTGAAAGCCAGAACTTCCTCTTCCATTTCACATCTCAATCCATCATAGATTAGAATCTATGTAATTGTGTTGCTGCATCATACCTGAATTATGACTTTCCAGTTTTAGTTTGGATTCACCCAAAAGCAGACTCTGCACAAAGATTTGGGTGCAAGTAATTTATTTGGGAGATGTATAGGTCTGAGTCAGTTAGGATATAGGACTCACACAGAAATTTAAATATGGAAGTCTTTATATAAAGAAGTATTAACTATAAAATGAGATTGGAGTAACAGAGATTAGCTAAACCTAAGGAGAAAAGAGAACTCTATAGAATGTAGAAATAGCAGCTATAAGGAACAACCACTATCCCAAGTGCTGAGATGGAGTGCCAAAGGAAGGTCCTCTAGTAGAGGGCCTCCACTTCTCCACCACATGTGCATACACATACACACACACACCTCCATCTTCAGGGCTAAGATCCAGACCTGGTTGAAGAGGATGTACCTCTGGCTCAGTGAGTTTAACTGAGGCAGTGAAGATGCCTAAGGGGTTCTAAGGGGAGCCACCCACAGGAAGATGCTATGCAAATGCCACTTCACTTCAAAGCTGCTCTAGGTAATGCCATGAAAAATCATTTTTGGGAGGTACTGTGCTGGAGGAATTTTGCTGCCAAACCACCTGAGAGGTGTGCCCGGAGAAGCTGTTCATGGAGTGCTGACTGCCAGGTGCCCTTCATATGCTGTTGTAGCTAACGTAAAGGAGGACACTGAAATCAGGAGAAACTCCCTTCCTCTCCAGGATGTTTCTCCAGCATCCTCTACTGAAACAGCTTAATATTGTGCCAACTGGCAGAAGAGAAATTCTATAGAGCTTAACTCCATTATCCCAGAGCAGGAAACAAAGTGTAGATTTAAAGCAAATGAATTAATAACTGGCATAGGAAGCAAAATGTAGGAGTGAGGAAGTTAGACAGTAAAAAAAGAAGGTTCATAAAATTTAATTCATGAGCAGATTACTCTTTTAGGAAGCTAGAGTCCCTACCCACTGGGGATCATCTGATAGAATTTCTGGAACACAAATCAGAGTAATCCCATAGAAGGAGAAGCTGGGGTTCCCACTCACAAATTCCCCTTCTTCATTAGTTGGGGTAACTCCTAGGGTTGTTCCTTGGCTTGCACTTCTGGTCGACTCACGCAAGCCAAGGTCAGACCTGACCTGAGGCAGAGAGAATCAGGAAGTGGTAGGTTTATGTGGAAACTTTGTGAGATCACTACTTGGCTAGGCCATTGAATGTAGGCGGGCACAGCATGAACAGCATTCACTGTACTATCATGAAGTCCTAATAACCTAGGATCTAGTTCACACACAGCTAGAATAAAGTGGAAAACAAAAGAAATATATCCCCAGAATTCATGTTAAATAAAATTGTCTAGACATTTCAAAAGGTTTGTATAAATTCTACTAGTTTTGTCCAAGTTCTAAGACATTCTGATAATGATAGTTAACACTTAGTGAATACTTACCATGTTCCAGGCATTGTCCCAACTGATTTTTTTAACTTTTTATTTTATATTGGAGTACAGTTGATTAACAATGTTGTGTTAGTTTCAGGTGTACAGCATCATTCCAACTGATTTGCTTACTTCGTCTCTTGTTCATGGTAAAAAGAAAAAGTTAGATACTATTATTATTATTAAGTTACAGCTAAGGAAACCTTCATTTAGAATGTTTGACTTAATTGCCTAAGTCTCCAAATACAGAAATTGCTGAAGTCTTCTTACCTTTGGTTCTTAGATTCCTAATCCCACACTCCTAATCCCTGGACCATGCTGCATTTGTGTTGCTTTGTACATTGTACTTGCTCAGATAATGTTAATCAATAATGATGGTCTTCAAAACGAGAACTCTGGAATTCAGTTATCTAAGACATATCAAGTGACATTCTCAGGTACTATTAAAACCTGTCAAATTTGTCTCCTTGCTTCCCATCTCTTCAAATTCAAACCATTCTGTACACTGTCAACTTCTCAATATTTCTGAAATACTTGCTTCTTTATATCATCTCTCTGATACAAATCAATGTATTCTGACTAAATCTTGTTAATCTATTCTAATTCAAAATATCCCTTTCATCGAGCTAATCCTTATAGCACTCTTTTATTTCTAGCTAAGTACATACTTATTTATATTATTGTTTTTTATATTAATATTTTAATGTTAATGCTATATTTTATGCTATGTCCCTTTTCATACACAAGATAATAAACTCAATGAAGTCAGGAGTTAGATATTATGAATCACTCATATTTGCTCCAGTGCCTACCATTGTTGAATCCATGTTAATTCAGTAAGGACTGTTTGAATAGGCATTGTTAAAAGTAGGAATAGCAACAACAATCCATGAGGTTTTTGTTCATAAAGAGAATTAATGAGAAAAATCCCATTATCCTAATTCAGAGTGTTCCATTTAATCAAGGTTCTACTGTACTATTTTCCTTCTCTTTTCTGAGTAATTAAAGCCCTCCCAAGCAGATTAAGTACACAGAGATATAGCTTTCCTTAATTTTATTCTCCCTTTTAAAATCAACCAGCATTAAGAAGAGATGCTCTTATCTCCCAGTCAGAATTTGTTTCTTCCTCCTCCAAACAACTCTTGTAGCCTTTAGTTTATAACAGCTCAGTGAATACCACAGAACATAGGTTACCTTGTATTAGTCATGTATGTACTTATTCATGTTTCTCACTAGGCTGTGAGATCCTGGAGTTCAGGGACCCTGTGATTTTAATATTGAATCTACAAGCATACCTAGCAGAGGGAATTACACATAGGGACACTCAACAACTATATGATGAGTACAGTTTGATTTACTGATATCTGGAAGTATATCTAACAAATAAGGGTAACTGTATATGGCAAGCAAATCTGTGGATATTTTCACATACCCTACTATTCTTAACTCCTCGTCAGTATAAGATGTAACTGTAAAACTTGTATTTTACAAATGGGGAAACAGTCTTACAGAGGGTGAAAGTGGGAATATTAAAGCTCCAAATACACATTGTGGCTTCCATCATATGTTTTATATAAGCATTCCATTTTTTACTAATTGCACCAAATGCTCAACACCATCCTGTAATTGAGTATTCTATTCCTATAAGGTGAATAAAATGAGGCTCAAGGAGGTTAAGGAATTTATCCAAGGTGAGACAATGTAGCTAGAACCGAAACTCAAGTGTTTCTGACTTCTAGGACCACGCTCATCCCATGGTTACACACTGCTGTGTCTAAGACACAAAGAAATAAAAGGCAAGATTCCTGACCTCCGGAAATTTACAGTTGTATTTATTAAAAGATTCTGAAGGCCAGTAGAGTTAGGAAGAGGCAGCTTAGGTGATTTTTTCTTTTTTTTTTTTCCTGTAAAACACTCCCTCATCCCAACGGTCATAATGATTTTTGAGTAAAGGTCTCAGGTCGTAGCGTGCATAGTGATTACCCAAAGAGCTAATTAAAAAGGCAGATTCCTAAGCTGCATCCTCCTGGTTTCTACCACCCTGGTTGATAGTGATGCATCAGGATCTTGTAGAAAGGTTCTTTCAAAGAGACTTGAAATGACCATCACTGAGCTCTGAATCGAATGCACAGCCAGAAAAATGAGTGGATAAATTGCTTCCCACCTCTCCAGACTCAGATAAGAAGCAGAAGGAACAGAGCTCTCAGAAAAAAAAAAAAAAAAAAAAAGAACAAATAAACAAAAATAATAAAGACACATCTCCTTTGTACGAAGTAAGGCTCTTCTTTACCAAGTAAGTGGAGGTTTGACTTTGCAGCTCTTAGCAGGAAAGTAAGCACCATGAGGGCTTCTGAGAGCACTGCACTGCAGAAGAACTCATGAGCACAGAGGTAACAGCCTTAATTAAAGGTAAAGGAGAAAAGCAGGGAGTGAAGCAGAGAGGTAAAGAGGAGGGATACAGGCAGCCCTGAAGGAAGGAGAAAGAAGGGCAAAGAAGAGACATTAAGAGTGTAAGAAATTGCGGTAACAGAAAAACAAGAATAGATTTGGAGAAAAGGGGAACAACACCGTGCTCCACTATTACAATCTGGACAGCCAGAGAGGGCAGTTCTACTGCATGCTTTATTAAACTGACTTCTGCATTTCTCCCCAGGCTCCCCATTTAAATGAACACCCAGGAGCCCAGCTTCAGTTTCCAGCAGATCACAACACCTTGCACATTGGATACACTACTATGACTCTAGAGAATGATTTTTTTTTAAACTTAAGTCAACTTTCATGGAACAGTTTTTATTCTTATGATTTTTTTCATTGTAAGTGAAGAACTACTCAATAGACAAAGACTGGGAAAAGTCATTATACTAAATAGTTCATAGAGAATTTTGTTTGTAATAAGATCAACAAGGCATTAATGCTCTAGGCCATTGGTCTGGGCTTAGAAATAATTTTTTCATTGTAAATTTTTTTCTAATATTTTTTCTAGTTAAAATATAATTTAACTCTGTAAATAAACGTCCATCCATTTACAACTCACTAATGAATACCAGTAACCCATACTCGAAACTTTAGAATCTTTTTTTTTTTTTTTTTTGTGGTACGTGGGCCTCTCACTGTCGTGGCCTCTCCCGTTGCGGAGCACAGGCAACGGATGAGCAGGCTCAGTGGCCATGGCTCACGGGCCTAACTGCTCCGCGGCATGTGGGATCTTCCCGGACTGGGGTACGAACCCACATCCTCTGCATCAGCAGGCGGGCTCTCAACCACTGTGCCACCAGGGAAGCCCTAGAATCATTTTTAACTGCTCATATGTGATCCCCACATCCAATAAATGTCTAAGTCTTTTCTCTACTGGGTCTTCTCTTGTTCCTCTTGGGTCTTTCAACAGTATCCTTTCAGAGTATCAATCCCTGGCTATCTCATGACTGTTGATGATCCTTTGTCTGAGACCTTCTCTTACTGTAAACTTCATAGGTTAAGTTCTCCATTCTCATGACTTTAATTACCATTTTTATGTTGATAACTTCCACAATTATATTTCTAGTCCACAACACTCTCTTTAGATTTATTTGCATATTATCAACTGTCTTCTGGTTATTGTATATGGATGTAACACAAACTAATGTCCAAAGCTGAACTTTTTACACAATCCTCAAGGAACACTTTCATCTCCTTCTGTAATCCTTAACTCAGAGAATAGTATCACATTCATCTAATTGGCCAGACCAGATGCCCTTTCCTCCATTATCCCTCATTTAAATTACCACCATCAGAGACACTTTATTAAAATGGCAAAGTGATGCCTTGCTAAAGCTGGGACTCAAATGCAGCCAGAGAGGAGATAGCAACTGTAATCACTGACTTGTTGAAGTGACCTCCTTCTAATCCCATCAGCATCAAAGATGGGAGTGTGTAGGCAAGGGAAGAATTCCTGTATGGAAGACATGAAGAATCTATTCTCTGAGCTTTTGTGAGAAAGCAGAAGAATTTTCAGAAAAGTCTGTAGAAATACTTTGGGAAGAGCAATACCTAGCAAGTAAATATGTAGGAGCTCACACCATCATTTATAAGTTATTCCAATGAAATGGGACATTATTCTGGAGTCAAAAGCTGGATAAATGGATGATGCTATTGCAATTAACACATACATTTTATTCTAGAAGCAAAGAAATGTAAGCTGTGGAAATGGAAAAAATCCATAAATGGATGTAAATATGACATATACCTTTTCAAATTGCAGTTAATTTGATTTTAAGGAGAACTCTATTATTTTGGAGAAGTTTGAATACAAACTAAATAATTATAATAGTTGAATTTTTGTCACAGTGATATATGGAGATGGAATAATAGAAGTGATTACAATAAATTAGGATGTTTGTCAGTGTAGATTTGCTTTCAGAAATGGGTGAAGATACTGCCTAGCTAGTTACCCAGTAATATTTTGAGAGTAAAGAAAGGACTGAATCTAAGCAATGGAGAGCTGTTAGGAAGCCAACAGGAATGAGGAGAAATGGTGGCAGGCACTTGGCTTCCATGAAAAAGTCAAATATTTAGAAACCACTTACAGCCCTGCGAAATGAGGCACTCAGGATCCAGTCAGTAAGTTGGCTTCCTAATTAGCTGACTGACATACAGAACATGTTTCACCATCATACATCCTTTCCCACATCACCAGAATCCTAGACAAGGGCCCAAAATACCCAGATGACTACAGAAGGGAAAAGAGGTACTTTTACCAGGTATTCAGGGAAGATGCTATCCATTATTGCCCCTGCATCAGGAAAGGTTTTAACACTTAAAAAGGAAACATCAACCATTATATTTGACACTGTAGTCCCTATTAAGTTGAAAATATTTAAGATTAAGCTACACTGGTTCTACCCAGGAGTAGGAAGATTGTACAGGGTGAACTGCAAGGACTCTGTGATGACCAGCACATCTTATCTCAGTAGACATGCTTCAAATGGAATAGAATTTAAGGCAGACAAAATTTGCAAGCTATGTGAAGCTTATGTTAGTGGTCGTGTGTGTGTGTGTGTGTGTGTGTGTGTGCGCGCACACGCACGCACGTGTGTGTGTGTGTGTTTTCTTCTAGCTTAAGTGCATGAGTCATTTGCCTGAATCCAATCCAAGCAGTCCAAATCACCACTGATGTTAGACTCACAGACTTCTAGTATGAATGACTTATTTGCAGCCTGTTTGTTACCTGTCAGAAAAGGAATGTTCATTGATTCTCCACAAGGGATCAGAGGAATTCAACCTTCCTGATAGTTTTTGCAACAAGAATTCACCTTACAGTCAAAATTTATGAAATAACAAAGAAATTTTATTACATATGTAACTTCTTTCCTTTTCTTTTTTGTTATAATTTCTGGTTCCATAAAGGATTTCCACAGTCATTACTTTCAGATCCTTGCCGTCTTCTTTATTTTAAAGACTTCTCTCTACCTAACAGACTTACAAAGTCTAATAGATATGGGAAAATGTTCTGTCCAAAGGTTTTTTTTTTCTTTTTTTTCCATTACACAGTCATCAGCTATCAAACACTGTGAAATACCCAATATGCTTTTTACCTTTACATCTTTAGATTTTTCGGACTAGAAAATCATTTCTACAGTTTTGGCCCTGGAGACCAGAGAGCTGGCAGTGTTGCAGATGACAGCATTTCTTGGCTGTGACATCCACCTCTGACTGCCTATATTTCTCCCTTTCCTGAGCTTAATGGGAACCTTAAAGCCATAGTCAACACACTATAAATGTTGGCCTTAGCCCTCCTTCCTGCCCAGTTGATACTTTTCCTGAGTATAATATATTTGTTTCTATTTCTTCTTTTATCCCTTTTCCTTTTTTTTTTTTTTTTTTTTGGTGATTACCTTGAGAATTATTTCTCCCAGTTCCAGGAGAGCATTTGCAGCTGTAAAAGTCCACTGAATTTTATCCCTGTGACAAGGAATCTTATGCTGTCATAAAGATACCTTCAGCATCCCTCAGCATCCTTAGGCACAGTGGAAAGGAATGCACTGGGGAGCACATAGTTGAAAACAACCTGAATATTGCCAAATATCAGAGAACCTAGGTCTGGCTAGTGGTCAGCCCAGGCTCTGGCATCCAGCCATGGAATGCTGGGAGACCTGGAGGGGATTTCAAGTTGTTAAAGACTCCAGCCAATGTATTTTTTGCAGTAAAATTAAAACATTGATGTCTAGTCGACATCAACGTTACATTTCAGGGTTTATTTTCTTTCATAGAGCTTTTTGAAAGTCCACCAATCACAGTAATTTAGCAATTGGTAAGCTATATTATTTCTACAGGTCACCTGGGAAATGCGTGCTTACATCAATTAACACAGAAGCAATGTAAATGATCTGTATAATGTTTCCAAACCACCACCTCACTTTGTCAAAGTGGATTTGATGTAACATCGTATCATTTATTAAAATGCCAATAATGGTCTTCTGAATCCTGCATTAAAGTCTTCACCATCGCTACTTGTGATTGGCCTCAATCTGGGAATCAGCGTGCTCAACAACATCCTCAAGTCCCCAAAGAAAATGTTCCAGATGGTAGAAGATGCTATGCACCTCCAGATTAAGACCCGTGCTCAGAATCAAGCTGCTACCTGACCAGCCTGGACTCAGTGCCCCAGCTCTGTCTGACAACAGGGTCTGTCTGACTCCCCAACCCCAGTCTAATTCTATGTGCCCTGTTTTTACAATTGAGCTTCATTCTTTTTTGAGTTCTGTTAATTGACCTACTAATCATGTCTTCTTTTTAGTCAGTGCTGTGGATATTTTTTTTAGCATCTGAAATCTCATATGCTTATGGAAACTACCATTGTGTAAGTCTTGATGAAAGATGGGTCCCTGATGGGCAGCCAAGGGGGCAAAAATGATATTTTCTGTTTTAAAAATAGAACAAGCAGCTAATTGGAGTTTACCTGTGATTTAAGTTTACCCCATTTGACTCCTCCTGCCAGGACATTTGAAATAAATGTCCAAAGAAGCAGGAATGATTCAGAATTTATTTGGGCAGCAGTAGTGCAACATCCTTTGTAGAGCGATTGTGGCAGCAACAACCCAGCTTCCTTGTTCCCATCCATTTTCTGAGCATGGCACTCCAGGCTTAGTTGATTTCAGTTGACTGCAACCAAGAAACAAGAAACAAACGAAGAAACCAAACCAAACAAAACAAGGACTTTGCTTTTGCAACCCTGACCCTGAAATCTAGCCAACAAGCCCAGATTTCTTGCTGTCAGCCACATAGATAACTAACCTTGAGTGCCATCCAGGCTAGGAGTCTTCCCGTCTGCCCAAACCAGCAACTATTTCATTATGGACTCCCATCATCAATTTATTTTACTCACGTTGAATGCAACTTGTGTTTGATTTCATCTATGCACTCTGTGCTTGCTACCCTGGATTCATCTTTCCCTGGAAGCACCTGCAACTGCATCAACTCTTGAAGTTAATGCATCAACTGCATCAACTCTTCCAGGACTGGTCCTGTTAAAGTGAGTGAGACTCGGTCAGAACCAGCCTTCTCTCAGTCTGATCCCATCCTGGGAAACAGGACACATTATCTTCAGAGAATTGATGGTGTGTAAGTGTTGTGATAAATGTGGGAGGATAGGTCTTTAAGAGACCTAAAAGAATCTGAACTACTTTGAGTCCAGAGTGTAGTTGCTTCAAAATTCTTGAGGAATCATTGATCTTTATTATGGGTTTTCTCAGAGGGGAGGCATACAAATTTATAAACATTTATAGAACTCTTCCCATAGAAAAACTTCCTAATGTTGAAAAATTTTAAATCACTGTATCTGCTCCTATTCATTCTTTCCCCTTGTCCATCAGTCACACATACTTCCCCTTAGATCTACTTATCCAGCCACCAACTCCTCTGTAAGTGTGAGGCAAGAGCCCCTCCAGGAATCTCTCAACCCACTTGATCCACACCTCCTTTCCCATAAGTAATAGCCCCTGAGTGGTGCAATCCTTTTCTCACTTGGACATATCTGTTTATTTGTTTGGTTTTGCTAGGAGTAGTCCCTTAGAAACTCCAGTTCATCCTTAGAACAAATGTTTATTGATTGTCTATTATATGCAGGCGTATATCCATTACACATTGAATTTACATAGAAATTGTAAGAGGGGATTTTTTTTTAATGTACTCTTTTGTTTTGGTAGATTTAAATTTAAAAAAAAAAACCTTGTGTTTATTTGAGTGAAATTATGCATGATTTTCATTCTATCCTATTTTTCATGGTCATTGAACTAGGGATTTTGTAATAGAATCATCCCTTCTTATCTGAGAGGTATTGGTTCCAGGACTACCCCCTCTCCCACTTCCAGCATATAGCAAAATCCATAGATGTCTTTTAGTTGGACCTTCTTATCCAGGGGTTCCACATCTGCAAATTCAAACAATTACTGATAGCACACAATAGGAGGTTGATGGAGTCCAAGCATGGATGTGGAACCTCAAGACGTGGAGCTTGTGCAGACCATACAAGCATGCCTGGGTGATGATGTGCATTTGGTTTTGATTTTGGCGAGCAAAAAGACCTTGGTCCTTGTCTTCTTTGAGGAAGGAATTCCACAAAGAGACCAAGACTGTAAAGCAGGCACAGAGTTTTTCAGAAGCATAGTACTTGTGGGAGAACACACAAAGAAGCCATTTAGGTAGGGCAGAAGCAAAAGTTACACACTTGGAGAAGAGTGTGAGCATCCTCGCAAGTGAGGGGTGTGCAATAGGGGCAGCTTAGGTTGTTAATATGGAGTTAATCTCTCAGGGTTTAGGTAAGGGTAACTCCCCTTTCCCCTCCCCTACAAGCATGTCATCTGAAATCCCTTGTTTGGACCTCCCCCAGGCATCATTTTGAATCTTTCCTGTGAGCACCTAAGCAAAACCCACGGTGGGTAGGGCCAAAACTGCAATGCTAATGATATTGCAATGCAGCCAAGGTTACTAGAAGATGACTTGAGACTCCCTCTGTGCATGTGTTGGGCTGGGAAATCTTCTTGACCACAAAAATGAGGAGGCTTCAGTGGGCTGCTTTGTCTTTCACCCAATCATCAGCAACCAGTACATTTTTTATTTGCACATGTTCCATGGTTTTCAAGGTTAGAGTTCCTTGCTCAGATGTTACAAAGTGTCTGTTTTAGATGCCATTCCTCCATGAGTCATGGCCTCATTAAGTGCAAAACAAGGAGGTGGCTTTGCCTTCTGCTTAATGCGTATACATGAGGAGGCTGTCCTTGGGCCTCACCTCAGTTTCAAACAGCAACAAAGTGAATATTGTAGTAAACAAGTTGCACAAATTTTTTGGGTTCCCAGTGTATATAAAAGTTATGTTTACTATACTGTATTCTATTAAGTGTGCATAGGATTATGTCTATAAAATGCATATCTTAATTAGAAAATACTTTATTGCCAAAAAACACTATCACTTGAGCCTTTAACAAGTGCTGATCTTTTTGCAATAGGAACATCAAAGATCACTGATCACAGGTTACCATAATAAATACAATAAAAAAAAAAAAACTTTGGATTGAGAGCATTACCAAAATGTAACACAAAGACATGAAGTGACCAAATGCTGTTGGAAATAGACTTGTTCAATTCAGGGCTGCCAGAAACCTTCAATGTGTCAAAAACACCATATCTGTAAAGTGCAATAAAGCAAAACACAATAAAACAAAGTATGCCTGTATAGGATTTTGACAACATCTAGAAGTAAGAAAAGTTTCCTGCATTTGGGGTTGGTTTAATTCTCCCCTTCTGTACTTTAATCAGAAATTTCTATAGTTTACACCATCAAATATAATATAATAAGTTATATATGAGGATTGAGAAGCAGGACCATGTAGCGAGCTCATTGTTGATGAGATCATTTTAAATAATTGAAGGACTGAGGAATTTCTGGTCCTGGGAAATATCTAAAAGCTGTTGAAAGAAGAGAGAGATAAACAGAGACTTGGACACAGCACTTCAGTGGCTCTGAGAAAGAACAATCACAACAAGTTCTTTTGCCAACAAAATAGCCACACAGTTTCACAGCTGATCAATCTGTGTGTGTAAAACACATAAGAAGATCTATCATCTCACTGTTACTTTTCAGCCTTAGTTCCTGTTGTACAGGCACCCTTGGGACCCATCTGTTGGCAGAGCTCAGTTAAGGGAAACTATGGTGGTGTCAACCCACTAACGTAGGGGAACTAATTCTGTGGGACCTCGTGAGAACTTAGCAGAAGAAGGAATTGCATTCGCCTAGTGTGTAGGAAAAGCCCAGAAAGAAGCACCTCTTTTTCCATCCTTACCTAAAGTACTTCGGGGCAGCTAAAGCTTCCCTATCATTGCCAAGATTGTCTGTTCTGTCTAAATCCTCAGGATTGGCCTATGCAAAAATAAAAAGGAAAACACATGGGTATTTTGCTCTAGGAATACAGAATTGTGCAAAAGTCTAAACAGAAAGGGAAAAAGAAGGTAGGTTTCAGGGACTTGGTGATAGTTGGGGAAAAGATGAATTGGGAAGAGGCTGAAAGAGAATCTGGAGAGAATGATTACAGACTTGTTTCTCGGTCTGTAATGAATAAAGGTCAAAATGGCACCACTATCTGTAAAGTAAACATCCCAGGGAATATTATTGAAAAATTATGTACCAGAAACTGTTTAGGAAAGGAAAACATATTCCAGAGGCTATTCTTAGAACAAAGGGATGCTAAGGTGGTGAGCTAAGATGTTAAAAAACTTGGTAACTAGTGAGTCAAGGACCACCAAGCATCCACTGGCATGGAGTGGACAGCGTGTCTTGGTAATTATGCCCTTCTGAAATATCCCTAAAAGTGGGAAACATTCTAGCAAATTGGTTTTGAATGACCAAGTGTGCTTCCTGAAGAAACTGTTAATCTCACTATACAAAAATCTTCCCAAAGAATATCAAGCTTATAGAGCCCCAAGACTATTCTTGATACTGGAAACAGAATGATACAGCTGAGAGAATGGATCTGCTCTCATTAGCACGAGTCTTAAACTATGTACATCTTAGTATAATTTCTTTTTTTTAAATGCCCTCCTTGTTACAAGAAAGTTCTTTTATGTACTTATTTATGGAATTTTTAATTTATTTGAAAAACAAATTTCCCAAATGGCAAGACATTTGTATCAAGATTGTAACCCAAACTTAGTATTGCCTGACTTTGGCAATGTTGTGTAACTTCTCTGGGGCTCAATTGCCTTATCTATAAAATTTGGAAATACAGTATCTGCCTCATAGCATTCAATGAGAAAATCCATATAAAGTTTTAACTGTGTCTGATACAGTATGAACTCAATAAAATGTTATTGCTGTAAAAATTTATCAAGATTCTTATCATCCCAATTATTTGACTAGAAATACTAAATGCAACCAAGTAATCATATGTTTCTTCTCTTATTTCATCACAAGACCTGAAGAGTACGGAGATCAGGAAGTGATGATGACGGGCAAATATACTTTGACATATTTGTCTTTTGTAGAGAGTGTGATATAAAGATGACAGTCAGTAATTTATGATCACCATTACCAAATAATGATACTCAACTAGTTCAAGTCATAGAATCTGAGGCAAAAGGAAAAATAAAATGAAGGAAGGAAGGGGAGGCAGAGAGGGAGGGAGGAAGGAAGATAAGATAAAGGAGGAAGGAAGAAAGGAAGGAAGGAAAGAGGGCAGGAAGAGGTTGTGTTTTTATATGTCAGGTTACTGGAGGAATTCAGGAAAATGCAACTGATTATTCATATGTTGGAACCTGTAGAGAAGATTGGGATTATCTTACATAATAGGATAGCAATTTGCTGTCGTCAGAATGTGTCTGCCCAAATCCTAACTGCCAAAGGTAATAGTATTAGTTGGTGGGGCCTTTGGAAGGTATTATAATTAGGCCATGAGGGTGGAACCCTCATGCATGGGGTTCTCTTATAGGAGATTCCACCAAGCAACTAGGTCCCTCTGCCACCTGAGGGTAAAACAGAAAATGTGGGACCTGGAAGAGGTCCCTCACTGGATCCTGCTGGCACCCTGATGTCACACTTCCAGCCTCCAGAACTGTAAGAAATCAATTTCTGTTGTTTATAAACTATTCAGCCTGCAGGATTTTGTTTTAGCAGTCTGAACAGGCTAAAATACCATTTCTTTGGGAAACTGGAGATATACAGAGCTGATAATGCCGTTGGTCGTTCCTCCAAATTTGCTTTGTTGACAATTGGAACAGGTTCTTCTGCGTTCTGAGTTTGCTCCCAGACTCCATGGGCTGGCGGCTGTGGAGGAAGAAGTGAATGGAGCTAAGGGCACTTCAAAGTAGTTATTTTAGGAGACAGCTGCAGGGCCACAGAGTTTTATGGGGCCCTCACCTCATAAAAGTCAAGAAAAAATAAAAGGAAAGATAAATGTGAAATTCATGTTTTAAGGAGACAAAAACCTGAAGTCAAGAAAAGTCAAATTTGGGTGGCAATAGAATAACAGACTAAGGGGAAAAATTGCAGCCTGAGTTCTAGAGCACTCTGCAAATAGCTGGTTTGTCTTGTTGAGGGAGAGAGAATGAATAGACTATGAGTGAAGCCAGAGAATCATCCATTCAGCCATTATCACTTAAAATGCATTTTATGCTCTTAACACTGGCTTGAGTTAAAGTGAGTATTTGTAGCAATAATTTCTTCAGGGGAAAAAATCCAAACAAAAGCAAAGCAAAACACAGAAATATGCTGATCCCACCAGCTGCATCAACAACAGAGAGCATTTTTTTTAAAGTCTTCAGATGTTAAGAATTTTATTAAAGCATCTATCCAGAAACCATGTATAATTTCCTAATGTTGCCCAGAAGTGATTGCCAGACAGATCTCAGAAACCAATGTGAGAAAGAGGGCTGAGCCAACTCCAGTAAGGTTGAGACAGACACACTATAGAATACAGAGTTCAGTAGACATTAGATGAGCACCTAGTATATGCTGGGCACTGCACAAGGAGAAAAGAAAGATGATCTCACAATGAATTTACAAATGTGGCAAATGGCCCTAAGATAACCTAAAGTGCCTAATGAAATCTGAGGGTCATTGTCTCAATTTCCACAATACTATGGAATCAAAAGTAGTTGTCAAGATGTGAACTTTGTTTCTTAGCCACAGCTTCATTTTGGCAGATGTAGGCATTCTCATTATTCCCTAGAAACTCAAGGCTGCTCAGCTGTGAATTTTAGATAATCTCAGTAAAGAGAACCTATATTTTATCACATATAAATGTTCCTGATTGTAAGATGAAATAGTATTTAATGTTAAACTAAATCAGAGACAGAGAGAGGGAAGAGTGGAAGAGGTATACACTCTGGGATTCTAATAGCTGATTTCTACAAAAGCCATCTTAAATCCTCACTGCAGGTAGAAATAAAAATTAAACTCAAAATTCAGGAAAAGATAGTTAAGGAAACTTCCAAGTTTCAATATTGACACTGGATGCAGGAAGGGGGGAAAAATATCTCCCGTGAAAATTTGAACTACACTCTACCACTCCTGCACATTTGCAGTCTGAATTCACAGCATTAGTATGGTCCAAAACTCCTCAGTAGAGGATTTAATTTGAAATGGTCTCGGCTTAATAGTGTCCTCGGGTGACTGGCAAGAACAAATATAAAAGCTTCCAGGGAGAAGGAGAAATGAGAGTGAGTTCAATGCAGGCCAGTTGATGTGGTAAGATGCTTCAAATGTGAGGAGCATCCTAATTTCAGACAGATGAAAATGTGAATAAGGTGCATCATAATCTGAGGAAATCAGGCAGCTTGTGTGAGACGCTGCTTGGTCAAGCACAGTGGTTTTCATACATGCTCAGTTCCACAAAGACCATGTGGATGATTTTGACTTTGTTGGTTCTGATCTGGAGGAATTTCTTTGTTCCTAGGTGGTGTTCTGATTTTGGTCATCCTGGAACTTTGACCTAAGACATCCTCATTTGCTTTGATTTCATCCTACTCTTTGCTTATCTTTGGTTTTATTATACTTTCCTGGGTTTCCCCATTTTTTTTTTGTTTGTTTTGTTTTTTTTTTTTGTTGTTAATTCATTCATTTAAGAATACTTATTCAGGGCTTCCCTGGTGGCGCAGTGGTTGAGAGTCCGCCTGCCAATACAGGGGATGAGGTTCGTGCCCCGGTCCGGGAGGATCCCACATGCCGCGGAGTGGCTGGTCCCGTGAGCCATGGCCGCTGAGCCTGCGCGTCCGGAGCCTGTGCTCCGCAACGGGAGAGGCCACAACAGTGAGAGGCCGACGTACCGCAAAAAAAAAAAGAAAGAATACCTATTCAGATAACTCAGAACTTCATGAGGTAAATTCTTGACTTCTTGGTGTTGAAATAACTACCTAGGGATTTTCAGACTTAAGTAAATGTCAAGTTTACCTAAGAATCCTATTAAGAATAAAGGTATTCGTTCCTCTTTTGGAGACTCTGATTCAGAAAGTCAAAGATTGGTTGTCACTGATGCCTACTAAATTTTGAGAACTCTGGGCTAGCCCACTGCCGTTTGTATTCCCATCTCACCTCCAAAATCCCAGAGTTGACTCTGCTTTATTTCTGCAAATCACTACTACTCATAGTCCTGGGTCTAAAGAAATCATTATAATTAAAATTTGTCCATGACAATTCATTAAGGCAGTTCTGACTCAAGCCAACAGAATCAAATAATTTTATAATTAGTGGGATTTGATCAACATCATGGGCTCAGCCATGTAATTCTAGTGCACCATTTGATTCAACAGCACCTGAATTGCCTGGAAAATTTCCGCAACTTCCACTATGGAGGACACAACCCCATAACAGGGCTGTGCTTTCTGGGATTCCTATTATGTGATGAGTTCTCTATAGATGTTTGTTGAAGTGAATGAATTGGTGTCCTCAGAAAATTCTTAAGTCCCTTTTGAATAACCAGGAAAAAAGTTCTATTAGAAAATGTTAATAGCAGAGAATTCTAATTCTATGTGGTGAATTGTACTGTTCTTTTTTTTTTGGTTTTTTTTTTGGTGGTACGCGGACTCTCACTGTTGTGCCCTCTCCCGTTGCGGAGCACAGACTCCGGACGCACAGGCTCACGGGCCATGGCTCACAGGCCCAGCCACTCCGCGGCATGTGGGATCTTCCCAGACCGGGGCACGAACCCGAGTAGCCTGCATCGGCAGGCGGACTCTCAACCACTGCGCCACCAGGGAAACCCGGTGAATTGTACTGTTATCCCCTAGGGACACATGACTGTTAGTGTGTACAGAAAAATCAGAAGGTCTGATTTTATAATCATGTCAGACATCAGACACTTTTCTGTTTTGCTTGTTACAAGCAAATTTGCAAAGCATGACATGTTAAACACCCTGATCATTTTCCAGCTTGATTACTGAAGTAGAAAGGGAAAGAGAATGAACAAAGTTTCAGAGTTCTAGTCCTGGCTCTGTCAGAAACGATCTTTATAACTTGGGCTTCCATAAATACCCTGTAAAATGATGAGCTTCACTTACATGTAGTCTAAACTCTCAGGCTTACTGGAAAATTGCTATAAATCAACATGTGATAAACATAAATTGCAAGGTAGAGTTTTCATTAATAATAATGTCATTAGAATGAAGGAACCAGCTCTTGTAATTTGGTTACTTTCAAGAACAGAGATTTACAAAATAATTGGGAACATATTACAGTGCATTCCCTTCATTCACTTAGCCCTTCTGTAGACTTTCAGTTTAGGAAGGGAACAATGGTGCAACTTTTGATTTGACATCACTCCACACCTTTCAATCAAGATTGTCATGTAGCAGGCTATTCTAAAAAGACACACAATCCACGTTCTTGGTGCCATCTTCTCCAGTCTTTATTTTCACTGTGAACTGTTCAACACACCATGCAGGTGGCTGCCTTCCGAAAAATGAACCAGGGAAAGTTGATTGTCAGGCTGTGTCACTCTGCTCTGAGGACAAAGCAGCCTTTCTGAACGCACCATTTATTTTCTTCTGTGTGATATTATACAGACAGGAAAGGTGTGAGTAGGTCCTCAAGGTGCCTAACCTTGTGATGGCAGATCAGTTGTTCCCTAAGAGCACTCTTAATGACCTTATGTTCTATGGCAGGAAGGAGAGGGCATAAGTCAGCATTTTGCCACCACGTTCAAAGTTTCAAATTCTACTTCCCTCAAAACCTAAATCATTTTCCTTTCTGCCACTACGGGCCTTAAAAATAAATTTTGAAAACGGTTACGTGCTTTACTATTTGGTTTAACTTAAGTCTTACTATTACGTCTCTTATTGTTATTATTATTATTTTAAATAACAGTTCCTCTCTCCTAATCAATAAGGAAACCCCAGATCTGGATGTTATACAAACTATACCCACAGGGACACTGTTGACTGGGAGAAGGGAAAAGCATGTTTCACTGCAGTGTTTATTCAAGGATTTTCCCAATATTTTTTTTCCTAAAAAGGGACATCCCATCTTGTGCTGGGGAAATTGGAAACCTGGAACCACAATCCCATAGGGATTGAAATGGCCATCCATAAATCTGCACAGTCTGTCTGATTCTGCCCCATCGAGCAACTGTAATAGGAGTTCTATAGACACAGCAGGAGCTGAATAAAAACTATGGAGGTAGAGAAAGCTGCGTCAATGCTGTATATGCATTAAAGACAGTAGACGGTGGGGCGTGCATCCTGGAACCGTACAGTTTCCCAATGAGCTCAGTCCTGGATTGTAAAACCATTTGTGTTTAGTTACCAATACCTTGCTATTTTATTTGTTAAGTTTGTCACTAAACCCTGTTTTGCATACACTTGTACTTGCTCATGCATGCTTTATGAATATAGAAATTAGCATCTCATTAAATTGATAATTAGGCCAATGATAAATAGCTGTTTGGGTGCCATGTAGGGCAAGATTTCTACCCAAGTTACTTATCTACCATACACAATAACAGTGCAATTATTTGTCACACAATCAATTATAGACAGACAATAAGAAATAAACTTTTCTTTTACACATTTGCCTTCACTGTAATTTAGATTCAAATTCATTCTCTGCTTTTGGAAAAACAATAATGCAGTGTTGTCTAACAATTCTTGATAACGTACATTTTCAGCTTGGCTTTCATATTGCGCATGCAGCTCAAATATCTCACATTGTGCGTCTTGTTACAAATGACTACTTCCAAGATGTCCTTTTTTTTTCTTTAACTCTCTTGTTTCCACTTCATGATGTTGAGAACATGGCGTACTTTGACATTCAGAATTTCTCAAGTTCTGTTTTGCTCTAGTTTCTACTTCCCCCTCTGAGATTAACCTATACTTTGACCTTCTCTTGCTTATAATAAATAGGTCTTGTGCTGAGAGAAATCATCTAAGAGATGTTAGGAGTACAATGAAAGCTATGAAAATGTTTTCTCAATTATTTAAGCATAGTTCAATCCACATTTATTTCCAAAAATAAGAAAAAAGAAAAGAAAAAGAAAAGCAATGCCTTTCCCTTTAATCCACGTGGATTTCAAACTGGAGATGTAATTTAAAAAAAACAAAACAAGAAACCTGTCTTTCCAACTAATAAAAAAGGAACTCGGTGCTGTGCTCACAGCAAAGTCGTGGAAGATAATTTGAAACTACAGTTAGCTTCCTGGAGAGAAAAATAACAGTCACCAAACTAATGGGTAATCAATGGCCAATTGCTTCAGAAAGGAAGCACCCCACAGAATTCCCTGGGAATTAATGTGCTACATAGGAAGCATTGGGAAATGTCTTAAGACTATCCAAGTGAGCTCACCTTTCTTAACAAATAAGTAGGGTCTAGGGGTCCTATTTTTGCTAATCAAGACCTGGAGATGAAATGCTGTCTTCATTTAAATTTCCCTGTGCTATTCTCTGAACAACTATATTAAAAACAATCTTCCCCCATGATTTCTGGTGCTGGAGTGGAGTATAGTTTATGTGAAAGTAAATCTGGAAAGATTACCTTTCAAAACTGCCAGATGCTTTGCATTTTCTGGTAGAAATCTGGATTCCAGGTCTGTAATGATATTTCCTGCTGTGCTCAACACTCAATCAGAACGTATGCTTCTTGGAGGGCAGTATAAGGATTCCAAGGCTAACTTGGCTGTTTGGCTTTTATATTTTTCCAGTCCAGCTGGGGGTTATAAATTTAAATTCTGGGCCCCCCAAGCTAAACTTCAGAAGGGGTCTTTGTTAATTTTAGATCTTCTGCAGTTGAAACCCACTCCTTCCTAAACTTTCCCATGCAATGCAGTTTATGATTATATTTATACCAATGAATAAAACATACCCTTTTTAAAAGGAAAATTAAATTATTGCATTAATGATACAAGTATGCATGGGTTCTCATTGCCCCTGGCTCTCCCATTTTAGATTCCAGTTCCTTCCTCGACCCAGTTTGAATTACATTAATGTCCCCTTCCCTCTCTTCCTTCATCCATCTTGTACATTCCATAATATAGTGTGGTGGTTACCAGCACATACTCTGGAGTCTATGAGACCAAGGTTGAAATCTTAGCTCTTTCATTTTAAAGCTGCTGCACCTTGGGATGATTAAGCTAATTATCCTGATCTGTGTTTTACTCATCTATAAAAAGGGGCTAGTAAAGCATCCACTTCTTAGGGTTATTCTGAGGATTAAGTGAAATCATGTCTATAGAGTATTTAGCACAGTGCTGCACATAGCATACATATCAGGTAATGTTAGCTGCTTTCCTTAACTGGGGGACAGTCTCATGGAGAGGGAACATGGAGCGGGGGGCAGGGATTCCTTCTACCTTGATTCAAATCCCAACTCCAGTGTGAGCTTACCCAGCGATCAACATTCAACATCTCTGTGTTTGTTTTCTCATCTCGAAAATGGGAAATAATAGTAGCACCTCCCTCATGAAGCTATTGTGAAGATTAAATGAAATTAATGATTGGTAAAGAGTGAGTTCTATATTTTTTTTTATTAAGTTAACCTATAAAACACTTGGTCTAATCCTCTCCCCTCTCCCACCATTTCAAGTTGATCCAAACTTCTCCCCTCACCTCACTGTAATCCACACCATTTCTCACAGTGCTTCCCTTGGAACTGTGGGGAAACACCCAAACCAGCTTCTCCTGTGTGGTGCGGCATAAGATGGTGTCACCTGAGTCAGTGGTGCCCGGTGAGGCAAACTGGTCATTTAAGACAAGTAGACTAGCCTAGCGGTCATGCAGTCATGCAGTTCAGGCTGATAGGAGCTGCTCAGCTCTGAGAGTCCTTCTTTCTGACTCCACTTATTCATCCAGAGAACTTCCTTGTTTTCTAGACTCTAACCCTCTAAAGTGCTGCATATTGAAGGTATGGATGGGTCCCTTCCTTCTGGGATGCTTCTTATGGTACTTCTAGCCATGACACACTGGGCCTCAGCAGACCTCCAATAAGGCAAGTCTGGAGCATAGGGTGTGCTCTGCCATTTCCCTGATTATAAGTTTCACTCAGTTAAGCCTGGTCTATATTTGTATTATGGTGCTGGTATCTCTGTCATCTTTGTAGATTGGTCGTATCATGATTTCCTCAAAGTACATGTATTATTTTCCTAGCTAGCTGGAAAGTTCCTCAGGAATATCTGACATTATGTATGACCTCAAAGCCTGGCACTATACTTAGCCTATCACACACTCAGTACACTTTTGTGTTTGGATGATTTTGATAAAAATAGTTAGGGTTGAATTTAGTTGCAAGTATCAGAAAAAAATCCCAAATCTTTATGATTTAGCCAAGATTTTATATTTCCTTCTTACCTTCAAAATGATGGATTCTAAGGTTGATGTGTCCACAGCAGAGGGATCTAGGTTTATTCTCTCTCTCTGCTCTGACTTCAGATCCTGACTTTAGATATTGAGGTCTTCACGTGGTCCAAGAAACTGTTGGAGCTCCAGCCATCATGTACCCATTGCAGACAACAGAAAGACAAAAGGAGTGAACAACTCACTTGAAGAAAACTTGCTGGTATTTGAGCAACAGGCACATGCTAACATTTCATTGGCTAATTGACCACGTGTAGCTGCACGGAAGACTAGAAAATGTGCTCGTTGTTCTCAGTGGTGATGAGCCCTGTTAAAAGTCACAATCTGATGAATAAAGAAAGATGGGAGAATAGACACTGCGAATGTCCAGCCTGCTCTGCACTAACAGCCAAGGCTCTTTAGTTCCTTGTTCTAGGTCCTTCCCACTTCCCTTGATTTTTATTTTTTGTTTGCACACAGAAATATTAGATTTTTGTCATTAAATGTAAATAAAGTAGCTTACTACTATGAATGGTAAGTGGCAAATTCATGTAATCATGGACAATTTACCTTAGGTTTATTGATTTCTAGTATTAGCAACATAACTCCTAGCTCATTTGCCTGTGTTTGCTACACAGAGTTGTTGTAAAAAGTAAAACAAAATAATAATACCTAATATTTGTCAAATGTGTGCTATATACTAGAAACCAGAGGTACCTCTTTTAATCTTCACAAAAATTCTATGAAGCAGATTTTATTACTCACATGCAAGTACTTAGAAAAATATCAAAGATGAAGAGGCTAAAAGTGTGCCCCAATCATACCATTAGTAAGAAGCATAGCTGGGTTTTGAGTTGAAGGCCTTCTGATGCCTACATCCATTTTATAATCCCTATGCAATGCTCTATAAAAATCAACTCTTGGGGCTTCCCTGGTGGCACAGTGGTTGAGAGTCCGCCTGCCGATGCAGGGGACACAGGTTCGTGCCCCGGTCCAGGAGGATGCCACATGCCGCAGAGTGGCTGGCCCTGTGAGCCATGGCTGCTGAGCCTGCACATCCAGAGGCCCACGTATAGGAAAAAAAAAATCAACTCTTGGAATACATTGTAAATCATATAGGTACAGTTCTGTATCCTACACACTTTAATTGTATGTGTTTCTTGTTCTTGATGATTATTTTAACTATTCTCTTTAAAACAGAGCATCATGTGGAAATTTGACATGGTAAGAGATGCCTTAGGAAAGAAGGCATAATAACTCAACTCAACATTTCTCACAATTTTGTAGCTCTTATCATTTAGAACATTCTTTATTTAAAGCTTATGTCTCATAGATCCCATAGTGAATTAGAGGTATTATTTCCCTCTCTCTTGGTTTTTGGGCTGTACGCTAGCAAGGTTAGGAGGAGCCAGAACAGAACTATGACCTTTAAGTGTTCTCGGAAGAACAAGAGTTCACCATGAGGTATGATAACTAAATTACCATAGTTGTTCACCGAGTACCGCCTCAACTGCAAACTCTTTGCAAAACTTTTCCCTGTATCATTCTTTGTTTGGTGTAGCCATATTAAAAACAAAAACCAAAATAGTGTTCCAGAAGGGGGAAAAGGGCTCTAGTTGCAAAATAAAGGGATACAGAATATTCCTGTCTATAGTAACATCTCTCCCACGGCAATGAAAAATAAAATGTAGAGACAATCTCTAGGCTCAACGCAGTCCCCATTCTTTCAGAACTGCTTGTCACATGTCAACCCCATACCCGAGATCTGAGAACAGTGTTTGTCATTTACGACCACGCAACCCTGACCTTAGGTGACTGGACTGATGGGGGAGGTGTTGCTCACTAAGACCATTCAGATTACTTCTTCCTCAGGAATTTGTAATCAGGGCTGAGAGTCAGCCAGTCATTTTAGGTTCAGAAATGACAATTTTTCTCCCCCTTATGCGAAGAGATGAAGAAAGTTGAACTGTAGAGAGTCAAAAGCGAAGCACATGTGATAAGAGGACCAAAGATATAAGATGAGGAGGCTGAGTGCTCTTCACTCCCTAAGGCTTTTCGCTCCTGCCTGCCTCATTTCTTTCCTCTTTACTTGTATTGGCTCAATTTGATTTCTGTTATTAAATGTAACCCAAAGAACCTTAACTAATTCAGGAGGGAAACAGAATATTAAGAGAGGCAAAGTGGGAGAAAACCTTCTAAAACCATTTGCTAACTGCACAGTAATGAGGCAGAAAAACCAGGACCCCTAGAGAGACAAAGCAGCCTTGTTGGTCATACTCCTCCCACCTGTCCCAGCTCAGAGTGGAGAACAGTTTTCTCACTTGTCAGGCCACTCATGACAGTATCTAATCACAGAAATCTCTTCCAGAAGGGTGTTCCAAGATCTTTGCCCTGCAAAATATTTGAAACTGAACTGTACAAGCTTATAAACAGACTCCCACTATCCACAGTGTAATGGAAACAACAGGACTCCCTGTGCGTACTTTTGGGCAGGGAAATCTCCTAGAAGCTATGAAGCTTGAAACCAAAGATGCTTGGAATATAATGCATGAAGATGATCTTCTTTTTCTTGGCACTCTTCCACAAGCCTTCAGTCACTCCATGAACTAAATTTATTTCCATATGTTTTTCATTCATTTACATTTAAGATAAAAATTATTGGCTCTGAGAGCCATTTGTTGAGTGGCAGTTCAACGATTCTTTTCATTGTGTTCTCAGCTCAGTGATGATGCATATCATCCACATGATGTTCCAAGAAAGTGGGATCATTACTGATGCCATCTGAAGTCATCCCTTCGTAATAATAGACTTGCATGATTTCTTTTACTCACCAGCGAAGAAGTTTGGAATAGGATCAATATCTGTTTTGTAACTCTATTTTGAATTCATACCTTTTGAATTCATTTACTGAAAAACTAACATTCTAACTGGGACAAAGATCCCTTGTTTAATTTTGGGGAATCATATGTATATCTTATCTTGGTTGTTCCTTCTAAGAACACATTAAGTCACAATTCAAATCTCTAAAGCTAATTTTGGGACCTCTTGCTTTAGTTTACATTCTAGAAACAAATGGTTATTTGATTTATTTTTCATTCTGAGAAACAATGAAAAACTTTTATTATGGTCACATTTACGCTACAATGAGCTGTTTGACTTGCAATTACTTCACTTCTTCTCCTGACATTGCCAATGTGTATCATATTAACATTAAAAATATAAACATAAAGAAAACTAAACAAAGCAGCCACTAATGTAAAATATTTGAAACATTCACTCTAATACCTGCCTGTCCATATCCTATCTTTGATGAAATGTAATTTCTATCTTACCTTCTCTGAAGCTGTGTCTGTCTACCTGATGCCAAAATATCAAGTAATTTTGACAAGACAGTCCAAAATCAATGAAAAACATACATTTACCAAGTTCTATAGTAACATATAGCTTTATGTTTTTTCTTCATTGGGATTCTATATAGGGGAGTTTGCCTAGTTGTGAAGATAAAATAGTTATGGTCTTGGAGAAACTATTTTCATCATTTAAAAAATATATATATATATATATATATATATTCCTGAGACTTCACTGCAACTGTCCCACTTGGGTTTTTAGAATGACAAAAGGCATATTTTGCCTCATTTGCCTGTGAAAATATGTCTTTTTGAGAGGATGGAAAACACTATATTATTTGAAGTATAACTTGATAAGAGTTTCATTTTTTATGAACTCCAGGAAAAGAAATTTATTCCATTTTTACAAATAGTAAAGATTTTTTTTATATACTTAGAACCATCTCTATTCACTAGAAATTGGTGTCACATACTGAATATTTCCTATGTAGATGTAGAATTATTCATAAAAGATTGCAGAATACAAGTTTTCCTATGACAGTTATTAGAGTTAACATTGAGGTTCTAATAAGTGTTGAGTGTTTTGTGCAAATATTATCTCATTTAATCTTTCATAACCCTAATTACCCAATTATTATCCCAGTTTACAAGTGAGAAAATGATATTGTAAATAGTTTAAATTATTTGCTTGTAGTCACATAGCTAATAAAAGGAAGAGCTGAGATTCAAACCCAAGTTTTATCAAATCTCAAAAGCTCAAGGTCATCATTGTAGGAAAGTACATCCATTATAAGTTTTGAAAATCACCATTAAGGAGATGAGATGCCAGGAGCTAGGTTTGGCCCTGCATTTACTTATAAAGTGGGCTTGCGAAAGGCACCTACATCTTCTGCATTTATATATATATTTTTTCCTCTCTGTAACACCAGGATAATAATACCTTCTGCCCGAGAGGGTCAAAGGAGATAGTTTGTGTGAAAGTACTTTGAATCTGCTAAGTGTTCTTCATAGATAAGATAGAACTATTAAGCTCATCTGAATCTAAAATCCTAGAACTTGACAGTGTGTGTTTGCTCTTTGAGGTCACACATGAGAACCAATGCTTTCTGGGGAGCAGGGCTGTACATTCTTTCTGAGTGAGGAGTGATGGGTACTGATTGCTCCAGCTTTTCACTTCTTCTGTAGAAATAGAAAATATTGTGTTTTATCTGAGGAAACAAGACACTGTTTCCGAGTACTCACATTCTCATCAATTTCTCTTGAAGAACATATAATTACACAATGGATGGATCTGAATCCTGAGACTGCAGAGTAAGAGATGGAATTGTGGGATGCTGGAAGATGTAAGGAACACAGTAGAAGATGCATATTTGCATCCACTTCCTTCCCAAAAATTATGACTTCATTTTCTGAAAGAGATATGGTAATGATAACTTATAGGAGAAATAGACTCTTCCCTGAAACATCTCGAAGAATATTTTCAGGATAAAAATGTGGTTTCAGAACTGATCACAGATCCTAATTTTTGGAAACTTTAGTGTTTAGAAAAGTTCATGGGAGGGGAGATAAATTAGGAGTTTGAGATTAACATATAAACATTACTATATATAAAATAGGTAAACAACAAGGATGTACTGTATAGTACAGGGAACTATACTCAATATCTTGTAATAACCTATAATGGAAAAGTATCTGAAAAAGAATATATATATATATATATATATATATATATATTCTTTGCTATACACTTGAAGCTAACACAACATTGTAAATTAACTATACTTCAATTAAAAAAAAGAAAATTTCTTCAGATGAGCTACTTTTGGTATTGCTTTATCTCTCTCTCCTGATGTATATGTATATGTATATGTATATGTATATGTATATGTATATGTATACATATGAGAGAAAAGGCATCATTAGTATTTGGATAGCTGCCTCTTAATGAACACATTATGTACCAGGCAAGGGCCTTCCTTTGCCTCCTAATGATGTTATGAGTGCTATTACCAGATGAAAAGCAGGGGTTTGGATAGGTTGGTGACCTCCACTCCCTCACTCTATTAATAACCATAATTGAGAACCTACTATGTGTCTCACATTTTACATACATTATCTTCAGCCCTCACAATAACACTGAAAGACAACTAACATTGTACTTATATTGCCATTGCAGACACTAATTTTCAGAAGACTTGAAAGAAACAAAAGGCATACAACTAGTAAGTCACCAGCTAAGAATCCATGCCATGCTAGACCAACCTCAAAGCCCAAATCCATGCATCATGGTACAGATTATGAATGGTCAATAAATTCACTGGCTGTAGGCAGAATTCAGTTCCTCAAGGCATCACCTCACCTTCCCTGTCATATAGTGTTCTCTAGGACACAGCCATTTGCCTCTCTAAGACTAGCAAATGAGCATCTCTCTTTAGTATGCTAAAACAGTCGTAGAGAACATAACATAATCAGTGGAATGACAAACCATCACCTTTGGCATATAAGGTAACCTTATCAAAGAGTGATATCTCATCATCTTTGTTATATTCTTTTGGATAGAAACAAGACACAATTTTCACTGCACTCAAGGAGAGGAGATTATACAAGGGTATGACTCATTGGGGGTCACTTTACAGTATGTCTGCCAGAGCTAATATACTAAATAATTCTACCCAGATTAGAATTATCATACTATCTAAACCCTATGATTCTGTGTTGTATTGTATTATGTCAATTTACAAGTACTTGAGAGCTCAAAAAACATTAAATTTTCTATATAGAATTACATAGCAAACATACTCTATCTTAATGTTTTCATTGTCACTATTTCCCCACATATCTAGATCTTGATAATCATTTTGTCCATGAAAATAAATGCTCACAGCATCACTAATTATTACAGTATTTGATTCTTTCAATGATTCTTTCAACATTTATACTTCAATTGACTGATACAATTTACCATATAAAATTCAGAAGGAGATTTTCTTTCAAGTTATATTTAAAATGTTTGCCTATATTTGAAAGTATTTGTTTATTAACAGTAAATTCAAATGATATACCTTGTTCCTATTAACATAGTTACAGTGATTATTTATGAAAGGAAACTATGTAATCACATAGGCATAGATAATGCAGAATTCAGGGACATCAGCTATAATGTTGAAGTAAGCAATAGGCTATTCAGCTTCCAAAATGCTGACTTTGAAGTTGAACCCAATACCAAAGTGGAAGCTATTGCTGTTGTTTCTGCTGATTTTCCCTCATGGTAGCTTTAGAAATGCTATTGTAGCTGACCCATTTTTCACTCCTATTTTTATATACTTGTATCTTCTATCATTTTCTCTTGATTAATTTCACCAAAGTTTTGTCTGTTGGTTTTGCTGAAGAATTCCCTTTGGATTTTGTTATTAACCTTCTCTATTCCTTGGATTATTTTCCTATAAAAATGAAGATGATAATGGTTCTCTTTAAAATTTATTTTCTATTTCCATTCATTTCTGTTCTTATTTTTTTCTGTTATGCTTGGGTTCCTTTTTTACCTTAAGTTAGATCTTCAGCTTTTAATTTTCAACCTTTTTCTTTTTTAATATAGCATTTCAAACTATAAATTTTCCTCTAGCTACTTTTTTAGCTATATTGTACAAATTTTGACACATTGTAATTTCATTATCTTTCAGACCTAAATGTTTAAAAATTTTAGTACTATTTATTTTCTGACCTAAGAGTTATTTATAAGTCTGATTTCTTATTTAACAGATGCTTTGCTTTAATTGATCTTTATATTGATTTCCATTATAATTGCACTTAGGTCAGAGAAAATGATCTGACACTTCTTTTTCTGAAATTCATTCAGACTTCCTTTATGGACTGGATGGGGTCAATTTTGCAAGTGGCCTGAACATTTTAAGATTAAATGTTCTTTAACTGCTTTTATTTGATAAACCACAAACATATTAGTGAATTTACATTAAAAAAAATTTATTTATCACTCAGGTGAAAGTCCAGGAAAAAATGTTGGTGGTCACTTCAATCAGTGATTCAGGATTCAGTGTGCTTCCACCTTGTAGCTCTAAGCATATTTGAAATGTTGACTCCTAAGGTCATCTTGGAGATTATCCCCATTCTAAGTAGCCATGAGGGGAAAAAGTCATGGAGACCATCTTAGTCATATGGCCACAAATGACTGCAAGAGGAGTTGAGAAATGTACCAAGAAGAAGAGGCAATGGATTTTGTTGGCTAGCTACAATACTACCTCAGTTCTGATTTTTTTTTTTTTTTGCGGTACGCGGGCCTCTCACTGTTGTGGCCTCTCCTGTTGCGGAGCACAGGCTCCGGACGCTCAGGCTCAGCGTCCATGGCTCACGGGCCCAGCCGCTCCGCGGCATGTGGGATCCTCCCGGACCGGGGCACAAACCTGTGTCCCCTGCATCGGCAGGCGGACTCTCAACCACTGTGCCACCAGGAAAGCCCTGATATTTTTTAACTCTACAAATTAAACATCTTCACTCTATTTTGTTGTTCTTTTAAACAGTTACAAATCATGTTTGTTTGGGTTTCTATATGTTTATTAATATCTTTGCTCATTTTCTTAATTTTGGCTTTTTTGTATTAGCCAGAATAGGCAGGTTAAGCTGAAGCAGCAAATTAACCCTGAAATCTTAGTGGGTTAACTGTCAAACATGTACTTCTCACTCACACCAAATGTCAAATGAAGGTGAGTGGAGCCATTTCTCCTTAACATAAGTCAGGGACTCAAGCCAATGAAGACCTCATCATATTGTGCTGCTGCTCTGGATTACATGTCCCTCCCTTTTATGGCTCATTAGTCAGAACCTACAGTGCGACCTCCAGCTGAGGGCAGTCACCACACAGCGGAAAGAGGCTGGTGAACACACAGGGCTGTCTCTGCCACACATCTCTTCTGGTTTCATTTCCTTCTTTGTTTAGAAATTTCCTCTTATGAGCTTCTGTGGGTTGTAAACACTCTTATTTTCCTCTGAATATATACTTATTTACCTTCATTATTTAAAGATAGTTTTGTTGGAGTTGCAGTTTAGGTTAATGATTATTTTCTCTTATGAACACTTTGAAAATAGTAGTCCATTATCTTCTGGCTTCCATTGGGCTTATGGAGGTTAGAAGACATTTTACCCTTTTTTTTTTTTAACTGTAACTTTGTAGTTTATAAATTTTTACAGCAATATGTTTTTGTGTCATGTTAATTATGCCTGGAACTCAACAGTCCTTTCTGAAATTTCAAGTTTTTTCCTCCAGTTCAGTGAACGGTATTCTATTATTTCTTTGTTCATTATTTTTCATCTGTTCCCTTTGTCCCCTAGTAATTATATTATTCATACATTAGGTATCTCAGATCTCTCTTCCATATCTCATATTATTTTGCTCATGTTTTCCATTGCCTTGTAAATTTGTTCTGCATTGGTGTTATTTCTTCAATTTGATCTTCTAAGATAGCCATTATGCAATATAACTATTTCCTACCAATGTATCTTTCTTTAAAACTATCATATCCCTTCCCTCTTTTTTTTCACTAAGGGCAACTCACCATACTTCTCAGAGTACAAAAGGTATCAGAGAGATCTTTTTCATCTTCCTAGTACAAAATCGATTTGTAAGTAACTCTGCTTCACCTGCTTTTTTTTTTCCTTTTATCCCTATTGCAGTAGTCAAATATTCTATTTGTTCTATAAATCTTTATACCTCCCATATTGTTAATCCTTTCTCTATTTTTCCACTTATTTTACCATACAAACATGTTATGGTAGCAGGAAATACAACATGGCAGTTCTGGAGTCAAAAAATGGGGATTCAAAACTTAACTCTGCCAATTTCTAGTCTTCTACACTGAACAATTTAATTAGATTTGCTATAAATCTCTTTTCTCATCTAATAAGTGGGCAAATACTAGTACTTAGCTCTTGGTATTATTAAGAGTAAATAATTTATTAATTTGAAACAATTGGCATAGTGTCTGACCCATAGAAGTCAATAAGTAAACTTTAATATCTTTGTCTTAAAAAATGAAGGCAATCTCACTTGATGCTATAGGATGTCCTGACTCCTATCCAGTTGTCTGCTCCCTTTCACATCCAAACTATCTTCACAATGTGTCTACACTCTCCCTCTGACTCATCTCATCCATTCCTTGAATTGAAATACCATCAACATGCTGGTAACTCCTGAATTTGTATCTCTACCCACTTATCTCCTTTGCATCCTAGACTCATATCTGTTCATTCAGTATCTCCATTTCAATGTCTGATTTGCATCTCAGCCTTAACATGTCAGGACTGAATTCTTTTTTATTGGAGTATAATTGCTTTACAATGGTGTATTAGTTTCTGCTTTATAACAAAATGAATCAGTTTTACATATACATATGTTCCCATATCTCTTCCCTCTTGCATCTCCCTCCCTCCCACCCTCCCTACCCCACCCCTCTACATGGTCACAAAGCACCGAGTTGATTTTCCTTTGCTGTGTGGCTGCTTCCCACTAGCTATTGGTTTTATATTTGGTAGTGTATATATGTCCATGCCATTCTCTCACTTTGTCCCAGCTTACCATTCCCCCTCCCCATGTCCTCAAGTCCATTCTCTAGTAGGTCTGCGTCCTTATTCCCATCTTGTCCCTAGGTTCTTCATAACCATGTATATATATATATATATATATATATATTTTTTTTTTTTTTTTAGATCCCATATATATGTGTTAGCATACAGTATTTGTTTTTCTCTTTCTCACTTACTTCACTCTGTATGACAGACTCTAGATCCATCCACCTCACTACAAATAACTCAATTTCGTTTTCCTTTATGACTGAATAATATTCCATTGTATATATGTACCACATCTTCTTTATCCATTCATCTGTCGATGGACACTTAGGTTGCTTCCATGTCCTGGCTATTGTAAATAGAGCTGCATTGAACATTGTGGTACACGACTCGTTTTGAATTATGGTTTTCTCTGGGTATATGTCCAGTAGGGGGATTGCTGGGTCATATAGTAGTTCTATTTTTAGTTTTGTAAGGAACTTCCATACTCTTCTCCATAGTGGCTGTATCAATTTACATTCCCACCAACAGGGCAAGAGGGTTCCCTTTTCTCCACACCTTCTCCAGCATTTATTGTTTCTAGATTTTTTGATGATGGCCATTCTGACTGGTGTGAGGTGATATCTCAATGTAGTTTTGATTTGTATTTCTCTAATGATTAGTGATGTTGAGCACTTTTTCATGTGTTTGTTGGCAACCTGTATATATTCATTGGAGAAATGTCTATTTAGGTCTTCTGTCCATTTTTGGATTGGGTGGTTTGTTTTTTAGACATTGAACTGCATGAGCTGCTTGCAAATTTTGGACATTAATCCTATGTCAGTTGTTTCATTTGCAAATATTTTCCCTCATTCTGAGGGTTGTCTTTTCATCTTGTTTATGGTTTCCTTTGCTGTGCAAAAGCTTTTAAGTTTCATTAGGTCCCACTTGTTTATCTGTGTTTTTATTTCCCTTTCTCTAGGAGGTGGGTCAAAAAGAATCTTGCTGTGATTTATGTCATAGAGTGTTCTGCCTATGTTTTCCTCTAAGAGATTGAGAGTGTCTGGCTGTACATTTAGGTCTTTAATCCACTTCGTGTTTATTTTTGTGTATGGTGTTAGGGAGTGTTTTAATTTCATTCTTTTACATGTAGCTGTCCAGTTTTCCCAGCACCACTTATTGAAGAGGCTGTCTTTTCTGCATTGTATATTCTTGCCACCTTTATAAAAGATAAGGTGACCATAGGTGTGTGGGTTTCTCTCTGGGCTTTCTATCCTGTTCCATTGACCTAAATTTCTGTTTTTGTGCCAGTACCATACTGTCTTGATTACTGTCTTTGTAGTATAGTCTGAAGTCGGGAGCCTGATGCCTACAGCTCTGTTTTTCTTTCTCAAGATTGCCTTGGCTATTCAGGGTCTTTTGTGTTTCCATACAAATTGTGAAAGTTTTTATTCTGGTTCTGTGAAAAATGCCACTGCTAGTTTGTAGAGATTGCATTGAATCTGTAGATTGTTTTGGTAGTATAGTCATTTTCACAATGTTGATTCTTCCAATCCAAGAACATGGTATATCTCTCCATCTATTTGTATCATCTTTAATTTATTTCATCAGTGTCACAATTTTCTGCATACAGGTCTTCTGTCTCCTTGGGTAGCTTTATTCCTAGGTATTTTATTCTTTTAGTTGAAACGGTAAATGGTAGTGTTTCATTAATTTCTCTTTCAGATTTTACATCATTAGTGTATAGGAATGCCAGAGATTTCTGTGCATTAATTTTGTATCCTGCTACTTTACCAAGTTCATTGATTTGTTCTAGTAGTTTTCTAGTAGCATCTTTAGTATTCTCTATGTATAGTATCATGTCATCTGCAAACAGTGACAGTTTTACTTCTTCTTTTTCAATTTGTACTCCTTTTATTTCCTTTTCTTCTCTGATTGCTGTAGCTAAAACTTCCAAAACTATGTTGAATAAGAGTGGTGAAAGTGGGCAACCTTGTCTTGTTCCTGATCTTAGTGGAAATGGTTTCAGTTTTTCACCATTGAAGACGATGTTGGCTGTGGGTTTGCCATATATGGCCTTTATTATGTTGAGGTAAGTTCCCTCTATGCCTACTTTCTGGAGGGTTTTTATCATAAATGGGTGTTGAATTTTTGTCAAAAGCTTTCTCTGCATTTATTGAGATAATCATATGGTTTTTCCCCTTCAATTTGTTAATATGGTGTATCACATTGATTGATTTGCCTATAATGAAGAATCCTTACATTCTTGGTATAAACCCCACTTGATCATGGTGTATGATCCTTTTAATGTGCTGTTGGATTCTGTTTGGTAGTATTTTGTTAAGGATTTTTGCATCTATGTTCATCAGTGATATTGGCCTGTGGGTTTCTTTCTTTGCGTCCTCTTTGTCTTGTTTGGTATCAGGGTGATGGTGGACTCGTAGAATGAGTTTGGGAGTGTTCCTCCCTCTGCTATATTTTGGAAGAGTTTGAGAAGTATAGGTGTTAGCTGTTACCTAATATTTGATAGAATTCGCCTGTGAAGCCATCTGGTCCTGGGCTTTTGTTTGTTGGAATATTTTTAATCACAGTTTCAATTTCAGTGCTTTTGATTGTTCTGTTCATATTTTCTATTTCTTCCTGGTTCAGTCTCAGAAGGTTATATCTTTCTAAGAATTTGTCCATTTCTTCCAGGTTGTCCATTTTATTGGCATACAATTGCCTTGTAGTAATCTCTCATGATCCTTTGTATTTCTGCAGTGTCAATTTTTACTTCTCCTTTTTCATTTCTAATTCTATTGATTTGAGTATTCTCCCTTTTTTTCTTGTTGAGTCTGGCTAATGGTTTATCCATTTTGTTTATCTTCTCAAAGAACCAGCTTTTAGTTTTATTGATCTTTGCTGTAATTTCCTTCATTTCTTTTTCATTTATTTCTGATCTGATCTTTATGATTTCTTTCTTTCTGTTACTTTTGGGGTTGTTTTGTTCTTCTTCTCTAAATGTTTTACGTGTAAGGTTAGGTTGTTTATTTGAGATGTTTCTTGTTTCTTAAGGTAGGATTGTATTACTATAAACTTCCCTTTTAGAACTGCTTTTGCTGCATCCCATAGGTTCTGTGTCATCATGTTTTCATGTCATTTGTTTCTAAGTATTTTTTGATTTTGTCTTTGATTTCTTCAGTGATTTCTTGGCTATTAAGTAGTGTGTTGTTTAGGCTCCATGTGTTTGTATTTTTTACAGATTATTTTTCCTGTAATTGATATCTAGTCTCATAATGTTGTGTTCAGAAAAGATACTTGGTATGCTTTCCATTTTCTTAAATTTACCAAGGCTTGATTTGTGACCCAAGATATGATCTATCCTGGAGAATGTTCCATGAGAACTTGAGAAGAAAGTGTATTCTGTTGTTTTTGGATGGAGTTTCCTATAAATATCAATTAAGTCTATCTTTTTTAATGTATCAATTAAAGCTTGTGTTCCCTTATTTATTTTCATTTTGGATGATCTATCCATTAGTGAAAGTGGGGTGTTAAATTCCCCTAGTATGATTGTGTTACTGTCAATGTCCCCTTTTATGGCTGTTAGTATTTGCCTTATGTATTGAGGTGCTCCAATATTGGGCACATAAATATTTATAATTGTTATATCTTCTTCTTGGATTCATCCCTTGATCATTATGCAGTGTCCTTCTTTGTCTGTTGCAATAGCCTTTGTTTTAAAGTCTATTTTGTCTGATATGAGAATTGCTACTCCAGCTTTCTTTTGATTTCCACTTGCATGGAATATGTTTTTCCATCCCCTCACTTTCAGTCTGTATGTGTCCCTAGGTCTGAAGTGGGTCTGTTGTAGACAGCATTTATATGGGTCTTGTTTTTGTATCCATTCAACCAGTCTATGTATTTTGGTTGGAGCATTTGATCCATTTACATTTAAGGTAATTATCAATATGTATGTTCCTATTACCATTTTCTTAATTGTTTTGGGTTTGTTATTGTAGGTCTTTCCCTTCTCTTGTGTTTTCTGCCTAGAGAAGTTCCTTTAGCAGTCGTAAAGCTGGTTTGGTGGTGCTGAATTTGCTTAGCTTTTGCTTGTCTGTAAAGGTTTTAATTTCTCCATCAAATCTGAATGAGATCCTTGCTGGGTAATGTTGGTTGTAGGTTTTTCCCTTTCAGTACTTTAAATATGTCCTGCCATTCCCTTCTGGCTTACAGAGTTTCTGCTGAAAGATCAGCTGTTAACCTTATGGGGATTCCCTTTTATGTTATTTGTTGTTTTTCACTTGCTGCTTTTAATATTTTTTCTTTGTATTTAATTTTTGATAGTTTTATTAAAATGTGTCTTGGCATGTTTCTCCTTGGATTTATTCTGTATGGGACTCTCTGTGCTTCTTGGACTTGATTACTTATTTCCTTTCCCATATTAGGGAAGTTTTCAACTATAATCTCTTCAAATATTTTCTCAGTCCTTTTCTTTTTCTCTTCTTTTTCTGGTACCCCTATAATTCGAATTTTGTGCCTTTAATGTTGTCCCAGAGGTCTCTGAGACTCTCCTCAATACTTTTGATTCTTTTTTTCTTTATTCTGCTCTGCAGTAGTTATTTCCACTATTTTATCTTCCAGGTCACTCATCCATTCTTCTTCCTCAGTTATTCTGTTATTGATCCTTTCTAAGGAATTTTTAATTTCATTTATTGTGTTGTTCATCATTGTTTGCTCTTTAGTTCTTCTAGGTCCTTGTTAAACATTTCTTGTATTTTCTCCATTCTATTTCCAAGATTTTGGATCATCTTTAGTATCATTATTCTGAATTCTTTTTCAGGTAGACTGCCTATTTCCTCCTCATTTGTTAGGTCTGGTGGGTTTTTTCCTTGCTCCTTCATCTTCTGTGTGTGTCTCTGTCTTCTCATTTTGCTTAACTTACTGTGTTTAGGATCTCCTTTTTGCAGGCTGCCAGTTTGTAGCTCCTGTTGTTTTTGGTGTCTGCCCCCCAGTGGCTAAGGTTGGTTCAGTGGGTTGTTCAGTTTTCCTGGTGGAGGGGACTAGTGCCTGTGTTCTGGTGGATGAGGCTGGGTCTTGTCTTTCTGGTGGGCAGGTCCACATCTGGTGGTGTGTTTTGGGGTTTCTGTGATCTTATTATGATTTTAGGCAGCCTCTCTGCTAATGGGTCAGGTTGTGTTCCTGTCTTGCTAGTTGTTTGGCATAGGATGTCCAGCACTGTAGCTTTCTGGTCATTGACTGGAGCTGGTTCTTGGCATTGAGATGGAGATCTCTGTGAGATTTTCATCATTTGATATTACGTGGAGCTGGGAGGTCTCTGGTGGACCAATGTCCTGAACTTGGCTCTCCCACCTCAGGAGCAAAGCCCTGATAGCTAACTGGAGCACCAACAGCCTGTCATCCACACAGCTAGAATAAAAGGAGAAAAAAAAAAAAAGAAACAAAGACAAAGATAAAATAAAATAAAATGATGTAAAGTTATTAAAATAAAAAATAATTATTAATAAAAGGTTAAATGTAATAAAATAAAAAAGAAAGAAATAAGAGAACAACCAAACCAAAAAACAAATCCATCAATGATAACAAGCACTAATAACTATACTAAAAGAAAGAAAAAAAGAAAAAAACTGACAGAACCCTAAGACAAATGTTAAAAGCAAAGCTATACAGACAAAATCACACACAGAAGCATACACATACACACTCACAAAAAGAGATAAAGGAAAAAAATATATATATCATTGTTCCCAAAATACACCTCCTCAATTTGGGATGATCCATTGTCTATTCAGGTATTCCATAGATGCAGGGTACATCAAGTTGATTGTGGAGATTTAATCTGCTGTTCCTGAGGCTGCTGGGAGAAATTTACTTTCTCTTCTTTGTTCGCACAGCTCCCAGGGTTCAGCTTTGGATTTGGCCCCGCCTCTGTGGGTAGGTTGACTGAGGACATCTGTTCTTCATTCAAACAGGACGGGGTTAAAGGAGCAGCTGATTTGGGGTCTCTGGCTCACTCAGGGCAGGGGGAGGGAGGGGTACGGAGTACAGGGCGAGCCTACGGCGGCAGAGGCTAGTGTGACATTGCAACACCCTGAGGCGTGCCGTGTGTTCTTCTGGGGAAGTTGTCTATGGATCACGGGACCCTGGCAGCGGCGGGCTGCACAGGCTCCCGGGAGGGGATGTGTGGCGAGTGACCTGTGCTTGCACACAGGTTTCTTGGTTGCTGCAGCAGCAACCTTAGCATCCCATGCCCGTCTCTGGGGTCCACGCTCATAACCACGGCTCATGCCTATCTCTGGAGCTCCTTTAAGCAGCACTCTTCTCTCCCTGGGATCCGACTGAAGCCTGAGCCTCAGCTCCCAGCCCCTGCCCACCCCAGCGGGTGAGTAGTCAAGCCTCTTGGGCTGATTCTCTATGCAGGAATCTCTCCGCTTTGCCCTCTGCTCCCCTGTTGCTGTGCTCTCCTCCACAGCTCCGAAGCTTTCTCCCTCCTGCCACCCCGCCACCCGCAGTCTCCGCCAGCGAAGGGGCTTCCTAGTGGGTGGAAACCTTTCCTAGTTCACAGCTCCCTCCCACTGGTGCAGGTCCCGTCCCTATTCTTTTGTCTCTGTTTTTTTTCTTTTATCCTACCCAGATAGGATATTTTGCCTTTTGGGAGGTCTGATGTCTTCTGCCAGTGTTCAGTCGGTGTTCTGTAGGAGTTGTTCCACACATAGATGTATTTCTGATGTATTTATGGAGAGTAAGGTGATCTCCATGTCTTCCTCTTCTGCCATCTTGAAGCTCCTTCCCAGGACTGAATTCTTGATCTTGCCCCTTCCCCACCAAATATTTTCTTTTCCCAGTCTTTCTGATCTCATTAAATGTTACCACCACATAGCCAATTTCTTAAACCAAACTCCTAAGAATCACCTTTGATTTCTGTACTTCCCTCAGCAACCACATCAGCATATATAATTGGTTTTACCTCCAAAATATATCTTAAATTTGTCCTCCTATTACTATCTCCATGGTCACAGTTTTGTTCAATCCAACATCATCATACACACATTGCATTATGCCACAGTTTCCTAATTACGCTGCCCATTTCTGTTCATGTACCAATAACCCCTTCACCTATATTCCAGATAGCTGCTGGAATTACCTTTTCATAATCAAAATATTATCATGTTGTCATCCAACATAAGATTCCTACCTTTTTTGTAGCCTAAAAGTTGCACTCATACAAAACTTATAGATTCCTGACTATCTCTCCTCCTTTATCTTCATCACTCTCCTTACATTCACTGTGTTCTAACCTCACTGGCCCACTGAGAATTTATAGGTCATTTGAGATCCTTCCTGTGTCAGGTCTTTCAGGCATAGTTTCCCGTGACTGAAATAATACTCATTTGCCAATTTCCTCTTACTCTTCAGGACTGTGCATAATGCTTCCATAGAAAGGATTTACCTACAACTCTATATAAAGTAGTCCATGCTCCCCCTTCTCCTTTGTTTCCTATTTTAGCACTCTTCTAATTGTCTTCTTGGCACTTCATACAACTTATCATTCTCATATTGTTGTCTCTTGTTTGCTTCCTGTCTCTCTCACTTAAATATAGGTTCCTAAAGGACAGGGCCATCTGTCTTGTATCCTGTTAAATATGCTGTGCCTAATACACAATAGACTCTAAATGATTTATGTATTGAACACATAAGTAAATAAATGAAGACTAAATTGTTTCTGAACTATATTATTTTTTTAACTTCTCATTTAAATTTTAAAATAAAATGTCTTTTTTCCTTCCAGAAATACATTTTTAACCCTTAATCATATCTCTTCAAAAGATTTCATTATAGTTGACCTCAATTTTCTTTTCTTTTTTCCTCTCTTTTCTCCTTCCTCTTTATTTTATTTATTGGTTATTCCACTAGTTCTCTTACACAGAACCACCAAACTGTTTCATTGACTTGGTTTCCCTCTTGTGATCTAGTTGCATCAACTTAAACTGATTGTGATGGTTCCTTGGCTGGTCATGCCTGGATTGGCCCATGGTGATGCCTCTCAAGCAGTGATGGAATGGAAGTCAATGAAGATAAATAAATGAATTTGTTTTTCAGTGAGTCAAATGAACTGTAAATCAAATGAATTGTAAATCAGGGAACTCTCTTTCAAGTCATGTGGAGAAAGCTCCCTGTTTTTCAGGTGCAAGTGAACACAGGCTGTCCTCAGCCCAACACTACAGAAAGTTCTTGTGCTGCCTCTACTATCCGGAACAATAATATTAGTTTTTTTCTAAAACTAAGCTCCATGCATTGACCAGAGCAGTCCCCTACCCGTGTTGAGAGGATACTCCTAGGTTTGTGTTCTCTGTCACACTCATTGGTCTTCCCCTAGACTTGAAAGAAAGGCAGAGTGTATTTCCAAATTGCCTAGTTCTTAATCTTCTCTACTATCTTGTCTAATCACACTGTTTAAGCAATTATACACCCTTCAGGTACCTTCTAAATTAAGCCTGGATATCCAGATATTCCAGGGCTTCTTCCATGAATAACAACAACAATCTCAGCAGGAAATTGGGAGAAAAAGGGTCAAGAACAGATTTTTAAGCCCCCATTTCCCATCTGTGTTTTATTTTGAAAGCCTGGATTGAATCAATAAAAGAGTAAAGGTCCCTATATGATGAGAAGCCCAAGCAAAGATCAAGAAAACAGCATAAAATTTGACTCAGGTGTGGAAAAAAATCTAGGTGTGGGCTGGGGGTGAGGGTAGTTGAGAGGGGTTAGCATGAAGAATTAGCTAGAAAATTTAATCACTTTCCAGATGTTTTTGACAGTGAAAATAAAATAGTTCAAAATTATGTAAATTAATTTCAAATTCAAACAAGGTTTAAAATTTTTAAATTTTTTGCAATGCCTCTTATAATGTATTATAATGTATACTGTATTATAATGCATAATGTATATGAGATTAATATGCTATAACTATGTTGTGATCAAACATTTTGGTATTGGCTATATTGACTGGCTGGTTGTATGCCTCAGATGGTCACCTTAAGCAGATATCAGTAAAAATATGTTGGAGAATTTATAGAGAACTCACCAACTGTGATTTATACTGGACCTCAGAGAACTAGTCTGATGTTTATCTTGATGTTTGTTCAGTGGCAGTAGCTATCAATAGCTGTACCATAACACAATTTATATATTTAAAAAATGTGGTTAAAGGAACTAGCACAGTTCAACTTATACTTCCCTGCCATTTTTTTGGTGTGATTACTTCCTGCTTGATCTACTGCAATTTTAATACTTAGTACAAAACATGGGACATAGAAAGCACTCGATGAGTAGTTGTTGAATGATTGAGCTATGTTCTAGAATGGAGAATTTAGTGTTTGGGTTGATCCTTTTTGTATCATATTTATTCATGATAAAATGTAGCAATCAGAAACAAAACTATAATAATGTTCAAAAATAGTTTTCTAAAATGTTTTATAAAAGTATATAAAATATATAGTAAAAGAATTACTGGGAGGAACAACAGAAATATAGATAATAAGTCAAAAATAAAAATCCCAAGGGTTAGAAAGGCACCTGAAAGAATAAAACTCAGGAGAAAGAAAATATATTTTAAAAAGGAAAGTGTGAGCAATAGAAGTGTTAGCATATTTTCCCCTTCTGTACAAAATGTCTTCCTATGCAGTTCTTCTCATTAAACAAAACTAATCAAAGGAATGTGTCCTGATAATATAACTTGGTATGAGTTGCCACAGTCTGAGAGACCATTGTTCTCCTTTTCCTCTTACTGTTAAACTAACCCTGAAATAATTTAAAAGAAGACTAGAAACTAGGAGGCCTGTCTAGACAGGGGTTTTTAATTTTTCTGAAGCTTGATTACTATTAGAACAAGTTCCTTTTTGGATATGCTTCTTAAGAACAAAAAAGTTGTCTCTGGGAGCACTGGCAAGTCCATCCTTTTTGTATCTTGATAAATGCTTTTACTGACTCTTGAACTTTATAACACAACTCACCAATAAATTTTGATGACGGGGTACAGACTACATGGGTGGCAAAGGATGACACATTCATCTCCAGTTTGTTTCTTTTTAGAGAAGATGATTTTTGTTGGCTGAATTTCTGCTGAGTAGAGTAATTTCTGGCCTAAAATGCAATGCTTTAGAAGTTTTTCAAGCATTTGGAAAGGGCTCAAAAGCTGGTATGTTATCTTAAATGTTATTTTGGTGGCATAATGGTATTTAGGTTGATGTGAAAATGCCTCCTCCTATACCCTTTGTGGGAAGACACTACGGGAATGTGTATTTGGAATCATCTCATGATCTTTTTCACGCTTATAGTGATAGGGTGCTTTAAGGTGATGAACTCAATTGAACTTTAATTAATCTGAGAAAGTAGAAACCCCCCTGCCTAGAAATGGACACGATCAAATATGTTTTAGACATGGAGTCTAAGCCAGAGAATTCCAGAACAGAAGAGTTAATAAACTGAGACTTCCAGATATTGGCATATATGTGGTTGGAAACATTTAACTCTTGCTAAGGCAAAGAAACAAATATATTGTTTCTTATGGTGTCACCAGGTAAAAGATGGCTGGATTTAAAAAGAAAATCTAAATGACAATCATAATAACTAAGGTGTGTTGAATACTTATTAACATGCCCAGCCAGCGCCGTGGTCGGCACTTCACAAACAATAGGTCATTTAATTGTCTCCAAAAACTAATGAGCCAGAAACTATATTATCCCTACTTTAAAGTTGAGAAAGCTGAAGCTCAGAGAGTTTTAATGGCTTATCCAAGATGACATAGATATAGAAATAATGGAGCTGGGATTTGATCCCATGACTCTCTGACTCTAACATGCTTACTCTCTATTGTCTCAATAATATGGATGCATTAATTTGTATAAGATCCAAACATCTGCCTATTCTTCTAAACTGAATTGTCTTCTGATGTCGACAAAGAACAGCATTTTTGAATCTAGAACAAAAAGCTGCCTTTTCATTTTGGCTTAACTATGGGTTGTAAAATTTTAATTACCTTTTGTTTAGAAAGTGCTATAGAACCTGAACTTGTAATCAGTGCTGGAAGTAGGCACACCAAGGGGTTGTTGATTTCCCTAGTGAATTTGAGTATCATTTATGGAAATGTAATTACAGTGGAATCCTGTTGTAATGATCAATTTGAGCAAGCCCCATTTGATCATTACATCCAAATGATCACCACATACAGACCATAAAACAGTGAGCCTCTCAAACCAGTCAGGCTCAACTGTAAAATATCCATCTTACAAAAACAGTATTATTATCACTATGTACTTCAGAACCAGCACAGTTCAGTCGAATTATTGGCTCTAATTAGCCCTTCTAAAGCCTATACCATTCTTTAGCTAAATCGTAATGGCTCATATGAAAGGTTCGAAATTCATCTAAGTCAACAAGTATTTATTATGTACCTGCTGTGTACTCTGAATGGGGCCAGGCACTGAGGAGAATATAAAATACATAGGAAGGCAGTTGCTTTCTTTTTGAAGCTCGCTATCCACTTTAGGAAACAAGTTGCGTAAACTGCTTGAACAACCGGCCTAAAATGAGAGCCCCCAAACCCCCATATTAAAATATTGGTCAGTTTCAGAGGTGAAAACTTTGGCTCCAGTAAAAAATAGGTTAGGAGCATATTCTTTTGTCACAAAACTGACTGCAAAAGAAAACGGGATAGGAAATGAAAATAAATAGTTCCTTCCTGCCGAGGCAGTACCTGAAGTCAGAGACAGCAAAAGGGGTTCATCTCACATTCCAGTTTCAATGAATTGGTTCTTAAGTCAGGGAGAGCGATGAGATTTTTCCCTCTCATATTAATATCAAAAAATTGTTAATGGCTGACTGCATTGCCGGGCTGAAAAAAATTTTTAGACCAAATTGAGGCTCAAGGGAAAGAGTGATATTGCTGGTGAGTTAACTCTTGGCAGGGGGTGGAAGCCACAGGTGAAATACTGAGGCAGTGTTCTCTCTTGGACTTCTTTAATTTCAAGATCTCTGAATTGGGACGCCTACCTTCTAACTACACTCCTAGAATCATAGCACAGAAAATATTTTGTGGATGATGCACACAGTAGACTGTGATCTTTCCTGCCCATTCTACTTCCCTTTTCCTTTTCACTCTCTTATACCCTCACACTCTACTTAATATTAACAGAACCCAAATTGTTACTTTGTCCAAATCAATAATCCCCATCTGACCATTCTTGTTTCGTACTCAAACCAGATACTGTAATCAAACAATTTAACGTTGCTCTAACACCCTCCATTCTAAACCCCTGACATTCAACATTTTTCTCGAAGTATGTTGTTCAAGCCAGTACACAACTGGAGCCAAGCAGAAAACCTCACCTTTCTACTCAGGCAGATATGTTCTCCTTTGACTTCAAGGAAGTCACAATTTATGCAAGCAATGGTATCTGTCTATTTAAACTGTAATCTAACCCGGTAACTACATGTTTCTAAACACCAACTATTCCTTAGGGCAGACGGCAGTTGCCTTGTATTTTGATTGCCTCCAATACCCTCTTTATGTATTTATTTTTTTCTCTCCAGAGAATCCACTCCAGAATGTTCCCTGCTGATTCTCCAATATAGTATATTCCTGTACTTTAGCCCAAATTCACATACATCATATTTTATCACATAAGATACATTCTGTGAAGCATTTTCTGACCTCTCAATCCCTTGTATAATATAACCATTATGTTTTGAAATGTGCTAATATGACATCAGTACAAAATATTATAGTATCTTTTCGAGTCTATCTTTCTCATATAGCTCTGGGCCATGTCTTTTCATTTCTGGGACCTTATCACCTGGCAAAGTTCCAGACACATAGTAATTTTCCCAAGATACTTTTCTCAAGCTCTTTGGGAATTTTAAGAAAGCAGCCATAGCCAAACAGATTCTTGGGTGTCATCGTTTCTGTGGGTTTTTTTAACACATACTTTTGAGAAAAGAAATATGGTGCAGAAAAAATAAATCATAGATTAAACTAATATCTCCTATTGAGAGTGCTTACCTTGAAAAGCCAAGCACTGACACATGACTTGCATATCAGTCCTCTCCATTTCTACAATGATCAGGGATAGTAGCTTCCCACCTCCCCCCATCCACCTCCCTGCCCAGAACTCTCTGAAAAGGATTAAGTCATACATGAGGACTAATTTTGAACTGAACCACAATGGAACAATAGTAATGACTACATTTATCCCAGCAATTTTCAGGGTTATAATGTTTCCTGATCATAGTCTTAGTGTTTTCAGAATTTGGGGGCCATTCTATTCAGACCCACAGCTCTGTAGAGTAAAACTCATAAATGTAGCATGTAGTAGAGAATTGTTCTGAGGGCAGGGAGGTAGTAAGGCAGGATTTAAAATGAAGAAAAAGCTTGTTAACATTCACAGGGAGGGAGACAGCCATTTTTAAAAATAAATTGTCAGTGAAAAAGAGATCGGTAAATTTCAGACAGACAAGAGAACAGAGGAGACTAAGATTGCAGCAGTGAAGATAAACATGTATCTTCTTGGCAGCCCTGTAGATTGGGAGGGACAGCTCAGATAGCCTGAATCAAAACTAGCATTTAAAAAAGTGCATTTTGTGATTGCACTTCTTCTCTTAGAAGCCTTAAGACCGAAAAAAAAGAAAAAAGAAATCGAGAGAGAGAGAGAGAGAGAGAGAGAGGGAGAGAGATAGACAAGGAAATGGGGATCAGTTGAAACGAAGACTTCCTCCAATGCTAATAGTAACTACAGTAAAAACAACAGTTTCCGTTTTTGCCTATGACTTTTCCCATATATGCTTTTTGGAAACACAGAAAGGTTTTTGTGGTTTTTTTTTTCTTTCCATTTTTACAGATCCTGGAATGCAAATTAATCCTTGGGGTTCCTTCATTTTTGCCGATTTTCTATTAGTGATTAGACCTGAGGGTTAAGGCTGCAAACTTCTTGAATGGTGATTTTGGTCCTGAACAATTAAAAGGAGCACCACGATGTGGGCACATTTAGGAAAGGAACTGCTTTGAGCTCAGTTTCAAGGGGACAAGAGAAAGACCCTGTCAGCTTCCCCATCATCTAGCCCATCGCTGTGGTAGGACAGCCAGCTTGAGACAGAACCCATTCAAGAATAAGGGCTGGGCAATTAATTGACATATCCTCCCTGTTGTACTTGCTAACAACCTAAGAACAGCAGTTGGAGGTTGTCTCACCTATTGCACACCTGGAAAACATTTGATTCTAACATGATTTCCCAGTTCAGTGATTAGTGAGTGAATTTTCATAATTAAACAGACCTAGAAATAGAAGCCACAAGTTGGGTCAGGTTGGTAGAAGTTGAAATGATCAAGTGGCAGGAAAGGTTTGCTTTAGGAGAATAGGCAGGAAAATAGGATGGCCGTGTTGGGGGGATTTCTTGAGCACATGTTTTGCCTTCCACTGCATATTCCCTGCCTACCATATACAGCAAAAAGCAGGTTGAATGAGACACCTCAAATGGGAATCATGGATTTGCCATGACTTCTGACCTTGGCCAATTTTTGAACTTCTGAATAATAAAAATGTGTCCACTAGTAATTTCCTAACAGAGTTGTGAGGACTGAATGAGACGGTGCATGCAGTATGCCCAGTACAGAGCCTGGCATATATGGGGCCATCCACCCATGCTGTTTTCTTCCTTCTCTTCATTTTCCCCCATTTTTACAAAGTTATATAGAATTAATCTTGAATATACTTGTGAGTTTGGTTCAAGTTCCCAGAGCTTTTAAGTCAGGGATCAAGAAATCCTGGGAGGCCAGGACCTTTTCCCTTGCCACCATTTGCATTGCAGGGCTTGATCCTTTCAGTCTATCTCCCAGTGCAGTATGTTTCCAAAGTAGGTTGTTTATTTCCTTCTCTGGGTTTTCATTAGAGCCAGAAGATAAGAGCCCTAAATTTGTGGAAGCACCTGTGAGACTAAGGCCAGGCATGTGACTTCTACAGGCGGTGGCTCCTCCTTGAGTGAACCAACTTAGCTTTAAGCAGAGTTATTATGTGTGTCATTTGGTGCCATTACTATGCCCAAGATGAATGTGAGATATCAACCTCAGTTTGTGAAATGCAGACACTGATGGATGACAAAGATTAATTCAATTACAATTAGGACAAAACAAACATCTTTTTGAAATGGAACACATAGTGGGAAGGGAGAGGGGAAACTTCTATCCTGTTGTACTGATAGGTTTCCTTTTCTAAATGAGCAGCAGCAGACAGGTTATACAGAAATGCCTCTGGCAGTAGAGATGACAGAGACATTAGCAGCATTTGGGAAAGAAAACAAATTGGCATCATCAAAGTACAGCATGCACCTTGTAAATTTATTCCTTTATTATTTCTTTTACAACTTGCATAACATACATATGTATCTCTAATAGCTGCTGAGTGCAGTAATAGTACCATATGGCATGTTCAAAACCACATATAGGTGTATAGTTCAGTGCACTAATTATGGCATTAAGAATTGCCTTTTAAAGTAGAGAGTTTGCCATGGTGAAAATCAATAAAGAGAAGAGGTAGTATGAATTTTAGAGTGACTCTGACCTGGGCTCAAATTCTGCCTCTACCTCACAGTAAGTGTGTCTTTTCCAAGTTTCAATTTCCTCATTGGAAATGAGAGTATTAATATCTACCATGAAATATAGTTACCCTTAAATAACTCTAGTGAACACTGGAAGTCTTGTTTGCTCCTAGTTACTTGCTACTCTCTTTATAGACTGAGATGGGATCCTGATCATCCTTCCCTAAGCCCACCAGGGAATACAGTACCCCTTAATAAGAGAAGTTTTCCAGAACTACTCTGAATTATAAATACCTCTTGATCTTGCCATCTCCCCCAACTAGACTAGGAATTTTTTGAGAGAAGGACCCAATCTATCTTTTCTATAAATATAAATCAGTGCATAAATACCTTAAGTAAACTGTCAAAAATGAGGGACCTCTCACTCCCTATCAAACATTACCAATTCCCTGACATTCCGTTATAAGAGATAACTTCCAAATCACTTCTCCAGTGAGCCGTCAGGGAGAATCATCACCAGTATAACTTTAGCTGACCTTCATGCTTAATTCACCCTCAGATAGATGGACCTAATATGAAATAGGTTATCATGTTTATTTCGAATATAGAAACAAGATTAGAATCCCAAACTGGAGAGTTCCAGCATTTTCATAAATAACTGCTTTTTTCCCAAAATTATGTTAGTCATATTTACATATAAATATTAGTATACCTTTATGCATAAAATATCTATATAAAGGCAAGTGTGATGTACTGAGATTAGAAAAAGACAAATAATTTTTCATTTTAAAATTTTTCTCCAAAGACCTATAGAAAACTAGATCCATAACCATAAAATGTGGGAAAAGAATCCAAAAGGAGTTATACACTCTGAGACAGGGAATAAACAAGTGACCAGATGGCTGTTAGCAAAATTTGACTTGGACCTGAAGGCAAAGGTCACTGAAAAATTTCAAGCTTATAAAGACATTAAAAGATTGTATATGTGTGTATGTATATATACATATATATTAAATATATGTGTATGTATATACAATATATAGATTATATGCACAGATTTTAATGTTAATCTATATTATGTTTATAATATATATGATATAATGTGTGTCTGCATACACAGACACACACATACACACATATACACATATGGTAGGGTTCTAAAATTTGTAACCAGGCAGTTATCGTCCCAGGAGATCATATTCCATTCATGACACAAATCTCTTCCCTAGTAACAACAGTACAGTATATAAAAGTAGACAGTGGGAACAGAGGTGCTTTTTTTCAATGAAATTACATTTTTTCCTAGCTTAGATTATTTTCAAAGGGCTGATGAAGATATATTCTTAGGAAAACAAAAGAGGATAAACCAAAAAAAAGATCATAAAATTTCAGGACAAAAAATGCTGCTCAAAATAGCTTTTCTCACCAAACTCTGCACCACTTAGCGGTGTTTTATCCCACATGACTAGTAGTTTTCCACTCTCGGCCTCCCCTACATCTTAGAGAATTCAGAGGCTAAGAGGACAGTGTGCAAAGGTTGTTCTTGTCCCTGCTGACTGCCCTTTTGGTGGCCCCCTGTATCAGTACCCACTGTGCCGAGAATGAATGGCACCAATTACATCGTGCATCCCATTTTTTTCCTCTTAGACTTGTGTTGTTCAGATGCACTGAACCCATAAAATGTCATGAGGTAAAAGCTACTCTCCTGACCTGTAAAAATAAATGTTACTCTCTGAGATACTGGGGAAGGGTGGTGCCCGGGAGAATGTGCTGCCCTCCCTCCTTGCAGTGCATGTATCACTGTGATGCTCACAAAGTAACGATGCTTTCTCTTCCTAAAGAAGAATATGTGAAGCAGTCATTTTACTCACAACAAGGTCAGAGAACAAAGTACTCTGAAACCAAATGAGGAAATTGGGGTGTGAAGATAATGATTTTGGAATATACCTAGAAATATGTTAACCAGTCAAGACAGCATTTATTTTAAAGTGTGGCATTATAATTGGTATGGGAATTTTTTCTGAGTATTTTTTGTCACTTTCTGAGAGATCTATTATGATATGTAGTGCTGAAGGGAACATGTTGACATGTCTGAGAGCTAAAACAAATGTGAAGAATGAAGGTGAAAATAGCCAGCTGTGAAGAAAGCATTAAAAAGCGCTGGGTGGCACTCAAAGTTGTACATCTAGAATTCAGAGGTTTGTAAGGAGAAGGCAATAATGTGGCACTGGTAGCCAACTTTCCTGAGAAGGAATTAAGAAAGACACACCGTTTGCTACTACAGACTAAGCGATCTACACATGTGTGCTCCTCCAGTGCCGATAGGGATGCACATGAGAAAGATGCAGCTGCACCTCCCTTTGCATAGTGCATTCCTGAAAAGCTCTGTGCAAATCAAATCCCATCATAAAACCAGAAATGATTCATCTTTTCTGACTGATCTTCAATAGGAATGGCTCTTCACATTTAACCTTTAAGATCCTCTGTCTGAACCACACGGGCTTCAACTTCCTTTCTGATGCCCGTGATTCCTAAATATTAGTTCTTAATGAAGTTTTCACCAAGCTGTGGTGAAATCAGAAAAACAAAGAAAAAGAACTCAATTTTTGGAAGAAAAATATATTCAAATTACATGGCTCTGTTTTATTCTGAGATTATGTTTTTCCTTCCTGTTTGATATTTAAAACACAAGACTCTTTTAATGAAATAGTGCTGATAATAGATGTACATTTTAGTGTGTTGCTTACAATTTTACTAGTTTGTGAAATCTAAAACTACTGGAGCCACAGTATACAGCCACCCAAACCATCTCAATTTGTCATCAAAAGTTGATGCATTTTTTAAACACTTAAATAAATGTAAAACTTTCTTTATAAAGACAATATGCCATGCCTCATCTTGTAAGCCATAGAGGTGTCTTCTAGCATTCCTGGTTTTCAGCCGGGGATACTACATATTCCTTTTCCTTTTAGCAAACTCATCAGACTGGTGACATGAACAATAATAAGATCTGTACACTTGAAACATAGTAATTCACCATCTAGAAGTTCACATTTTACAGGTTTTATTAGTCAATGCTCTTAGCAACAAGAAACAGAATTAAGTATTCCCTACCCTTTAAGATTGTTTATGAAAATTAAGTAAATAATGCATGTAAAACACCTAGTCAAGATGAAAAATGCTTTGCGATACCACTTCCCTGAAGAGTTATTTGGTGGTGAAAAATGTTGGTTACCTTAGCACAGCCATACAGATTGCAAGCAAAGCTATAGTAGACTTCTAAAAAAAACAATGTATGAGGTAGCTTTGTACTCTGATCTGCTGTGCTGAGTCTGAGCTGGCAGAGCTCTGACACAGGCTGTTGAGTGCTTTTGTTCTCAATCATTCCCATTTCCCCAGCTCCCCACCAAAGGAGAGATCCTATTCAACACCCTATACAATAATGCACATTTTAGTTGGAATGACAGATATTAATCAATCACTGAAATATATCATTGTAAACACTGACAAATGCTATGGCAGGAAAAGTGCATATTAAAATAGGAATATGTTACCAAGGGCCCTGGTGTGGGCCAGCAATTTCCCTGAGGAAGTGTCATTTGAACTCAGATTAATAGGACAATTATAAGTTAATGAATTATTCCTTGTGAGGGAAATGGTCGGGATTGGGAGCCAGGAGGGAGTAGGGTGAATTAAAGTGAGTTAGAATATGGAGGACAGTGTCATGGCAAAGAAAAAGGCATTGTCTCCAGCAATATGGTGGGACAAACTGATCTGAACAGACCCCGCTCACCCAAAAAATATATAAATGCTTAACATTTAATAAAAGGTGATTTTAACTATATTACCAATTTCAAAAGGAAGCAAAAGAAATTTCCATAAGTCAGAATGAAAGAGAAAAAGGAAAGCTAGGGTGGTTAAGTCTTACACTGCAGGGATCCATCAGGGTTACAGACTAGATGTTGACCATCTGGGTGGGAGCTAATGTTCTAAAGCTCATGTACAGACAAGACACATGCCCGTGGGCTGCGTGAGGTGGGAGATAGGACCACACTCTCTGCAGGAGGCCCAGGGGCTCAATGTTTTCTCATCCTCAAAGATTTGATATATACCCACTCACTGATCTATAGAAATGTCTATCAAACTTTCCACTTAAATCAGGCTCCAGGTGGAAAAATAAAAACTGCAGCCCTGCTCCAGGTCAAGAAGTGAGATAGCTGTGAACACTACCTAAGCGATGTGGAAATATTAAGCAAAGAAAGGAAAACAAGAAGTTCTTCAGTGGACAATAGACAACCCTGAGGCTTCCAGCAGAAGAATACTCCATCACGCTGTGTAAGAAAATATTAACAACCTAGGGTGTATGAATACCTCAAATTTAAAAAAAAAATTAAAATTACACTGAAGATGAATTCCTAGGTAAAAATGAAAAGTTGTATCACAAAATAAACCACCATGGGGGAAAGTCAGAAGAAACAGCTTTTCCATGAAGTGAAAGAAGCTTAAGTTTCAAGGCTCCTTAGTTGCATAAACCTCTTCAAAGTTTGTGGGAGAAGCCTTGGTAATATGTTCTCATGGCTATATTTGTCTTCATAAAATTTTAAAGTAAGATTTCTTGGGAACTCCCTGGTGGCCCAGTGGTTGGGACTCCACAGTCCCACTGCAGGGGGCACAGGTTCGATCCCTGGTTGGGGTACTAAGATCCTGCAAGCAGCGTGGCCAAAAAAATAAAATAAAAATAAAGTATGCTTTCTTAAGGGCAATCAATTTATACTATTGTTTATTTTCACTTCAATTTCCCTGTCATCACAGTTCTTCTTGTATTGAATGGTGGTAGAATGACCTGAATACTTTTTGTATTCACCTAAGAGAAGCTTACATTTACTGGGATATCCTCATGTGGTTCCCAGTCACTTTCTTGTCTAGGTAAGTTATTACTAACTGACTCAACGTAAGAATGGTTTCCAGACATACCCCTATGGCCCACTGGACCAACTCACTTCTTGTTGTGACTTTAAGGTGCTAGAACAGAGCTTGTATTGCAGAGTTTGTCTTTCTGTGCAAGCAGGCACCACAGGTATGTGGGTAGCAGAAGAGAAAAGGGGGTTGTGGAGCAAAGTGTTAACAATTGACAAGACTGAGTTCATTGTACTATTCTTGCAACATATTCTAGGAAACAAAAATACAAACTTAGGAAAAGATACAAACTTGGGAAATACAGAATGAAAAAAGAAAAAAAATTATAATTGGTTGTTTATCATTTTTTAAAAATTTTCACTTTTATATCTAAATTTGTATTAGTAATTTTGTATTTTTAACTTATAGAAGACCTTAAAAATTATACAAATGTCAAGTCCCACCAAACCTAGATCAACCACTGGTCAGAGCAAATAAAAAGATTTTAAAGCCAAAGGAATAGAAATAAACCTCTACTTACCCAAGGAAAAAAAAATAATTTGAAGGATATAAAATAGGCATGTTTAACATGATTAAAGATACTTTTAAGAAAATTAAATTTTAAAGAGAAAATATACTATATGAAAAGCTATAAGATATGTTGTGAAAAAAGCAAGCAGAATTCTGAAAATAAGAAAATATACTCATGGACATTTAAAAGCAAATGGTCAGGTATACAGACATCTTTGAATATAAAATTAATTAACAAAAAAGTAAATATTAGAATATAACTCAGAAACTAACACAGAGAAATGAAGAGGTAAAAAGTTTGAACAGGATATCAAGATACATATATCATTGAATGAAAAGTCAAAATATGTATTTAATAAAGTTCCATTCCAGAAGAGGATAATAAAGAAAATGAAGAGAAAGACTATTCAAAGAAGGAATAGTTAAGGATTTTTTAGAATTGAAAATGAGTCTTCAAATTGAAGACACACACTGAATCAATGAAAAGTCAGATATATCATGCTAAAATAGCAGAAGCTCGTGAACACAGAGACTATATTAAAAATAACTAGAGAGAAAAATGGTTTATCATCAAAATAATAAGAATTAGACTGATGGCAGACTTCTCATCAGCAATAATACATGCCACATGACAGGCAGAGTAAATGAACTGATAGCACAGAATTCTATAAAGAAATCTTTAAATTGAGAGGAAGTGAAGATTTTTGCAAGAAAAAAAAACTAAATTTTTTTACTCTTCACAGGCCCTTAATGAAAAACTACTCTAGGAGAAATATGCTGCATACAAGAAATAATGATGAGCATTAGAAAACATATACATATTAGTGAATCTAAATAAACACTCTACAAATTCATAATCATAATTAACAGTTTGGGAAAGGTATAACAGAAGGTGGAAATAAATTGCTAATATATGAGGAAGAGCTTTTTACTATTTGTAAGGATAGAGATATTCATTTAGTTTTCATTAACCTAGGTAAAAATGCTAATTTTAAAAATAAATCTTAAATAATGAGTTTAAAACTTCAAACCAAATAGAAGAAAAATTGAGGTGAGTGATTAAGAGAATTTTATTTTCCTAGTAGAAGACAGGAAAGGAGGGGAAAAAAAGGAAAAAAAATAAATAGAAAATACAAATTAAAATGACAGTAATACTTCTAAATATATCAAGAATTACAACAATAGAAATGATTGTATGTACCTATCTAAAAAATAGGGATTCTATAATTGGATGAACAAAATCCCATTATCAAACTAAATACAATTTATAAGAAACACATAAAATGTAAGAATACAGAAATGTTGACTAGCCTCTTAGATAGTCTCATCCAGCAGAGCGTAGGCAGCAAAAGCAAGAAGAACTACAGTCCTGCAGCCTGTGGAACAAAAACCACATTCACAGAAAGATAGACAAGATGAAAAGGCAGAGGGCTATGTACCAGATGAAGGAACAAGATAAAACCCCAGAAAAACAACTAAATCAAGTGGAGATAGGCAACATTCCAGAAAAAGAATTCAGAATAATGATAGTGAAGATGATCCAGGACCTCGGAAAAAGAATGGAGGTAAAGATCAAGAAGATGCAAGAAATGTTTAACAAACACCTAGAAAAATTAAAGAACAAACAAACAGAGATGAACAATGCAATAACTTAAAGGAAAATTACACTAGAAGGAATAAATAGCAGAATAACTGAGGCAGAAGAATGGGAAAATGACGTGGAAGACAGAATGGTGGAATTCACTGCTGCAGAACAGAATAAAGAAAAAAAAATGAAAAGAAATGAAGACAGCTTAAGAGACATCTGGGACAACATTAAACACAACAACATTCATATTATAGGGGTCCCAGAGGGGAAGAGAGAGAGAAAGGACCTGAGAAAATATTTGAAGAGATTATAGTCAAAAACTTCTCTAACATGGGAAAGAAAATAACCACCCAAGTCCAGGAAGTGCAGAGAGTCCCATACAGGATAAACCCAAAGAGAAACACACCAAGACACATAGTAATCAAATTGGCAAAAATTAAAAGACAAAGAAAAATTATTGAAAGCAGCAAGGGAAAAATAACAAATAACATACAAGGGAACTCCCATAAGGTTAACAGCTGATTTTGCAGAAGTAACTCTACAAGCCAGAGTGAAGTGGTATGACATATTTAAAGTGATGAAATGAAAGAAGCTACAACCAAGATTACTCTACCCAGCAAGGATCTCATTCAGATTTCATAGAGAAATCAAAAGCTTTACAAACAAGCAAAAGCTAAGAGAATTCAGCACCAGCAAACCAGCTCTACAACAAATGCTAAAGGAACTTCTCTAAGTGGGAAACACAAGAGAAGAAAAGGACCTACAAAAACAAACCCAAAACAATTAAGAAAATGTCCATAGGAACATACATCTTGGATAATTACCTTAAACGTGAATGGATTCAATGCTTCAACCAACAGACACAGGCTTGCTGAATGGATACAAAAACAAGATGCATATATATGCTGTCTACAAGAGACCAAATTCAGACCTAGGGACACATACAGACTGAAAGTGAGGGGATGGAAAAAGATATTCCATGCAAATGGAAATCAAAAGAAAGCTGGAGTAGTAATACTCATATCAGATAAAATAGACTTTAAAATAAAGAATGTGCAAGAGACAAGGAAGGACACTACATAATCACCAAGGGATCAATCCAAGAAGAAGATATAACAATTATAAATATATATGCACCCAACATAGGAGCACCTCAACACATAAGGCAACTGCTAACAACTATAAAACAGGAAATTGACAGTAACACAAAAATACTGGAGGAATTTAACACCTCATTTACACCAATGGACAAATCATCAAGGCAGGAAATTAATAAGGGAACACAAGCTTTAAGTGACACAATAGACCAGATAGATTTAATTGATATTTATAGGACATTCCATCCAAAAACAGCAGGTTACATTTTCTTCTCAAGTGCACACGGAACATTCTCCAAGATAGATCACATCCTGGGTCAGAAATCAAGCCTCAGTAAATTTAAGAAAATTGAAATCATCTCAAGTCTCTTTTCTGACCACAACGCTATGAGATTAGAAACCAATAACAGGAAAAAAAAAAAGTAAAAAACACAAACACATGGAGGCTAAACAATACATTACTAAATAAACAAGAGACAGTGAAGAAAGCAAAGAGGAAATCAAAAAATACCTAGAGACAAATGACAATGAAAACATGATGATTCAAAACCTATGGGATGCAGCAAAAGCAGTTCTAAGATGGAAGTTTATAGCTATACAATCCTACCTCAAGAAACAAGAAAAATCTCAAATTAACAATCTAACTTTTTACCTAAAGGAACTAGAGAAAGAACAAACAAAACCCAAAGTTAGCAGAAGGAGAGAAATCATAAATATCAGAGCAGAAATAAATGAAATAGAAACAAAGAAAACAATAGCAAAGATCAATAAAATTAAAAGCTGACTCTTTGAGAAGATAAACAAAATTGATAAACCATAAGCCAGACTCATCAAGAAAAAGAGGCAGAGGACTCAAATCAATAAAATTAGAAATGAAAAAGGAGCAGTTACAACAGACAACACAGAAATACAAAGCATCCTTAGAGACTACTGCAAGCAACTCTGTGCCAATAAAACGGACAACTTGGAAGAAATGGACAAATTCTTAGAAAGGTATCACCTTCTAAGATTGAACCAGGAAGAAATAGAAAATATGAACAGACCAATCACAAGTAATGAAATTGAAAGTGTGATTAAAAATCGTCCAACAAACAAAATTCCAGGACCAGATGGCTTCACAGGTGAATTCTATCAAATAATTAGAGAAGAGATAACACCCATCCTTCTCAAACTCTTCCAAAAAATTGCACAGGAAGGAACACTCCCAAACTCATTCTATGAGGCCACCATCACCCTGATACCAAAACCAGACAAAGATACTACAAAAAAAGAAAATTACAGACCAATATCACTGATGAATATAGATGCAAAAATCCTCAACAAAATACTAGCAAACAGAATCCAACAGCACATTAAAAGGATCATACATCATGATCAAGTGTGATTTATCCCAGGGATGCACGGATTCTTCTATATATGCAAATCAATCAATATGATACACTATATTAACAAATTGAAGAAGAAAAACTATATGATCATCTCAATAGATGCAGAAAAAACTTTTGACAAAATTCAACATCCATTTATGATAAAAACTCTCCAGAAAGTAAGCATAGAGGGAACCTACCGCAACATAATAAATGCCATATATGACAAACCCACAGCAAACATCATTCTCAATGGTGAAAAAGTGAAAGCTTTTCCTCTAAGATCAGGAACAAGACAAGGATGTCCACTCTCACCACTATTATTCAACATAGAGTTGTAAGTCCTAGCCACAGCAATCAGAGAAGAAAAAGAAATAAAAGGAATACATATTGGAAAAGAAGGAGTAAAACTGTCACTGTGTGCAGATGACATAATACTATACACAGAGAATTCTACAGACATCACCAGAATACTAGAGCTAATAAATGAATTTGGCAAAGTTGCAGGATACAAAATTAATGTGCAGAAATCTCTTGCATTCGTATACACTATTGTTGAAAAATCTGAAATAGAAATTAAGGAAACACTCCCATTTACCATTGCAGCAAAAATCATAAAATACCTAGGAATAAACCTACCCAGGGAGACAAAAGCCCTGTATGCAGAAAACTATAAGACACTGATGAAAGAAATTGAAGATGATACAAACGGATAGAGAGATATACCATGTTCTTGGCTTGGAAGAATCAATATTGTGAAAATGACTATACTACCCAAAGCAATCAATCTACAGATTCAATGCAATCCCAATCAAACTACCAGTGGCATTTTTTACAGAACTAGAACAAAAAATCTTAAAATTTGTGTGGAGACAGAAAGGACCCTGAATAGCCAAAGCAGTTTTGAGGAGAAAAAACAGAGCTGGAGGAATCAGACTCCCTGACTTCAGACTATACTACAAAGCTACAGTAATCAAGACAATATGGTACTGGCACAAAAACAGAAATATAGATCAATGGAACAGGATAGAAAGCCCAGAGATAAACCCATGCACATATGGTCACCTTATCTTTGATAAAGGAGACAGGAATGTACAGTGGAGAAAGGACAGCCTCTTCAATAAGTGGTGCTGGGAAAACTGGACAGGTACATGTAAAAGTATGAGATTAGATCACTCCCTAACACCATACACAAAAATAAGCTCAAAATGGATTAAAGACCTAAATGTAAGACTGGACACTGTAAATCTCTTAGAAGAAAACATAGGAAGAACAATCTTTGACATAAGTCCAGCAAGATCTTTTTTGATCCACCTCCTAGAGTAATGGAAATAAAAACAAAAATAAACAAATGGGACCTAATGAAACTTAAAAGTTTTTTCACAGCAAAGGAAACTACAAACAAGACAAAAAGACAACCTTCAGAATATGAGAAAATATTTGCAAACGAATCAATGGACAATTAATCTCCAATATATATAAACAGCTCATGCAGCTCAATATTAAAAAAACAAAACAAAACAACCCAATCCAAAAATGGGCAGAAGACCTAGACGTTTCTCCAAAGAAGACATACAGATAGCCAAGAAGCACATGAAAGGCTGCTCAACATCACTAATTATTAGAGAAATGAAAATCAAAACTACAATGAGGTATCACCTCACACCAGTTAGAATGGGCATCATCAGAAAATCTATAAACAGCAAATGCTGTAGAGGGTGTGGAGAAAAGGGAAACCTCTTGCACTGTTGGTGGGAATGTAAATTAATACAGTCATTATGGAGAACAGTATGGAGCTTCCTTTAAAAACTAAAAATAGAGTTACCATATGAGCCAGCAATCCCACTACTGGACATATACCCAGAGAAAACCATAATTCAAAAAGACACATGCACCCCAATGTTCATTGCAGCACTGTTGACAATAGCCAGGTCATGGAAGCAACCTAAATGCCTATCGTCAGACGAACGGATAAAGAAGATGTGGTACATATATACAATGGAATATTACTCAGCCATAAAAAGAAACAAAATTGGGTCATTTGTAGAGACGTGGATGGATCTAGAGACTGTCATACAGAGTGAAGTAAGTCAGAAAGAGAAAAACAAATATCGTATATTAACACATATATGTGGAACCTAGAAAAATGGTACAGATGAAACAGTTTGCAGGGCAGAAATTGAGACACAGATGTAAAGAACAGACGTATGGACACCAAGGGGGGAAAGTGGCATGGGGGAGAGGGGGGTGGTGTGACGAATTGGGAGTTTGGGATTGACATATATACACTAATATGTATAAAATGTGTAACTAATAAGAACCTGTTGTATAAAAAAAATAAATAAAATAAAATTCAAAAATTCCAAAAAAAAAGAAATGTTGACAGTAAAGGGAAGAAAAAAATATGAGTCAAATAATAATTGAAAGGAAGGTTACATAGTAACATATATTAAACTAATAAATAGTAGATTAACAGTATAGTGGGAAAAAGAATGATACAGTAGTTATGACCCTGCCTCTCAATATATAAATTAAAATTTTAGCAGAATTACAAGGAAAAATTTAAATATACATTATCATAACTGGACATTTTAACACATCTTTTTCCTGAAACATCAATTTGGTCAAATATTATTAAGAATAGAAATTTGAATAGAATAAATAATCAACATGCTTGATAGATAGGCATATACCCCCATACCTGTAATTTAGATAATATATTTTTTTCAAAGGACAATTTACAAACATGAACAATTTTTATAACTGTTTCTTTGAAAAAATGTGTATATATGAACATATAAAATGTATTTCATTGAACTTATACTTTTGAAAATAATTGACAAACAATTCAAGAGAAAAATTAGCAAAAGATATTACCAGGCAGTTTTAAGGAGACAATGTCTCTGGTCAATAAACATGTGAAAAGTTGTTCATTCATTAGAAAGGTGCAAATTTAAATAAGGTGAAATTCCCTGTCCATCAGGTTGGCAAAAATTATATTACTATTCAATTTGCTGGTGAGCAGAAAAAAGAACTGGGAAATTTATATAATATCAAAAGGGAATACTGGAGCAAACGCTTTGAAAGAAATTGTTAATATCTATAAGAGTTGAAAATATTCAATGGCCTAGTGACTCTGACTTATAAACTCTAGAAAAGTAGATATATATATATATATATATGTGTGTGTGTGTGTGTGTGTGTGTGTGTGTGTATGTGAAAATATATAGATATATATCTAGAAAATATATATATTCACATTGCAAATCAGAACATACACATGCATACTTATGCACATAACTGAAATAATTTCACAATATAATACATATACTTTTACATGCCTATTTGATAGAATTGTATTCTCTTCTCTTCTCTTCTCTTCTCTTCTCTTCTCTTCTCTTCTCTTCTCTTCTATTCCATTCTATTCCACTCCATTGTATCGCATCCATTTTACTCTCCACTTTACTTCAATCCAATCCATCCCATTCTGGTCACAAGCCATTCAGTTGATTTTAAAATACCAATTGATCATGTCCCTTAATTTGAAAATCATCCTGCTAGAAAAATTCCCACACATGCTTAGAATCGTCCAAAGGTATCTGCAATAATGAAATGTGTGATCAGTCTAAATGTTATTAAGTCAAAGAATGGATAGATAAATAATTATACAATCATACAGAGGAATTCTCTGGGGCAGTTGGACTCCTAATTTACCTGGGACAGTCCCTATTTCCTCCTATTATCTCTTTATCCCACCTGGTTGGTTCTCCCTTCCACTTTCAAATGTGTCAAAGTTTGGAATGATAAAGTCAGGGCCAGCTTCATGGGCATGTTACCAGAACAGTCACCGAAGATGCCACTTTCAGATGGGCTGCATTCTTGGAGCTTAATGCTGTGCAGTGACTGTCTTGAAATTCTTAATTATATTATCCTTGAATTAGTATTTTCAAAATGAAGTTGAGGTAACAATGGAATATGTGTGGGGTAGAGAGGTTTGGAGACTTGGATCCTATATGGTCCTACCTCATGCCCCCTCCTCACCTTCCTGGGTATAACTTGGCTCCCTGTTTCTCTACCTGCTGGTGTCATGGGTCCCACCTGTCCCCCTACTACTGCTACTGTTCTTTTTTTTTTAAATTTTATACAATTTTTAAAGGTTATACTCCATTTTCAGTTATTACACAATATTGGTTATATTCTCCATGTTGTACAATACATCCTTGATCCTATCATATACCCAATAGTTTGCACCTCCCACTCCCTCACCCCTATATTGCCCACCCTCCTCACTAGTAACTCTATATCTGGGAGTTTGCTTCTTTTTGTTGTTGTTGTAGTCATTAGTTTGCTGTATTTTTTAGATTCCACTTATAAGTGTGTAAGTGATATCATATAGTATTTGTTTTTGTCTGACTTGTTTCACTTAGCATAATGCCCTCCAAGTCCATCCATGTTGCTGCAAATGGCAAAATTTTGTTCGTTTTATGGTTGAGTGGTATTCCATTATATATATATAATTATATATATATATATAAAATATCACATCTTCTTTATCCATTCATCTGTTGATAGACACTTAGGTTGCTTCCATATCTTGGCAATTGTAAATAATGCCGTTGTGAACATTGGGGTTCATGTATCTATTCAAATTCGTGTTTCTGTTTTTTTCAGATACATTCCCAAGAGTGGAATTGCTGGGTCATATGGTAGTTCTATTTTCTGTTTTTGAGAAATCTCCATACTGTTTTCCACAGTAGCTGCACCAATTTACATTCCCACCAACAGTGTACAAGGGTTCCCTTTTCTCCACTTTCTCGGCAACATTTGTTATTTGTGTTCTTTTTGAAGATAGCCATTCTGACATGTGTGAGGTGATAGCTCACTGTGGTTTTGATTTGCATTTCCCTGATGATTAGCTATGCTGAGCATTTTTTTGTGTGTCTGTTGGCCATCTGAAGATGCTCAGCCTGCCACTGTCCATTAACTGCTGCCACACTCTGTCCGAGGTCCAGGGATGGTTGGGGTCAGCTGAGTGCTCTGTGATGTTCTGGGCTGGGATATGGCACAGCACAACTCCTGAGCTTCTTGTCCAACCCTGATCCACGTAGGAGCACAGAGGCGGAAATCCTGTAGGAGTTGCCTGTCGGCTGTGGGTTGCGGCATCAGGCCTATGAGAAGGAGAGATGCCTGAGAAGGGAAATAACTCCATTCCTGAAGAAAAACAGCATTAAATAGCAAATATGATACACCATGGCAGATAAGAAAAAAAATGTAGAAGAAAGACCAATTTTACATTTTAGTATCCTTTATGGCCCCTCCCCTCTTTTTTTCCCCGCTTTTTGAATAAGGTCCCAACAGATTTGGTTACTAGGCCTGGGTAAATTATATGATCACCTTAATAATATTTTGTTCTTTCACAGATCAGTGAGAAGCCATTAAACTGTTTTCATCAAGGAATGGTATGATCAGATTTACATCCTAGAAGGTTGACCCTTTAACTTCTGTTCCTGCTGTGAGTTCTAGTGTCTGTCAACCCCACCTGAATGCTGTGTGCTAATACAATCACGCTTAAGCATTGGTTTTCAATTATTATGTACATATTGTAATCGTATTATAAACTTGAATCACTAGAAGTCAAAAAAGGAAAGAAAAAGAGCAATCTTCTGCCACTTGTCCTGTCTTCTTCCTAATCTGTGTCCACCCCCCTCAGGTGTTTCTCTCCACCTCTGATTGTCATCCATTTGAGCCCTTCTTGTGTGGGTGAAGGATCCTTTTGCAGCACTGCATGTGGCACACTTAGTGTACATTCAGATGATTACTTTTGTTGATTAGTTTTGTCAACTCCTCTCATCCTTTCAGCAAATTTAGTTGGATCACCTTGAGGGTACTTCAGTTTTAATTTAAATACATTTTTTAACTTGCTTGTACCCTTTGACAGCAGCTATCATTCAATTTGCTCCATGAGATATTCTGCATGTTTATTCTCCCTTTTTTTCCCCCTAAGATATATTGAGTTCAAAAAGAAAATCATAAAATAGGACTGAAAGGTGGCTTCCCGAGGTTATTATATGCCTTCCCTCTTCAGAAGGACTGCAAGGAAACCACCTCTGAGGAAGGAAGCCTTATACTATTTCCAGAGATTTCTGGAGAAAGGCAAATTCACAGGCTCCCTCCATACTCCTTTCAGGGTTAAGAGGCCTGTCAGGGAATTTTTCTTATATCTAAACTAAATCTAGCTTAATGTTCCGTTTAGGGCAGGCAAAGTACACAGTGTTCATTTAATAGTCGAACTAAGGCTTTCTTTTTGCTCTGACATGCCCCAAGGTGTTTTAGGACGGTGGTTGGATATGTCAGAGAGAAAATAGGTTTTATGTTATTTGGTCTGAATTTCCATTAGGTTCCTATTTGTCTGGACAAACAGGCAGGAGTGCCCATCTTTAAATAATGAGCTCGGAGTTTCCTGGGGAATTACTTACCAATGAGTGTTACCTTCAGGATGAGAAAAAATAGCTAATAAAATCATTCCTGAGGGTTATAAAACCTCAGTATGTAGTATGTGCAGCTTCAGCCTGGATAAATCTTGCCTCTCTAATCTATTTGGAAATTTTGAAAGAGTTAACAAAATAGTGAAGTGTAGAGAAGTAGTAGGTATTAAATATTTAGACATTCAAAAGGCTTTTGATCAGGCACCTACCCAGAGACATTTAGGATCAATTTCAGCCTTATGTAGGGCCCAAGAGGTAAGAAGTAAAATTTTTTCTTATAAAAACTTGGAGTTAAAAAAAAATGGATAACAATGAAAATGAAAAGTAGGAATAAATGATGCTATTAGCCTGAAGGAAGGTTAACAAGAAGGTAACCCAGGGAATGGTACTGGAACCGGATTTCTTACATATGCTAACATTAATCAATCTGGAAAGCCTTCTGAATAATCAGGTTGCAAAATATGTGGGTAACAGTGAACTATTAGCTTAATCAGGAATAGGGAACAATTTGAGGAACTCCAGAAGAACCCAACAAAAAATAGGTAGTAAAATATCTTTTGTCAGATAAAATTGAGCCAAGACAAGAGAAAGGCACTTCATGTTATAAAGAATAACTTAAGCTACTGATGCACTCTGGTGGATTTTGAATTAACTATAACCTTTCAGGAGAAAGGTCTAACAGTCATTATGAATATCTCAGTAAACATATCTGTCCACAGCAGAAAAACTAGGAAAAGTCTACAGAAGTGCAAGTGAAATGATTAGATGCATGCGAGAAATGATGGAAAAGGCCAGGATTATTTCATTTGGCAAGGAGAGAAAGAGGAAATTTGCTAGAAGAGGGTAAAAAGTGAAATGTTAAAAGAAAACATCTAGTTGAGTTCTCTTCCTCACTCTTTCTTGTAATACTAAGCATTCAAGTGAACTTAGATAACACAAAATCTAAATGAGAAGGAGGGAAAATGCTTATGTAATTCATAGTTAACATTAACAGCTCCCTGCATGGAATGTCATTGAGCCAGATACCAACTACTGAGCAAGGTATCACCTGGGTTACACATTCACAGGGGTGAGCTGAGATTAAACTTTCTCCATGAGATCCTATGAGAGACTGTGTGTGAATGTGTATTCTAAGTGGCTTTCAGTTGCTCTCATATTTGAATTAATTTATGTCTGTCTCTCTCATTAGGCTATGTATTCCTAGAAAGCAGGGATTTTTGTCTTATACACCCATGTGTCCTTCCCCCTTTCCTCTTTGGTGTCTAGTAATATGCTTTCCTTCTGCGGGGCACTCAGTAGGTACTTAGGTGTGGCTTGGGGGAGTGGGAGGGTTGAACAAAGGAAGCGATGATTTTCTTCCTAGAGTCTACCTTGCCCATACCACTCCCACCAAATGTCTATTTAACTCCAACTACACATATCCAGCAGCAATGAAACTTGAAGAGAAGACCTCAGAGAAAGGAAAGGAAGCAGGGAAGAAGGGTTGGGAGGTTTTAATCATTATTAACAAACTACCGTGTACCAGGAACTTTGCTATGCATTTTGTCGTGTCTTTTTATCAATACCTTAAAAAGCAGTTATTTTAGGGACTAGTCACCATTGTTTGGCAGAGGAAATGTTGTTTCTAAATTCCTTCGCTGCTGTGCCCCTGGCGCACTCCCGAGAATACAAAAGGGCTCAAGGAGCTGAGCTTTACTGTATTTCTTGGAAGCTCTCTACCTGAGAAAAACATAATATAGAACCAATAGGATGTATAACACAGAACATGTATATATACAAAGTAGAATATATATATATATATACATATGTGTGTACATGTATATATATATATATAGAGAGAGAGGAGAGAGAGAGAGAGAGAGAGAGACAGAGACAGAGAATGAGAGCGAGACAGAGAGAGAGAGAGAGAGAGAGAGGGAAAGATTTTAAGGAATTGGAACATGTGACTGTGGAGGCGGCTGGAGAGAAGACCCAGGAAAGAGTTACAGTTTGAATCCAAAGACCATCTGCTGGCAGAATTCCCTTTTCCTCCAGGGCAGTCAGTCTTTTTTTTTTTTTTTTTTCAGTAAGGCTTTTTGGATGGGCCCACCCACATTTTGGAGAGAAGTCTGCTTTACTCAAAGACTACTGATTTAAATGTTGGTCTCATCTGAAAAAAGAATACCTTCACAGAAACACCTAGAATAATGTTTGACCAAATATCTGTTTAAGTTGACACACAAAATTGCCCATCACAGTATGGCTGTCATACCCAGTCATTGGTGGGGAGCAGCTGACAGGAGGTGTGGCCTGGGCATGAAGGCAGTAGGGGATAGAGACAGTGCAGCTGCAGCTGGGGCCCCCATCAGTTATGGTCTCGGCAGCAGATCTGAGCAGCTTCACACACACTAAAGCAGTGATCAAGGCAGCACCAGAAGAGCTGTCTAGTATGTAACTGTAAGCAGGTGCCACAGATTTGAACAAAAGCAACAGACAGGCGAATGAGACCAAGAGAGCACATCTGAGACAAGAGCCAAACAAGTAGCCATGAATGAGGCAAAACGCTGGAGCCGAAAGGAGAGTAGAAAATCAAGGAGTGGCAGGATGAGCAAAAACCATTGTAAAACAGGCATCATGCAAGGTATTTCAAATGTAGAGTCTCATCTACTCTCTAAAATGTAATTAAGCATAAATTAGTATCATTGTGAAAAGAAAGACACTGAAGCTCAGAGAGACTATGTAACTTGGACAAATTCATCTGTCTATCAGTAAAGAAGCCAGATTTAGAATTTCTCTTCCTGATCTTAAATCTCATCTCTTTCTACTCTATGATACTAACTTTCTTATCTGTCTCAGGACCATGAAATCTAACTATTGAATGAAGAACCAGGGAAGGGGCAGCAGAAGCAAAGCATCTTTGGTATGAAGCAAACCATCTGCCTCTGCCGAAAAGCATCTTAATATATTTCCTACTGAGGCAACCTCCAGTCCCCAGCGGAAGTCCAGGCTCAGGTCTACACGTGAAAGCAAGAAAGTAATAGATTCAGTCAGGGAAAGCAGTGGGTATGAGGGCAGAGGCATGAGCTGATCCCAACACATCTTTGTGAAATGGGAATGAACTATCAGAAACAGAAGGCAGTTTTCCTTTGAAAGTCTGTCACATTCACAGTGAGGGTGATAAAAGACTTTGCTTCCTTGCCTTTTAGGTGACTTCAATATGGCCAGACTTTGAAATCTAATACTGTACTGAATTTTGTATTGAATGTGGTGGTGCAATATTGAACTATAAAAGAAGAGGCTGGAACAGTACTTTTCAAATACTTGCTGCTCAGAATCTCTCTGCCCTTTTCCACTTACAGGTATGATCTTATCTATTGATATTTTCTGTCTGAAAGGGCCCTCTGTCTATTCTATCAGGTTGCCCTATCTTTCATTGCGTAATAGGCTGTATTTTGAAAATGAACAGCCCAAACAACTTCGATATATTGCTATTACAGTGCTGTTCTTTTGAAGAAATTCTTCACTTGGCATTTGCACTTTAATCAGACTTCAGGCTGCTGCGACAGCAGCGCCCTTCCATTGCCAGACCCTACCACAACACAGGCACTGGCTCCTTTGTACATCTCAATGATTTCTGTCATCCTTCACGCCTTGAGTGTCCCTTCTCTATCCTGAGCTGGTAAGGTGCAGCTGGAGGTTTTCTTCTGACCTCTTTCCAGCCATGCCCTTTGCTACCACTCTGCAGCAATCAGCAGACACACTGGGTGGCTGCCTTTATTCTTCTCCTTGTTCTCCTCTCGATGTCCACTTGAAGTGCTCCTGTATCACATGTGCAGGTCCTCATGGGCACTAAATCTAAAGTGAACATGACAGAAGGAGCTATTGGGTGGCCAAGAATCTGTGAAAAGCTATTTGTGTTCCCAGAGCAGGTGCTGAAGAGTCAGCCCCCTTGTGTAAACACCAAGCACTGAGATGGTGGTATTTTAGCTGCATTTTGGAGAATTGCTAAATGAAACTAGTCTGGGGACAGAATGTAATTGTACAGCTATGAGGAGCATCAACAAGCTACAGTACAAGTTATAAAAGAAACAAAGGGAATGATATTGTGCGTTGAGTGTCTCCTTGGCTGTGATGGCTGATGACACAGACCGAGGCTCCCAGCACCCTGAATACTTAAGGACGATGCTGGCAAAATGAGCACTCAGTCAGTGTGTATTTAATGGAAGTAAATTTAAAAGCAAGGGAAACTGTAGTTCTTAAGCTACTTGTGCGGGACGTGTTGTAGAGTTTTGGATGGTTGGGTGAAAATTAAGAACCCTCCTTGCAGAGACATGCACATACAAAAACTTACATTATTTTAAGTGGTCCTGTTACCCACCTAAGTTGCTGCCATGATCCTCATTTGAGATTTTCACATACTCGAGATTCTAAAGTAAAAAAAAAATCAGAAGAAGAACAATGGAGTATCAACAACCAGGGTTACATCCTCTGTGGCAAAAGGTTGATCATCTCACATTTAGATACAACCCCGACATTTACTGTTTATGTGCAAACATTTCTTAACCTCCCTAAAGTTCATCTGCTAAATAAGGATGAAGCATGATTTTTCGTCTCTGTGCTGTTGTGGCATTTAACGTGATAATTTATGTGAAATAGTTTATGCAACATTTCCAGAGAGCATAGTATCAATGTTATTATTATTGAGGAAATCTAAGCTGTTTAGTTTATTTTTTTGTTTGCTTGTTTCTTCCTTTTCTTCTTCCTTTTCTTCTTCTCCTTTTTCTTCTGCTTCTTGCTTGATATTTGGTAAAGAAAAAAAAATGTTGTTAGTATTTTAGTGGTTGTTCTGTATCCATGAAGTGTCACCAGCAGCAAAAATACTCAGATGTCCCATTAACATCTAGGGGGTTGTAGCAGTATGTGTTCCTTAAGTCACATTGTTTGAACAAAAAGCTTGGCATCAGAGCTTTCAAGACTGAGATTTGAATACTGCTTCCATTTATTTTAGGAAGGTGACACAAACTCTTGTACAACTGTACTTTCTAAAGTTTACCCATTTGGAAAGTGGGGGTAATAACCTAACAGGATTATTTGCGAATTCAAGAGACACTGTACTTAATATGTTGAAAATTGTAAAGCACTCTGCAAGAATTAGAGACCATTAGAAAATAAAGATGAGGGACTGCTAGTCCCACTGTGCCTTCACTGCCTGGATACCGTAAGGCTGAAATGAGCATTTATTTTGTCTGCTCACCCCCCTAATGGAGTCTGAATTGCTCTTCAGATTCCACATTGACCACCACGTGTGGGAATGAGAACTCTTACATTCTCTTCTATCAGGCACAGTGGCTGGTCTGGGTTGGGTCAATCAGAGACTTCGCCTAACATTTTCCAAGTTAGAATTTATGGAACAGGAGTTTTTCCTCTCAAGAAGCCAAGCTAGAAAATTGTTAGTCTGGAGCTTCAAGTGGCCATAGTTCAGCTTCAGGTGGAAAGCTGTTTTGAGAGAATGAAGCCAACATACAGCAAGAAGCATGGAGAATAGGACACAGAGAATCCGGAAGTGATTTAAACCCTAAAGTCCCAGAAGTTGCCCCAACCCCTGCTTTCTCAAGGCTTGGTTGTTCTAATGTTTCTTTAATTCTGTAATATGTTTCCCTTATCTCATTTTCTAAAGGTTCTTTGAGGTGGGTTTCTATCACTGGTACACAGTAAAATGCTGACTTACACAGATCCTGCAGGTGCCTTTAGAGAAGGGAGGGGGGACAACTGTCAAAATGATGTCTCCACACACCAAAAGAAAAAAAAAATCCCTCCATCCCCACTCTGGTCCTAGCCCAACCAAATTCAAGTTTTGTTGCCCATGAAAGCAATATGATTGGTATCATTTGCCTAAGAAGCCAAGAAGATATTTCTCCACAATTTACAGAATAACCTGTTCCTAAGTCCAGAGCTTGTGTGGGAAAGCCCTGGGCTCCTTGAACATTCACTGTGCCTCTTGAAGCCAGAATATCTTTAACAAGGCCAGCGGAGGGAAATGACATGAATAGAGCAATTCGGGTTGACTGGAGAACAGACAAGTGCAAGTAAGAGACAACAGCAGGAAAGAAAAGATTTCTGAGCAAGAGTAGCCTGCTACTGTAGGCTGCTCTTTTAGCTCATGGAACCCAATAATAATTTTCCCCAAGTTTCATATTTCCCGCCAGTTGAGTCCTATAATTACATGTGTAGGGAGTCTGAATTACTTTGCTTGTCAAAGAGGAGTGTTGTTTATAAGCCAAAAGCTAGCACACTACTTGGTCCTCAAGTCAAGAGAAGATGGATCTATCTGAATAGAAATAAGGGAATACCTAAAAACTCCCAGTTAATGCCAAGATAATCTGGAATTTTTAATTTCTCCAAAATCTGATCATAATGTTTTGTTTTAGGCCTCACAAGAATTAATCCTGTTACACTTTAAAATTTGAACTGTGACAAAGAAATATTTCAGCTAAAAAACATCCATCTTGAAAACCAAAACAGTAATGTAAACCTACTACAGAATGTGTCACCCTTAAAACACAACAGATACAGAGGCGAGGAATAAATATAAAAATGGGCTTGATAATTTTCCCTAAAGCTTGGGAACTTTCTCAACATGCCACAGAGTATACTACTATTTTATTTCTCAGGGCTATTTAGTAAAAATCTTCTATAAGAATTCCTAAAAGTGGTGGTCTTTCATCTTCTCCATCAGTACCCACTCCTGATGCCTACCCTCTTCTGTTGATACTTTTTTGTTAACAATTGTATTTGTGTTTTCTATATTTGATATTTCAGAACTTTCTCCATGCTTTATAAGGAAGTTGGCTAGTCTAAGGGTTTTTGTTTGTTTGTTTCTGTCTCTAGGTATTTAAAAAATCATTTTGTTATGTTAGTCCCTTCTTAGTTTCAAGGATGTCTGAAATTAAATACATTTGTAGAAATGGTTGTTAACTCCTTACTGTTGAACTCATTTTTGCTAGGTACTATTGAATATATGTCTGGAATTAATCTTTAAGGTAATTAATTTTATCATTTGCACATGTCACATATCCTCACATACTCATTTAAAAAAAAACCTTATATTTTAATACTTAATTTTTAACTTTATTTTATAGAAAGTTATTTTTTCCTTTAATTAATTCAAAGGAAACATTTTCTAATTTTCTACTAATATTTATATATACACTTTCCTGGTAACCCTATTCTACTAAACATAGATTTATAAATGTCAGAACAAACAACTCCTTATATGTGTCATTTAATAGATTTTTATTTTCTACTTCAATTTTCCCTAGATCCACTCAATTTTCTTTAAACAATTAGATATTAAACTTTATCCTTCAAACTATATTGATCTAAATGTGATTCATGTTGTCAATTGAGTTTTTAAAAATGTATCAGCCCGTATTCACACATAATTCAAGACGTGTGTAGTTTCCTAGTCTTCTGCCCTTTTGCCCTGAATAATGTATAGTAAATCCATAAGTACATGTAGCATATGTCAGAGTGAATTATTGAACTAAAAATTTAATATATGATCTGAAGAAAATACGACATTTTCACAGAAGGCAAACCATGAATCTCTTTGGGGCAATTTAATTTGACTCCTAGACTCTTATTTCAAGTATTTTTTCAAAGCATGCTGTTCTATATCTTTTACTTATAAACATATATTATTTTGCAGTTAATAAAAGTAAAAGTATTATATAAATGTTAAAGAAAGCCTTCATTTTTCTGCAGAAACTTTAAAATGTACTGGTGTGCAAATGTATGACAACTAGTAGAGTGCCTATATTGGCTAGTATTTGATTTGCTTTGATGTTTTTCAAATCTTTCTCCCACAATATACTTTTTGTATATCAATAATACACAAGCACATATCTAAATTAAAATAAAATGGAAGCATGTAAGAAAAAAGTGAATCTTCCCTTTTATTCATTATGGCCCCATCTCACACATGTACACACACACCATTATACTGCATTTAGTAGTTTGATTTTTTTGTTGTGGTTTGTTTAGATTCCACCTATGAGTGATACCATACACTACTTGTCTATCTCTTATTTCAGTTAATGTAATACCCTCCAGGTTCATTCATGTTGTCACAAAAGGCAGAATCTCCTTTTTTTAATGGCTGAATAATATTCCATTGTGTATGTGTCTGTGTGTGTTTATTACACCTGCTCTATCCATTCATCCATTGATGGGCACTTAAGTTTTTTATATGTCTTGGCTATTGTATATAATGCAGCAGTGAACATGGGAGAGCAACTATTACTTTGAGATACTGATTTAGTTTCCTTCAGATATACACCCAGAAGTGGGACTGCTAGATCATATGGTAGTTTGATTTTAAAATTTTTGAGAGACTTCCATATTGTTTTCCATCATAGCTATACCAATTTACATTCCACTAATAGTCCACAAAGGTTTTCTTTTCTCTACATCCTTACCAACACTATCTCTTGTCATTTTGTTAGTAGCCATCCTAACAGGTGTGATGTGATATCTCATTGTGGTTTAAATTTGAATTTCCTTGATTATTAATGATATTGAGAACCTTTTTGTGAATCTGTTGGCCATTTGTATATCTTCTATGGTAAAATGTCCAGTCAGCTCCCTTTCCATTTTTTAATCTGGTTATTTGGGTTTTCGCTATTGAGTTGTGAGCTTCTTATATATTTTAGTTATTAATCACTCATCAGATATATGGTTTGTAAATATTTTCTTCATTCCATAGATTGCCTTTTCATTGTGTTGGTTGTTTCTTTTGCTGTGCAGAAGCTTTTTAGTTTGATGTAGTCTCACTTGCTTTTGTTGTTGTTGCTTATGCTTTTGGTGTCATATCCAAAAAATCATGGCCAAGATCAATGTCAAGGAGTTTTTTCCATACGTTTTCTTCTAGAAGTTTTATAGTTTCGGGTTCTACATTTAAGTCTTTAATCTTTTTCAAGTTAAATTTTGTGAGTGGTGTAAGATAAGCATACAATTTTATTATTTTACATGTGGATACCCCAGCACCATTTTCCAAGCTATCTACTGAAGAGACTATCCTTTCCTCAGAGTGTTTTCTTGGCTACCTTGTCAAATATTAGTTGACCATATATGTGTGAGTTTATTTCTGGGCTCCCTATTCTGTTCCATTAGTCAATATATGTCTTTTTTTTAATCCTTTTTATTTCTGTGGCATATCTGTTGTAATATCTCCTCTTCTATTTCTGACATATTTGGGGCTTCTCTGTTTTGTTATCTTAATTAGTTTACCTAAAGTTTTTTCAATTCTGTTTATCTTTTCTAGCTCTTAGTTTTGTTGATCTTTTCTATTGTGTTTCTAGTCTATTTCATTTATTTCTGGTCTGATCTTGCTATTTCCTTTCTTCTGCTACTTTTGGACTTTGTTCTTTTTTAGTTACTTGAGGTATAAAGTTAAGATATTTGAGATTTTTTTTCTTAATGTAGGCATTTATCACTATAAATTTCCCTCCTAGACCTGCTTTTGCTACCTCCCAAAAGTTTCAGTATGTTGCATTTCCATTTTCATTTATCTCAAGATAATTTTTGATGTCCCTTTTTATTTCTTATTTGATGCACTGACTGTTCAAGAATGTGTTTTTAATTTCTACATATTTTTGAATTTTCTAGATTTCTTCTATTATTGATTTCTAGTTTCACACCATTGTGGTCGTAAAAACTACTTAACATGAATTCAAACTTCTTAAACTTGTTAAAACAAGTTTTAACAAGATTTTTTGTGTGACATAACATATGATCTATCCTGAAGAATGCTGCAGTGCACTGGAAAAGATGTATATTCTGCTGCTGTTGGATGGAATGTTCTAAATATGTCTATTAAGTCCAATGGTCTAAAGTTTTGTTGAAGTCTAATATTTCCTTGTTGATTTTCTGTCTGATGATTTTTCATTGTTGAAAGTAGAGTACAGAAGTTCCCAACTATAATTGCATTGCTGTCTATTTCTGCCTTCACATCCGTTAATATTTGCTTAATATAGTTCGGTGCTCTTATGTTGGATGTGTATATATATATATATACATATATTTATTCATTTATAATAGTTATATCCTCTTGGTAGATTGACATTTTTGTTTTTTGTCTCCTGTTACAGTTTTTTACTTAAAATCTATTGTGTTTGATGCACAAATATAGCTACTCCTCCTCTCTTTTGGTTTCTATTTTCTGGGAATATATTTTTTCCATTCTTTCACTTTCAGTCTATGTGTGCCCTTAAAGCTGAAGTGAGTCTCTTGTAGGCAGCATATAAATGGGTGTTGCTTTTATCCTTTCATCCAGTCTATGCCTTTTGATTGGAGGACTTAATTCATTTAAATTAATTTAAATTAAATATTGATAGGTAAGGACTTGTTATTGCTATCTTGTAAATTGTTTCCTGGTTTTGTTTTGTTTTGTTTTGTAATTTTGTGTGCCTTTCTTCCTCTTTTGCTGTCTTCCTTTGTGATTTGATGATTTTTCATAGTGGTGGAGGGTTCTGTGTCTGAGACACAGAGGAACATGGAACAGACACAGAGCCAGGGTCTGGAACACAGGCACATATGGAGAAGCTGTGGCTCTGGGTCTGAAGCATGAACAGGATTGGGGGGAGCTGACAGCCCTAATCCCAGCAGCTTTTTCTGGGGTTGGGGGTCTCAGCAGCATCTCCCTTCCCAGAGTTCTGTGTTAGTGATGAGTGTTGGTTTCCTCAATGAAAAAAGTTGCTGCTGTCCTCTATAGAACCGGCCACTGGGGTCTACACTGACAAACACTACAATGTCCTCTGCTGTGAAAGCTGTGGAAATTCTGTGGTGGTCATGGGGATTACTGAGATCTTCAGTGGAAAGGGTTGCCAGGGTCCTCTACAGAGCAAGCTACTAGGGACCATGATGGCACCCACCATGTTGCTGATTCAAACAGTCCCCACTCTTCTTTGTTCTTAGCTGTTTCCAGATATTTCCACTGAGCTGATCTCCCTAGCAATCATTTCTGTGCAGTTATTCCCCTTTTTTTGCTCCACTGTTCTGCTATGGGTTTTTAATTAGACTCTGGGGCCTTCCCAGGGTTATTTTCAGTCATACATAGCTGCTTAATTATTGTCTTCATTGGGGGAGGAAGGCTAGTATCTCTTACTCACCATCTTGCCAACATCACCACTAAAATTTGTTGTTTTATACCATCAAGTTTGTGGCAGCAAATAGAAAATAAATGCAAATTGTTTAGTAAATATGAGTGATGGAGATTCATCAGTCCAGGGAGACTATCCTGGATTATCTAGGTGGGCCCAATCTAAACACATAAATCCTTAAAAGCAGAGAACCTTTTCTAGCTATGGTCAGAGAGGAAGATATGAATACAGAAGAATGATCAGTGAAATGCAATAGTGTTTGTTTTAAAGGTGGAGGAAGTGGGCTATAAGCCAAGGATTATGTATTCCCTGTAGAAGCTGGAAAATGTAAGGAAATGGATTCTCCCCTGGAGTCCCTAGAAAGGAACACAATACTGCTGACATCTTGATTTTAGCTTGCTGCAATATCCACATATTTCACAATAATCAAAAGAGATCAGGCATATTGCACCAATGTAAGAGTGAGGAGTCTAAGCATGCCCAGACCAACACACCTCCTATGTCAAAGACTGAGGTTGGCCTAAGGCTGACAAACTTATGGGGGTTTTATCCCCACCCTTCTCCCCACCTCAAACAATCAAATATCCAAGTTTTTTAAAAAGTCTGATGGACACTTTTCTTATGGTATCTTATTTTTATTTATTTTATTTTTTTCTAGCCATGCCACACAGCTTGCAGGATCTTAGTTCTCCAACTAGGGATTGAACCTGGTCCCCCAGCTGAGAGCAACGAGTCCTAACCACTGGACTTCCAGGGAATTTCCTTCCTATGGTATCTTAGAAAAATCATTATATGATCTAAAAAGTGGTGCAATATCATTTGTTCATTCAACAAATATTTATTGACCTTTACTAGCTGTCAAGTACTATAGTAATCACTGTAGATACAACTATGAATATAACAGTGACTGCTCTCAAGAAACTCTTCAGATTGAGTAAGAGATTGGTAAATAAATGGAAAGTTTCATTATGGAAGGAAGGGGGTATCATAATAAGGATAATCTCATGGAGCAATGAGATAAAACAGAAGGGGCTCCTAGTCCAGGTTTTGACGAGAAATTCTTTCCTAAAAAATTGTAGGAACATTAAGAAATAGTAAGAATGATACTTCCAAGCTGAGAAATGAATGATGAGTAAAATTATATTTAGAGAAGAATAAGCCCTAATATTTTTTTTTTCTGGTCAAAGCAGAGAATAAAAAGAAAACAGCAAAAAGAAAAAAAAAAGTAATAAGGGGACAGTTTTTGCAGAATTTTATAAGCCACACTTAGGAATATGGAGACCACATATGTATTTTAAGAAGAGGAGTAACATAATTATATATGCATTTTTAAAAATATTTCACAGAGAATTGATTAATGCAGGATGTAACAAGAAATCAAAATACCAGTTAAGAATTCAGCAAGGTAGCAGGACACATACAGAAATCTGTCACATGTCTTTACACTAACAACAAAATATGAGAAAGAGAATGTGAAACAACAATCCCTTTTTAAATTACATCAAAGAAACCTCAAACACTTAACAACAAACCCGACCAAGGAGGTGAAAGACTTATATGCTGAGAACTATAAAACACTGATAAAGGAAATTGAAGATGATTTAAAGAAATGGAAAGATATCCCATACTCTTGGATTACAAGAATTAATATTGTTAAAATGGCCATACTACCCAAAGCAATCTACAGATTTAATAAAATTCCTATCAATCTACCCATGAAATTTTTCACAGAACTGGAACAGATAATCCTGAAATTTATATGGAACCATAAAAGACACAGAATTGCTAAAGTAATCCTGAGGAAAAAGAACAAAGCTGGAGGTATAACCCTCCCAGACTTCAGACAATACTGAAGTCACAGTATTCAAAACAGTATGGTGTTGGCACAAAAATAGACATATGGATAGATGGAACAGAATAGTGAGCCCAGAAATAAACCCACACACCTATGGTCAATTAATCTTCAACAAAAGAGGCAAGAATACACAGTGGAGAAAATAATTTCTTCAATAAGTGGCGTTAGGAAAACTGGACATCCATATGTAAATGAATGAAGTTAGAACACTCCCTCACACCATACACAAAAATAAACTCAAAATGGCTTAAAGACTTAAATATAAGACACGACACCATAAAACTCCTAGAATAGAACATAGGCAAAGCATCTCTGACTTAAGTTGTAACAATGTTTTCTTAGGTCAATTGCCCAACGCAAAGAAATAAAAGCAAAAATAAACAAATGGGACCTAATTAAACTTATAAGCATTTGCACAGCAAAGGAAACAATAAAGAAAATAAAAGGATGACCTATGGACTGAAATAAAATATTTGCAAATGATGCAACTGACAAGGTCTTAATTTCCAAAATATATGAACAGTTCATACAACTCAACAACAAAAAATCAAACAACTCAATCAAAAACATGGGCAGAAGACCTAAATAGACATTTCTCCAAAAAAGACATACAGTTGGCCAACAGGCACATGAAAAGATGCTCAACATTGCTAATTATTAGAGAAATGCAAATAAAAACTACAATGAGGTATCACCTCACACCAGTCAGAATGGAAATCATTTAAAAGTCTACAAATAATAAATTCTTGAGAAGATGTGGAGAAAAAGGGACACCCTACACTCTTGGTGGGAATGTAAATTGGTGCAGCCACTATGGCAAACAGCATGGAAGTTTCTCAAAAAACTAAAAATAGAGCTACCATATGATCCAGCAATGCTACGCCTGGACATATATCCAGAGAAAACTTTAATTTGAAAAGATACATGTACCCCAATATTCATAGCAGCACTATTTACAATAGCCAAGATATGGAAGCAACCTAAATGTCCATGGACAGGTAGGTAAATGGATAAAGAAGATATATATATATATATATATATATATATATATATATATATAGTGAGAGAGAGAGAGAGAGAGAGAGAGATAATGGAATACTACTCAGCCATAAAAAAGAATTAAATAATGCCTCTTGCAGCAATATGGATGGACCTAGATATTATCATGCTAAGTGAAGTAAGTCAGTTAGAGAAAGATAAGTACCAACTGATGTCACTTATATGTGGAATCTGATATGTGAAATATGATACAAATGAACTTATTTACAAAACAGAAACAGACTCATAGACGTAGAAAACAAACTTATGATTACCAATGGGGAATGGCAGTAGGGGAGGGATAAATTAGGAGTTTGGGGTTAGCAGATACAAACTACTATATATAAAACAGATAAACAATGAGGTCCTACTGTATAGCACAGGGAACTATATTCAATATCTTGTAATAAACCATAATGAAAAAGAATATAAACATAGCTGAATAAAAAAAAGAATATATATAACTGAATCACTTTGCTGTATACCAAAAACTAACACATTTTAAATCAACTATAATTCAATATATTTTTTTTAATAAAGAATACCAGTTAAGATATATTGCAATAATATTTGGAAGAGATAATGACATGACCTTGCAAAATTACAGAGATAAAAAGAAATGAATAATTTTGAAAGATATTCAAAAGTTATAATGAATAGCACTTGGTGATTATTTTGGTTACCTATGAGCAAACTATCCCAAAATTTAGTGGTATAAAACAATAGTAAAAATTATTTTTATTACTCATACATTTATGGGTCAAGAATTCATCCATTTTTAAGAAGAGACTGACCATTTTTGCTTCAGATGGTGTCAACTGGGATGGCTTAACCAGGGTCAGAAAGTTCATGATACTCTTATTCACTGTCTGAGGTCATGGTGCTGGCTGTCGGCTGGGAACCTGATTCTCCTGCCTGTGACCTCTCTACCTCTCTGTACATGGTCTCTGATCACTCAATAATCCAGTTCAAGCTTCTTTACACTGTGATGTGCTTCAAAGAGAATAAAAATGGAAGATGTGGGCCCTTTTAAGGTCTAAGCTGAGAAGTCTCACAGTGCCACTTCTACCACATTCTCTTCATCAGACAGGTTGCAGAGCTGACTAAAATTCAGGGAAGGGGAAGTAGACTTCAACCCCTTGATAGACAAATGGCAAAGTCACATTTTAAAAGGGCATGTGAGTGGGAAATTGAGGGGAATCAAAACATCAAAGGCATTACTTAATTAAATGAAGGGATGAAGTTATCATTAATGGTATGGAGAAAGTAACAGGAGGAGGACCAATTTGAGGGGAACACAACACGCTAGATTTTGAGTATATAGGTATACAGATGTATATAGATATCTAAGTGATACCCAAGATAAGATTATAAATCAAATAATTGTATTACTATTTTTTGATGTTCTAAGTACTTTGCAAATGGTTAACTAATTGTCATGACAACACTATGAAAAGAAGGTATTGCTATTATTTTATTAGCCTCATTTTGCCCATGGAGGTCAAGTTACATGCCCAAGTTCACACAGTTATTAAGGGACAGAAGCAGATTAAAGCCCAAGTAGTCTGGCTCCACATTTCTTAGCTGAACTACTTTTCTTTGCTAATTTTCAGTTAGATAGATAAACTTGTTTTTCTAGAGCTCAAGAAAAATATTAGATGATTTGGATACTTATAATATTTCAATGTTTAAATCAGAAATGAGTGAAATTAAAATTTAAAAAAAATTAACCTAGGGAAATATATATAGGGCTGAAAGATATAACCCTTTTCTTATTATCTTATATGTTTTCAGACATAATAGCAGGAACGATATGAACCTCTGATCTTACGGCAGAAATATTCATACAACACACACATTCTGGTGAGCTATTTAATTGTCCCTGGGAATAAATAGACAGTAATTAAGTGAAAATGCTATTCTGTCTCAATGTTGTGAAGTTTTAAGTTATTGCAGATGCAAAGTCCAGAGATGCCAGTTATAAGATATTTTTGGCTAACTTTTGTCCTTTAGTGTGCCATTTACACAATAGTGTGTGTTCAAAGAGCTTACTGTCTTTTAAACTCCTGTGATATTGTGATATAATAAAAAACATATATTTGGTTTTGTCCCTGGTTCCTGCACAGAGTTCCTAAAATCCTTGGAATTTCTTAGAGGGGTAAGAGAAGCATCTTTTGTTATTCGTAATAAGCCCCTTTCAATCATACCTGAGTTTATGCTAATAAGGTAAACCATGGGTGATGGAGGCCGGTTGCCAGCGAGCCAACCAACTTTTAGCTCCAGCCCCAGACCTCCAGGGAGGGAAAAGGAGCAGAAGATTAAGCTCAATTATAATGGCCAATAATGTAATCAACCATGTCTATATAATGGAACTTCCATAAAACTCTAAACAGTGGGGTTCTTAGAGTTTCTGATTGTTCAAATAGAGGTGCTGGGAGCATGACAGATCCAGAGAGAGCATGGAAGCTTCACACCCCCTCCTCCACACCTTGCCCTATGCATCTCTTCCATCTGGCTGTTTCTGAGTTGTATCTTTTCATAATAAACTGTTAACCTGGTAATAAACTGTTTTCCTGAGATGTCTAGCCTTTCTAGCAAAAGATCAAACCTGATGAGAGGTTCGTAGGAGCCCCCAGTTGATAGCTCATTAGTCAGAAGTACAGGTGACAACCTGACACTTGCGATTAGCGTTTGTAGTGGGGGTCGGGAACTGTTTTGTGGGACTGAGCCATTAACCTGTAAGGTCTGCACTAACTCCGGGCAGTTAGTGTCAGAACTGAGTTAAACTGTGGCACACCCAGTGTGTGTCCACTGAGAATTGGAAAACTGCTTGGTGTGGAAAAATCCATACTCCTGGTGGCAGAAGTGAAGAGAATGCAGAGAAAAAGAGGGTAGTTTAACTCCACACAACATGACAGAACATTCTGGGAACAATGACTGCTATCAGATGTCCCTGAATATTGATCGCTAAGGCATTTTCAAAGTACAGAAATCTTTGCTTTTAGTTGAAATTTGGCTCATTCCTGGAAACCTGACTTTGATTCCAATCCAAAATTCCCTTGTTACTTGTATAGTACATTCCCATAAAGAGGTTGGGGGTGAACTTTATCAAAAAAATTTTTACTGGCTTAGACCAGGGAAAAATACCCAATGAACCTATCAATTTGTTCTTTTTGAAAATGAATTCAGCTTATTATATCAACTCTATAAAACTGAATTCATAAATCTCAATGATATCTCTATAGCAATTATTTTTTTAATCAATGAGTTTACAAAACACTTCAATAACAATTCCTTTTATAAGTCACTTCTCAAAATCTGAGCAAGCATTTTTAGACAGTTCAGGTTCTGTGAATCATTCTGAAAAACTTGAATTAGAACATGATGATGGTGACACCAGAGTGTGAGCCAGACAGTAGAATCTGTCTTAAGGTCAAAAACTAAATCTTTAACCCCAGGAAGCTGTCACTCAGGTTCATTATTTTGTCAGAGAAGAAGTAGGGCCCATTGTAGCATCATATCTCTTATCACAATTTGTGTGTGGAGGAGAAAGCATTGAAAATGAATAAAAAAGCAAAAAACAAATTTATATGAAAATACACACCCTTTTGCCTGTGAAATGGCAGAATTGTATTTATATGCAGAAAGAAGCATTCCTTAACATATTGTTAGCCTAGATCTGACAGTCAGGAAATAGTTTAGTGTTAACATCCGCTGGAATAGAGCCCAAAACTTCCTGCTTACTCACAGTTGCTGTTCATGCCTGCAATATCCAGCAGAGAGATCCTTGTGTTCAAACTTCACAGTGAGTGTGGCCCAGACCAGGGCCACATGGCAAACATTCCTAGGCTTGGTAACCTGCTGACTAAGACTTTTCCTATGGATGCAAGAGAATTTCCCACTAGTCCCTGCTGCCTCTCTTTTAGCATTACTCTAATTTCTAACCCTAAACTGGGGTATAAGAGCAATTCAGAGAGGATCTAAACAAACTAAGCTCATTCTCATTCCAGGCTTTTGAACATGTTACTTTTTTACCTAAGATACACTTTCTTCTTCTATATTCAAAAAAATTGCTATTATCTCTTTAAGTCTCAACTTAAGCATCACTTTATCTACAGAGATTTCAGTAGTAACCTGCTCATTTAGGCAGGAGCCACATTCATGTGTTTCTGTTATATTTTATATTTTTCCTGATTTGTTTTTAGCTAGAAAAATTTACTTATACATACTCACAGAAGGGTAAGGAAGATTATAACAAATTGATCCGCAACTAAGAATTAATTAATATGTAACTTTAATTCTTCTGTGTGGAGTCCAGAAGAATTAAATCTCTATCCCTAGTCCTATTTGCCTCTGGCCTTGACCTAAGATAACTACTATCAGGAGTTTAATTTCAACACTTTAAATCCACTTCTAATTTTTGCACACACATACACACAAAAATTTCACTGAAAATAATATACCATTGCATTGTATATGCTGTACATTTAGAGAAATATACCATTTGTGTTGCAAACAACATGTTTTTGTAATATATCCATGTCAATAGTTATGGATGTAACTCATTATTTTAAATTACTGTGGCTTATTACATAATTCTTCTCTTGTATTTCACACATGTATACTGAATTTATTGACTGTTTATTTCTCAGAAAACTTCATGAAATTATGAACTTTGATCACTGGTGTTTCTCTCATTGCATAGCATAGTGCTTGCTAGTCTACTGGCAAATAGTAGAATACTGATTGAAGTTTGCTCTTACATTTACCTTGAAATGAGATTTGTGTATATATTTGAAAATCTGATTATTCAATGGCCTCCTCTTGCTTCTACTAAAGTTTGTAGAGTAATTCAGAGAAGATATTGATGAGGTTTTGTCGATTTAGATCTTTGGTCTTAACTTAGTGGGACTTTTGAGAGTCTTATTAGTATCATATACTGCTGGGCAACTAGTAAGTTATGGCAAGCTGTCTGAAAATGCATGCTGAATGCAGGAGAGCTCCTGCCCAGCGGGCAGGCCTGACTGGCATGACACACTACTTCTGCTTTCTCTCCAAACTTCAATTTTATCAATATGACAGTGGGAGGTGATAATACTTCACCTCCAGGATTAAAATGAAATAACTCATGTAGAGCCGTTATGTAGTGTATGGTACCCCCTGTGAATACAATGAACATTGGCAGTTATACAGATTACAAACTGTTAAGAGTCTCTACACTCTAGAATGCTGAGCAGTGCTACATATAAACATCTTTTGTGGGATAATCTCATTATGCTTTTTTGGAGAGACTTTAGAAACTCACTTTTACAATCACAAACAATACTCACTATGCCCTTCCTATAAAGAATAAGAGTACAAGGAGGAGAGGCATTAGATTTAGTCAGACCAGAGTCCAAATACTGCTAACTGGTTAGTTGGGTACTTGGGCTAAGCTATTTCACCTCCCTGAACCTCAGTTTTTCATCTGCCAATCGCAGGTTCTATCAGGGAGTGTCAGACTTCCTTGGCAGTCTAACATCATGACCTTCCCTGCCCCCAGCCTATGAAGGAGGAACCCTGATAAGAAAGCAAAGACAAAATAAAAATCACAAAGTACACACTGTGATAAGGGTGAGGTAAGTTCTTATGAGATAATTAAAGTCATTTTAATAGATCTGGACAACATCTTCTTTCTTTCCACCTGTATATTTGTTGCATCTTATGTGACAAAGTCAGCAGGGAGAATTTGGGATCCCTCTCCACCCATGTATCAAAAATAGGAACTAGATAGAAACTAAATAAAGAATACATGGAGCAGAATCTTCAAGAACCTTATTCGGCTCAGCACCCATAAAGGTAGTATGCTGAGCACAGATATGGGGCAGATAGACGAGCTATAGGTAAAATGTGTGTCTCTGCTTATGGTAAACTTTGCCCATAGAGGCTTTGGGAACCAAGTAATAGTAGACAGTTGGTGGCTGGATCAAGATTTGGGGTCCAAGTCTTCACCATTAAATTTTCCAGAGACCTTATATTGGTACCAACATCACAGAGATGTTACGGGGTCTAAGTGGAATGACATATAGAAAGGATTTTGCTTATCCTCTTCTTCCTACAAGTTTTCACTCTTAAGGATTTTGATAGGAGCAAATTCTAAGTAAAATGTTAAAATAAGCAGTGTTGTATTTGGCATTCTCTTTTCTACTTCTCCATCACCTGATATGTCATCTCTCTGTCCATTTTTGCAGATTCTTTGTCTAGCTAATCACAGGAGTTGGGTTTCTCCTTTGTTTCACCTTTGTAAATATGAGACTTTACCCAGCCTATGAGTAATCATGGATCTCAGCATCCTCAAGCCAATAATATTTAGCAATGTTCTTACCATCCAACCAACTAATCATCATGCCTTACCCAAAAACTTACCCTATGCAATTATGATTGAGTATAGACTCTTTAAGAAAGAATTTACTTCATCAGTCACTCACTCAGAACTAGCTATTATGAAAAACAAGCATCTATTAATAAGATGCTTTTTCACAGCTATTTCATTTTAAGGGAGGACTACTGAAGATTAAACAGGATTCCAAGCAATTAATTTCTATGTGGAATTTCAAGTATGGGAGCAATAAAGGTGTCTAGGTTATAGAAATTGCTCAAGATATAATTGCTGACTGATTGAATGAATGGAAAGATGAATGAGAGGTATTTTGTAAAGGGATGTCTTAATAGAATTTCTTGAACAATTGGACAATGTACCCCTGGACTTGATTGCTATTTCAGAAACCGAAAACCTTCACCTACCTTGTACCTATCATTGTTTCCAAGAATGCTCATGGGAGATCTGGCAGTGCAACATATCACAGGGTGGTAAAGGAGAATGAGTCACTGACCTTAGGTGATACCTGGAATGTGACCTGCAGACTGGAGTACACCTACCTTTTAAAATGTTTATTCTTACAAAGATCCTGAGTATTTATGGCTTTAAGGCATGAATTCTCTCAGGCTTAAGACTTAAATTAAAGCCATACAGAGTCAGCTTCAATAAGGGCCTCTGTTTCTCAAATTTTTTGACTACCACTTAGAAAGATAACACTGTACTGGGAGGTTACTCTTTTTGATCAGTCTCAACATTTTTCCAGCTATTCTCAACTCCCCTTCAAAACATTCTCCCACTAGAATTACATGAATATTGTGCACCTAAAGTGAATACAATGTTTGGAACAACAAAATATTGATTTCCCATTGTGTAACTTCCATTTATTTTAAACCAAAATGCAAGAAAGGGAAAGAGTTGGTAAGAGAGGACACTGATCTAACGCTTTCCGGTGATTCTTAAAAATTTCACACATTTCCAGTGTTGAATTCTGTTGACAGATACTTATTTCAGTCACATTTTGGCTTTATACATCTCTTCAAAATCTGGTTTAAAAAAAAAAAATCTAAAACCTTTCTTAAAGCTTAGTTCCTCTAGCCCAGAGTGATTCTAAAATTGATATGGAGAACATTAAACCTTAGCTGTTTGCCCAATGCAGTGTAATTCATCATAGTTGGTTTAATTCTTAGGACTTACTCCAAAATAGCCTCTAAAAGTATTGGCTGCTCCATAAATGCATGAAAAAGGCAGCTCTCTACCACCTCCAGCAACATGTACTTTGCTTTTGCAATCCTGTTATTATTCCAGCCTAAGAGTAATTTCAAATCCTCTTGAGCAATGTTCTATCATTTGTATATTCTATTATCTTGCTAAACATTTCCTAAACTGCTTTTCTCTTCATCCCCAAAGGTCAGAAGCATTTTACCAAGATATTTTTCTCAGTTAACATTATTTTATAAAACTACAGTAAATACATTTAACCATTGGTTATTTTGTTGTCTTTGTCTCATTTACTTGAGCAATTGTTGAAGACTTTGGCATTTGATTCCTTTAGATCAGGAAGTTTATGGGGTATTTTTCTCAGGTTTTATCATTTTTATCGCCTAACAGTTAAGTTAATCACTCTCCTCATTATCAACTTCTAGATAATTTTTTAGCCAACCATTTGTTAATTCTCTCATTTAAAGTCTCACTTAGTAATGCAAAAAACAACAAAAACAAGCATAAAAAACCTTACCTTGTGCTACCAGACTATTCTAAGCACTATATAATATATATATCATTGCATCTACATTTCACAATAACTTTATAAGGTTGGTTCTACTATCCTCATTTTACTGATAGAACTGAGGCTCAGAGAAATTAGTTTAACTTACCCAAATTTACACAGATAAATAGTACAAGCAGAATTGCAACAACTAAGTTTTGCTTTCAAAGCCTGACTTTTAGCCACTATACTATTCTATATTTATCAATGAATCACTATTTTGAGACATGGTGCTAGCTAGAAGGAGAGAAAAATGAATTAAAAAAAAAAAAAAAAAAACTTCCTTCACAAAGCTTTCAGTAGATAGCAATAGAAGAAAAAAAAATCTATATACACCAAAAACTGTAATACTTGGTATAAATATGACACAAATTTGAGAAAGATAAAACCCCTTCAAATGGAGGTTGAAAAGTTCCTGATGATTGAGGATGGTAGGTCAAATGAAACTTTTCATAAAAAAGGAGAAAGAAAAGATAGGGTAAATGTATTGGTTCATATAACTGCACTGTCCAAGAGTAGATCTGATGTCCAGTAAGCTTGATTGTGTGTTTAAATGGTGTGACTAGACCTCATTCTTTTTCTCCTTCTACTTCTTAGACTTATGTCTTCAGTATTGGTCCCATTCCCCCCTATGGTTCCAAAGCTTTGAGGCAACATACTTCCTGGTTTACAGGAGTTAAGAAAATCTGCTTCCTCAATAACTCACTCAAAATGTATGGAATTTATATTGGTCATGATAAGCCTGACTTGAGTCATCTATCTCCTAAATCAATCATTGTTGCCCAAGGGAGAAGGTATGCTAACTGGCTTAATTTAATTAGGGATTACCTCTGGGTTCTGGATGGGGTCAGCTGGAGGCACAAAGCACACAGTATGGAAAATCAAGATATTATCAGAAAAGGGAAGAAAGTAATGTCCATCACTAAGAATTTGCAACTTAAGATATCATGATTCATGTATGTTTTGTACTAAACAGAAAAAATTATATTTAATAATTTAAAATTGTGAAATGGTACTCTCAAAACCCATTTACTGATATGTTTTCCACTGAGTTGATATGAATTGATTCTTTATAAATTAACAATCCACCATCATGAAAATATGCCTTATTTTCTTCTGAGCTTTTCTTGTCTTGTTATTCCCCTCAAGGGAACTATGTTCCCTAGCTAAAGAGCACAGCTTAAACTCATTCTCAGGATGCCTTTCCTGACTACACTGTCCTATCATGCTGCCTTTGCCAAATTCTGATACTATTCTCTGCAGTTCACTCACATTTAGTATCACTGCTTGTAGTTATTTGTCTTTGTGTATATGGGTTGTCTCTTCAATCTGATGAAAATCTTCCTGAAGTCTGTACCTGACAATCCAGGCTAGTTGTGTATTAAAAATAAAGGGCATTTATAATTGAAGTTACAAACACTGTTCATTGTTGGTAATGCTTCTCAACTTGGTCGGGTGGCAGAAGACCTAGAAAGGCCTTGAAGTAATTATATTGTAAAATGAGAAAAAAAGTATATCTGATTTTATGCAACTAGAAATATTATTATATGATACATTAGCTATCATCCTAGAATTTATCAGATGATAATAAAAAGCAACAAAGATATAAAAAAAAAACTTTTGAGAGGGAAAATACAAAAATTTATTAGTGTATACGTATTGATGCTTTTCTGTTATATTTTGCCTCGCTTTGTTTTTCGGTGAAGTGGGGGAAATATAAGCCTTTTAAAATATTAGGGATATAAGTCCTTGAACACCTCACAAGGCCTTGGAATTCTATGGGGCCACAGTGTGGAACCCTCTGTCACAGTGGCAAAATGTTTATTCTTGCATCAACCTGTGAGATAAGTAATGACTACATATGTTATTAATTACAATGGAGTTCAGACTGCCTCAGTTATACTATTAACAGCATGGTCTCAAAATCTCAAATCAGGGAGACCTTCAAGATGGCAGAGGAGTAAGATGTGGAGATCACCTTCCTCCCCAAAAATATATCAGAAATACATCTACACGTGGAACAACTCTTACAGAACACTTACTGAATGATGGCAGACAACCTCAGACTTCCCAAAAGGTAAGAAACTCCCACGTACCTGGGTAGGGCAAAAGAAAAAAGAAAAAACAGAGATAAAAGAATAGAGATGGGACCTGCACTTCTGGGAGGGAGCTGTGAAGGAGGAAAAGTTTCCACACACTAGGAAGCCCCGTCACTGGTGGGGACGGGGGGTGGGCGGGTGGAAGCTTCAGAGCCACGGAAGAGAGCACAGCAACAGGGGTGCGGAGGGCAAAGCGGAGATATTCATGCACAGAGGATCGGTTCTGACCAGCACTCATCAGCCTGAGAGGCTTCTTTTTTAGCCCACTGGGGCAGGTGGGGGCTGGGAGCTGAGGCTCGGTCTTCGGAGGTCAAATCCCAGGAAGAGGACTGGGGTTGGCTACATGAACACAGCCTGAAGGGGACTAGTGGGCCACAGCTAGCCGGAAGGGAGTCCGGGAAAAAGTCTGGACCTGACAAAGAGGCAAGAGACCATTGTTTCAGGGTGTACGAGGAGAGGGGATTCAGAGCACCACCTAAACAAGCTCTAGAGACCGGCGTGAGCTGCCGCTATCAGTGCAGACATCAGAGACCGGCAGGAAACACTAAGGCTGCTGCTGCAGCCACCAAGGAGACTGTGTACAAGCACAGGTCACTATCCACACTGGGATATCCACACTATCCCTCCTGGGAGCCTGTGCAGCCCACCACTGTCAGGATTCCATGATCTAGGGACAACTTCACAGGGAGAACACACAGCACGCCTCAGGCTGTTGTAACGTCACTCTGGCCTCTGTGGCCACAGGCTCTCCCCGCATCCGTACCCCTCCTTCCCCCAGCCTGAGTGAGCCAGAGCCCTCTAATCAGCTGCTACTTTAACCCTGACCTTTCTGAGCTAAGAACAGATACCCTCAGGTGACCTACATGCAAAGGCAGGCCCAAATCCAAAGCTGAACCTCAGGAGCTGTGCAAACAGAGAAGAGAAAGGGAAATTTCTCCCAGCAGCCTCAGGAGCAGAGGATTAAATGTCCACAATCAATTTGATGTACCCAGCATCTCTGGAATATCTGAATAGACAATAAATCATCCCAAAATTGAGGTGGTAGACTTTGAGAGCAACTGTAGACTTGGGGTTTGCTTTCTGCATCTAATTTGTTTCTGGTCTTACGTTTGTCTTAGTTTAGTATTTAGAGTTTATTATCATTGATAGATTTGTTTATTGATTTGGTTGCTCTCTTCCTTTTTTTTATATATTTAGATATATATATATTTTTTTCCTTTTTCTCTTTTTGTGAGTATGTAGGTGTATGCTTCTTTGTGTGATTTTCTCTGTATAGCTTTACTTTTACCATTTGTCCTAGGGTCCTGTCTGCCTGTTTCTTTCTTTTTTTTTTTTTTAAGTATAGTTTTTAGTGCTTCTTATCATTGGTGGATTTGTTTTTTGGTTTGGTTGCTCTCTTCTTTCTTTCTTATCTTTTATTTCTTTTTTTATTACTTTTTAATTTTAATAACTTTATTTTATTTATTTTTCCTTCTTACTTTCTTTCTTTTGTTCTTACTCTCTCTCTTTCTTTCTTCCTTTCTCCTTTTTGTTCTGAGCCATGTGGCTGACAGGTCTTCATGTTCCGGCCGGGTGTCAAGCCTGTGCCTCTGAGGTAGGAGAGCCTAGTGCAGGACTTTGGTCCACCAGAGACCTCCCAATTCCATGTAATATCAAACAGCAAAAGCTCTCCCAGAGATCTCCATCTCAATGCTAAGACCCAGCTCCACTCGACAACCAGAAAGCTACAGTGCTGGACACCCTATGCCAAACAACTAGCAAGACAGGAACACAACCCCACCCATTAGCAGAGATGCTATCTAAAATCATAATAATGTCACAGACACCCCAAAACACACTACTGGACACAGTCCTGCCCACCAGAAAGACAAGATCCAGCCTCATCCACCAGAACACAGGGACAAGTCCCCTCCACCAGGAAGCCTACACAACCCACTGAAATACCCTTACCACTGGGGGCAGACACCAAAAACAATGGGAACTACAAACCAGCAGCCTGTGAAAAGGAGACCCCAAACACAGTAAGTTAAGCAAAATGAGAAGACAGAGAAACACACAGCAGATGAAAGAGCAAGGTAAAAACCCACCAGACCCAACAAATGAAGAGGAAATAGGTAGTCTACCTGTAAAAGAATTCAGAGTAATAATAGTAAAGATGATTCAAAGTCTTGGAAATAGAATGGAGAAAATACAACAAACGTTCAACAAGGACCTAGAAGAACTAAAGAGCAAACAAAAAATGATGAATAACACAATAAATGAAATTAAAAATCTCTAGACTGAATCAATAGAAGAATAACCGAGGCAGAAGAATGGATAAGTGATATGAAAGATAAAAGAATGGAAATAACTACCACAGAGCAGAATAAAGAAAAAAGAATGAAAAGAACTGAGGACGGTCTCAGAAACCGCTGGGACATTAAACAGACCAACATTTGAATTATGGGGGTCCCAGAAGAAGAAGGGAAAAAGAAAGGGAATAAGAAAATATTTGAAGAGCTTATAGTTGAAAACTTCCTTAATATGGGAAAGGAAATAATTAATCAAGTCCAGGAAGCACAGAGAGTCCCATACAGGATAAGTCCAAGGAGAAACCTAGCAAGACACATATTAATCAAATTATCAAAAATTAAATACAAAGAACAAATACTAAAAGCAGCAAAGGAAAAAAAAAAAACAACATACAAGGGAATCCCCATAAGGTTAACAGCTGATCTTTCAGCAGAAATTCTGCAAGCCAGAAGGGAGTGGCAGGACATATTTAAAGTGATTAAAGGGAAAAACCAATAACCAAGATTACTCTACCCAGGAAGGGTCTCATTCAAATTTGATGGAGAAATTACAAGCTTTACAGACAAGCAAAAGCTAAGAGAATTCAGCACCACCAAACCAGCTTTACAACAAATGCTAAAGGAGCTTCTTTAGGCAGGAAGCACAAGAGAAGGAAAAGACCTACAATAACAAACTCAAAACAATTAAGAAAATAGTAATAGGAAATACATATCAATAATTACCTTAAATGTAAATGGATTAAATGCTCCAACCAAAGGACATAGACTGGCTGAATGGATACAAAAACAAGACCAGTACATATGCTATCTACAAGAGACCCACTTCAGACCTAGGGACACATATGGACTGAAAGTGAAGGAAGAGAAAAAGATATTCCATGCAAATGGAAATCAAAACAAAGCTGGAGTAGCAATTCTCATATCAGACAAAATAGATTTTAAAATAAAGACTAATACAAGAGACAAAGAAGGACACTACATCATGATCAAGGGATCAATCCAAGAAGAAGATATAACAATTGTAAATACTTATGCACCCAACATAGGAACACCTCAATACATAAGGCAAATACTAACAGCCATAAAAGGGGAAATCAACAATAACACAATCACAGTAGGGGACTATAAAACCCCACTTTTACCAATGGACAGATCATCCAAAATGAAAACAAATAAGGAAACACAAGCTTTAAATGATACATTAAACAAGATGGACTTAATTAATATTTATAGGACATTCCATCCAAAAACAACAGAATAAACTTTCTTCTCAAGTGCTCACGGAACATTCTCCAGGATAGATCATATCTTGGGTCACAAATCAAGCCTTGGTAAATTTAAGAAAATTGAAAATGTATCAAGTATCTTTTCCGACCACAATGCTATGAGACCAGATATCAAATACAGGAAAAAAATCTTTAAAAAAGATACAAAATCATGGAGGCTAAACAATGCACTACTAAATAACTGAAAGATCACTGAAGAAGTCAAAGGGGAAATCAAAAAATACCTAGAAACAAATGACAATGTAAACACAATTATCCAAAACCTACAGGATGGAGCAAAAGCAAAAGCTTTCAACAAAATTCAACAGCGATTTATGACAAAAACACTCCTAAAATTAGGCATAACAGGAACTTACCTCAACATAATGAAGGCCATATATGACAAACTCACAGCCAACATTTGTTCTCAATGGTGAAAAACTGAAACCATTTCCTCTGAGATCAGGAACAAGACAAGGTTGTCCACTCTCACCACTATTATTCAACATAGATTTGGAAGTTTTAGCCATGGCAATCAAAGAAGAAAAAGAAATAAAAGGAATCCAAAGGAATCCAAAGCAGTCACTGTTTTCAGATGATATTATACTATACATAGAGAATCCTAAAGATGCTACCAGAAAACTACTAGAACTAATCAATGAAACTGGTAAAAGAGCAGGATACAAATTTAATGCACAGAAATGTTTTGAATTCCTATACACTAATAATGAAAAATCTGAAAGAAAAATTAAGGAAACACTCCCATTTACCACTGCAATAAAAAGAATAAAATACCTAGGAATAAACCTACCTAAGGAGACTAAAGACCTGTATGCAGAAAACTATAAGATTCTGATGAAAGAAATTAAAGACAATAAAAACAGATGGAGAGATATACCATGTTCTTGGATTGGAAGAATCAACATTGTGAAAATGATTATATTAACCAACAAAATCTACAGATCCAATGCAATCCCTATAAAACTACCGATGGCATTTTTCACAGAACTAGAGCAAAAAATTTCACAATTTGTATGGAAACACAAAAGACCTCAAATAGCCAAAGCAATCTTGAGAAAGAAAAACAGAGCTGGAGGAATCATGTTCCTGGACTTCAGACTATACTACAAAGCTACAATAATCAACACCATACGGTACTGGCACAAAAACAGAAATATAGATCAATGGAACAGGATAGAAAGCCCAGAGATAAACCCATGATCATATAGTCACCTTATCTTTGATAAAGGAGGCAAGGATATACAATGGAGAAAAGACAGCCTCTTCAATAGGTAGTGCTGGGAAAACTGGACAGCTACATGTAAAATAATGAAATTAGAACACTCTCTAACACCATACGCAAAAATAAACTCAAAATGGATTAAAGACCTAAATGTAAGGCCAGACACTATAAAAGTCTTTGAGGAAAACATAGGCAGAATAGTCTATAACATAAATAACATCAAAATCCTTTTTGACCCACCTCCTAGAGTAGTGGAAATAAAAACAAAAGTAAACAAATGGGACCTAATGGAAATTAAAAGATTTTCACAGCAAAAGTAACCATAAGCAAGACAATGGACAACCTTCAGAATGGGAGAAAATATTTGCAAATGAAGCAAGTGACATAGGATTAATCTCCAAAATTTACAATCAGGTCATGCAGCTCAATATCAAAAAGACAAACAACCCAATCAACAAATGGGCAGAAGACCTAAATAGACATTTCTCCAATGAAGATATACAGATTCCCAACAAGCATATGAAAGGATGCTCAACATCACTAATCATTAGAGAAATGCAAATCAAAACTACATTGAGATATCACCTCACACCAGTCAGAATGGCTACCATCAAAAAATCTACAAACAATAAATGCTGGAGAGGGTGTGGAGAAAAGGGAACCCTCTTTCACTGTTGGTGGGAATGTCAATTGATATATCCTCTATGGAGAACTGTATGGAGATTCCTTAAAAATCTAAAAATAGAACTACCATATGACCCAACAATCCCACTACCGGGCATATATCCTGAGAAAAACATAATTCAAAAAGTGTAATGTACCACAATATTCATTGCAGCACTATTTACAATAGCCAGGACATGGAAGCAACTTAAGTGTCCATTGACAGATGAATGGATAAAGATGTGGCACATATAAACAATGAACTATTACTCAGCCATAAAAGGAATCAAAATTGAGTTATTTGTAGTGAGGTGGATGGGCCTAGAGTCTGTCATACAGAGTGAAGTAAGTCAGAAAGAGAAAAGCAAATACCATATGCTAACATATATATATGGAATCTAAAAAAAAAAAAAAAAGAGGTTCTGACAAACCTAGGGGCAGGACAGGAATAAAGACGCAGATGTAGAGAATGGAATTGAGGACACGGCCAGGGGGAAGGGGAAGCTGGGATGAAGTGATAGAGTGCATGGGCATATATACACTACCAAATGTAAAATAGATAGCTAGTGGGAAGCAGCTGCATAGCACAGGGAGATCAGCTTGGTGCATTGTGACCACCTAGAGGGTTGGGATAGGGAGAATGGGAGGGACACGCAAGAGGGAGGAGATATGGGGGTATATGTATATGTATAGCTGTTTCACTTTGTTATAAAGCAGAAACTAACACACCATTGTAAAGCAATTATACTACAATAAATATGTTAAAAAAAATCTCAAATCAATTCCAAAGGCAATGCTTTGAAAACCCAGTACATTTAATCCTATATTCCTATTTTCCTAGAACACTAAAGAAGCATATACATAGGTTAAAAATGTTGTAAACATTTTCAATGCTGTTGATGTCTACCTAGACACTTTTGTTTTCAGTAAACAATAAAAGGGAATAAGAGAAGGCACGAACATTTATTTAGCCCCTGTTATGTGCCAGGTACTTTGTATGACTTAATTTATACATTCATTTACTCATTCCTTACCAAATACTTGTTTTGAGAGCTGGCACATAACAATACAAACTGACAAAAAAAAAAAAAAAAAGAGTACTGTTGCAATCAGCAAAAATAGACCTACTCCCTACATTCATGAAGGATATATATTCTAGTGAGGCAGTCAGATACTCACCAAATTCATAATTGCAAACAGTGTTGGGAGGGAATAAAATGTGATTTTATCCTCAACAATCATAAGGTAGCATGCTGTCCCCTATTCATAAGTGAGGAGGTTAAGGAACTTTTCCAAATCTATAAGGTTAGCAGAGGTCAGCAGGGCCGCCAAGAATTGCTGGGCAAGTGTCATCCTGCATCTCTCCTGGGGTAGGGGTGTGTGAGAGGCCTTGAGTCAGAGACGGGATTCGGTCCTTAATTTGTCCATATTACCCCGGTTACTGTAGGTTTTCAGTATAACCATATCTGAAATGTGTCAATTTGTTCATTAAAATCATTGTATATGAAAGGTGAGGTGTGTGGGACAGCATCTAAGCAACACCCTGAGATATAATAACCCATTCAATTAATAAGAGGATGTTTGGGTATCCAGTATCTATTAAAAAAAAAAAAAAACAGTGAAAAAGATGTTTCCTGACCTTACAGAGTTTCTATAGACCAGGAAAATAAATGGACATGTGATTGACCATTATGATACAATAAACTTAGAAGGCATTTTATTGTTAGTAAAGGATTTTTATTTGCCTCTCCTAGCAGTCATATTAGCTATGGGATGGACATTTAGCAAGGTAACCAGAATTCTTGGATTAAAAAGTTTGAATTTTCTACTCTGGGTAAGGGTCAACAACTGACAATTTGGGGACATAAGAGTGCTGTGTGCTACACAAAATTTAGCATCATCACTCTAGGAGTGTAAAGACACTTGAAGGAAACTCCTTGTCTCGGGAAATACAATTAAAAGGCCTTTACAAAAGATCAATTTAAGGTAATAAGTTCTTACAGGGATGAAAATTTTTCAAAAGAGTAATAAATTCTTAGATTACGGTGATGAAAATCAAAAAAAGGGGGGGATAAATTCAGAAAAATATGTACTATTTAGAAGGAACATCAATGTCTCTTCTTGTTTTCCTGCAGTTACAGCTTTGTGTGGCAAGTACACTTAGTAAATCTTCCTTACATTTTCACTGTAATACAAATTTTACATAGCTCCTTTCTCAGCTCGTTTTAATTAGTATCAGAATAGGAGAATGGGTATCTCAGGCTGTTAGTAATTTGATATAGAACTTTTCACCTCCAGGTCAATGGTAAGTGAAACACATTTACATATTTTTAAGTGGATTTATTGCTCTTGAAGGGAGCCCAGTTGTAATCCTTCACACCAGAACAGTTATTGCCAGAAAGCCCCCAGGCATTGAAACATTGATCAGGAAGTAACAGGGAGAAAGGGTTCAGTTTCAAGTGCTCTTCAGTGTGTGGCTTGCCTTACAAGATCTTCTTAAATTATTTTAATTAATCCTAATTATAATTCTATTTTTAAAGACTGATATCTATCTGATAACAAATTGGATATGGACCAATAAGCTGGGCATATTTTAATTTAGAATATGAGCTATCCAGTTACTCAAAAATAATTATCCATATCCAAAAAAGCAAGGAATTTACTATAGAGCTCATTTTGAGGTAGGGCATAAAAGAATGAGTAATAGAAACTGTATTACAAATTTTAGTAATAGGAATATGGCTTTTACAATTAGAAAGCAGTAGTGCTGGGTACATTGGTCTTGGCATCAAGGGAATTAGAAGTTACTTTTTCTGGATGTGTGTGCCCACTTAACACCCTAGAAATGTCCATAATGGATTCAGCCTTGTCTGATTTCCCCAGCCTCCAAGGCAACATATCCATGGCAACAACTAAGCATCATTATAGTTTCTCAAATATGAAAAAAAAATAACAATTTCTTAACTCCCTTTAACCTAAGCTTTTAGTAGAAAATGTAAAAAAAAAAAAAAAATCTATCATCACTGTATATATGCTCTGTCAGGCATATTATTAGGAAAGGAGCAAATAATAATAAATAATGCACAATACCTGTGTTTTAGCTTGAAGTACACCGAATGAAAGACTTAAGAAAGAGCTCACATGAAGGTTATTTATTGAGGACATACGAGGATCATGAACTGAGGAACAGTGGAGTGAAACAAGGAAGAAGAAAGAGGAAAGATGAATGGTTAGGTCACCACCATGGGCAAATGGTGTTCCATCCTGCCAGATTTTCTAAGGGGACCAATAAAATATGTCTCAGAATTGTTCCCTTGGAACGGGAGGTGATTTTATTCATTGGCTCCTTTTCTCCAGTTGTTAAGTGTGACTTCATGGGCAGGAACTTCCCTACACCACCCAGTTGCGTGCGTATGACTGGCACAAGGGAACAATCATGCTGCCACATCAGGCAAGTCTCATGGGGTCTAAATAAAACACTGTAGGTTCCCCTGTGTGAGTCTGGTCAGAATCTACGTGCAACTGAATGGTGCAGCAGACACTGGATGAAAAGATGAGGCTGAGAGAATGTGAAGTGGTCAGGGTGGGATGTCTAACTGCCTAGCACACTCTGCCCTTATGGTACTCAATACCCAGTGCCTCCTCAAGGAGGTGCACCTTCTTTGAGGGAAGGAACTTGAAAACAAGATAATCTTAAGAAATCTTTTAAGATGCATCCTTTTAGAATTACAGAGTGGACAGATTAGGTAGAGATAAATATATAGGCTTTGGAATGAGATAAATTGTAGTTTGAACACTGTCTCAAATTTGTATTCATTGTATGGCATTTGTCAATTTATTTAAAGTTTCCTCATTAGTCTGGTAGGGAGGGGAGGTAAAATAGCCACTATCACATCCAACAATGCTGAATACTAAATGAGGTTATGTATGTGTACCACCTAGCTCATTGTCTTGAAAAGGTACCATATCAAAAAAAAAAAAAAATTATCAGCTCTTGAACAAGGTAAAAATTGACAATCTCCCTGTTTTCTTACTTCCACCTATTTTCATGCATTAAATAATGCCATGAAGCATAACACATTTTAATATGACTTGAGGATTCCTAAGGTAGGAATAACTTTCATAGTACTAAAAACTGAAAAAATAAGATGCTATATGTGATCTGAAATCTTCTATCAGAGTTCAAAATAGAAATTGGTTTAAGCTTCCTTTTCAATTCACAAAGTTCCTTGCCACTCTAACTTATAAGAAGAGGCCAGCAGATGATTTGGTGTACCAGTTGTTAAACTAATTTTTAAAAAATTTAAGACAAAAACTGATGTTTGGCTGAGCTGTTTCTTGAAACATCAGTGACCCTGAATGCACAATTTTTACAAGCGAATAATTCCCTGAAGCTCAATAGGAGCCCTTGAGATCTTAACCTACACAACAGAACAGCAGGATCAGGCAAGTTGCTGTACTGAGACACCACTTGGGGCCAGATTTTAATAGCTGACAACTCATAATGGATTGACAAAAGCAAAACATCATTAACTTGAATCTACAAAGTCGACATTTCCATATGCAAATAGGAACTAGCACATATGTGCCTGTGTACAAGTCTCATTGCTTGTTTAGTTGTCTGTATGTCCTTTAGGTGGCCTTCTTTTGTCTTTAAGATCCCAGTGGACAAGAACCACGTCTGGTGCCCCACTCTGCAGAACAACAGCAGGTGCTCAGATTGGGCCTCACTAAGTGTTTTTTACGGTAATGATTATGGTGTTGTTGATTTTCTCTCTCGCAAGAGAATTTAAGATCTACAGTGTAATGTCGACACTCAAGAGTGAAAGGATAGTCATGAATAATAGGTTTGAGCAGTGGGACATAAAAGTTACTGTACATTTACATAACAAGGACCATTGGACCGACACTTAAGGGCATGAGTGCAAGAAAGAGCACTCATCCTAAGTTTTTCTATATATTGAAGTTCATAATATCAATTCTTACAAAAGATGTGTCCTTCATTGCAAGCTATGTAATTCTTATTTATGTTTCTTGAGAATGATGGGGCTGTGGCATTTTACTTTTTAGTCTAAATTTGCTTGGTTCAGTGGTACAAAAAATTATAGTGATTCTGGCTCGTGAGGAAATGATTTAACCTCTCTGAGCATTAAGTTCTTCTTCAGTACTTGTAACCTATCTTACAGACTTGTTGTTTGGCTCAGATAAGATCAAACAAGATGACATAAAGTGCTATAAAAGCTTAAGCTACTGTTATCAACAAAAAATGTATCCTTTGGGCTGGGCTTACATGACTTAAGGAAATAGCCAATTATGCCATATCCTTTATGAAAAATGTGATCTTGGACATGTTGTTCTGCAAGCCTGTATGAATACAATCAGGAGGCTGAGCAGCCTCTTATGATTCTTTACTCTCTCCTTTTTCCCATTCTCCCCAGTGAGCTGGCCTTTCTTGGCTTGTCTTTCCTTTTCTGTTGCGTATACAAATGCTGTGTGTTAAGATCAAGGAGGTGGACACCTGTTTTGCTTCTCCGAGTTCTATCACTCACTCTCATAAAGATTTTGCTTTGGGCATTGCAGCTGGCATTCCTCTCCTTTCTTTGCCTGCTACCGAAGAGCTCCACAGGAAAGAATAATGAAGGCTTAAACTCTCCAATTCTGCTTCCTCTCTACCTCACATCCTCCTGTTACCAAAGGGGAAACACATGTTTTTCAAATTCAATTTTTTGCTGATGAAAATTTTGTTCAATTTCACAGCTTGACTTCAGAATTTTCCCAAGTGATGGTAAGTTCCATTCCCTTGCCAACAAGGAAATAATCTACAAGCATGTTTGGAAGGAAAACTTAGAAATTGCCCTCAAGCTTTAGTATCAGATAAATATAAGAAAAAAAATGTGTTATGCCAGCCTCTCCATCATTCAAAATACTAACTTGTTTAATGATTGTAAATTTGGAGAAAATATTTAACCTAGGTCAATGGTATTTATTAAGTTACAAAAATGTGAACTTTGAAGCACAGATATTTATAACAGAGGTAACATTTAGACACTGAATAGACAAAGAAGTGAAGCTTGCAGGTGGCTGGGATTGAATACATTTTTGTTGAGTCAATTTTGGTTGAAAAGAGGGCTCAATTAGATTTTCTTCCTGTCGTGTGTTATATTATTTTGCTTAAAATAATGTTTTTAATAACTTATCTTTCCTTGTAAAAATGTGTTTCTCTTATTCCTCTTATTTACTTGATAGTTACTTAAACCACTATAATTCCAACTTCCTTTTTCTTTCCTTAGTTCACCACAGCCCAGATAAAGCCCATGCTATAGGTCACTTTCATTAAAGGTGTTATAAAAATAAATGGCTTGTAACAGGTAGGGAAAACGTGAACCAAGAGGAATGGTCCAGAATCTTATTTCCCAGCAGTGCCACAGGAAACCTTCATGTTCTTTGGGGTTTTATTTCTGTGTTCAGTTCAGGCCAAGTAAAACCCCCCGCCTGGGTGTCAAGGGCTAGTACTGAAAGCTACAAAAGGCAAGAGAGACCTTTTTCCCTGAAAGGGGTTTTGGAAGTGAGCTAGTTTATTTAATCCCCAGGCAAACCTGAAGTCAAGCTAATCAGAATGAGGGAAACAGCTTCCTACATGTGAGCTAGGACTGTGAGAATTTGTTTTTCAGGGTGGTTTATAGCCAAAACCCTTCAAGGGTGTGGAAGGGCTTTCCAATCAGGGGCACAAATATTCAAGGAGAGCTTGTTTGTTTTATGGTTATTTTTATCCCACAATAAAGGGCTTAAATTTGCAGACTATACTTTTTGACTATAAAGTGGGTCATTTCTCAGGATGCCGGTGCTTTCCCCCAACAGATGGAATAAATAGGAGAAAATGTTGAGAATACACCACTGAAATTCTGATTTATTCAATCATTAACAAAAAGAAGAGCAATTTCAATGGTAATAGAATGAAAACCCAACTGTTTCTGCTTTCCTTCTGAAAATGTATTTTCTACAGAGAATGCTGCTCTTAGGCGAACACCTATTCAAACTTCAATGATGTATAATCCTAACTTCAGGCAGCATGGTTTTGTGGGTTCAGTAATTTGTAATACCTATGCAGCTAGGGATAAAATATTAACTTTCAATAATATAAGCAGTATCTGTAGTACAAATACTGAAAAAGCACATTATCTTTCAAGAAAGATGTGTATATAGATATAGATACACACACACACACACATATATATGTATATATGTAGACACTCTGTACTTGGCTTTCAGTGCTTCTCAAGGCAGTTGCTTTGCAGCATATTAGAGGAATCACAGTCCACGCATAACCTTTGGAGATTAGGCACTAAGTAGACAACCAATCAGTTTAGCATCTCTTTCTCAGAAGATAATTAGGAAAGAGGGAAACAAAGCCATTTAAAGTGCAACAATGCTTAAAATAATCTTAGCGAGAGGCTACTTCCAGGTTGAAAGCCACACTAAATGCTTCCTGGGAAAATTGTTTGAAAACAATAAAAGTAAATAAAACATGGTAATAGGTTTATAAGAAAGACAGAAAACCAAAAATAAAAAGTCCGTGATACACACACATGCATGCACACTCACAGGATATGTAAGAAGGTAGAACATTTCCATGTATTTTAATTGTATATCACAATAAGTCTGTGGGATATAAAGATTTCAATACATGCTTGCTTACAACTTTCTAAGAAATTGAAGTTCTTCTGTGATCAGTCCTTGATCTGGGTGGATCTACAGCATGTATTTAATGTAGAGCTAGAAACCCAAGGTTGGAGACTGGCTCTGTTATTATTCTGTGGTGGGACCTTGGCTAAATCATTCATTTTACCACTTGGGATCTCCTTTTTGAAATTTGGTAAGTGGACTTCTAAATGATCTGTAAGTGTCCTTCTCGTTCTAAAATCTTACCATCTTAAGATTTTCTTTTTGTTTATTTGTCTTCAATTATTACCTTCCTTACTTTAAGCCTATTATTAATTTAAAAATCAACATAGAATTATGTTTGTCATACAACCACCTATATTTTCTAAAGAGATATATGTTTGTGAGGGCAACCCTTCATTTTTGTCTTTTATTATCTTTAGTTTCTATCAGATGAAAAGTTCTCCAGTAGCAAGATGGTAGTTACAATCTATTCAGCTTAGAATAAAATTTCATTAAATCATTTTAGAGGACACCCATTTAATAGATTCACTTATCCCTTACTTATCCCTCTCTTTCCCCTTTTATGTCAGCCCTCGCTCAATTCTTAAAATCTTATAGAGAATGGACCTTCCAGGGAGACTTCACAGGAGTTTTGAGAAAGCTATGTATATAAATACAGTCTGGTTAAACATTTTAAATATACATATTCTGAAAGTTGATGTAGCTTCTCCTGCCCTAACAATGTGAGCAGAACGCAACATTATTGCTTAAACCAGCAAGATCTTTTAAAACGTGCAGTCTGTTTCCTTTTCCAATCCACCCAATAGATGCTGTTGTTTTTGAACCTCTTTCGCTCTCTGTGCGCACACAGTTTCACGACTGTCTCCTGGGGCAGATACGTGTTACATGGGGGTTTGTTTACAATGGTGGGTTTGATTGTAAAAGCCCTGTATTATGAATAAGCCAATGCCTGAAATGGAGTGGAACCTTGATTTATTTGGGTAGGACTGTTTTTCAACTCCGTAAATCATATTTTGGTGTTCATTTACCTCTGCATTCTTTTTGAGCCACTGACACTGAGGCTGACGAATGGGAATCAAATGAGGTGTGCTAAGTGCTTCTGCTGGAGGGTTTCATCACCCCACATGCTGGGGTGTGATTTATCGCTGCAATACATTATGCAACTTATTTTCCTTTACTTATTTTATTTAGTGTTGTCACAAATAATATCAATTGGTCATTGACTGTGAACCCTAAACAGTAGTAAATTAATGAAATAAGAACTCATCTGTCCCCAATTTGATTAGAGCCACTTTGGTTGCACCAAGCCATTTACTATAGATGAACCTCATTTATTAAACAAGCAGCTCCGTGAGCTCTGTGTAAATTGTTATGCATAGTATTTGCAGTGTTTTTCTGTTTGTTTGTTTGTTTTTTTGCGGTACGCGGGCCTCTCACTGCTGTGGCCTCTCCCGTTGCGGAGCACAGGCTCCGGAAGCGCAGGCTTAGCGGCCATGGCTCACGGGCTCAGCTGCTCCGCGGCATGTGGGATCTACCCGGACTGGGGCACAAACCCATGTCCCCTGCATCGGCAAGCAGACTTTCAACCACTGCGCCACCAGGGAAGCCCTGCAGTGGTTTTAATGAAACACTTAAGGCTGAGTTTTCTATTTCAATCACTAAGAATGTTTTATGCTTGTGAAATAGGTATTTTCAGACATCCTGTGACTTCAGCCTAAATAGCTCTATCTGAAGTAGGTGCCCATTTATGGAAGGGGTGGGCTTTCTTTTCATTTTGGGGGAGACAATAGGAGCAGAGGTGGGGCACAGGACTTTTTTAGGGGAAGGGCTTCTGGGAAAAGGTGTCCCAAGAGGAGTGATTAAAGTTTTATCACAACACAGAGACTATCACAGTTTCTGCGGCAGCATTCCAGTATTCTTCTGCTGAGCTAGCATAAGAATTTCTGACCACAGGAATGCAGAATTCTAAGTGGTCAATTTACCTTGGAATTTGGAAAGGTAAGTTTCACAAAAGAATGTCTTTATAAAAAACAATCTGAATAATTTAAATAGACAAGGTCAATGTTCCTTTGTAGTGGCTTAAAAAATGTAGGGAGGTCAAACATAGCCCAGAAAAAAACATAGAGAGGTAGGGAAAAGCTGTAAATCAAAAACAGGGGAAACATAAGTGAGTTCAGTATGAAACCAGGTGACAGCCTCTGGGTACCAAGGAAACTGCCACAAAAGCAGGGGAAGGGATGAGGGGTATAACTGAGGGGATCATATATCCAGAGCTGACTTGGAGTAAGAGGGGTTGATTGTACAACTTCAGTGAAGGGCAGACAAACAAAGTAGAGAAACAAAAAAGTCATGGTGGATGAGATAAGAACATTCCTGAGAAGTATCTGTATGAGACTGAAGCAGAATAAAAATTAGAAACATTTGGTAGAGGTTGTCTTTTTCCAGAACATAAATGAAGGTGGGTGGTGGTGATGTAATGCAGAGTCATCCTACATGTCTTTGCTAAGGACATATGCCCTCCTCATGAATCCACATGATGAGATCTACTGCAGTCAAGATATGATTAAAGAGCTGAGAGACAATCATAGCAATGCTAAGTGTTAAAGTTAAAAGCATATTCAATATCCTTGTTTTACTGAAGAATTTGATGCATGCCAGCACCTCAAACCCTCGGATGTTTTCAAAGAAATTTAGAACCCTACAATTCTAGAACTTACAAACTGGAAATGAGGGAATTTAGATATCTCAGTTCCACAGATTTTGTGAATGGCGTTTCCCAGGAGTGATTGTTTATATTTTTTTCCATATATAGTTATTAAATGAAATCTAATTCACTGGCAAAAATTCATTAATTTAAATAAAAGCTAGAAAGTCCATTCAAACAATCTCCTTTTTATAGGGAACATATCAGGGAAGGAAGGGGAAGGGAGGGAGAAGGAAGGAAGAAAGGCAATGGATTTATGTATAAATATTATTATTACCGAGTTATTTTTATAGTACATTGTACAACATATGAATACGATGCAGCATTTAGTCTGAGGAAAAAGGAAATGGAAAATATTAGATAAAATATGTCTAGGCCAGTATGCCCCAAAGTGAGTGTCTGACAAAATGATTTCTTGGTCAAAAATGTTTGAGAAACAACTGCAATGATATATATTTCTTCAATAGTCACAGTGGATATAGTAGAGGTTCTGAGGAGTGCTGCAGTATAAAAAAGCTGTCTGAGTTTGTCTCAACTCACATTTCAAAAATACATTTGACTAGGATAACTTTGTTTCCTTTAATACCTGTTAACAGCCTATGGCACTAGTGTTGCATATTTTGGGAAATGCTGCTCTCAGTACTTCTGCAGAACTCACCTACAAAGTCTAACTCTTTTAGAAATTATGCACAGGAAAATGTGTCCAAGGGTAGAATTACCTACAAGAAAAGCAAAGTTTATAAAGGGAATTCTTAACTCTGAAATATTCACAAGTGACAGATAAGAGAATGAAAATCTCATTTGGGGAGTTCCCAACTCCAAATATGCTCTATTTTGCCCATAACTGAACTTGAAGTTACAAACTCAGCCTTTAGAATGCAGTAGCATCAAAAAAAAAAAAAAAAAAAAACCAAAAAAAAACCTTGCAGATAGTATGCTCACACTTAACAACATTCTATTTCCCGTTTTTGAAGCTGTGGACATGACTGAAACCCACTTATGAAAACTGTAATTCCTGCTCAAAAACTTTCTTTGTTATCTGAATTCCACATCCTCTATTCCAATCACACTGCTTAAATCTCTCACTCTAAAATTAGCAATTACTCCCTTCTGATTATTTCTCAGACTCAACTCCCTCAGTGTCTCAGAGGCATTTGATAGTGTTGTTCATTATCTTCTTGAATGCATTCTGCTCCAGGTCCTCTGTGCCACATCATTCTTATTCTCCTCCCACCTCTCAGATTACTCTCTTGATCACTGTTTCCTGATCCAGTGATTTCACTGCTCCTCTCATGTCACAAATTCCAAGTTCTAATCAGATATTTATTTTCCTTCATGTTCATTCCTTTAGAGTCCACACCTAGTCTCTACTTACTAATGACCCTATTGCTCTATGTAGCAACATTATTTTTTTCATGTTTAAAATATAAGTGTTTCTAGTGCTTTGTATGCCTTTGCTTTCCACTTGTCATGACATTTTACATATTAAGCATCAACCATTTATTAATTTCTTAGAATATGTCACTACTCTGTCAGGCATTATAGATGCAATGTTGCTTGAACTTCAAGAAACTCATGATTTAACATGAGTTAAACATAAAATTTAAATAAGTTGTATACTACAAGTTCAAGATGTTTAAGTTGTTATGGAAGGAGAAAAGGAGTCCAGAGAAGCATGGGACAATATTAGAAAAGGCTTAAAAGGAGAGGCAACATTTGACATGGGTCTTGAAAGATAAGTTGAAGGTCATATGAGACATAATAGAAAAAGAAATATTATTGCAGGCAATAAATATTCATAACTTATTTAAAGAAGTGGCAAGAACTTTGGTGTGCCTGTGGGGTGGGGGGCAGGGTTTATGTAACTTGTTTGGGTTTGGAAGGGTTGTTAGGAGATGAGACTGGAAAGATATTGAGCCTGGTTTACTATGGATCTTGAATGACTTGATAAGGAGTTTGGACTTGACCCTGAAGGTGGGATAGATGATCAGAATTTGAGCAGCCAAGTGCATAATTAGGTCTATATCCAAGAATGGTCATGCTGGTAAGAAAGAGGTTGGAAAATAGAGGATGGGATGAAGGACATGAATATTGTCTCCCACCAAAGCTTTCCTTATTCTGAGCTCTTTACTTAATTCCAATCCTCCTGGGTGACATTATGACATTTTACTACACACACACACACACACACACACACACACACACACACACACACACACACACAATTTAGCAGTAACTACTTCTTTCTTATGACATCAAAATTAAGCTCTTCTGCCTGATTTTCAGTGTCTGCTATAGACTGAATGTTTGTGCCCCCCAAAATTCATATGTTGAAACCGAATCCCCAAGGTGATGATATTTGGAGGTGGGGTCTTTGGGAGGTGATTAGGTCATGAGGGTGGAGCCCTCATGAATGGGATTAGTGTCCTTATAAAAGAGACCCAGAGAGCTCCCTCACCTCTCCTACCATTTGAGGACACAGCAAGAAGATGGCCATCTTTGAGCCAGAAAGAGTCCTCACCAGATACTGAATCTGCTGGCACCTTCACCTTGGACTTCCAGACTCCAGAATTGTGGGAAAATAAATTTCTGTTTATAAGGTACCCCATCTGTGATATTGTTGCAGCAGCCTAAATGGGCTAAAACAGTATCCTTCATGTTTCCTCAAGGACATATTATCCTGCATATGCAAGTATTTTCCTTTTCCAAATGCCCAACTTTTTTTTTTTTCCATCAACACCACCCTCACCTTTATCCTATAGTCATTCTAGCTGAACTCTGTTCTTCTTTGCTCCTCCTCTCCCATTGAAAGATCTTCATGGATTCAGATCAAGCCTATTCAATTACAAATGCAAACCCTCTCTTCTCCCATGAAGTCTTTCCTGGAGACTTTCTTGCATCTTGCCCTTGCTCTCACTGGTATTTTTCTTTTCTCAAATGCTTTGGTATATTCTGGATCTCACAATTCTTGTATTATCTTCATTACTTTTACATTTAAGTCTAATTTCAAGTAACATTTTTGTTTCTTGAGGATCAGGACTATGTACCTATTATACTCCTGAGTTTTTCACTTTTTAATGAACAAATTACAAATGATCAACATCCTAAAATAAATATACAAGACTCCTGTTAGAATGTTGTTGTAATGTTGGTTTCAATGCAAAAATCTGCAATAAGTAAAATAGTGTCTAAATTTATTGAGCATATATTATATGCAAAACACTAGCATATATTATATGCTTGGTGTATTTATGTGTAATACTCATAATACCACTAGGTGTGTACTATTATTGTTATTATTATTAATATAATAATCATAACCACCATATCCATATAAACTGAGAGATACTTTAAACAATTGCTCAAGGTCACTGATTCATCCATCCAAGTAATACATTTTTATTGAGTTTTTATAATGTCCCAGGCATGGTTCTTAGCACCTAGGAAGTAACAGTGGACAAAATAAAGTTCTGTCCTAGAAGCAGGGCATTTTTCTTGGGGAAATAGACTATTAAAAATTTAAACATTTTAATAAAACAATTTAACAAAGGATCTTATAAAAATGTTTGGTAGAGTGATACATGCTATAAAAATAAATCAGGGCAAGTGCATGCAATGCAATTGGTAGGAAATCATGAAGCCAGCATAGAAAGGTAGGTTGTCAGACTCTAGATTCCCTGTAATAAGTCCCCTATTATTGTTAGCCTCAGGTACAACTTCATTACTGGTATTTGAGCCCTGCAGTAATCTCTCCTCACATGTATATTCTAATGAAACTCAGGTCTCATCAACATCAAATCTATGTTCTAATCAGACAAATATACTTATCTTCAAAAATGTACTCACCATGGCTCTTGTGTTTGGCTCATGCTATTCTTTTAGTGTATACATACACTTACACACACATACATATGTGCACCCACACAGAGTCTTTTTTACTTGAACTCAGATTCAACTTATTCTGTAAAACCTTTATTGTCTATTAAAAGAAGAGTTGCATCTTCAATTTTGTTGGCAATTTCCATTATATATACTGTTATTCTAGGCAATTTATAAATAATGAAAAGAGAACAATATGTAATTTTTCAAACATTGAAGAAATATAACTTTGGATCTACCTTTTTGTAGCATCTACATTAACAGTGATTTTAAAAATTAGCATATAAAATCTGAAAAATTCTTTGAAGTATTGAACCTTCTGATTAAGATAAAACATTGAGGACAAATACAGATTTGATCTGCATGGTGTTAATTTAACAGCATTAAATTCAAGATAACCCTTAAACCCTTGTGTATTATTATTTAAATTTTATATCCTCCAATTCCCCCAAAATGAAGAAATAAATTAAAATCGTTCTTTATGTCATTTCAACCATTAAATGTTTAAATACATTTAAAAATGATGACTCAGTCATAATGAAGAAAATTGTTTTCTAAAGAAAATGAAGTGAGTGTATTCATAGCTAAATGGGAAAAAAAAAAACATGTTTGAGAAAAAGCAAAATGCTGAGAATTCATATAACATTTGCACCATCTCAAACTAATCCTCCAGTGACCTTGCCAATAATATTTACTCTGAACAGCCACACAGGGAAAGAACGGGCTTCTCAATATAAAATAGTATTCATTCTGCTTTTTTATATTTGTAACAATAATAAAGGGTCAGAAACAGGCCTTGGCTGAAATGCTGATTGCTATTCCTGCTTTCCAACACTTTTCCAACTTTAAAATATCATTTAAAATACAATTTGTATATTTTTGTAAACTGCAGAGCTATTCTATACTGTACTCAGTAGGAACTAGTATATGTTGTTAAATCTGGTTATTTTATTATTCTTTTTTTTTTTTGGACACCCAAATCTCTTTTATTGGAGGGGGGCAGGTGGTGGGGGGCTCTCACTGCAGAGCTTGTTCATTAGCACTGTTTCCTAAGTCCTGCGGCTTCATCACATCTGGCAGCTCGGGTGGGCTGGAGAAGGGCTCGATGCTAAGGACTTCAAAGGCTTCATCTACCCTGAAGGCTAGCCCCACAGTGGCTGGGGCCTGAGGTCGTGCTCTCTGGCTGGTGAAGCCACACTCTCCCAATGTCTTTCCGTGGTCCTGAAGCTGGTCGTCCTTGTACAGCTGCTGCTTGTCTGGTGGCCACTTGAGGATGCCCTCAATGATGCGCTTCAGCTCGAACAAGGTGTTCGAGTCCTTGGCGTCTGTGAAGATGGTGGTCTTGTGGCGTCGGATCATGAAGAACACGTACATCACGGAGGCTGCCTCTCCCCCAAGTCCGGCAGATTTAACCAGAAAAAGAAACACAAATAACAGTTAGTAGTTAAAGACTTTAAGTTGCTGCTATTACAGATATAATACAAATTTGTTAGGGCTGCCCTAACAAAGTACTGCAAACTGAAATTTATTGACCAACAGTTCTGGCGACTAGACATTCAAAATCAATGTGTTGGTGGAGTTGGTTCCTTCCGAGGTCTGTAAGGGAAGGCTCTGCTCCAGGCCTCTTGCCTTACCATGTAGATCACCATCTTGTGTCCACATGATGTTTTCCCTGTGTATATGTCTATCTCCAAATTTCCCTTTATCTTTGATAAGAACTTGCCTTAATGGACCTCATCTTAATTTGATTGCCTCTTTAAAGACTCTCTCTCCAAATAAGATCACATTTGGACATATTGGGATTCAGGATTTCGAAATATAAATTTTGAGGGGACACAATTCACCACATAACAGGCACTTTCCTCATTTTTATTTGAAATATTATTTACTATTTTATTTGTTTATTGTCTAAAATATATAGATTATAAAATATGTATTTGGAATAGTATGTGGATGGTTCTTCACAATTACATAGATTTATCCAAATTGGAAAGGAATAACTTAAATTGCCTCTGTTTTCAAATCGCATGATTTTATATAGAGAAAATCCTAAAGACTCCACCAAAAAATAAAACTTGTTAGAAATAATAAATGAATTCAGTAATGTTGCAGAATACAAAATCAATATACAAAAATCAACTGCATTTTGATACACTAACAATAAACTCTCCAAAAAAAAATTAAGAAAACAATCACATTTATAATAACATCAAAAATTTATAGAAAGAAAGAGTTGAACAATGGTTGCCAGGGCCTGGGAGGTGAGAGAAATGGAGAGACGTTGGTCAAAGGGTACAAACTTTCAGTTATAAGATAAATAGGTTCTGCCTCAACATAATAAAGGCCATATATGACAAACCCACAGCAAACATCATTCTCAATGGTGAAAAACTGAAAGCATTTCCTCTAAGATCAGCAACAAGACAAGGATGTCCACTCTCACCACTATTATTCAACATAGTTTTGGAAGTCCTAGCCATGGCAATCGGGGAAGAAAACAAAATAAAAGGAATATAGATCTGAAAAGAAGAAGTAAAATTGTCACTGTTTGCAGATGACATGATACTATACATAGAGACTCCTAAAGATGCCACCAGAAAACTACTAGAGCTAATCAATGAATTTGGTAAAGTTACAGGATACAAAATTAAGGCACAGAAAACTCTTGCATTCTTATACACTAATAATGAAAAATATGAAAGGTCAATTAAGGAAGCACTCCCATTTACCACTGCACAAAAAAGAATAAAACACCTAGGAATAAACCGACCTAAGGAGACTAAAGAACTGTATGCAGAAAATTATAAGACACTGATGAAAGAAATTAAAGATGATACCAACAGATGGAGAGATATACCATGTTCTTGAATTGGAAGAATCAGTATTGTGAAAATGACTATACTACCCAAACCAATCTACAGATTCGATGCAATCCCTATCAAATTACCAATGGCATTTTTTACAGAACTAGAACAAAAAATCTTAAAATTTGTATGGAGACAAAAAAGACCCCGAATAGCCAAAGCAGTCTTCAGGGGAAAAAAATGGAGCTGGAAGCATCAGACTCCCTGCCTTCAGACTATACTACAAAGCTACAGTAATCAAGACAATATGGCACTGGCACAAAAACAGAAATATAGATCAATGGAACAGGATAGAAAGCCCAGAGATAAACCCAAGCACCTATGGTCAACTAATCTACAACAAAGGAGGCAAGGCTATACAATGGAGAAAAGACAGTCTCTTCAATAAGTGGTGCTGGGAAAACTGGGAAGTCACATGTAAAAGAATGAAATTAGAACACTCCCTAACACCATACACAAAAATAAATTCAAAATGGATTAGAGACCTAAATGTAAGACCGGATACTATAAAACTCTTAGAGGAAAACATAGGAAGAACACTCTTTGACATAAATCACAGCAAGATCTTTTTAGACCCACCTCCTAGAGTAATGGAAATAAAAACAAAAATAAACAAATGGGACCTAATTGAACTTAAAAGCTTTTGCAAAGGAAAGTAAACTACAAACAAGATGAAAAGACAACCCTCAGAATGGGAGAAAATATTTGCAAACGAATCAACAGACAGAGGATTAATCTCTAAAATATATAAACAGCTCATGCACCTCAATATTAAGAAAACAGACAACCCAATCAAAAGATGGGCAGAAGACCTAAATAGACATTTCTCCAAAGAAGACATACAGATGACCAAGAAACATATGAAAAGCTGCTCAACATCACTAATTATTAGAGAAATGCAAATCAAAACTACAATGAGGTATCACCTCACACCAGTTAGAAGGGGCGTCATCAGAAAATCTACAAACAACAAATGCTGTAGAGGGTGTGGAGAAAAGGGAACCCTCTTGCACTGTTGGTGGGAATGTAAATTGATACTGCCACTATGGAGAACAGTATGGTAATTCTGTTTTCCTTAAAAAAAAATAGTAATAGTAAAAAAAAAAATAGTAAAAAAAATAAAATAAATAGTTAAAAAAAAAAGTAATTCTATTTTCCTTAAAAAACTAAAAATATAATTACCATATGACCCAGCAATTCCACTACTGGACAAATACCCAAAGAAAACCATAATTTAAAAAGACACATGCACCCCAATGTTCAATGTTCATTGAAGCACTATTTACAATAGCCAGGTCATGGAAGCAACCTAAATGCCCATTGACAGATGAATGGATAAAGAAGATGTGGTACATATATGCAATGGAATATTACTCAGCCATAAAAAGGAATAAAATTGGATCATGTGTAGAGACGTGGATGAATCTAGAGACTGTCATACAGAGTGAAGTAAGTCAGAAAGAGAAAAACAAATATTGTATATTAACGCATATATGTTGAACTTAGAAAGATGGTTCAGATGAACCCGTTTGCAGGGCAGAAATAGAGACACGGATGTAGAGAACAAACGTATGGACACCAAGGTGGGGGGGGGCAGAGTGGCGGGTGGCAGGTGATGGTGTGATGAATTGGGAGATAGGGATTGACATATATACACTAATATGTATTAAATGGATAACTAATAAGAAACTGCTGTATAAAAGAATAAATAAAATTCAGAAACAAAACAAAACAAAGATAAATAGGTTCTAGAGGTCTAATGTACAGCATGATGACTAGAGTTAACAATTATATATTGTATACTTGAAACTTGCTAAGATAGTAAACCTAATGTGTTCTCACCACTCACACGCATAAAAAGGTAACTACGTGAAGCAATTTATGTAACTAATCAGATTGTGGTAATCATTTCAGTGATATATACATATACTAAATTATTACATTGTACATCTTTAAAAAAATAACATTGTACAACATAAATATATGCAATTTTCTTTGTCAATCATACTTCAATAAAACTGAAAAATAAGAAATAAAAAGAAAAAATGTAAAAAGCTGGAAAAAATATATAGATTTAAAATAATAAATGAAATACTTAAAGTTAGATTCTGTAGTTGTTTGTTTTAATTTTGAAACATTTAAAGTTCAAATGAACTGGAAACTGAAAAGTGACTAAACACTACTATTCAGGTTCATAGGCTAAGTGGACACCTGTCTATGATGTAAGATGCATTTGAGCTGCTAAGAATTGCTCATACCTCCAATATATGTACACTGCCAGTGTCTGACTAATATCTGATGTTCCAACAAAAGATTGTCTCACACTGAAATGTACATATTTCAGAAAGTAGAGGCAGATCAAGCCAATCATCAATGACAAAAATTGTGTTGAAAATAACTTAAGATTTCTTCCAACCTATGGTTGTTCACCAATCAAAAGCACAAAGTGCTGTTGCTCTTCCCACCAGGCATCCCTATCATACGTCTAGGCTTCTCTACACTGTCAGCTTTAAGTCCAAAATACTAACATTTTTGCCTGAACTGCTAAAATGGAATCTTAACTGAATATATACCTTAATTCCCTTTTTCAGCAAATATATATGGGACTTCTACCATGTACCAAGCACTGTCATAGATGCTTGAGTACTTTTTTGAGGGGAAAGCATCCCTGTCTTTGTGGAGTTTATGTAGAGGAATTAGGAAATATGTCTTTTCTTGTGTCCCTGAAATTTGTTATCCACACAACATCCAGAGTGATCATTTTAAAGAGAACTCTGACCTTGTCACTACTTATTTAAAACATTTTCATACTTTCCAATTGCTCTTGATTAAACCCCAATACCTTGATGTAGCCTTCAAGGCCCTGTGTAATCTAGTTCCTATTGATTTTGCCATCTCATTCCATGTTGTTCTCCACCTCACCCACTCTGTCCCAGGCACACTGGCCCTCTAGCTAACGGTGACAATAACCAAATCTCTCCCATCTCAGAGCATTCACACATTTGTTTCTTCTTTCAGGGGCTCTCTTGCTCCTCACATGTCCACTTAGAACGCTTCCTTTATGTCTCAGCAGACACACCACTTCTTCATGGGTATATTTCCCTAACCCACCAAATTTAAGTCCAGTATCGCTGTAATACCTACTTAAAACTTCTCACTTATAACAATTGTAAATAATTATATGTATAATGTCTATCTCTCTAATCAGATTGAACTCAATTAGGACAAAGATCATGTAGGTTTACAATTGTCTTCCTATTCTTAGCACAGTACTCAATAAATATTTATTGAATGTAAGAGGAATGAGGTAGAAGAGAAAAGAGAAAGACTATCTTGACTGTTGGAAAGGCCTACATTACACTGGAATGAGCTTAAATTAGAATGGACACTAATTTAAGGGTAGAGGTTTAGCTTCTGGGCAGAAAACTTCAGAGAAAACAACTTATTTTAGCCAACATTTTCCAAGTACATTCAATGGTATACCATCCCCATAAAATGCTTCTCAAAAGCATGATAGCATGGTTAAAGAACTTTGCCCAATATTTTCTGCCTCTACAGATTCACACTGCCTATCATGAGCTCCTATTAAGAGCTCCAAGAACTCTTCTAGTAAACAAATCTGTTTAACAAATCCCTCTCTTCCTTTAGAATAACTAGTAACATGCAGGGGCACTTGCTGAAAAATACTGTTCTGAGATATAACACACCTCCTCCACTCCCTTATCGTTTCCCTTACAAGTAAAGGTATTTAGATGGAAAAGCTCATTCTGCATTTTTCCTTGTCTCAAAAGAGAGTCTTGGATTTAGAAGTTTGGATTTTACCGGTTGATTGAAAACTAATGTATAACATCAGTAGTTTTAGCCCCCTCTTTACAGTATAGGATTTATGTAATTTTTGGATAATTGATGTATCAATACATATGGATTTATAGTATGATATAAGTAGCCACATATTTTCCACCTAGAATTCTTTTAGACTAATAGTATTATAGATCGGAAATTGTCAAATATTTTTGCATGCAAATTCCCAGTATTTGTGTATTTATAATATTATAATATGCCACTATGTAATTTAAATGTACAACTATACTTACATATAATTTATTTTATAAAACATACCCCAAAATAAAAGCTTTAAATGCTGACATAAAATAAATATAATGAAAGTTCTTAATATTTTTTCTACTATTTCATGAATCATTTTGCATAATCCCTGGATTGCATGCATCCAACTTATCTGAGATCTAACTTTTATAAACTATGACTGGTTTGGAGCTCACCAGGGGATGATGAGGCTTCAGATTGTTGTTCAAGAAAAAGTGACAAAAAAAGAATAAGTGACAATGTGTTTGAGGAGTTACAGGCTTCATTTACCCTGTAAATGACTCAGCTGCTATTTACTGGATGTGGCTTGTTTAGGTGGGTAGAATGAACTAAATTTGGAGGCTTTGGAGAAGATATTGGGATGTAGACAAAGGCTATATCTTTATAAAATTTGTGTCAGGATTGAGATGTTGCATAATTTACATCACAGGTACCAGACTGAGCCATGTCTTTACCTTGGTCTGGGATCCCAAGAGGGCACAGTTACAAAGGCACATGTTTCTCCTAGATGACCAGACTACAAAGGCCATGTGATTCCTTGGGCATGGATCTATCAGGGACTCAACGTGCAGAAAGTGAGGGTTAGAAAAAATTGATTCTAGGCTTTTGCCTATTGACTTTTACTCAAGGAAAATCCCAAAGATTGATTTTAAAGTTAGTGAATATGAAGAACCCTAGCAACACTAATAGCATATAATATGACAATACTTGTCATATTATATAATCAAATTAGTTTGATCCTCTATCCTGGTAGAGACTATCTTTAAAGAAGCCCTTAGAGGGGATTTATCACATATTTATACAATGTTATGAGTTTGGAAACTCCTTGAGATACACAGTTATTCATCTTTAGAGAAAAGCATTATGGTCACCTAAATGAGAAGTAGTATTTCTGAATGATTAGGAACACTGACCTTGAAGGGAGATGGGTCTGGTACCATTTTCCACTTTAAACATCTTAAAGGCAATATCATCAAGGACAAGATATTTGATCTCTCTGAACTACCATAAAATGTAAATAACTATAGTCCCACAAATCCTACCTTGAATTAAAACACTTAACAGAATGGTGCTATAATTAGCACTTAGTAAAAGGTAGTAATAGTTTTTCTTCTTCTTCTTCTTCTTCTTCTTCTTCTTCTTCTTCTTCTTCTTCTTCTTCTTCTTCTTCTTCTTCTTCTTCTTCTTCTTCTTCTTCTTCTTCTTCTTCTTCTTCTTCTTCTTCTTCTTCTTCTTCTTCTTCTTCTTCTTCTTCTTCTTCTTCTTCTTCTTCTTCTTCTTCTTCTTCCTTTTCTTCTTCTTTTTTACTTTCATGAAAGAAGTGAGAATAAATCTGTGATCCAAAGTGTTTTCCAGGTATGTCACTGAATCCTAAATTTGCTCTTTACATTTCATATAGATGCACTTGACTACATTAAACCTAGTGACCATATGTCAGCTGACAACTTTGATTAAGGAATCTTCAGTGTGAACTTGACTTAATCTTTAGTTTAAGTGGAAAATCTGGTAGTAAGGCTTTCTCTCCTCTGAGGTTCTGTCAAACACTGTGATCCATAGAGACAGAATGGGAAGTTAAGCCAAAGAAGCACACCATAAGTAAAAATTCTGTGGAATTGAACCCAAAAGCAATCATGAAAGGACTGCAGAAAATTTACTAATCAACACTGCAAAGGCAAATGATTCCTACATCCTGTACTGGATGAATCTGAGAGTGAAATAACCTCCACAAGTTATCTCTTAAGGATAATGAGTTACAAATAACACACCCATTAATCTTGATTTTTGAATGATATTCTAGAACAACTTTTGAGTTCTAACGCATTTGGAATGATTGTCAAAGTTCTCCACTAGAGACCGGGTGAAAAATTAATCAGCAATAAGTTTTATGGACTTTATATGTTGCATTAGTCTAATTAGCTACTAACCCCACAGGGGTAAGGGCTGGAATTAGAGTTTTCAGATGAAATAAATTGAAAGTAGAAATGATCAATTCTTCCTTTTCCTCAAAGAAAACATAGATCTTTAAAAAGTATTTTTTCCTTTTACAAAAAGGGACCTGGGTCCATAATCTAATAGGTTAAAGTAGACTCACTGATTGCTCTCCAAGGATCTGGAACAGTCCATGAAGCAGGCGCAGAATAAAACAGAAATAGCTTCGGCAGAGAACTGATATTCCCATTCATGCTCTGTGGAATTACAAGTGACTGGGCTTTCCATTGTGATACATTTCCTCCTACACATCTGCAAAGAATTGTGCAATATGTTTAGGAAAACACTGTGATTTATTTTCAAGGTCTAGGAGATTTCAGCTTTCTTAACTCTTTACTATCCTGGAATAATCAAGACTAAGCAGGTTTCCTGAAGAAATTATTTTCATAAATTATTTTCTTAACAAAGTAATGTTAATGGAGAACATATGTAAAGTTTTAAACTTCTGCAAACCAACACACCTTCCCATGCATGTAGCAAAGATTGACCACCATCAGACACCTTTATTTTTTGGACCAGTTAAAAAGTAGAGCACACTCACCTTGCACCACTAGAACCTGGTCATTTTTATTATGGTAAACATTGGATTCATTAGCCTAATACCCTCAAGGCAAAATTCTAATGACCACTGGATCATAACAAGATGGATGCCACAGGAGAGCCATTTAACTTGATTCCAAACATAAAATTATTTACAAAAAAAGATACAATTGAATGTTTTTTTGCACAAATGTTATAAAATAGTTTTATTAAAGTAAAAACAGTGATAGAAAAAACAGAAAAGGAGAGAAAATATCCAAAAACAGCCAAACATATTTAACAGAGATGAAACCCATTCTATTTCCCTGGGGTGAAAATGTGTGGTTTAACATATGAGAAGGATATTTCACTTGGTGTATGTTACCCATCATAGCAGCACCAGCAGGGACAGCTACAGAAAACGGTCCATTAGTTTTTCCATAATAAACTCTTTTTTCACTGGCACACTCTTGGGATTCTTTGACATTATTTCAGTGTAGTTATTGGTGGATGGCTTCAATAATTGGAACTCTCACAACCTGAAATTAACATTTTCATGTCACTCTAGTATATGTTAAATATTGCAAAACTTGGTTTTAAGGGCATTCTCTCCAATATATGTGATTCCAAAAGGCAAAGTTGTAAATGAAAAATGCTCTTTATATTTCTGCATTTTAGATTTGCACTTGTTTCTCAAATTAGCATGTCAAGACACCCATTCAATGTAACTTTATCATGCTCAAGGAAGGACAAATGAATGAGAGTTAATAGCTCCCAGTTGGAGTCTCCAATGTGTCTAACATATACCTAAGGCAATAGCCTCCACACAAGGGAGTTCTCTGAAAATATGTGCCCTATAATGTACAGGAACAAATAAGAATTAGATGGAAGTCTTCACTGAGGTTAAAAAAAAAAAGTCAACACCTAGTTGTGCCATGTGCCAGGACAAAGATATGGTCCTTATGCTAAGAAGAAATCACAGTCTAATATAGAAGCTAGAATTTAGGCAGCATAGTGAAGTAAGTTCAATCAGAGAAATATACAACCATTTAAGGCAGAACACAGAAGAAATGTGATTTGTGCATGCCAAAACCCTCCTTGGAAAATTTTCTTACAGCTACAAATGATATTAGACTTCATCTGACTTTATGTCCTCTCTAAATGTTATAGATAAGACTAAAACCTAAAGAGATAACATGATTCATGCAGGGACCCACAGCTCATTTACCTCACAGCTCCAAATTCCAAATCTAATGTTTTATTGACTACAGCAAACACCCCTTTGGGAAATACATGGTAGTGTGTCCCTAATTCATAAGACCAATATGCACATTATTACTTTCTTCTCAAAGACTACAATAAACTGGGGAGGGTGTGGCCTGAGGGATGACAATTAATTTCTTACTTACTTTATCCTTCAATTGTGCTATTTAATGAAGGAATCATCACTGAGAGACCAGGAACTTAGAAACAAAGTTGAACTAAAGGAATAAGCAAAAAAGAAAAATAGTCAGTGTATTAGGTCCATGGAATAAGAGATGATCATTTCAGCATTAAAAAAATGTATCTTAATAACTCTTACAGAATGGGTAAGATTTCTTGAGGAAAAAGAAAGAAATAATAATCATGAAAATCCAGTCAGCTTAAATGATATCATTCAAGAAATATTTATTGAACATTTATTATATTCCATGCACAACATTGGACACTAGATGTTGCAAAAGAGATGTCAAAGTTCCTGTTTTTAGAAAGGTATTAGTTTAGTTTAATTTAATAACCACATGAATAATTCAACACAAGTCAAGTACTCTGTGATAGGAACATAGTACCATGAGGGGTTATAACAAAGGATTCTGACATAGCCTGGGAGGTCAAAGAAATTTTCCTGTACAAACTGATACTTAAGTGAGATAAAGGATAAACGAGAATTAACTAGGTTAAATTGATGAGGCAAAGGAAGTCATGTCTAGACAGGTAAGGGAAGAGAACTGTGAGATTGGTCTGTGATCCAGAGACCATATTAGTACATGTGAAAGGCTGAGGTCTTTGTAGTAGATTAATTACACTAACAGCCCCAATCTATCGCACCTCCCTAAATTCATGCCCTTCTACTGCCTCCCCACAATGACTCCAAGCTTGCCCTGTGGCTTGCTTTGGCCAACAGAACAGTTGCAAGCTGGACCCAAGCAGAGACTTGAAATAGCACTTGCACCTTGCTCTTTCCTGTCCCTCCACCATGAGAACATGTTTGTGCTAGCTTGCTGAATGAGGAAATGTGGAGCAGAGCTGAGTTGCTCAATTGTCTCTGCTGAGGGCAACTCAGGCCACCCAACCACCAACCAGACCCTTGGAAGAACCCAGTCAAGATAAGCAAAGAAGCCTGGCTGATTTGTAACTAGTGAATGAATCCTGCTAAGTCCTGCTTGTATCAGTAGAACTCCTCAGGTGTACCCAAAAGGACTACCCAATCGATCCACAGATTTGTGAACTAAATAAATATTTAATGTCTTAAGCCACTAGTATTTGTGATTGCTAGGTGGCATAAATATAGCTATAGATAACTGATATAGTGGTAAATGTGGAAAATTGATAGGCAGTGGTATATAGTGTGCTTGAGAGTGGAATGATTTTCAGGCTATTGCAATAAGACATAATAGCAGCTTGGACTAAGTGATAGTGAGGATGAAAACAAGGCTACAGAATCAGGGCAATTTGGATTTAATTCTCTAGAAAATGGTGAATGATTAAAGGCTTTTAAGCAGGCAGATAGTGACAGGAACAGAGTTCTACTAATTTAGGAAAATTAAATTGACCACGTTTTCATGAACAGATTACAGCAGAAGGAGAGTAGTAGCACAGAATACAAGATCAAAAGATTGAACAACAACAACAAAAATGGTTAAATGCAAGGGGGATATCTCTTCACAACCTGATATTTAATGAAGAGCCTCAGACAATGAAACCATTCTGAGGCCCATATTCAAGAATAGATTCTCAATCTTTCTAGATGTTAGTATCTTAATTCGAGGACTTTTTGACAGCTCAAACTCAGTTAGTTGGTTACTTGAAAGTGAAATGGAATCTATGGATTTAAACATGATAAATTAGTTCCAAGACTGTTTTGCATTAAGTGGTCTAGTGGATAAGAAATTAATATAAAGATATAAACAGTGTAAAGGGCATGAGATTCATTTTAATGTCCATTTCCACATTGTTGGCAAAGGCTCTCTATAGATTAAAAACCTAATATGGACAACAGGTTAATCCTTTCTGACTTTTCAAAATTTTCTCAACTTAATCATAATTACCATAATAGGAATCTTATTCTATAATACATAGAGACACATTATAGTCTCTCAGTGAATGTTTAGTCACTCCATAATATTCATGGTATAATATGGAATAGAAAATGCTGAAGAGAGTAAGCCATAGATTTTAATTTTATCTCTGTTTGAAGCCAACTCCTCCCCCTTTGCATAAATCCTATTTCTTCTTGCTTATTTAAGGACATCATTCCAGGAATTCCTTGAACAGCATCACTCCAGCAATTCTTCCCTCTTCCTCCTACATAGATATTTTTCTCTTTCTTGTGTATAGTTGAAATCACTGTATATAAGTACAGTTAAAGAAATTCTCTTGTTTCATCTTCCCTGTCACTTTTCTACCCATCGCTTTGTTGTATTTATTGAAAAACTCTGAGGGAGTTATCTATTCTTGTCATTTCTAATTCTCTCCTTCCATATTCCTTCAAACCCAAACAAGTTGGGTGTTTTCCTCCATCACTCCATCAAAATGTTCTCATCATGTGTACCACTGATGTCCACATTGGTAAATCCAGTGGCCACTATCAGCAGCATACCCACTTCCTTGATACATTTTCCTCACTTGCATTTCATACCACCCACTCCCTTGATTTTTGTTCTTCTTCTTTTCTCAACCTTGTTTATTGGATTCTTTTCTACTCCCCAAACTCTTAATGTTGGAGCACCCCACAGCTTTGTCCATAGACTTCTCTTCACTATCTCCGTTCACATCTTTGATGATCCCACCCAATCACATGGCTTTTAATATAACCCATATGGCAACTGCTCACAAATTTATATCTCTAGCCCAGGCATCTATCCCAAATAGCACATTTATATCTCTGTCTACTTAACTATCCACTTGAATATCTAATGGACATCTCAAAATTAGATTTTGCCCTAAAATAAACACTAGACTACACCGCCTGCAACCTTTTACATATCAATTGGTGGAAACTTCATCCATCTAATTGCTCAGGAAAAAATATATATATATATATATATGTATATGTATATACCCTTGACCCTTTTCTTTTTTCATACTTTGCATCCATCTTATCAGTAAATTCTGATATATAGCCAGAATCTCATCACTTCTCTTCATTGACACTTATACCATCCTGGTGTGGGCTACCACGATCTATTACTTGAGTTACTGTGATGCCCTCCTAATTTGTTTCCACGTTCTTCTTCTGACAGTCTATTCTTAACATGGCAACCAGAGTAATGCTTTAAACGTTAATGCAACTCATATCATTCCTCTATTCAAAACTGTGCAATATCTTCATATTCATGCAGACTAAGAGCCAAAATTCTTTGAATATTAAATGTCCCCTACCTCTGTACCTGAATGCAGTTATCCCACTAAATTCATCTCCTAATATTCTCCTCCCCCCACCCCCAAGTACAGCTATGACATCTCCTTACTTTTTCTTAAACATGATGAAAACATTCTCACCTTAAAGGATTTGCTCTAACTGAGTTCTGTGCTTATAACACTCTCCCTCCAGATGTATGCATCTCTAATTCTCTACCTTTCTTTAAATTTCTGCTCAAATGTCACCTTCTCAATGATGCTACCCTAACCTCAGTATTTAATATGGCAGTCTAACTCCCTTCACCAAACCCTGGTACTCTTGATTTACTTTGCCCTATTCTATTTTTCCCCATAACACTTATTACCTAAGAACACATTAAATAATTTACTTATTTATTGTATTAATAGTTTATTTTCTGCCTCCCTCCTCTTGAACATAAGAACTGTGAGCTCAGAAATCCTTGTTCCATTCAACAAAATATTCCCAAGAATAAATAGAGGCTAACACACACACACACACACACACACACACACACACAAAATAATTATGTATTGAATGAATGGATGAACAAAATGATAGTCTGATTTATATGAAATGACATACTCCACCCTGCAACTAAACCCTGTGTTGTATTATGAATTGTTTCTGTGATTACAATTAATGCCTTTTCTGTTGGCTTATATATCAGAATAAGTTTTTAATGTGAATTAAGGCATCTTTGTCTCACTATTCTCCCTTTTATAACTTAATCATCTACCATTACTGCTACTTTGCATGCAATGTGGAGGCCCTGCCCTCACCGAATATAAAATACAGGAATAACTGACAGTACCAAGTGACTTGTTGGATGTGGGGAGTGTGCAATGACAAATAAGAGTCAAAACCCTACGAGACAGAAAGGACAGAAATCTAGTTGAGTGATTTACTCAGAATTACACAGTAAATTAGCAACAGAAATGGAAGAATATGGGATTTTTACTTTCTGGTGAAGGTTATATCCACTAGAACTTACCCCTTAGAGTCTAGCTCAAAGTTCCATACATTAATGGCTTGCTTCCATCAGGATGAGACAACTGATGCTACAAGGTCTAGATGATATGTTCTTCTCATCCCAGGTCCATGTTGGATAGTCCCCATAGTTTGAGCCTCACCATCCCCTTTCTCTCTCTCATATTCAAACTGAGGAAGCATAGTGTTTGAGTCCATGTATTTTCTGGCATAGCATTATGGCAATTATCTTGGTGTTTGAGTATGTACATGTATATGTGCATGTAATGGAGAAAATTCAAAAAAATCAGAGATGGTGAGGGATTGTCTATGGTAAAAAATGAACAATGTCATGTTGACACTAGCAAAAAGCACACTTCAACTCTGCTGTTCTACCATTCTTCTTATATCTATCACATATGATTGCAAATCCTTATACGTTATTTACATTCTCCTTACATTTTGTTCAAGAGTTTTTCTGTGCTTAGATAGTGAAATTTCACAGAGCCTAACCAGCTAGATTGCAGAATATTTCATCTTTCCATGCTCTGACTCCTGTTTCACATCTAGACATAGTATTGATTGTTGTCAATACAAAATTGATGAGAAGAGAAACAGAATAAAGGCAAATAAGTGAATGAATAAACAAGTACGATTAAGAACTGGGAAATTCTCTTAATTAAACAATACCAAATAAATTGTAGCTAATGCAATATATCAAAATGGTGGAAATAAGTTTCCCTTTCTTACAGTAGCTTATTTTCAATATTTTAGTACAGGTTTCCCCCACTATCCAAAAGTAGAGCATTCCTATGAAATCTTTTGTAAGCCAAAATGGCCATAAAGCAAAGAAACAATTGCCCTTTTTTCATAAAAGTGAAAATCCTCTTAGGATTTGTTTCTGTTTGTGAAAATAGGTAGGTCTTTAGTAAAGTTGAAGTGGTGTAAAGCAAACTTTTGAAAAGCAGGGGATACCTGTATTGAACATTTTCATGACTTTTAAACTCTGATCTACTCTCATGTTCAATGAAGTTAACTGCCCAGGTATACTTATTTTATGTAGAATAGTGGATTCTGTTGAGGTTTAGCTAACTATTTACTTCAAAGGATGATTTTGTAGGAACAATATTTGAAACTCCTTCATTTCAATGATTCTAAATTTCCCACCACATATATCCAAAGGATGTGGTTCCTTATGCTCACAACTTTTCAAGGACCATGTTATTTCTTTTCTTTATCCATTTTCCAGTAAATTATCTATGATTTTGTAGAGTAATATCACTCTTGATCCAAATAAATACAAAACATTCTGATAGTGATAATAGTCATTATATTAGATTCTCAAATTCACTTTGATAGTATTGCCCTAACCAGCCACATAGTAGCTCTGATGAGTTCTATAGCATAGGAATATTGAAATTGAAAATTTTGATGAAGTCTGCACCAGCAGATTAGTAAGAGGCTACCTCTCTCCTCCTGAAATGTATTTTGTTGCTAGAAAACCTGAGTGGGTGGACTTGAGAGAACTTAAATGGAAAGTGAGTTTATTCCTCACTTTTTCATTGACTAAGCCTGTGATTAAAGTGAGGCCTCAGTGTTATTTGTCTTTTCCTTCCATTTGTCTATCTTTAAAGTGGTTATAGTGGTATTTTTCAATAACTGTTTGTGGTCAGAGATCACGTAAATAAATAATAATAACCCTTTAAAAATACAATGCCATAAAAATAGAGTATTGAAAAAGCGCGGACCCCAGAGACGGGCGCGAGCCGCGGCTAAAAGCATGGACCCCAGAGACGGGCGGGTGACCCTAAGGCTGCTGCTGGCGCCACCTAGGGGCCTGTGTGCGAGCACAGGTCACTATCCACACCCCTCTTCCGGGGAGCCTGTGCAGCCCGCCACTGCCAGGTTCCCAGGATCCAGGGACAACTTCCCCGGGAGAACGCACGGCGGGCCTCAGACTGGTGGAACGTCACGCCGGCCTCTGCCGCCGCAGGCCCGCCCCGCACGCCGTGCCCCTCCCTCCCCCCGGCCTGACTGCGCCAGAGCCCCCGAATCAGCTGCTCCTTTAACCCCGTCCTGTATGAGCCAAAAACAGACGCCCTCCAGCGACCTACATGCAGAGGCAGGGCCAAATCCAAAGCTGAGCACCTGTGAGCTGTGAGAACAAAGAAGAGAAAGGGAAATCTCTCCCAGCAGCCTCAGAAACAGCGGAATAAAGCTCCACAATCAATTTGATGTACCCTGCATCTGTGGAATACATGAATAGACAACGAATCATCCCAAATTGAGGAGGTGGACTTCGAGAGCAAGATCTATGATTTTTTTCCCCTTTTCCTCTTTTTGTGAGTGTGTATGTGTATGCTTCTGTGTGAGATCTGTCTGTATAGCTTTGCTTCCACCATTTGTCCTAGGGTTCTATCCGTCCATTTTTTTTTCTATTTTTCTTAATAATTAATTTTAATAACTTTATTATACTTTACCTTCTTTCTTTCTTTCTTTCTTTCTTTCCCTTCCTTTCTTTCTTTCTTTCTTTCTTTCTTTCTTTCTTTCTTTCTTTCTTTCTTTCTTTCTTTCTTTCTTTCTTTCTTTCTTTCTTTCTTTCTTTCTTTCCATCCTTCTCTCCTTTAGACAATGAATCATCCCAAATTGAGGAGGTGGACTTTGAGAACAATATTTATGATTTTTTCCCCTTTACCTCTTTTTGTGAGGGTGTATGTGTATGCTTTTGTGTAAGATTTTGTCTGTATAGCTTTGCTTCCACCATTTGTCCTAAGGTTCTATCTGTCCTTTTTTTTTTTTAATAATTATTTTTTTAATTCAATAACTTTATTATACTTTATTTTATTTTACTGTATCTTCTTTCTTTCTGTCTTTTTTCCTTCCTTCCCTACTTCCTTTCTTCCTTCCTTCCTCCCTCCCTCCCTCCTTTCTTTCCTTCTTGCCTTCTTTCCTTCCTTATTTCTGTCTTTCTCCTTCCTTCCTTCCTTCCTTCCTTCCCTCCTTTCTTTCCTTCTTTCTTTCTTCCTAATTCTACTAATTCTCTCTACTTTTTCTCCCTTTTATTCTGAGCCATGTGGATGAAAGGCTCTTGGTGCTACAGCCAGGAGTCAGGGCTCTGCCTCTGAGGTAGGAGAGCCAACTTCAGGACACTGGTCAACAAGAGACCTCCAAGCTCCACATAATATCAAATGGCAAAAATCTCCCAGAGATCTCCATCTTAACACCAGCACCCAGCTTCACTCAACGACCTGCAAGCTACAGTGCTGGACACCCTATGCCAAACAACTAGCAAAACAGGAACACAACCCCACCCATTAGCAGAGAGGCTGCCTAAAATCATAATAAGTCCACAGACACCCCAAAACACACCACCAGACGTGGACCTGCCCACTAGAGAGACAAGATCCAGCCTCATCCACCACAACACAGGCACTAGTCCCCTACACCAGGAAGCCTACAAAACCCACTGAACCAACCTAAGCCACTGGAGACAGACATCAAAAACAACGGAAACTACGAACCTGCAGCCTGCAAAAAGGAGACCCCAAACACAGTAAGATGAGCAAAATGAGAAGACAGAAAAACACACAGCAGATGAAGGAGCAAGATAAAAATGCACCAGACCTAACAAATGAAGAGGAAATAGTCAGTCTACCTGAAAAAGAATTCAGAATAATGATAGTAAAGTTGATCCAAAATCTTGGAAATAGAATGGACAAAATGCAAGAAACATTTAACAAGGACCTAGAAGAAATAAAGATGAAACAAACAACAATGAACAACATAATAAATGAAATGTAAAATACTCTAGATGGGATAAATAGCAGAATAACTGAGGCAGAAGAACGGATAAGTGACCTGGAAGATAAAATAGTGGAAATAACTACTGCAGAGCAGAATAAAGAAAAAAAATGAAAAGAACTGAGGACAGTCTCAGAGACCTCTGGGACAACATTAAATGCACCAACATTCAAATTATAGGTGTTCCAGAAGAAGAAGAGAAAAAGAAAGGGACTGAGAAAATATTTGAAGAGATTATAGTTGAAAACTTCCCTAATATGGGAAAGGAAATAGTTAATCAAGTCCAGGAAGCACAGAGAGTCCCATACAAGATAAATCCAAGGAGAAATATGCCAAGACACATATTAATCAAACTGTCAAAAATTAAATACAAAGAAAGCATATTAAAAGCAGCAAGGGAAAAACAACAAATAACACAAAAGGGAATCCCCATAAGGTTAACAGCTGATCTCTCAGCAGAAACTCTGCAAGCCAGAAGGGAGAGACAGGACATACTGAGAGTGATGAAGGAGAAAAACCTGCAACGAAAATTACTCTAGTCAGCAAGGATCTCATTCAGATTTGATGGAGAAATTAAAACATTTACAGACAAGCAACAGCTGAGAGAGTTCAGCACCACCAAACCAGCTTTACAACAATGCTAAAGGAACTTCTCTAGGCAAGAAACACAAGAGGAGGAAAAGACCTATAATAACGAACCCAAAACAATTTAGAAAATGGGAATAGGAACATACATATGGATAATTACCTTAAATGTAAATGGATTAAATGCTCCCACCAAAAGACACAGATTGGCTGAATGGATACAAAAACAAGACCCATATATATGCTGTCTACAAGAGACCCACTTCAGACCTAGAGACACATACAGACTGAAAGTAAGGGGATGGAAAAAAGATATTCCATGCACATGGAAACCAGAAGAAAGCTGGAGTAGCAATTCTCATATTAGACAAAATAGACGTTAAAATAAAGACTACTAGAAGAGACAAAGAATGACACTACATAATGATCAAGGGATCGATCCAAGAAGAAGATATAACAATTGTAAATATTTATGCACCCAACATAGGAGCACCTCAATACCTAAGGCAAAAACTAACAGCCATAAAAGGGGAAATTGACAGCAACACATTCATAGTAGGGGACTTTAACACCCCATTTTCACCAAAGGACAGATCATCCAAAATGAAAATAAATAAGGAAACACAAGCTTTAAATGATACATTAAACAAGATGGACTTAATTGATATTTATAGGACACTCCATCCAAAAACAACAGAATACACATTTTTCTCAAGTGCTCATGGAACATTCTCCAGGATAGATCATATCTTGGGTCACAAATCAAGCCTTGGTAAACTTAAGAAAATTGAAATTTTATCAAGTATATTTTCCAGCCACAATGCCATGAGACTAGATATCAATTACAGGAAAGATCTGTAAAACATATAAACACATGGAGGCTAAACAATACACTACTTAATAACAAAGTGATCACTGAAGAAATCAAAGAGGAAATTAAAAAATACCTAGAAACAAATGACAATGGAGACACAATGACCCAAAACCTATGGGATGCAGCAAAAGCAGTTCTAAGAGGGAAGTTTATAGCAATACAAGCCCACCTTAAGAAGCAGAAAACATCTCGAATAAAGAACCTAACCTTGCACCTCAAGCAATTAGAGAAAGAACAAACAAACAAAAAAAACCCCAAAGTTAGCAGAAGGAAAGAAATCATAAAAATCATATCAGAAATATATGAAAAAGAAATGAAGGAAACAATAACAAAGATCAATAAAACTAAAAGCTGGTTCTTGGAGAAGATAAACAAAATTGATAAACCATTAGCCAGACTCATCAAGAAAAAAAGGGAGAAGACTCAAATCAATAGAATTAGAAATGAAGAAGGAGCAGTTACAACAGACAACACAGAAATAAAAAAAGATCATGAGAGATTACTACAAGCAACTCTATGCCAATAAAATGGACAATCTGGCAGAAATGGACAAATTCTTAGAAATGCACAATGTGCCAAGACTGAAGCAGGAAAAAATAGAAAATATGAATGACCAATCACAAACACTGAAATTGAAACTGTGACTAAAAATCTTCCAACAAACAAAAGCCCAGGACCAGATGGCTTCACAGGCGAATTCTATCAAACATTTACAGAAGAGCTAACACCTATCCTTCTCAAACTCTTCCAAAATATAACAGATAGAGGAACACTCCCAAATTCCTTCTACGAGGCCACCATCACCTTGATACCAAAACCAGACAAGGATGTCACAAAGAAAGAAAACTACAGGCCAATATCACTGATGAACATAGATGCAAAAATCCTCAACAAAATACTAGCAAACAGAATCCAACAGCACATTAAAAGGATCATACACCATGATCAAGTGGGGTTTATTCCAGGAATGCAAGGATTCTTCAATATATGCAAATCTATCAATGTGATAAACCATATTAACAAATTGAAGGAGAAAAACCATATGGTCATCACAATAGATGCAGAGAAAGCTTTTGACAAAATTCAACACCCATTTATGATAAAAACTCTGCAGAAAGTAGGCATAGAGGGAACTTTCCTCAACATAATAAAGGCCATATATGACAAGCCCACAGCCAACATCATCTTCAATGGTGAAAAACTGAAAGCATTTCCACTAAGATCAGGAACAAGACAAGGTTGCCTACTCTCACCACTCTTATTCAACATAGTTTTGGAAGTTTTAGCCACAGCAATCAGAGAAGAAAAGGAAATAAAAGGAATCCAAATTGGAAAAGAAGAAGTAAAGATGTCACTGCAGATTACATGATACTATCCATAGAGAATCCTAAAGATGCTACCAGAAAATTACTAGAGCTAATCAATGAATTTGGTATAAAGTAGCAGGATACAAAATTAATGCACAGAAATCTCTGGCATTCCTATATACTAATGATGAAAAATCTGAAAGTGAAATCAAGAAAACACTCCCATTTACCATTGCAACAAAAAGAATAAAATATCTAGGAATAAACCTACCTAAGGAGACAAAAGACCTGTATGCAGAAAATTATGACACTGATGAAAGAAATTAAAGATGATACAAATAGATCGAGAGATATACCATGTTCTTGGATTGGAAGAATCAACATTGTGAAAATGACTCTACTACCCAAAGCAATCTATAGATTCAATGCAATCCCTATCAAACTACCACTGGCATTTTCCACAGAACTAGAACAAAAATTTTCAAAATTTGTATGGAAACACAAAAGACCCTGAATAGCCAAAGCAATCTTGAGAATAAAAAATGGAGCTGGAGGAATCAGGCTCCCTGACTTCAGACTATACTACAAAGCTACAGTTATCAAGACGGTATGGTACTGGCACAAAAACAGAACGATAGATCAATGGAACAGGATAGAAAGCCCAGAGATAAACCAACGCACATATGGACACCTTATCTTTGATAAAGGTGGCAGGAATGTACAGTGGAGAAAGGGCAGCCTCTTCAATAAGTGGTGCTGGGAAAACTAGACAGGTACATGTAAAAGTATGAGATTAGATCACTCCCTAACACCATACACAAAAACAAGCTCAAAATGTATTAAAGACCTAAAAGTAAGGCCAGAAACTATCAAACTCTTAGGGGATAACATAGGCAGAACACTCTATGACATAAATCACAGCAAGATCTTTTTTGACCCACCTCCTAGAGAAATGGAAATAAAAACAAAAATAAACAAATGGGACCAATGAAACTTCAAAGCTTTTGCACAGCAAAGGAAACCATAAACAAGACCAAAAGACAACCCTCAGAATGGGAGTAAATATTTGCAAATGAAGCAACTGACAAAGGATTAATCTTCAAAATTTACAAGCAGCTCATGCAGCTCAATAACAAAAAAAAAAAACAAACAATCCAATCCAAAAGTGGGCAGAAGGCCTAAATAGACATTTCTCCAAAGAAGATATACAGACTGCCAACAAACACATGAAAGAATGCTCAACATCATTAATCATTAGAGCAATGCAAATCAAAACTACCATGAGATATCATCTCACACCAGTCAGAATGGCCATCATCAAAAAATCTAGAAATAATAAATGCTGGAGAGGGTGTGGAGAAAAGGGAACACTCTCGCACTGCTGGTGGGAATGTGAATTGGTTCAGCCACTATGGAGAACAGTACGGAGGTTCCTTAAAAATCTACAAATAGAACTACCATATGACCCAGCAATCCCACTACTGGGCATATACCCTGAGAAAACCAAAATTCAAAAAGAGTCATGTACCAAAATGTTCATTGCAGCTCTATTTATGATAGCCCGGAGATGGACACAACCTAAGTGCCCATCATCAGATGAATGGATAAAGAAGATGTGGCACATATATACAATGGAATATTACTCAGCCATAAAAAGAAACGAAATTGAGCTATTTGTAATGAGGTGGATAGACCTAGAGTCTGTCATACAGAGTGAAGTAAGTCAGGAAGAGAAAGACAAATACCGTATACTAACACATATGTATGGAATTTAAGAAAAAAAAATGTCATGAAGAACCTAGGGGTAAGACAGGAATAAAGACACAGACCTACTGGAGAATGGACTTGAGGATATGGGGAGGGGGAAGGGTGAGCTGTGACAAGGTGAGAGAGCGGCATGGACATATATACACTAACAAACGTAAGGTAGATAGCTAGTGGGAAGCAGCCACATGGCACAGGGATATCGGCTCGGTGCTTTGTGACCGCCTGGAGGGGTGGGATAGGGAGGGTGGGAGGGAGGGAGACACAAGGGGGAAGAGATATGGGAACACATGTATATGTATAACTGATTCACTTTGTTATAAAGCAGAAATTAATACACCATTGTAAAGCAATTATACCCCAATAAAGATGTTAAAAAAAAAAGTAGAGTACTTAAAATTTTCATTTTTCTTCCCAGATTGAAGCTTATTTAAGTAATCTTCTATATGGAAAGAATTCTGCTAAAGACAATCCATTTACCTGAATGCTCTCTCCAACATTAACACCGTTCCAGGTGTGGTTTTGTTTATTCTTTTAGGTCTAGCAAGCCAAAGAAGTGTTCTTAATTTTTTTAAGTGTAGATTTCTAGGCACAGATAACATATCTGGCATTTTGACAAATTGCTTAGCTCTAAAATGCATATTTTTATTTTTTTGATATATGCCCTTTACTCCATGTCGGTGTTTCAAATATTCACTCAAGGAAACATCCCAGTCACAGGCTGAATGCTTTTGAGAGTGTTTATGACCACTCAGAGTTCAACTCAAAGACCATAGCATTGGAATTGTGTTCTTAATATGCCTTTACTAGAGTTACATCATCTGTACTTTCTTTCCCAGAATGGAAATAAACTAGTGTTTACCTGTATATATATATTCAGGGAGTAAGGCTTGGATATGGCCATAACTAAACCCAACATAGATCAACCAATCATATTCAGTTGAGAGATATTTATGTCCATAGATCCTTAAGTGGGTAGAAGATCACAGAACGTTTGGAATGTATTTCTGATCCAGTTGAAGATTGCAGTCCATCAAAGTGTAGAGGATGAAGGGGATGAAAACATCAGCCTATACAGTGTGCCAGATATAGTTCTAAGCTTTATAAAATTTATATATTTAATCTCCACAATCACTCCTGAGGGTATCCCCATTTTATGGTGAAGGAAATTGAGGTGCACAGATATTAAATAAATTACCCAAGTTCACACAGCTAATAAGCGACAGATCTGGGATTTGAACCTAGGCAGACTGACTTCCAAGCTGTGCTCATAACATTAAGCTACACTTTAGCAAAGATCAGTAGCAGAAAAGTGGTCAGAAGACTACCATACGTTTAAACCAAGGAAAAGATTTCAGTGAAGAAGAAATAAAGATAAAAAGCCTGGATATCTGATGACAGGTTCCATGAGTGGGTTAGGGAATGTGTTTGTAGGCACAGCGGAGGACGTCAATCAATATAACAGGCAAAACTGAGGAAGTAAGAGTGATTTTGGAGCAAGCCTTACTACATGCAATGGGACAGAATCTAGATGAAATTTAAGGAGAGAACTACAAGAGACCCTGACTCACTCAAAAACATTTCTAGGTAAAGTGAAGGAAAATTTAGGGGTTCTGCATTAAATAAATTTCCTATGAAAAAGGAAGAAGTGAAATGATCTGCTGTGAGTGAAAGGATAAAGATGTTGGGAAGCATGCTATTTGGATGCTACCACAGAAGAAGAAAATGGTGATCAACTGCAAATATGAAGAATAACCTACCTCTATAATAAGATCATTTTTTTAAATATGTCCAGAATACATTGATTTTTAGACTTTGTATTCCCTATTATTAACATTTAGCTACTTAATTAATATTTAGATATTCCATTAATATTGTCCTTCAATGTTTAGATTTTTTTGGGAATCTGGCATGCAAAATAACTGGGATTGTTTGAGATTCAGTGCCCACCACCCTATGTAGGCCACATGTCAGGAGTACGTCACCCAGTGCCAGATGTCTCTCCATCAACAAAAAAAAACATCCACAGAGAGTTAGCAGGACATTGAGAGCACTGTCCAGGCCATTTGAGAAATAATTTAGGAAAATGAAGCTCTTCTTCTAGAGAATCAAAGAAATGGAAGGACTGCTAAATATCTTCTGGTCCAAGTGCTTGATGTGACAGCTTTCAGATTCTCCAGCAGATGTGACAGAAAAGTTTTGACTGTCTTTGCTGAGACTGACTCTTCCAACGGAATTCTTTTCCTTCTCTCTCCAGGAAGAAAGGCTCTGTAGTTGAGACAGCTAGATAGGGAAATATAATTCCTTCTTTCTTTCTCTAAAACCATGATTTTGAAACTCAGCTATACAACAAGTATCTCTCTGTTCTTCAGAATACAAAGCATCTTTTGCCAAGTTTTCAAGACCCTAAAGTTTTGCCCCACACTATATATCCTTTTTTTTTTCTCCATTGTACAGTCAGGCTAATCTTACTCCATTCTACATAAAAATAGGCAGATTGTTATTCTGTCTTAGTGGCTATTTTGGGTTTCTATTGCTGTATAAGAAATCCTTCCAAAATGTAGTGGCTTTAAAACAATTATTTTTTATTCACAAGATTCTGTGGATAGGAATTCAGGAAGGATTCAGTTGGAATGTTTTTGGCTTCACCTGGTTTCATTAGAGGTCAATCATTTAATAGTCATCTTTCAATATTATAAAGAATACAGTGTTCATAATGGCTTTATTGTATTATTTTTATAAAGGTATAATTCTATTTAACTAGTTCCCTATTGATGGGTATTTAGCTTGTCTCTAATTTTTTTACCATTGCCAACATTGCCATAATTAATGCTCTTTGTGGTTTTAAATGGGTGGGTCTCTTTGGACAAAGCTCTACAAGAATAGCTGAATAAATTCATATAAATTTTAGTACAAAATAAATAAACCAACAAATAAAAGGTAATTCAGTCAGGACCACCTTAAGAGAATGACCGCTTTTCCATCTCTTCTCCATTTCCATTCTGATAGTGAACTGTATCACTGTTATTTTCATTTGCATTTCCTTGAGTATTAGTGAGGTTGAGCACTTTTTTTTTTATGTTTAATGATCATTTGTAGTTTTTTCTTCTTAATTTTCTCTTCATACCATTTTCCCATTTTTATTGGGACTTTTTATTTTACATCTGTAAGCAGTGGATAAAACATAGATATTATGTCTGATGATTCTAGTGATTTTCCCCAAAGAAATTCTCTTTTAACTTTATTTGTAATGTATATTTCCTATAAAGAAAATGTTTTAAAATGTTTGAGATAAAAGTTGTTTTTTTCTTTTCTTTTACTACTTCTGGTTTTTGTTTCATGTGCCTCAATATTATCAAAATATTTACTTATATTGTGTTTCAGTGGTTTTGCTGCTTTATGCTTTATATAAATATTCCATCTATCTGGATTTGTGTGTGTGTATGTGTGTGTGTGTGTGTGTGTATGCTGTCTGAACTCTATTCTGTAATGTAATTACTTTGTCTCTTCCTCCACAAATGTAAAATAAATAAACTAAATATAACCTGCTTTAATTTCTCTAGCTATATGTATGTTTTGTTTTGTTTTGTTTTATTTTAATATCTGTGACAAAAGTTTTTTGTATTATTGTCAAAATTTCTGGCTATTCTTGCAAATACATTCTTCTAAATCACATTTAGAAAAAAATGTTTACAGTTGTGTCAAACAGTATCATGCAACATTTTATTGAGTTAAGGTTAAAAATTAAATTGGGAAAAAAAATATAACATTGAATCCCCTCACCAAAATGCATATTATGATTGTTTTATTTTACATTTATATAAGTATTCTGTTATAGTCCTAAGTTTCATGGAGTTATTTTATATAGTTATTTTCTTTTTATGCTGCAATAAAATTTTTCCTGTTATATTTTCTTTCTTGCTTGCTATTAGTGACATATAAGAAAGCTATCAATTTTTTACAATACCAAAATTTTTCGACAATATCAAATTTTTACATTAACCAAATATTGGATCATTTAAATGTCTTAAGTAATTGTTTCTTTCAGCTTGTCATTTGATTAACAAATTTTCTAGGTAAATATTTATATTATGTTCAAATAATGATCTTTCAGAATCTGCCTTTAAATTATGGATATATTCACTTGTTATTGCTTCAGTGTTTATTACATTGGTTAGATCCTCTTAAATAATGTTAAATAACTTCTAAGTAATTTGAAACTTATAAAAATGTATTTCTTAAAAACGCTTAAAGCTGCAACTAGCACAACCTTGTAAATCAACTATACCCCAATAAAAAATTTCTAAAAACAGTTAAATTCCCTTGATGTCATTGAGTTTATGATGTGGTACCAGGCACTGTAATAATTACTATTATGTGGAATAAAAGTTAAGACAAGCTGGTCACTTCTTATGTAAAGCTTGTGCTTCCAATGTGTAATGTACCCGGCAGTAGTTCAGGAAATTATAAGACTGAGGGAAAGATCATTGACTTCGATCATTGAAAAATAAATGGTTACATTTGAGATTGGGGTTTACAATTTTTTTGTTTTGATTTTGATTATTTTGTGTTTGTCTTTCTTGGATGAAAAGAAATATTTTAAAGAAAAATAGAGGAAAGATGGAATAGTAGGCAAGGCAAAAGTTGAGATTGATGAAGAAGCCACAGATAGAACATGAATGGATGTGTGATGACCAAATAATAAATAAAAGTGGAGAAAAACACATGTGTAACTTGAAGGAATGGGCCATGTCTCTCTTATTTTACTATATAATTCTAGTAGTTGGTAGTATGACCAGCACATAGAAGTGCTTAATAAATTTGTTGAATGAATGAATGAGGAACCGGTGCAAATCTGTGGACTACGTACCCACCTTTAACCTAAATGGCAGGTTTGTCCACCTCCAGATAATAATTCCCACAGGTGGATTAAAGTCTAGCTTTAACATCCTCACTCCCAATCCCAGTGAATACATCAGTCAGCAGCCTCATCTCCATAACTGAGAGCTCTAACTCACTTTTTAGGGCCGCCTCTGGTAGGAGGAGAGAGATCTTGGACAAGATAAGAAAGATAATTATTCAGGTAAACTGAATAAGTTCTTGGTGTTCCAGGCTGTCCTTCTCCTACTGAGTCCTTTCAAAGAAAATGGAAAAGTGAGGAAGTATGCTATTTGATAATGAGGGAGATTTCAGATTATCTACTGTTGGTTCAAAGTTGCTTTGTGATCCATAATAATATGATACTGTAAATAAATAGAAACAAAAATGAATCCATCATCCAGTACCTTTCCTCTGAAACAAGACTGCAGAACTATTCACATGAGAAATCTGAGTAAAGAAAGTTACTATCTATATTACACCACAGGAGAAAGTTTTTAGTCAAGACCTAAACAAATTTGAGCATCTTAGCTCTGCATTGAAAAGCACATTTCTAAGCCTCAGTAACTTGGTAATGCCTAAATACAGAATTTTTGACCAGGAAGGTTTGTAGCCAGAAATACACTGATGATTCAACCAAACTTTAGGGTACTCATTTCAAATGTCACAGTATTATACTTCCACATAAGAAGAGATGCAACATCAAAAAATATTAATTACTACAAAAAGTTCTGAAAAACTAAAACAAAATCCTGTGGCAACAAAAACTGTATAAGGAGATTTCACATGCTCTGATTTACTCATAGCTGTGGGCTTCCTTAATGTTTTTCATATGGTGCGTTAGTTCAAATATCACAGATTACTGAAATGCATATTACTGATTAAGTAAACTTCTGAATAAACCTTTTCTTTTGCGGGGGTGGGGGCTAACTTTTGTGCTGAATTTTGTCATATATTGGAAAGAATGTGGAGATGGGAAAACTAGGTTCTACACTTGGCCCTGATTAGCTCAGTGTCTATTGAATGTGTTATCCATGTAGCCTAATTTCTCTAGGACTTAAATATGAAATGAACCCGTTTATCTCTAAAGCTGATCCTAACAGACCTTTCTCAGCTAGGTAAGGCCAAGTGGGAGTGGGCTTTAATGTGGCTGAATTTTGAAGACTGAACTTAGCAGAAGGTAATTGAACTCATTGTGCTAAATCCAATAAATGTAAGCAATTTAACCAGAAAATTCAAATTAAAGGGAAGAATGCAGTAGGGCATAGACTGAGGTAGAAATCTGGTTAGGAAAAAACATAAGACATTCTTCTTGGGCCAGGAAATCTTGTGGTTTAATGTCACTCTACTTAACACATCAATCCTGGACACTCTGAGTGACTTCATTTGGGCATGTGCTTGAGGATTGAGTGGGAAAGAATTGCAGATAAAAATGCTATATCAATCCTAAAATATCTGATATCACCCTCTACCAGAACTATCATGCCTGGCTGTCAAACCCACCATTCTAAGCAACATCTGGAAAGATTCCATATCACAGGTTGTATCAGCTGGGTTTGGCTGGGCCAAATAAGCTTACCACCTGCTCTATGGTGGACTCTATGTAGTGAGGTAATTGTAACAGGCTAGGAAGAGACCTTGTGTAATGGATACCCACTGTTTTTATCTATATGACCAGGTGACAACAAAACAGCCCTAAAATGGACTCTGCCCAGCTGATTCTGTTTCCTTGGCCATATCCATTGTCTGTTTGAATAATGGATACAATCTGTTTGAAACTCTGCTTTGAAATTCCTGGGAAGTTCTGAATCAGCTACGCTGGGTGATCTGGTTGTGTTCTGTCAATGTGGTCACCATTCTCACTTCAAATTCTGTGGCAAAACTGTTGAATGTGAAAAACTCAATTGCGGGGGCGGGGGGGAAGACTATTGGCATGTGATCTAGATTGGGCTGTTTATTATGCCTGGAGGTTTCTGGGAGACCAGAAGATTAAATTCTCACTTAGAATCTCCACAAAAGATATCCCAGTCACCCTGCGGAAAGGTCTCTACTTCACTTTCACACTTACACTCTTGGGAGATAGTAAAGGGGAGATGGAGGAAACAAAGCCAGAAATGAAAGGGCAAGGGTTCAATATATGTAAATGTTTCTATATAAGTTGATAAAAAACACATGACTCTGAATGACTTCCAAAATGCTTGAATCCTATAAGACACTCAAAAAAAAATGAATGATCTGAACACCATCTGTTTCTCCTTTTGGTGCATGTGGTAATGGTCACTTATCTGACTACCTGTGGATATGGAAATGCATTTGAAATAATGAAGGACCCTCTGCTCTATTATAATGACAACTACCAGTGACATTTGTAACCTTAGCAGCAGGTTAGAAACTATTTATGTCCACTCCCATTAAGAATTTTACCTTTTTTGACACATCCATTTGATTCTGTTTGAAAGAGAAAATCATTAGTCTGACCTAAAACCACAAATGAAGACCAACTTCTCTCAAGTAATTTGCATATGCTTAACTATTCATGAGTTCCCTGCTGAGCATCAAAGGTGGTTATCAATTTACCTACACCCCAAACTTCTATAGACCACTCATTTTCTGTTAAAGCATGCTCAGTTCCCTATGAAATAAAACTTGAGATGAGAAGCATACTAGGCAGTACTTACTTTTCCTTGGGGAGCATTTTGGCATTTTTTGCAATGAATATAGTTTATCCATTCATTCAACAGATATTTATTAAGTAGCTACAGTCTGCCGAATACCTAGTCTAATTTTGGAACATGTTTAGATCTTCGATAGTGTATTAAAATCAGTCTTATTTACCATTATCTATTCTTTCACCAGCATTCACAATCACTCCCTCCTCTTACCATAATTCAATCTGTCATTTGTTGATAGATGGGATAGATGACAAAATTTGGCAAAATACAAAACATGGAATATCTCTTATTTGAAGCATGTGTACTAGTAGAATGTTGGGTCTGTAGCCTACACTAACAGCACTTGAATATGTACTTATCTTTTCAATTTTTATATTTATTTCAACTTTTCATGGTTTTGAGTTTTCATCTGATCAAAACAAAAGCAACAGTTAATACTGCTGTATTTAATATCATTTCAGTGCCTACAGCAGTGAGGCAGTAATTTTGAGGAAATTACTGCTGTTGCAAGTAAATAAGTTATTCATTGTTTTGTTGGAGTTACATTTTCAACACGCAGTGCCTTATGCTTTGTTTATTTTACATTTTTTGATGCAAATGACTTGCCATCTTAATGGGAGTGCATCAGAAATAGTGTTAGAAACTTTGTCCAAGCTACCAACACTCAGCATTTTGTCTGAAATTAGATGGGTCAAATAGCAAGAAGATTGTTTAGAAAGTACAGAATAGCATCAGAGAGATTTTGGAAAAGATAATGTTACTTCTGACCGCTAATAACTTCTGAAATCTTTAGTTCACAGCAAGAAAAATACCTTAGAGACAAAACAAAAATATGTTTACTGATGCCTCTTTCAATTAGTCATTGCTTTTAGTATAAAATATAGAGTGCAAAAATAAATAAATAAAATAAAATATAGAGTGTATTTGGTTTCTATTTCAAAAATGCCTAAAACCTATTGAATTCCAGCTGATACTGCTGAAGGCAATTTTTAAGATTTTCCATTGTATGATGAAAATTGTATTTACGTTACTTTGCATCTTATTTCTGTGCTGTATAATTATCAAATAAACTATTTAGCAGTTATATGGAGAAAGAGAAGGGGGGAAAAACCCTAAACCGTCTTCCTGGGGTTTTGTTTGTTTTTCTTTCTCTCTTGCTTCTTAAAGAGTTTATAAAATGGGCAAGTCTAGGGAAACTTTCTAATCTGTGGATGGTGGTTCCAAGCTGTGCCTATACAGTTTTCTGACTGCTTAGTTCCAAAATGTATAAACACATTACCCTTCTACATAGCAAAATGCCCAGGAGAAGGCAATGTAAAAGAAATGAAGCAGAAGAAAATATATAGCACCATTTTCTTTTTTTGCATTTAATTTAAAATCGATATAAAGTGATTTCAGCTTTGAGGAGCTAGTGAACGCTTTCCATTTTCTGCTTTGTCACTTTATCTCAGCTGCCCTTGGCCAACAAACCAACCCTATGCAACTTCTGAGGAAGTCCTCTCAAGCAGGTATTGAAGGAAGATATAGTCTCTCCTCTCAGAGTCAGCAGCTGAAGTTCTTATTATTTATTTTGAAGCTAAGTGATTTTTGGTTTGAAGTGTGTGTGTGTGTGCATGTGTGTGCACACACGTGTGTGTGTGTGAGTGATTCTTCATAGCTTATCTTTGCTATGCAAACCAACTTTTCAACAGGACCTGCAAAGTTCAGCCCTCTGCCAACAAGATGCTTGCTGCATCAGCTTCGGAACAAAATGTCTGGAGGTCAAATTGTCTTAATGTATCCTACGTTTTAGCATGTTGTATGCATAAGCAGTTGTATGCAACTGAAAGAAAATTCTATATTTGAGAGATTTGGTGGGGGCTAAAAAGCACAATTTTAGGCTGGAATTTCACTATTCTGTGTTGATTAATATAAAATACATGAGGAAAAGGTTAGGAATGCTTTTTTTTTTTTTTTTTTATTTGAAGTGGGCCTCTCACTGTTGTGGCCTCTCCCGTTGTGGAGCATAGGCTCCGGACGCGCAGGCTCAGCAGCCATGGCTCATGGGCCCAGCCGCTCCACGGCATGTGGGATCTTCCCGTACCGGGGCACGAACCCGTGTCCGCTGCATCGGCAGGCAGACTTTCAACCACTGCGCCACCAGGGAAGCCCAAGAATGGTTTTGACACATAGTACTGTTGAACTAACGTAAGTTAGATTTGAATCTGAATGTTATAAGGCCTCAGTGTATTCCATGCTTTTGAGAAAAATAGCAAAGTATACTCCTCCTTGTGTAGAGGAAAGGCATGTACATCTTGTCCAAACCAGAGAGGTTAGCCTAACAAAAATTTTACTTTGGCACCAACTCTCCTGGGAATGTGGCCATAAGAAGAACAGCAAACAATCCAGACTTTGTTCATGAATATGACAGGGGCTCAGAGACATGTGGTGATTGCCCTTATTCCTCTTGCACAGCACAAACAAAATTCTAGAAAGCGTAGTTGGCTGTCCCATTTTCTACCATTTACTCTTTAAGTAAATCTGCTCACAGAGTGGCTTTTTCTTTCACTCCCCATGGAAATTGTTCATTTCAAAATCAACCTGGAGGTCAGTGACCAGTGAAAAGATCAGCTTTCATGACTCATTTTTTGAGATCAATTTGATACATCATCTTCTCTTTGAAACAGACCTTAAACTCTGTAGCTGATTCAGTTCCTCTCTCCTTTGTGTTCTCATAACATATTGTTTATAACTCTGTTATTATGGTCACCCTGATATGTTGTAATATATCTGTGTACAAAGTGGCTGCTCTAACCAGACTTTAAACTCCTTAAAAGAAGAAATGTTACTTATTCATTTTTGTAACACTAACATATAGAAGATATACTGACAATATTGTAAAGGCACAATAAATACTTATTGAATGAGTGAATAATGGAGAGATATCTGACTAGTCTGAGAATAGCCTTGTTTTGTTCTAATATAATATAGTATGCTCTATTATATACATCAGGAAAAGGAATCAAAAGACAATGATTTTTAGGCATGGTTTTCTCTTACTAGCATACAGCCTTCCTGGAATACCATTTTTTGCTATTTTAAACCTCTGCTCAATTACGCATGTAACTAACATTAAGCATCTGTGAACAGGAGTCTTTAATGACTCCTTTTAGGCTATAAAATCAAGTCAAAACTTCTTGCAATTGTCTAACTTTTTTTTTTTTTTTTTTTTTTTTGGCGGTACGCGGGCCTCTCACTGTCGTGGCCTCTCCCGTTGCGGAGCACAGGCTCCCGACGCGCAGGCTCAGTGGCCATGGCTCACGGGCCTAGCCGCTCCGCGGCATGTGGGATCTTCCCAGACTGGGGCACGAACCCGTGTCCCCTGCATCGGCAGGCGGACTCTCAACCACTGCGCCACCAGGGAAGGTCCTGTCTAGCATTTTTAACATGCTTTATTTTCCCAGTACGTTCAACCAAAACTCATTTATTATATAGAAGATAGTGGTCTCTGACATCTTCGAAGTATCATTAGTTTACTGAATGATTCAAAGGTGGTGAAATGAAGGAAGAAAGCAAGGAAGGGAGGGAGGGAGGGAGGCAGGAAGGAAGGAAACATTTCTAAATGTATTTCTATTTCTTTATCAGAATAGGGGAAGTATTTCAAAATATAAATTCAGATTGATTTGATATTTAATGGCATTTATGTTTAAATTGTTTGATTGTCAAAAACACCAAAATATAAATTAAAAGCAGAATGTCAAACTGGAAAATAATTATAACAATAATTCAGGTAAAAGGTTATTTCCTTAAGGGAAAAAACCTCACTTCGAATTAAATTTTTCAATATGCAAATACCATACATACACACACACAGAAATTTGAATGGCTAGAAACCAATTTAATTGATAACGTGATATTGCTTTATCTATAACATGATATTATTTTTCACATAAAAACATGGATAAATTTGGTTTTAATCTTTATTTTTGTTTTGTTTTGTTTTAGTTTTAACTTGTAATAATCAGGGTGGGCTTGCATAAGTTGAAACAAGTCTTCTCACAAACTGATAGGGAGTTTAGTTAATACAAATTTTCAAATCTGAAAAAAATTCTTCAAACTATTTTACTCAGAAACTCAAATTCTCTACATTATGCCACTGAAATTAATCAAATAACAAAAAAAACACAGAGTAAATTCTCAGGTCACATTTTTGAAACAACAATGCAATAAAATAAACAATTTTCAAAACTATAAATCTTATACACACACTCACACAAGCATGATGCATATGCACACACACAACAACCATTTTGAGAATTTTGAGAAAAGGTTACCAAGAAAATATTTCCTTAAATTACTACTGGGTTAAACAGGACATCAAAATGACAAAGTTAGAGTGAATGCTTAGACAATAATGACAAGTAACACTACATATTAAACTTATTTGTACATTTCTGATTCAGGAGGAAACTTCCACTTTAATATGGCAGACTGACCATGTATATTATTTTCTTCCCTCCAAAGCTTCCTTTGAAATGATAATAAACAAATAATACAGTTTAAATCAAAGTGACCAGAGAAATTGTGGGTGCGGTGAGACGGGGATAATCAATAAGGCTCAAGAGAGTTTATCAAGTTTCTGGAATGTGGAAAGCAAGTGCAGGAGGAGTAAACAAGGAACAGGCCAGAGAACACTTCCATCAAGAGTGTGAAGATGAGCAGCCATTTTCTGCTCATAACCAAGGATAGACTTAGACATTGGACATAACAGATACAAAGGAAGGTGAGGAAGAGCCATGGGGTTCCATCGAACTACAAGTTATGGCTGCTACCAGGACACGTTGGACTTCTTTGTATCCAGAGACTCACAGCTAAGAAAAGAAGTCACTGCTAAGACAGGAATAACTGACGTCATTTCCACAGTGGGTGCAGGAAGGATGTCTCCTGTGCCCCCTTGCACCACTGTAACTGCGATGGGCATGTGCAGCTCCACCACAGTCTGAGGGATATGATTGTCAAATTCTATGGACTGAATGTTTGTGCTTCCCCAAAATTCATACATGAAACCTAATTCCCAATATGATGGTCTTTAAAGGTGGGTCCTTTGGGAGCTAATTACACTCCTCATGAATGAGATTAGTTACCTTATAAGAAGAGACCAGAGAACTACCTTTCTTTCCACCACGTGAAAATACAAGGAGAAGTCAGCTGTCTGCAACCTGGAAGAAGGCTCTCATCCGATAGAACCTGACCGCAATAAAACCCTGATATCTGACTTCTAACCTCTAGAGCTGTGAGAAATAAGTATTATTGTCTAAGCCACTCAGTCAATGGCAATTTGTTATAGTAGTACAAACTAAAACAACAGTCTACAGCTCAGACCCCACAGGGCTGAAGGTTTGTGTCACACCATGAAGCAAGCCCCTAGGACCTCCAGAGGTGATAGATGAAAATGAGGATTCCACAATTTGGAATGGAGAGTGAAAGAGGAAGAGGATGAGTGGCAGTGGTAGTCTTGAGACTAACTGCACAACAGAGACCAAGTTCATCTCACTAACCTTCATCATTTTTTTTCTGCTCCTCAGGAGGAAAGGCCCACAGGATCCATGGACGACCTGATCCCCACCCAGCAGATCTGTGAGACACATAGGAAGGACCATGGTGACAAGGAAAAGGCATGGCTCCCAGCTCCTGCTGCAGGAAGCATAACTGATTTATTTCCTCAGCTGCTGCACTTGTGGATCCACCATTGTGTTTGCATTAGTGCCACACTATCCACAGGCTGCTTTCCACCTAGTGAGAGAGCACAGCGGGGGTTTCAATACAAACCCAATCTATAAGATGCAAGACTTCTTTAAGGTGTATCTTTTGTTCAAGAACATTCCAGTGGCATGGCCAAAGCTTTCTCAAAACTGCACAGCCATCTGAGACTGCTTCCCCTGCCCTCTTTCCTTCTCCTCCATTGCAGGTTTCAGATCTGTCTTACTCTCTGAAGACCCCCCTACTTTGTGCGGCTCCCTTCACTTTTTCCTTCAGAAGTGTTCCCCTAGAAAATCTCTTGTATATCTATTTCTGCCCTGACATCTGCTTCTCAGAGGACTCAAGCCAAAATTGTTCCAAATTCAATGAAAAAAAAGTTACAGAATGATAAGAAGATATCAAAATATTTTTAGGAAAACAATAAGTCGATTTTTAAAAAAAAATGTAGTTTAATGCTGAAAAATATGACAGAAAAGATGGTAAACATAGAGGATTGATCCAAAAGGACCAATATCAGAAAAGGAAGAATCTAGAAAGTGAACAGAGAAAAAAATGGAAAAGAATTTCTGAGCATTGATAAGAACCTCACAATTAAATTGAAAAATGTCCTGCTACCTTAATGAAAAGTGACCCATGTATAGTCAGGTACTTTGAGGTTTTAGAACAATAAATATAAATACAAGATTCTAAAGCTTTCACATGACAGAACATGTCTACAGTGTGAACATGAATCAAATGGTAATGGAATTCTCAACAGCAGTAGTAGATCCTTAAAAAACAAGAAGGAATGAATTCAGAATTCTGACAGATAATAATATTCAGCCTGAAATTCTAAGCCTAGCCAACTTATTAATCAGGTGTGAAGATACTAATAGATAGCATTTATTGTGGCAGGAAGTATATGAATGGTTCATTTAATCTTTAACAATTCTATGAATAGATACTATTAACATACCCACTTTGCAGATGAAGAAACTGAAGCAAAGAAAGGTTCATGTACTTGCTCAAAGACACAGACCTAGTAAGTAGCAGAGTCATAATTCAAATGAAAATAATTGAAACTGACATCAATACTTGGAACTATATTGCATCTCGGTACAAACAAACTGTGTGGATTATAGGCTATACTATATATATTTTTAGATGTGCACAGTCAGAAAATGTATTGTCTAGGCACATTTAAGAAGTTTTTCAAGATATCCAGAAAAAATGTAGGTAAACATAAGACAAAAAAGAACTGTGGTAGACAGAACAATCTCCACCACATCACTCCAAACATGTCCATGCCATAATTCCAGGAAACTCTAAATATGTTACCTTATATGGACTGGAAAAAGGAATTCTGTAGGCATAATTAAGTTAAGGATTTCGCGAAGGGGTGACTATCCAGGTGAGTCCAATGTAATTACAAGCTTGCAGCAGGCAGTCAGGAGAGAGGAAGAATTTGGGAGATGCTATGCTGCTGGATTTGGAGATGGAAGAGGAGGCCATGATCCAAGGACTGTAAGCGGCCACTAAAAGCTGGAAAAGACAAGGAAACAGATTCTCCCTTAGAGCCTCCAGAAGAAATGAAGTCCTGCTGCTGATCCATTTTAGAATTCTAACCTCCAGAAATATAAGATAATAAATTGTGTTACTTTAAGCCTCTAAATGTTTTGGTAATTTGTTATAGTAGCAGTAGGAATCTAATAATAATAAGACCAAGACTGACAGAAATATGAAGTCCGAGGAAGAAGAAGACTCATCTCAGAAAGTAGTTAAACCTTGAAGCCCAAGATGATAGCTTTGCAGAAAGCCTAGAAGAAACCATTTTGGGTAGGAAGAATTAGACACAGGGATTTGTATGCAGGACGTGATTTGGAGAAAAAAAAGAAAAAAGATATTGTGGTCTTATTAGAAAAAATATCTGAGAATTAATGTAAGAAAGAAATAGCTTGAATAAATAAAAATGATTAGAAAGTTCTGGAAAAAATATCAAGTAAAGGAAATGCAGTCATATACACAGCTTGCCTTGACATAGAACAATACCCACATCATCAAAATCTAAATACCCTTCATTGATTTAACTAAAAATAGTAATATAATTATACTGGAAAGGTGAGGGAATGAGAGGTAAGGTTTTACTCAAATGATAAATCAACATCTGCCATTAGATAGTTAATTGACAATATCTAAAATTTGTAAATCAATAAAGAACAGTACACATATTCAGAGACATAGGAGTAATCACGAAAACAAAGAGCTAAAAGAATGCTCTTGGGCCTGGGAAGTGGGGTGGGAATGGAGGAGAGGATCTAAAAATTTTGTTACTATATTGGTATTATTTTATATTGCATTGGTATGATTTTATTTTTAACTACATAGAAAATTAATATCATACAACTCTTTAATTTCTAAAAAAGAAAAATAAGTAAAAATATAAAATTAAAAGATATATAAGTGATATATAACTGTGATTGTAAGCACAGAAGCAAAGAAACCACAAAAATGATATCAACAATGTGATTCTTTAAAATCTTTGCATTTTTTGAAAAGACCAAAAAATAAAGTTAGAAAGAAATGGCAACAGAGAAAATATATTTGCAACAAATATGACAAAGAATGTATATCCTTTATGTATAAAGAATACTCTGCAGATCAATAAGACAAGTTCAAATATTCCTATGAAAACAATGGCAAAGAACATGAACAAGTCACAGAAGAATTAGGAAGGATTTATAAACATAAAAATAGGTTTAATGTCTGTAATAGTCAAATATATGTTTATTAAAGCAAAAAGTAGGTACTTTTTTCACTTATAATACTTATAATGATAAAATTGATTGAGAGCAGGAATTTAGTGATGTGAGAATTCTTATGAATGACATGAGAAGAATTAATACAGCTTTTCTGAAAGCAATTTAACAGTATATATATGATCTTGAAAGTGTTCTACCCTTTGAACTAGTAATTCCACTTCTAGAAATCTGTTCTGAGAGAATAGTAGGCAATAGAGTCAGAGAGTTATGTACTTAAACACAGAGTTGTTTATAACGATGAAAATTGTAAATAATTTAAGTGTTCAACGTTAGGAGAGTATTTTAAGAAATTATGACACACATATTATATATATATATATATATTCTTGTTTATGAGGATTATTTGGCATGAAAAAAATTATAAGATACACTGTTCTGTTAAAAAATCTTAAATAGGCATACATGCTATTATACATTCCAAATGTATTCAGAGACATAAAAAAGAATGAAAATATTCCAGCTATTAATTCTGTTGTGTACGATGTTAGTATTTTAAACTTTATCTGCATGCTTTTCCTTATTTTTCTACAGTGAATTTTCTTGTACATATGCATGAATATGTATAAATATGTATCAATCAATGAGAAACCGGCAAATGAACAGAAGTATAATATAAAGAGTATTTGTTTTATTTCCCGGGACTTATGATTTTTGTGTTGGAATTCTTAGAGGACAGTAATTTCTCTACCAAAGTAACTGGTGACCTAAAGAAATGAAATAGCCTCTGAGCCAAGCACAAACTTCAGAAGAGTATACTTCTTCAGTACTTGATTTTTTCCTGTGGTTCCATCACCTACCAGCTTCTGCCTTCACTCACTTCCCTATCTAAGCTGTTCCCTACTGTCACTAATTTCAAATTTCTTACTAATGACTTCAATTTACTCTTCGTCCTTCTACCATACTCACCAAGGCACTCTCCAAACATGGCTGTATAAAACTATTTACTCTACTTCTTTCCTTCTCTTGGGACACTGAAAATATTCAGAGGAACATATGAAAAATGATTAAGTACTTTTCAAATTTACATTTAACCCGTCTTCTCAAGTGAAAAGATATGACTCTTCCTTCCCTTGACTCGCTCTCTTTCTCTTTCTCTCCCATATCCCCCCCCGTCCTGTCCCAAATCTTCTCTCTTTCCTTTCCAGCTGCAAGGAGAATGTCGTGCCAAGTTCACATCCTATGAGGTCTCAGCTGTGAAGGCTGCCAAACTAAGGTGAGAGGCAAGGGTTCAGGAATGGCAAGGCTGGGCATAGGACCTGCTAACAGAGCTGCAAACTGCTCCTTGGGGAGAAATCTGGTAGTTTAGTTACCAGTGTGCAAACAGACAGGGGCCACTAATATTTCACCAAGAGGCAGTGTACCAGCATGAACTAACTCAGGAGGAAGATTCTCTAGGTTTAAATCAAGCTTCTGCCACTTATTAGCCCTGTGACTCTGTCATAATTACTTAACCCTAGGACCTCCGTTTCCTCCTGTGTAAAACAGGGCTTGTGTGACTCATATCATTATTAACACAGGAAATCTGTATGAGGATCAAAAGTACAATTCAGATAATTTATTATAATGCCTCACACAGTAAATTCTCAATAAAATTAGTGACTATCATTAATTATATTCTTATCATTATCTGACCTATCTGGTGGAGCTTCTATAACCAGATTCATATGGTCACACAGAAGGTATTTACATAGTCCTTATGTTTTCCCTCTGATTTGAAGCCAGAATTCAATGAAACAGCCAGGGTACAGCAGAGGTAAATATAGCTCTTGGAGTCTTAATGTACTACTAGCTTGACTGAGATAAATCTAGGTGAGCCTGCTAATTTGGACAGAAAGCTTTCCTGAGGAAGAAACATTTAAGGTTTGAGTGGGAGCTGGCAGATGAAAATGGAGAAAGGAAGAAGAAATGGCAGTTGCAAAGGCACTGTGTGGAAAGGAGTCCAGCACAAACAGAGAAATCAAAGCCTGTGGAGTTAGTATATGGTGAGCATAAGAATAAGCAGCTCAGGATGAGACTGAAGAGAATGACAAAAACCAAATCATTCAGACCCTGTAAAAGGAGTCATAGCAAGACCTGGAGAGTATGAAAGGGAACGGGAAACACAATTCTTCTAAGATGACTTCTGCATCCCGTTTTACTTCAAATTCCAACTGATTCTCATAAACAGCCATCCCTTGTGGCCAAGCCAACCGTGACCAGTATTGGAAATGAAGCTGATACACACACACACACACACACACACACACACACACACACACACACACACACCACATATGCGAAAAAAGTACAGATCTTCAGAGGACATTTGGAACAGGCAAATTAGAAGAAATGAACAGCTTCCTGTCATCCCTTGTTGACAGTTATCCCCCCATGGTACTCAGTGGCACAGAAATTAAGACATATAAGCTCTTGCTTATAATACCTGAGGAGTTGAGGAGTGTGACTGAAGCCCAGAGGAGCTGCCAGTTTAATGGAACATAAAGATGTAAAAGAGGTCAGGAAATGTGGAGTTGCAGAGATGCATCTTATGGCTCCAGGAAATCTACATGAGTAAATTAAGTACATTCACTTCCCCAGTTGTTTCAGACAAAAGCAAGATAAAACATAGCCAAAGTTATCATATGACCCTTTCACAGGAAGCATGCATACCCTGAGCATCCTGAGAAATGGGCTATTGATTGAGAGACTTACCTGTTGGGTTAGAAACTTATGAGAAGACTCATAGAACCTAAAAGGTTTAGGGACACTACACGCGTGAAACACTTTGAATCACTTCCCATCATCCTACACCCAAACCTAGCTTGATGACCAGGCTTCATATGAAGGTACATACGTAGTAGGGTCTAAATCTGATTTAGGTTTAAGATTGTGACAAAAGCAAAGTGACTAATAGCGGTGGTAGTAAAAGGAACAAGGATGACTCAAAGAATTGCTGTTGCATTGGTCATATTAATTTACTTAATAAATATTTATTGAGTATTGCCTATGTGTCAGACTCTATTCTAAAGCACTGGGTAAAAGAGCAGTGAATAAAACAAAAATCTTTATTGACATTTCCTCTAGTTGGAAATGGTAATGCTGCTTCATGGTGAGGCTTTGATGTTCGATTATGGCTGTTATAATAAGCAGCCAAGTAAGTTTCTATTTAATAATTTGTGTGGTCAGAGGGACCTCAAGGCCTTTATTTCAGCCTGTGTCATCTGCATGCCATCACACACATAAGGTGAGATGAACTCTGCTCTGACAAATGCATTAGACTGGCCTGATCAATCAGCAGACAGTTCAGTCTGCACTGTTTATCTCACCCTCCAGAATAAACCTCACTGTGTGACTGTATTCATGGAAAGAAATTTCTCCAGAATTTTAGAGTATATGAAAATAGCAAGTTGTGAGAATCAAATGATAACTGAGTTTTGGTTTGCACTTGCTTTAAAATAGGTGTAATGGGGCTTCCCTGGTGGCGCAGTGGTTGAGAGTCTGCCTGCCGATGCAGGGGACACGGGTTCGTGCCCCGGTCAGGGAAGATCCCACATGCCGCAGAGCGGCTGGGCCCGTGAGCCATGGCCGCTGAACCTGCACGTCCGGAGCCTGTGCTCCGCAACGGGAGAGGCCACAACAGTGAGAGGCCTGCGTACTGCAAAAAAAAAAAAAAAAATAGGTGTAATGAAGCCCCCAAATTTCTCTGTTTTTCCAACTATTGAGTATATAATTGGCATAGACAGGCTTGGTAACTCAAAGAATTACCATATAACCCTAGAGATTATTTCCTATTATATTTGGACAAAGCAAGTGAAAATTATTGGAACTTTCCCACCTACTTTTTTTTTTTTTAAAAAAGAAGGATTGCTGTAATAACTTGCAATGAATTTCTGTGTTCATTAAGACTTTGTTAGAGATCAGTGGGTTTTTGTTAAATTACACAGTTTGAAAAGTTGAAAAGATAAGGTGAGACATAGATAATGATTGTTAATTAATAAGTAGCTAATAAATCATGGAATAGCTCCGTATTTATACTACTTAGTCAGCAAACTTTCATTGACAACCTACTGTGTTTCAGGCTCTTGCCCTCATAGAATTTATAACCTAGACTATGATTAAAAAAAAATTACAAAAATATAAATACATTTATAAATTATATTAAATATTGTGAATCAAAGTTTAGGGTAATTAAAAATATATATAAAAGGGATAAGAAGTACCACTTTGTGAGATGTAGAAGTCTAGAAAATTGGTAGAATTGAGAAGGTCATGAATTCGGTTTTAGACATATTAAGAAGAAGATGCCTATGAGACGTCCAACAACAGAGATGTTACATTGAAATTTGCAGGTATAATTTACAAGCTGTGTGTTTTTTTTTTTTCCCCAAAGAGAAAATTGATATATCACAGTAACTAGAAAACAATTAATATAATAAAAGGATCTTTAAAATAACAGAGAAACAATGTTAAATGTGTGCTAATTTGGCCTGGAAGTGGAATAGAAACAATAAAAGCCATGACTCTGCTCCATGCATTCCAACTTGGCAAAATGCCGTACAAAGGGACTGTTTCTTCGAAGTTGTTCTGGTTCTACAGATCAACATAGTGTGTTTGGCAAACAAAATTTATTTACACTTTTTCAGGCAAAAAACACAAAGATAAATATTGAAGGATATTTATTTGACACTGCTTGATCACCACCACTCTGCTCTCCTACAAACAAAGTATTACCCCCAAGGCCATAGATTTCTCTGAGAAATTACCCACATGTCTTGGCACAAAAAGATCAACTTTTGAAAGTGGGGGTGGGGTGGGAGTACACCTAGCACGTTGTCCCGGGGAAATCAACAATAAGCACTCTGATCGAGTCAGAGTTAAGTGGCCCAAACTAAGGGTGGAGACTGAGAAATGAAAAGCAATACATATTAGCAAAAAGACAGAAATAAGAGTGTTTTCTGAATTTCCACCAATTTGGTCGAAAGCCAACTTCTAAAATAAGAGCTCTTCAGTAAGCAGGTTTTGTACCAGCTCTGTAATGGAAGCTTAAAAGGTCAATTACTAATCTGAATTTCTCTGGGGAATAGGACAAATGCTTCCTAGACCATGAAAAATTTTAAGGTAACTGCTCACACTTGCAACTATGATGAGGTTGTGAAAACCGACGTCAAAACCTCAGCACTGAGGTTGTGGAAGAAGTTTGACAGCCCTGGAGTTCAAAGACTGATGTGTTTTCTTCCACTGGCTATATATATTGAAACTAAGTAAAAATCTTGAAAGTGAAATATCCTGAGATTAGAATCATTCAACATATAAACTTATTGTGATTTTTTTGAGAAAGACAAAGGAGAAAAAAGAAAAAGGGAGGAAAAAGATTCAACCATTACTTTTTTCTGTTGATGTTGAAGGCAACTATATTACTTTTTGGTATAATTTAATTTCAAACTATTAAATTCGTTTAAAATATGAAGGAAAGAAAAAGAAAAAAGAAAGGAAAGAATAGAGGGACGGAAGGAAGGAAGGGAGAGGAGAGGGAAAAAAAAAGCCTTAAGATAAAATCATTAAAATCCTAAAACTGCAAGGAGCCTGAGAAGTGTTCTAAGCCAATCTGGTCACAAGTTTGGTAATCTCTTCTTTGCCTCTAACTACTGTTTGCCCATCTTCTTGATCAACCACAGTGAAAGGAAACCTGGTCCATTCTCTTCTTAGATACACCTAATTTATTCTTCAGTTTTTCCTTATGTTGGATTTTAATCTGCATTCTAATAACTTTTACTCATGGGTTCTTGTTCTATCCTCTAGATTTACCAAGCTATGCCCACTTCCTTTTTCTCATGAAAGACCTACAGTACATGGAGCCCTACAGTCTCAGACACCCAGGACTCTGATCCGTAAGGATGCCCAGTCTTAGCAGGAGCACAGCAAGCAGAAACAGACCATCCTTCAGAGGAAATGCAGCTTCGGGAGCAGGCTATGACATCACTGTGATTAGAGAAAATGTTGTAGCTGGACCCCTGTGATGCTGAGCATTTGTTAAACATTAAACAGTGAAGCCCATCTCCACAGGGAAACTAGAAAAACTGCAAATGGGGTCAGACTTGCCCAAGGAAGCCTGAGGCAGAAGTATTCTGACATGAACAGAAAGGACTGATGTCTCTGATGTAGTTAGTAAGGCAGTTCTTACATTGCAGTTTGGTTCAGTAACACTGGAATGATTTGATTCTACGGAAGCTAAAGCAGAAAGTCTGTTCACAAAGGCATTGTTTTGTCCCATGCAGGGAAACCACAGGGGACTAAAGAATTCATGAAGGAGAACAGAAGATGGTGAACACAGTGGAGCACCCTGCTCTGAGAAGACTAGCAGGAAGTTCCACAGTGGCTCCAATGCAGGGACCCTCAAGATGATAGATGAGCCCTGCGTAGGGAAAGGGATCACAGTAAACTGAGTGAACTCAAAGCTCAGTCAGGAAGGAAACCAAGACTGAAGAGCGTGTGCTCCTTATAGAAAAGGGATCATATTTTTTTCTTCAAAATTTCAATTACAGATTTTCTGCAGACACAACTGAAATTGTGACACAGGAAACAGGACACAAAAAGCAAAGATCTGAAATGTGGTAACTAACAGATTTAGAATAAAATTACTTTGTTTTTATAGCGAAATTCTCCACATTCAAACCCACTGGATAAAAAAGAGGGAACAAAATACCTGAGAAATTAACCTTAGATAAAAAAGCAAAAACTACCAGAGAACAAGTCAAATAGGACTAAACACACTAGAGGCAAGTTACATCTAATGGAAATAAGTCAGTGAGTTGCAGGTCCTCTGACCATTACGACAATCCTGATGACTTGTCCATAACCTTAGTGAAAGGAATGGGTAGGAATTGTTTGGATCCAAACATCAGATCTGAAATAGCCTCACCAATGTTGGGATAGCACTAATAGTAGGAAAAGCTATAATATTTTCTATAACTGTATGATTACAAATGAAATGTTAGAATTAGGAAAGAGAAATTTGCAAGTGATTCCCAAGCAAGAAAAAAAAAAAATCTTTGCGTTCATAATACTGTCTTAGAGAAAAAGGTAGTAGGTGGTTTTTGTGTTACTAAATTAAGCAACATTATTCTTAGAAATTACATCTTTTGGGTGGTTTCTCAACTCACAGTGAACTCTCTTAATGACCCATTTACCTTCTGAAAAAAGCTCTTGATTATTTATATCTGTCCCCAAGTTAGAGCAATCGTATTTTCCATAGAAGTTATGCAGAATGAATTCTAGCTCAGTCTGGACCTGTGTTTTGAATAGGGTGATATAATCTCAGGCATCTGCAATGTGGTCTGAAAAGCAGAAGAAAAGCCTGCAGTGGAAGAAGTCTGCAATGGAAATGCAAAGAGGCAAATATTAGGTGCACACAATCCTTTCTAGTTTATGGTTCTAATTTTGCTTCATAGTTCCAAATTTCTTCAGGACTGAGGGCTAACATACACCTTCCAGTATTTTTCATGAGGTACCTCTATATACATCTCTCTTTTGCTTTAACTAATTTAGTTACTTTTATTTGTTTGTTGTTGTTGATAACCAGAGTCCTACACACTATAGGACAGAACAGTGTTCCTGTTTTGAGCAAGATTTTCCACATACTTAAGTTCAGACATAAAATCATGTTTTTCACCGATGCTTCCTGCAGTCAATCTGAACAACCTAGCATAAGCCCAGGTAGGGCAAGCCCCTCAAAGAAGCCTTCTGGCAGAACTGAACATGTTGATTCAATTCACTTTAGCAAACATACCCATACATGAGGCACCTGCCATGTGTTTGAACACTGATCTGGGTTCTGGGGTTTCACTGGGGGACAAGATGCAGTCCTAACTCACAAGGAAAGTGTAAAGTCTATGGAGAAGGCTAAAGAGGAAATTTCAGTGCAATGTTGTAAGTCCTAAAATAGGAGTAAACCTGGATGATATGAGAGCAGAGAGAAGGGACATCTATGCCAGTCTTTATGGACCCAGAAAGGGTTTCCAAGTGGCATGAGGCATAAGGCAATATCCAAAAGATAAGACAGAGTAAAAAGTTAGGGTAAGGGGAGCAGATTCCTTGGTCAAAAGTCAAGCATGTTACAAGACTTATAGGCAAGAGTTAGCATGAGAACTCCCCTTCGCTATGGCTGGCACCTAATATTCAGAGTAGGAACTGGTGAGAAATAAAGTGAAAAAAGAGCAAGGTCCAGATCCAAAGTGAGGACCTTGGATTTGGTGCTAAAGGAAATGGAAAATATTTGATGGATTCTGTGCAGGGGAATTACATGATCAAAAGTGTTTTAGGAAGATCATACTCTCCTAAACAGTTTGGAGGATGACAAGCCTGGCTTCAAAGAGACCTGGAGAAGGAAATTATTTCAGTAATCCATGCCAAACATAACACCCAAGATTAACAGAGTAAGTGTAACTATTGAGAAAATGAAAAAAATATAGTGAGCTAATGACCAAAGCGTTCAACTGGGAGAGAGTATCCCAAAAATCTGAGCTAAAAAGGTTCAGGTCACTTCTTACCACCATCCTAAAACAAAATGCATTGATGGCAAATATAACCACATCAGAATATTTCAAGAATTGCTTTTTGTTCCAGAAGAAAACTTGACGTCTTGGTAATTTTTATAGTTATCCTAGCCTCAAAGGGCTCCAAGACTGGTTTAAAAACTTTACTTAACCATTTTACTGCCACATAAGCTACAAAGCCGGGGCCGGCCATAAAGATGTTAATTTAATGAATATTCATAATCAATAAATATTCATTAAACAACATTTCCGTTCCAGGCATGCTGTTGCTCCTGGCAGGTCCCGCCTGCATGGCAGAGTGCACTTGTTAAATGAGTGTTGCTCATTGCAGAAACACGTTATGGGATTTCATGAAAGAAGCTGCATTCATCTACAATACATACGGATGTGTAGAGACAAGTTTGAACAAATTCTGTACAAAAGAAAAAAAAAACTTTTCCTCTTTTGTACAATGCTTGTGTTTCACACGTCAAACGTGTGGCAAATATGGGAAATTCTATGGGGAAAACCAGGTAGACTACAAAGGGTTTTATTTCTATCTCTATATGCTAGGTAAGTGCAAAGGCAGTGGTCCCTAACCAGCTCGACGGCTGCCTGATAGGTGATAGTTTTTAAATGCAAATGGAGAGTTATGAGCATAAACACTCAAAAAAATTTTTTTCATTGGATGATGGCTTCTGAGAAAATAATCCATTCAATGTTAAATGAAGTTGCTATGATGCTGTATACATTTCAGTTGGAGGATGTGTGTTCTGTTAAGATAAATTATTTTTTCTGAAAAATGGAAACCGCTACTCACAAGTGTTTCTTATTAAGAAACCAGAAGAATTCTGCATGACCACCACCCAAAGAATCTTCACATGTTCTTACACACTGATAATAATTTACAAAACCTACTGGATATTGACAGTAAACAGATAAATACTACTACACAGTGTTAACTGGTTCAGAATCTGTGGAAAGAATCAAATATTCAACACTTTTCTACCTATTTAAGATGCTTCAAGACCCTTGTTTTCTGTTGCTTCCATAGATTGCCTCGGGGAAACAATTCTTCTCTGTTGTGTTCCAAAGTATGATAAGCTTCTAATTAGTATATAGTAAAATTATTCTCCTTTCAGATACCTCACATTTTTCCAAGCCTGGATAACCACAGGTATTACCCTAATTGCTGGGCAGTTAAGCAAATAGGAAAATGCCAGTTGTTCTGCCACCATGCAACTAATTCAATGAAGAAGAAGGTTCACCTGGCAAAGAGCATCTTAAGTATAGAGCTTCAGTCTCTTTGAAAGAGTAAGACAAGCTAAGAAGCTATGGAAGACTCAGAGCTTTATGGGAAATTCAATGAGTTTTGTTTGTTGTTGTTCTCGCCTTTCTTGTTCATGTTGACTTTCATCATTGTGTAGTTTCTCTCATTAAAATACCTTTCACATATTCTCAGCAGCCTTCATTCCAAGAAAAATGTTTGCCTGTAGAGGTAGGTTTGTCCAGTTCTCACAATTCGATCTTTCTTTTTTTTTTCATCATATCGTGGAACTTTGACTAATACTCGCACATTTTGGATAAAGTACTAAGGTTCATGATTCTATAAAGATGGCATATACTGCCATCTGCCTTGACAGTCTTTGAATAGAATATGTGAGAGGTGAAAGGTTGGTGGGAAGGGCTTATTGCCTCAAGCACACAGATGGAATAAGATGCCTCAGCAAGAGCACATTCTCAAAGGAAAAATGATATCATTGTTATTTTTCAATCTTTGCTTTCTGAGAGAAACTTCTCTTAAGAACCCTTATATCACATGATTTTCCTTTTAAAAAGGATGATACAGAAACCAAAGGACTCTCATAACCAAAGTAACTGCCTGTCAAAACCAGGTCACTAATTAGCCAAATTTAATTTTTCATATACTCAACAACCACTCTCACCATTGGGCACTTGCTATTTCTCCAAAGGAGGCTCTAATGGTCATCCTATCACCTAAGCAATTTTAATTGCATCTTGTGGCATGCCATTAGTTTTATCAGTGAGTTGCTTAAGCTTGCTTATGAATAATAATTGTAAAATACAATACATTTTTAAATACAAATTATAAGAAAAGTGAAATCAAATACTTTTCTAGGAGACCAATTTTAACTCAAGTTGAGCTTTGTCTATAAATTTAATTTTCTTTAGTCTGAGAATGAAATGCTACAATGGAAAATTTTCATCTAAACTGGCTCTTTGTGACACCATGACTTACAAAATTGTATTTTAGGGAAGTGTAATGAATTATCTGAAAACTATATATTACTACGAATGTCTTTGTTACTATGATGGCTTTGTCTAATAACAAAGGTCCTTTTTATCCTAGATCTTGATGATTTAGCAAAATACAGAGAATTTCTTTCTCCTCATTTGCAGAAAAATAACATTTCCAAGGGCATTTCAAGAAAAAAGTAAGTTCAAAAATAAAGATGTGACTATCAGTCCTGTCTTGCAGTAGAACTTGCTAGTCACCATAAGTACTGCATTCCATGTAACAAGGCCATTTCTTTGAAACTGCATGAATATTGTCTTCTGGAGCAATGCAACAGGGTGGAAAGGATGAAGGTATTGTGTTTTCATATTCAAATCCTGTGCAGCTCACCTCAAACTTTACCCAATTTGAAATGGTAGTAGAGAATTAAGTATGATAATATTTTCATTAAGGTAGATATTCTTTCAGTTGATTAAACATCTTAAGAAACTCTTTTGCAAACATGCTTCCTAAACTCATCTAAAGAAAAACTCCTCTCCACCATTACTGCTCTTCCCCAGTCTTTCTTCTCAAATAGAACAGACAATCTTGCCACCTTGACTTTATTCCAGATGTGTCTCTTCCCACGGTTTGCTCTCCATTTATCTAAGTGAGAAGTTACAAACTCAAAAGTGTGAAATGGCAGCTTGTAAAACTCTAAGGTGTCAGTAAGGCTGGGGAAAGTGCGTCAGATTTTTTGAGCATTTGGGCTCACAACTCAGAACAAAATCAAGCAAAATAACAACAGCAACAAACCTTACCAACACCATGTGTCCTTTAGCTTATTTTATCCCATGAGGAGCCAGCCAGTTACCCCTGTTCTAAATCCTAGTGTTCAAAGCATGTTAACTCTTGAGGTGCTGCAGTAGATGAAGCCAAAGAGCTGAAGAAAGACTCAAAAATAAAAAGATATGTTCAGCTCTCCTGATTCTGATATATGTGGCTTGGAGAACCAAGGACATGGAATAGAATGATGTCCGAGTTTGTACCCTGAGGGACACTGTCTCTTATTAATATCTTTCAACAGATCATATCTCCTAGCTGGGGTTGTTTGGAAACATCACCTTCAAAGCCAAATAACTTTTAATTGCTATTGTTATCAGGTTACTGATAAAACATATGACAGCTATCAGCCAATCATGTTTATCATATATTTAATGGGAAGGTTTATCAGCCACAGAGGAAACTTAATTAGGTATTCTCTATTGTAAAATAATACACAAACATTCAGATCACATTTATATGAAATAAGCAGCATGAGTCATAGTACAGTAATATACTGGTTATGTGACTGGAGAAACTGAGACTAAGCAATTAAAAATGACTCATTACAGGGCTTCCCTGGTGGCGCAGTGGTTGAGAGTCCGCCTGCCGATACAGGGGACACGGGTTCGTGCCCCGGTCCGGGAAGATCCCACATGCCGCGAAGCGGCTGGGCCCGTGAGCCATGGCTGCTGAGCCTGCGCGTCCGGAGCCTGTGCTCCGCAACGGGAAAGGCCACAACAGTGAGAGGCCCGTGTACCGCCAAAAAAATAAATAAATAAATAAAAATATGACTCATTCGAGGACACAGAAACAATCCAGGACAGAACTCGAAGAGAATTTAGATTTTCCTGCCCCTTGTGCTGGTTTGCAGAAAACTCTTCCATTATCACTGAGGGGCAACAATAGCAACTAAAGGCCCTTTTGAAATGTAAGTGCTTTGCATACAGATTTAAATTCACAGAAATGGAATTTAAAAGCAGCTGTTAGTCAAGTAGAGATAGCGGACTGCTAACTGTAAGCCAATAATCTAGTTCGTTTTCTAATCACCATTCTCTATGTTCCTCTAACTAAAGGAATAGTGGCATCCATAAGCACCATCAAGCCTGGCAATTTGCTTTTTTAGCCAGATGTAGTTTGGAAAAATGAAGTGTGTATGTCACTTTGCAAAACAGCATGACTCTGTTAGCCTTTGCTCGCTTTATCCTGAGCCAAAAAAAATGCAGATCTGATAGCATCTGTTTCCACTACCCATGCTATCCCAATCATCAAAAAGGCATAAGGGTTGGGAAGGAAGTTCTGAAAGCTTTCACATGCCTGTTTCTTACCAAGAAAACCACTTCTTCCATGCATTCATTCTGCTTCCCTTCCTTGTGTCTGACTCACTTGTTCAACTGGGAGATAACTTAGGAGGAAGTCAAGGGGAAAAGATCAAGGGTTAAGAGTTCTATTAAGTTCCATGATTACAAAAAAAAAAAAAAAGTCAAGTGTTTTCAAATGGAAGCTAAACAGAATGATCTTTAAAAATAGAGAGGGTGTTCCCTGGTGTCCTAGTGGTTAGGACTCCATGCTTTCACTGCCATGGCCAGGATTCAATCTCTGGTCAGGAACTGAGATCCCACAACCTGCGCAGCAGGACCAAAAATAATATGTTTTTAAATAAAAGTACCTGAAAAAAAGAGAGAGAGAGAGAGAAAGAAAAAGAAACAATCATCCTCAGATCCTGTGAAAATTGTATTAGCACATATTAGACTAGGCAAAAGAAGTTTAACTTTACTGGAATGTTCAGGAGGCAGATCAAAATGTCTTAAAATACAGAATAATGGGGAAAAAGGGGAAAGTAAAACATTTACTACCTCAATTTCCTTTTGGAGAAAGGAAATGGAAAACAGGATTTCTAAAAGCAAATGCATACAGTGGCATTCTCTTCCTTGCTGTTACTTTTTATTTTATTTTTCTTTAACTAAGTGCAAGAATAACTCACCAATAAAGACTGGGAAATTTAGAGAAAAGAAATTTAATTTACAGAAAAGAAAAAATTTGTGTAACATTGTTAAACCAATGTGTTCAGCCTTATACCATAAATAACTCAATATATGTGGCAAGAAGATGGACAGAAGATCAATCTTCTTGTTGTGTGTGACCCTGAAGGATCTCGACATTCTTAACCCATTAGCAACATTAAAGGATACAAAGAAATATTTTGAACAATTGGATTATCATAGACAGTGTTTTGCAAAGCTTGTTAATAGGAAAATAATCACAGTGATATGAAGATGTTTTGTGACATATTTTATTTACATTTCAGAAAGAAATATACAGAAATGAATATGCATTGATATAATTTCAACTGTTTATTATTCTATTTATAAATATCAATAAATTCATATAAAGACCACATTAAACCTAAAAATGTATTTATATCACTATGATTTTTTCCTATTAATAAGCTTGGAAAACACTTTCCATGATAATTCAATGTTCAAAACTTTCCTCTATACCACTTAACATGGGCAGCGGGTTAAGGTCGGTGGATTTCTCAAGGTTATGCACACTGAGTACTTGTGTCTCACTCTCTTTATAAACTAGGATTAGAGTTATTCATACATATTCAGATCTGATTCCCCAAATCTTACACATCTTTCACTTAAAACGTTCAGTGCCACATTTTTAATATTGGAGAATAGCCTGATCTAATATACATGATTTTGCTTCATATTTATTATTCACAGCTCTTTCTCTTTTCATCTGAAATTTAGTAATAAAAATCTAGTTATATGAGCCAATAACTATGTGGCATTAAGCCATCTGTCTAGCCTTATATGTTTTGACTCAATAACAGGCAATCAATGACTTCCCAGAACAATTAACAGAGGCTTTCACAAGGGAGCAAAGGAAACTGTGCTCTTATAGTCTTTGGAGAAGTTAACACACATTAACCTCCCAAATAATACACATTCCTATTACTAAGCTCTCACAAACTGTACATACATCTATCACTATCTTCTGTTTACATGGTCATAAATCCTAAGTATTTACCCACAGATTTTAAGTGCATTCATTATCAAACTAAAGAGTAACTATGTAGAAAGTTTTGGGGGGCAACCTATCTAAAGTATATATTCATGCATGGCATTGAGCACATTGTGTTGTGGTTTTTAGAATATTTGCTAAAATTTAATAAAATAAATATGTTTCATAAATGTGACAGTTTACCAAGTCACTGTTTACTTAATTACTTACTGAGATAAAAGTAAGTTTAATCATAGAGTAGCCTACACATAAATGGAACACTGAGTTTGGATATATGTATCCCTATGTGCCAGCCCATAAGAACACATTCCAAAGATAGACTAATGCAATAGGGAAAAAGAGAGTCTTATTACACTATCTTGCCCAGGTGCTCAAAGAAACCAGACTGGTTCTGACTATTCATTTGCACTTATGCATTGGGAACACAGATCACTTAAATGCATCGTAGTATAAATATGCAAACTCTTCATTAAGAAGTTTCAAAGCTATTTTTTTTAAGTGGAATTTTTGTTGTCTATGTTAACAAAGTAACGTAGAGGCAATCATTTAAACAATTCATGCCAAAAGAACATATTATTTTGTAAAAGATGTCTGCTTAAAAGGAAATTTATTTTATTTTTTACCTAAATTATTAGAATAATTATTTCAGTTCAGTCCATAAGTATAAAAGAGATGGAAAAGTTGCTTCAGGATGTGACCAAAGCAAAATTTCTGTGTATCTGTGAGTCACTTGATGTTTCCTGAAAGATTAACATTTTGGAAATAAATAGATTTAGTTATAATTATTTAATTGATTTTTTTAAAGTATTTGTTAGTTGCTTAGACAGATATTTACAAAGTAAAATTTTATTGTTTTTTCAAAGCATGAACTTTTAAAAAGAGAACAAAGAAACAGAGAAACAAACTTTGGGCAGAATTGTATTCTTTTTAAAAATGGCTCAAAAGAGAAAAGACATTGGGATTTCTTGTACTTGATTCTGGTTCCAACTAGGTATCTTACTTGGCTGTATGATGTTAGCAAATCTTTTAACCTCTCTGGGTCTGTTTTAGTAAGCAAGATTATTATGAAAAATTGGAATAATATTTGTGACCAGCCTAGTACAATATCTCTCATCAAATAGAAACCCAAAAAGAAGTAATTATCTTTTTAATATTTTATTATTATTTATTTAATTTACATAAGTTTTAACTTAAGTTGAACTACCACTTGAGTTGTAGACTAAGGTTTTGAATATAAAATCGAAATAATTAGTGGTTTGTTAGAGTCACACGTGGACATGAACAAAAAAAAAATGTAAATACATAGAGTGCTATTTTTGTGCTTCACATCATTTTCAGATCCAGAGTTTTAATTGTCTACCTGTAGTCACAGGGTGCTTATATCCTGCGGGTATGACCTAGAGACTCTCAACTTTCTCATTTCCTGACTTCCCTATATCTGCATCTGTAATCAAGTGACATAAAGAGTTTACAATTACAATTTAAAGAAGATAATTTATGCAAGCCAATGTTCCACTGTTAGAGATTATGTGTTCCAGTTTTACTGTGTCCCTCCAAAATGTCATCTCAAACTTGGTGTCCCTTAAGCCCTGGTGAAGTAATTAGAGGGGTCCTTGGGTCCTATTATGTTGACTTGGTTTACCTCACTTCTACTTCATGTCAGAAATTTTACTGTTTGAGTGGTGGCAGCAAAATTTTTGAACAAATACAAGACCACCCAGAAATTATACTAAGATTTAACATGAGCCATTATCATGATCACTATAGTTTTTAAGTTAATGATGTAGAGAATTAAAGAAAACACTATTAGAATGAAAAGGGTGTAGGTGGAATAGAATCAGGGATGTTTTAGCTGATTGGAGTACAATTTATAAGTACTTAATTTTGCCATTTCATTGTTGTGATTTTATAAGATTTTTCTCCTAAAACTATCAGAACTTTTAAAACAAATTAAGAAATTATTATTAAAATGTTAGACAAATAAAAAGTTTCTTTATTGTTTTCAAAGAATTTTACCAGCCTTTCTAATGAAGAATTCTATATAGTACAGAAGTAAAGAGCTTGTGCTTTGGGGTCAGAGTAACGAGTAGAAGACCCAGGTCTGCCACTTGCTAGGTATCAAATCTTAGGGAAACCATTTAACCTTGGGAATTGCAGTTTCATCACCCAGAATATAACATAACAATATTATCAGCTTCATTAAATCAGTTGAAGATTAAATTAGATAATGAATAAAGTACTCGCACAGTGTTGGCATATAGAAAACACTCTATAAATATTAATTATCATTATTAATATAATTTTCCACTACTAGCTATAAATATGTTTCATTTGACCAAGATAAATTTTATAGACAACACATTTTACTATACTTTTTTTTAGGTAAAGATATATCTTATCAGTGGGACTTGGAGACAATTGTTGCAGATATGATGTGTGTGTCTAAATTCTCTATTGAAGAATGAAAACACATATGTTCAACAGCACATTATTGCTCAGTGAGATGTCCCTGCCATGACAGGAAATGAACTTCTCAATGTAAAAACAAATAGATGTGATACAGCCATAACTGCCAGATCATAATTCTTTCTCTCTTAAATTGCTTAGTTGTCTGCTTCTCCCTCTAACACACAGTGAAATATACATTGCCAACATTCCCTTTATCACTTGAAAATTAATGAAAAATATAAGGTCCATGCAAAATCAAGTAGTTCTAAAGCAAAACAATAAAGGGGGGGGGCCTAACTAACACATACTCATTATTTTTCTTTAAACTTTACTAAAATGACAGACTTTGAAATTACTTAAGGATGTGAGTGTCTTTCTGTGTGTCTAGTACAATGATGTAGTAGTCTCAAAGACAGCATGCAATATGGCAGTTGCTATGGTAACAAGATGTTTTTCATTGAAGAGCAGTAAAAAATTTGTGGCATATAAATAACATATGTACAGTATATTGTCTTTGAGTGAATGACCTTTGCTCCCGGACCTTAAGAACATGTTTTCTTCTTTTCTGAAATTCTTGTCTATTTTTGATGTGCATATGTATCCAATAGACTGGTGATCAAACTGCCCTCTTTGAAGCTACACAGGATACAGATCTGTGGTGAGGAAAGAAAAGGTGGCTCAATATTGTATATGTGGTTAAAAGGAGTTGATGGGTTGGAAATTAAAGCACTTGAATTAGGTGTTGTGCTGAAAATATTTCATACTTTCCAAACCCACTTTGCAATGAAAACTTGTAGTAGACTTATATTTTCTTATAATTTGATAGGAGAACTACTATATATAGCAATTAATTATTTATACCCCCAAAAATAGTATAGCTGTAGGCAGAGTTAGAAATCTCTATGTTCAGAGAGTAAGTACTGTTGAAGAGAGAAGGATGCTGCATTTTAAAGCACCAAGATGGGTGGCCTAGATTTATCCCTGTCCTGCTCCTTGGGCAAGTCATTTGACTGTCTTATCCGCAAATTGGAGATAGGGTCACAAAGAATAGGCAAGGGATCAAAGTAACAAGAGCAGATGAGACTGCTATGCAAATGTAAAGCATTGTTCTTATCAAGGATTATGAAAAGAAATACTTGGTAATTCAAATTTTGGAAATAGTTTGTATCACTTGGCTTTAAAATGACAGACAAGGGCTAAAGGCAATTCAACTATTTTTTTTTAAATTTTATGGTCAACTAGTCAATGTTACTCAGCTCATAACTACTGACCTTTCAGATTATAATATATGAATGGGCTAGTTTTATAAATGGGTTGACTTATGTATTCAATAGTATGGCAGATATTCTGAATGCTTCTAAGATAATCATAATTGGAGATTAAAATTATATGCATTTATGTATATATATGTATATATGTGTGTATATAATCTATTCAGCTGTATGTATAATAGATAATATATATGAATTGCATACAATGCATATGTGTAAGTATGATGTATTCAAATGCATATATACATATATATAAAGAGTGAGAGATGGTACATATATTAGACATCTAGATATTTCACATGTAGGATACAGAGATATAATGGGTATCTATATATAGATACTATATATGTGTATACACACACATGCATACATACATGCATATATGTATTTAATTACTGATTGGACACACGAAGAAAGATTTAAAGAAACCAAGAACAGTGTAAGAGCAGAACATTTAGAAGGGTACTTGTTTGGCCCTTGAGTTTCTGCCAAATTCTAGAAAACTTGCAATTCTGTATCAACACTTGCATGGAGAACAGGGAAGAAGAGGAAATAAACCTTAGAGTGAAAAGTCTAGTAGGAAATCCACTATTAGATGGATCCATGAAACACTACAGAGTTAGTGTATAAGTGAACAAGAAATAAAGTTAAACTTGAATGTATGAGTACACAATAAGAGACTATAAAGGATGACACAGTAGATTTGAAAATGAGCCAAGGACATTCTAAAATTAAAAGAAAATCAATAATAATGCTATGACTTTTATTCATCCCTTAATTGGAAGTCTTAGAAAGCACAGTAAGATATTAAGAAAGAGATAAAATATAAATAATATAAGGGAAAAACAAAACATTCAGTTAATATGATAGTCAACATAGAAATTCCAGAAGAATCTACATATCAATTATTAAAATTAATGAGTGTTTAGCAAGGCTGCTCAATACAAAATCAATGTATAAATATTGATATATTAAATTGTAGTCAACAGCAGGAGCAATATGTTTCAAATATAGAATATTCCATTTAAATAACATAAAACAGTTCAATTGCCTAGAAATACATTCAACAAAAAAGTGCAAGATTTTGATGTAAATAAGTATATATCATACTGAAATACATGTTTTAAATTTAATTCAATTGAATTATATACAACGTTTATGATTGGAAGACCCAATACCATAAAAAATATAAACTTTCCCTAAGTTCAAAGCAATTTCAGCCAAAATACTAAAACAAATTTTTTTATGGAATTTAATGAGGTGAATTTAAAATTTGCATAGAAGACTAAATGACCAAGGTTAGTTTAGATAATTCCAAGAAAGAAGAGCAAGGTAATTAGAATGAAGATAGAAGAAACATAGATATTAAGATTTATTGTAAAGCTAAGATATTAAGATGGCATAGTGACAAACTGCTAAACAAATACTCAAATGGAACAGACTAGAGAACTCAGAACAGGCCTGTGCATATATGGAAACTTGATTTATAACAATGCAGACATTATAGATCACAGTGGAAAGAATATGTTTTTTTAATTTATTTGTTAATGAATTATCCTGAGATAATTGGTTACCCATAAAAAAAGAAACTGGACTCATAACTTGTATATGCACAAAAATTAGTACTAGGTAGATTAGAGATTTAAATGTGAATAGCAAACTATAAAAATGTTAAAAGACAAGCTGAGGAAACATTTATTATACATATAGTGTACAAAGAATTAATATCTACATGTCATTAAGAAAAAGAAACAACGCAGTAGAAAATTGGACAAAAGAATGAACAGGCATTTCACAGAAGGAAAACACAACAGATTCTCAATCATATGAAAATATGTTCCACCTGGTTAGTAATCAGGGAAATTGAAATGAAAATCATCCTGATATCTTTTCATAGGTATGATACTGGGAAAAAAATGGAAATTTAGACAATGTTGATATTGGCTAGAGTGTGGGTTAACAGAAATCTATCTGTGGGATGTGTGTAATTGTACAACAATGCAGCATCACCTACTCAAGCTGGACATTTGCAGATTCTCTTCATCAGCATATTTTCTGTTATGTACCCTAGAGAAACATTTATTTCTCAAAATTCATGGGGATATTTTTTTATGTTTATAGTGGCATTGCTTAACATAACAAAAATCTTGGCATTAATCAAAATGTCCTGCAAGAATAAAATAGATATATACATTTAGAATAGTCATAAAATGGAATATTGTATACCAGTAAAAAATTAGATTTCAGCTACATACATCAACATAGATTAAAGAAAAAAATGAGCCAAACAAGTTGCAGAAAAATATACACAATGTGCTTCCATTTATATACATTTCAACCCAAACAAAACTAAACCCTATATTATCTAGTGTTCAATACATCTGTAATAAAAAAAAAGATGATTAAGATCATATTCAGAACATAGAATAAATTTGCAGGACAAAGAGGAATTATACTGAGGGATTCTAAATGGCCACTTACATTCCATTTCTTTTACTATAAAGTGGCTAAATGAACATTCATCTTATTATTCTCTTAACTGTAAAACACACGTTTTACGTGCTTTCATATATATATATATATATATATATATATATATATATATTTCATAATAAAGAATAACAAGATGTCATTCATTAATTAGTTTACTCCTACATAGTCAGTGAATGCCTATAATCTGCCATTGTACAGATGTTAAATTGAATAGATAAGTTCTGTCTCTTCAAAGAGCTAAATACTTAGTATGGATTATAGATAAGCACACTAGAAATAACAATACAGTATTATCACATTGTTCCATGCTAGATTTGTGCACAGAGAAAAGAAAGGTAAATTCGTCTGGGGTTTGGGGCTTGGTGGGTTCAGAGAAGACATCTTACAGATGTGACAGCTCAGTAGAGAGTTGAAACATTCATGAGAAGGTGTTAGCCAAGAGAACAGTCCCAAAAGTGCATTCCAGGAAAAGCCAAAAGTATGTGAGGAGGCAGACATTCTAAAGAGTGCAGGCTTTTTAAAGAGCTAAATGAAGCTGATAATTTGATGGCAATTACTATCTGATTGCCTTAGCCCTTTGGAAGGAAAAAAATATTAGATTCTCAGGGGGCTTGGGGTGTGAAAACTAGAGACTTAGAAAACTTTCAGAATCTAGCCCTCCTCAGGAGTGGTGTACTCCTGTTGATCTAACACTTGAACAGAAGGCTACCAAAGGGAATTAGAAATTCTATATGCGGGCTTCCCTGGTGGTGCAGTGGTTGAGAATCCGCCTGCAGATGTAGGGGACCCTGGTTCGTGCCCCGGTCTGGGAGGATCCCATGTGCCGCGGAGCGGCTGGGCCCGTGAGCCATGGCCGCTGAGCCTGCGCGTCCGGAGCCTGTTCTCTGCAATGGGAGAGGCCACAACAGTGAGAGGCCCGCGTAACGAAAAAAGAAAAAAAAAAAAAAGTTCTATACATTTTTTTACCTTGATGTCATACCAAGGGAGTGTTTCTGGCCACTGGAAAGTTGATTAGGTAGGAAACATTTTTTAAATTAAAACTGGTTAAACTCCTTGAAGAGATGAAAGAACATACAAAATTCTCTTCTACTTCTATCTTTTCGGAGAAGAAGAAGAATTACCCAATAAAAGAGGAAGTTATATGAAAGAAAAACAGCAGTTTGCAGGTTCAGAGAAGGCCAATACAAATAGAAGTAAGTTGGTGAGGAAGGCAAGATAAAGATACTAGTCCTTTAGGCATCACATTTTAAGAAAGACCAACAAACCCTAAACCATCCAATTCAAAGGGTGGTGATTAGAATATTGAACATTCTAAAATGAGAGGGGAAGCTTACAAAAACTGAAGTGGTAAGGTCTCTATTACTTAGTAGGAACTAGACAGCTAATAGGCAGAAGTGATAGAGTAGTGATGTCAGACCCAGTAAATATTACAATCTCTTTCAAACCAGAGATATTTTTGAGCATTGTTTTTCATGTTTCTTTCCATAGTTTTATGGTATCCATTCATAACAGAGTATATGCATAATAAAGAATTTTATATAATTTAATTATTGAAATAAATAAATTGTTATTTATAGAATTTTGTAGAAATAGGTAGAAATCAAGCAAGTGAACACAGGTTATCTCTTATCTCACATGACATTTACAATTTGAATAATAAAATATAATGAGACATAAAAAACCTTTTGAGAAATTCTAATAACAATATGTTTCAAAATTAAATTGCTATAAAGGTCATAGAGTAATTCGAGTCCTTGCTACTGGAACTAGAAAGATAGTCCAGATCATTGCTCCCCTTCTTCCTTAGACCTAGCAGTAACTTTTCCAAACTGTAAAAATGTTGTATGAGGACGTGCAAAGCCTGTTGCTCAGGATTCCAGGAAATTACAGAAAAAAAAAAAAGTAAAAATATAAAGTCTCCATGCAATTTATTTGTGATTATTACTGGAAACACCATGTTCACATGCATCAGCTGACAAGACCCTACAAATGATACTTGTGATGTAATGGCCTTAACAACAGCAAATTTCATTAAAAAACCTCAATTCCTCTGAGTCTCTAGAAGACTTCAGATAGTTCAAAAATCAGTTTCTGAAAGAGTGTGCAAATTAGCACATCACAGTACAAAGATCATGACCTACAAACCCAGCTGCCCTGAAGCCAAATATGTTTTTGCTTTCCTCTACAGGAACCAAGAATCATTCAACTCATTCATGTCCTGAATGAATTCAAGCTATAAAATGAAAATTTATTAGTGATTTCCAAGCCCAGATGGTGTATTTCCTACTTCCTTCTCTGTCTTCAGATTAAGCTGTGTTGATTTATGTTTTCTCTAAATTTTTATGTAAATTTGCTTTATTAAAGGGTCTTATCCTAAAATTTGTTTTGAAAAACATTGGACAAGATGATCTTTATGACCCTATACAGCTCTAAATTCAGTGAGAGCATATACTATGCCTGGCTTTCTCATCTCCTATTCCCAAGTCTCAACAGTGTCTAGCAGTGCTTAAGAAATATTGCTATATAGATGAATGAATAAATAAAATGTAGATGAATATAATTCATAGTGTGATGGTTAAATCCAGCAAAGGATATAAGGAGCATTACCAAGAAGTATCTTTTAAATTTGTTCATTCGTTTACCAAATGAGTATTCAGCAACAATTGTTTTCAGGTATCATTTTACACAGTTGGAATTCATTAGTGAACAAAAAAGAAAAGAACAGATGATAAAGAACAGACATAAATAAATACATAGCTTGATAGAAGGTGATGACTGCTCTAGAAATAAAAGGGTAAAGTGTGGGACTGGGTAAAAGCGTTCAGGAGGACCCAGGTCATGGAGGTGGCAAGCTGTAATGATAGGTAGGGTGGTCTTGGATGACCTCATGGAGAAAGTAACTTATGACCAAAGAATAGAAGATGGTGATCAAATTAACGATGCAGAACATGTAGTGGAAATAAATTCTAGGAAGAAGAAATAACTAGTTTAAAGTCTCTAAGACAGAAAAGCACATATTATGCTCAAGGAACAGGAGAGAGACCCATGTTTCTAGATGGAAGTGAGGAAGTAGGGGATAGTGGAAGATGAGATTGTCCTAGTTGACTCAGGCTGCCATAACAAAATAACATAGACTGAGTTGCTTATATGTATTTTCTCACAGTCTGGAAGCTGGAAGTCCAAGATCACAGTCCAGGAGAGGTGGTTACTGGTGAGAGTTCTCTTCCCGGCTTATAGATGGTTGCGTTCTCACATGGTCTTTCCTCAGTGTGTGCATGCGTAGTCAAAGAAAGAGAAATCTCTCTTCCTCTTCTTCTAAGGCCACCAGTCCTAAGACCTCACCCTTATAAACTCATTTTGCCTGACATATCCCCTAAAGCCATATCTCTATCTTCAAATACAGTCACATTGAGGATTAGTGTTTCAATATATGAATTTGGAGGGGATGTAATTCAGTCCATAGTAGAGATCAACAAGGTAAAATTGGGAGCAGATCACATAGGGTCTGGTGGACCATTGTAAAGACTTGGACTGGTAATCTCTGAAATTCTCCACACAAGGGAGTTTTATGATTCTATGTCCTATCAGCCAATAGAATTGTTTTCTTCCCATTATTTTTGGCTTTTTATTCAGGGCTGAAGTGGCAAGAGACAAAAGCTAAGAAGATACTCAACTTGAGTCTCGAATGCCTGCTCTGAATACTGGTTTTGAATATAATTGGAATACTTTGCTTGAGCTTATTAATTGAATTCTATATCACAAATCTTGGAATTAAAGTCCCTTTAATTTAACATGCAAATCTATGCAGAAACATGCAAAACAGAATTCACAAAGCAGCTGAAACATTTCTTCAGCCTTTACTATAGGGGTCAAAGAATGGAGATGGAAGGCAGGGAACATGAATTGTTTAAGAAGAATTTTGGTATGACCTAGTATGCCAAATTCTATTTTGGATGTATACTGGTAAACTAACTACTTAAGCCAAAAGTGGGGTGAGACACTATTTAATATAATTATAAAAATTCCTAGTGCATGCTTATAAAGTATACTAATGGTCTAATAGATAATGTATAAAGATGTCTAATCGACACTAAGGATCAACTATTCAACACATATGTGCCAGGACTTTTTGGCAGAGTATCCTTCCATTTAACCAGAAAGTAGCCTAACCAGTAAAATAATATAATTTGATCTTTGTTCAATGTCACTAAAAAAAAAAAAAAATGCAGTTATGGGAAGTAAAGTTATGCATTAGAATTATCATCAAAGCTGAGCTAATTGTAAAAATTTTATAAGCTTGTATTATTTTCAATCTTAATAATAATTATTATTGTTATTATTACCATCATTACCACTATTAACAGTGACTCACATTGTTTTATTCCCAAACCAAGTTTCTTTATGTGACAGAGTATAGAACATGCTACCCAATGCAAACCTATGAGAAGGAGAAAAGGAAGAAATTGCATTTATTTGTATATTAATTCAAGCAGGACCTAAAACATCAGTTGTCTAAATCTTCTCATTTTACAAATGAGGAAGGAGACTCAGAGAGGTTAAATAGTGAAATGTGAAATTAAGATGGTTTGCTTTCACACAGATTTAATGGCTTTATCCCTAGCTACCCATTCAGCTTCAAATCTAGTCAAACAAATAAATGAATATTTTTTGTTAAATGATTTCTGAATCATAGGACTGACCAAAATGTATTCTCTGATGTAAGCTCTACCAATCAAGTGGAGATTTCAACCCTAGATAAGAGAACTAACTTTTGTCAAGATGGTGAGACTACAAAATTTCTATCGTTTTGTGTGTTAGGACTGCCAACTATTTTATTTGTGTGTGTTTTTTATTTAACTCATCCAGAAAAAGCCGAACATCTTTCCGTCCTGTTTCAGACACATCCCCCAAATCAGTTTTTAAACCCTAAAGGGAGAAAGACATCCAAATAAAAAATTAGTATCTATACATAGATTTCTCTAAATGAAGAATTTCACACAAGGTAGATCTGTGTTCTTTATCTACATCAAGCCATATTACCAAAAGAATACCTCAAGAACAAAAAAAGAAGGGCATAAAAAACCTTTGCTATGACCTCATGTACCCAAGGATCATTGCTCTATTGCAATCCGTCTTGTGGTTATACTCATAAGATGATGACTTCTATAACACTGTCATGAATTATAACCCTGAAAGTAATATGAATCAGAGAAACCAGCAAAGCTGACCCAACCAAGATAGATATAAAATTAGCAACAGACTAGAGATAACTTTATGCCAGTTGCTAAGGGCAATGTACAACTGATGGATAATGTAATAACACACATTAAGCCACAGTTATACAAAATAAGTTCACAACATCATTAATATTCATAGCAGCAGGAGCACCAAGATGACTGAGGTAAGCAAAGGTATTGATGATGACTATACCTTAGGGAAAGGCCTAACCACTTAATGACCTGATAGGATTCTTAACAGGAACGGGGGAAAAAGACACTGCAGTTTGTTTCCTTTGTCCTTGCTTTTAACTTAAATCACCCCTGGAACTCTGTTTCTTTCCACTGCTGCCACATTTTGCATGTCCCTCTTATTGAAGGTAAGGGATGTATATCTATTTTTATAATCTTATGGACATAGCTTCTCATGTCAGCAAGTCTCCTAATTTCAACTGTGTCCCAAATGCTCTTCCCCATGTATGGACTGCTCCTTTGGCTTAGCTATGCTTTTCATTTTTATTTCTTTTTCATTTCATTTCCTTCTCAGAAATGTTGACAACTAACTTCTATTAACCAACTCCTGCCTGCCATTCCAAGATAGAATGTTGGGGAGGAGGAGAAGAAAAGAAAAGAGAGGTTTGAGGAGATTGTGCATATATGAAGGCTATCTCTAGACAAAATCATGAAGGCAAAAATAGTCTGGTGGGCTTCCCTGGTGGCGCAGTGGTTGAGAATCTGCCTGCTAATGCAGGGGACACGGGTTCGAGCCCTGGTCTGGGAGGATCCCACATGCCGCAGAGCAACAAGGTCCGTGAGCCACAACTACTGAGCCTGTGCGTCTGGAGCCTGTGCTCTGCAACAAGAAAGGCCGTGATAGTGAGAGGCCCGTGCACCGCGATGAAGAGTGACCCCCGCTTGCCATAACTAGAGAAAGCCCTCACACAGAAACGATGACCCAACACAGCAAAAATAAATTAATTAATTAATAAAAACTCCTACCCCCAACATCTTCTTTAAAAAAAAAAAAAAAGTCTGGCAACTGCCATTCCTTTAAAGTCTTTGTTCCCAGGTTACCAGCAATGTATTTACCACAGCATGCCAAATCTGGACCTTTCCTTGTCCCTCTTCCTCATGAATGCCCTCACCATTATCCTTTTAGGAGCCAGTTGTCTTAATAATTTGATAACTGCTGCTAATCAACTTATATCCTTCTGATAGAAAACACCTTGACAGGAGTGAATGAACCAGAGCAAATGTAGACCTAATGTCAGATCCTGGAATATGGAGCAGAGAAAGTTTGAACACAGGATATCATAGTTTCCTTAAATAATACTCTCTAGTGGTCAGCAGCTCTGTGTCCTGCAGAGCGGACTCGACCTATATGAAATCACAGGTCCAAAGAATGTTAGAATTCTCAAGAACCTTAGTTAGAGATTATCTAGTCAACCATTCTTGCTTTGCATTTGAGAATTTAGTTAGCTTGTCCAAAGTCAGACCATAGCGATTATAACTACAGTGATCCTGGAGTGTTCTCAATGAGTAATAACCTTTGAGACCTGTCCATGAAAAACATGGACTCTGGACTCAGGTTGTCTGGTTTTCAGTCCTGGTTCCAGCACTTACTAAGGCTCCCTGACTTTGGGCAAGTTATTAACCTCCCCATACCTCTTTCCTCATCTGCAAAATTGTATTAATAAAATTATCTACTTCATTGGGCCAATAAGATGACTATAAGGATTTAATAAAGTAATAAATGTAAAGCACTTATAATAGCCTGGAACATCATAAGGCCTCAATTAATTATATCATTATTAAATAAGTGGCAGAAAATCAACAGGGATGGTCAATACTTCCAAAGCACTCTCTTCGTATCTCTTTTTATCTTTCCCCTAAAATTTCTCCACTCCCTCTTTCTCTCCAAATTCATTACTCTCTTCCAAGAACACTTCATCAAGGCCAAGATATAATTTGTTCACTGTAGCAAATCCAATTCCTAAAGCAATGCCAGACACATAGTAGGTACTATAAATACTTACAGAATAAACGTATACTAGATATGAAACCTGCACTATCTCCAATAAGAGAGTTTTCTGTGGTTTTGAAATTTTTCAGAAAGGGCAATGTGTGTATCTTTTTAAAAACTGTGTTTTAACTGTATACTCCTAAGATATATTTGGAATTCTGCCTTTCCTTCTATCATCCCCAATGGCTGTGGCTAAGTCAGCTTTACACTTCCCAAGAAACTGGGACCTAAACTTCTCTGTGGCTATGGTATACTGGAAGGCATGCTGATGCTCCTTGATCACAGCACAAAGCACTGTGCTTTGTCATCTGCAGAAACTAATATTTTTGATGAATTGAGTTAAAAATCATTGAAAGTTTAAAGATTAGGATTGGAATCTCAAGTTTACTATTAATCACCTGTGTGACCTTGGACAACTCATAGACCCTCTGGGGCTCAATTTAAATCTCTGTAAAAATGAAAAGATAGATTTAGGTGATTTATTTCTAAGGTCTCTTTCAGTTCTAAAGACCCTAGGCTCTATAAGTAGGAAATACTACTGCTTTGTAGCTAACAAACTTAACACACTTGAATCCCACTTTAACAGTATTTACTCTGAAATCTACAGAACTTCATGCTTTTTCCATAATAATTTTGGAGGGACCACATTGCTGTATCCTAAGAGACCATGGCTTCCAATTCATTTTCACCTTAGTCTTCCATTTAAACTAATTGGAAGTCCTAAAAATGCACCCCACATTAACAAGTCTTGAGAAGTGAGGAGAAACGTTGCAAAGAAGGTATTTCTGACATGATTTCATACTCAGGTACACTGTGGTTTTGTTGTTTATATCCATTTAACACATCTTATTGAATATTAAGGACATGAGTTGGTTTATTGGGAATGCTATGCATGAGGTAAGGGCCTACCTAGCCAATTCCTTCATTCTTCTTTATTACTTCCCTGTTTCACTCTGTTCCAGTTAAATGCTTAGTGTGATTTAGAGGAAACTCACTGCATAGTCTCTCTAAATCTCAGTTTCTTTATCTATAAATGATTAAACAATAATGACGTCTTTTTTATTGATTTGTGGTTGAGAGAAAACATAACTGCAAATTTACTGTGTAAAAGCTATTCTATAAAATTGTAAGTATATTATGAATTTGAGTACTTCATTATTCTCTCAATTTTTCTTTTGTGTTAATCAATGTTCCTCCAACCAAAATCCAGGATTTTTAAAAAAGGGATCATGTTATTTAATGTAGCAAACCAAGCATTGAAAGAAGTGGCAGAAAACCTAGTATCAATCTGAATTGACCAGTAGTCACCCTAATGTGTAGCCCATAACCTTAAATTAGTCATTAGTTTTCTGAGACTTCTTTTTTTTTTTTTCTTTTTCAACCTGTAAATTAGAGTAGAGTGCTGTCTGGTATGATGGTCACAGTGATGACACAGGGAAAATATTTTTAGTTGTGAATTTATTTTCTAATAAAGTACTTCTTATTCTGTAGACCTCATTGCTTAGTTCAAGGTACATGTTAAGCACTAAATAAGAACTTGGAAATATAGACTACTAGAAGGGGAAAGGACCTTGGGGATTGACTATTCTCATTTCCACATTCTTTCAGGTAAAGATACCTCTTGATAGATCAATTTAAAGTTTCCAGAATCAAACTGAAACATAGATGTTCATATATTGACTAACAGTGTACTTTGTTCTCCCAGGGATGTCCAGGATTCTGGATTCATTCGTGTTGATACAGGAGTGGATGGAGTGATTCACTTGTGTTCCCTAAGCCACAACAAAAATAAAATAATACTGCACTGACCTGCAACAATTTCTGTATATAAAATAAGAAATCTCTATTTAAAAAATGATGAAAGACATAATGGCACTAATACAACTCATGGGAGGAAAATAAATGAGCAACACAAAAATTTTGTCACATAATAGAAATCTCTATGATCTACAGTAGATCATAATGAAACAATCTATCAAATCAGTTTGGCCACTGATTCTCTGATCGCTCATATGAGCTCCACTGTAAATTAATTTCATTCATATTTTATGAATTTCAGTCTTAGTACTGTTCAAACCACTGAACTTGACTTTGCCTAAAATAACTGCCCCTCCAGTACGAATAATGTCTCTAATCAGTCTGTTAATGGAGGCTCCTCAGACTTTCAGTTTCACCAATTACTTATAGGGAAGTTGGTGCACTGCCTTGCCTAAGACAGCATAACAGGGCTGGGGCAGATAATTTAAATCTGTATCTTTTTAAACCAGCTGCTTCATTAAGAGGTAACCCAGTAACTGATATTTTTAATTTAACATTCTTCTCTGGAGATCTCCTATCAACTGCGATGTGTGCCAGAGTAATACTCTCACAAGGAAGAAGTAAAACAAGCTTGAAACAGTTTAGTGGGGAAATAAAAGAAATTGATCTAAGGTTATTTTTCACAATCTAAATGATTCACTTGGTAGTCACCTAATACTAAATCTAAATTCACAGGCTTTGAAAGAGGAGTGATTAAAAGATTGTAAAGGGAGATGTGAGGGCTATAGAAATTCAAGTCAGAAGCAAAAAGGGGCGGGGAATGGCCAAAAACAGGACACTTTCTGAAAGTTAGAAAGATAATGAGAAATCAGAAAATATTTCTGTATATGAGTTTATCATCTGTTTTTTAGATGACTCATATATTAAAAGTACTTTGGGACCACATTATGCTGAGTCCAGCATAGTGCTAGACTCCACAACTGATCCAGGTGGAGATAAAACTGAGGAAGAAGAAACAGTTAATACAAAATGTAATGCATTAATGTGCTCAGATACACATAAGCAGAATAAGTACAATCATAGTTCAGAGAGAAAAAATAAAGCACAGTGTGGGTAAGACTTCAAAATTTTTCTGCTTACATGTTGGCTAAATTATTTTTCATCAAGTTTAATGAGTTGCATAGAATACAATTTTTGGTATACTGTAAGAATTAATATTTATTAAATAAAACAACAATATCATTTTGTAAAAAGTATCTAAAAAAACCTAAGCATCATAGCAATCTGATACCAAACAAATCCATCTTAAAATTTATGTAAGCAATGTTTCCTGTAAATCAGAAATTTTATATTATTTTTTCACCTCTTGGATTCATATTTCTATTTCAATTACATACAAAATCATACCTTAATGTAACATATTTTATGCTTGTCTTTTCTGTCACAGAAATATAAATTGAATTTGAAATTTTAATTTTTATGAAATTTCCTCTGACTCTAACTTTGACTTAATATTACACAATCTCTTTGACTTAATATTATACATTGATAAAAACAATATTTTGATAGCTATTTATTAAGTATAAAAAGCAAACTTTATTACAAATAATTTCTTAATAAAGTGAGTGATAGTCATTTTTAATTAGTTCATGTGTTATAAAAGAATACAACTTTTGGGCTTCCCTGGTGGCGCAGTGGTTGGGAGTCCACCTGCCGATGCAGGGGACACAGGTTCATGTCCCGGTCTGCGAGGATCCCTCATGCTGTGGAGCGGCTGAGCCCGTGAGCCATGGCTGCTGGGCCTGTGTGTCCGGAGCCTGTGCTCCGCAACGGGAGAGGCCACAACAATGAGAGGCCCACATACCGAAAAAAAAAAAAGAATACAACTTTTTAGTAAAATGTTAATGGAATCATTAACAATTCTATTCCTATTTTTTATTTGCTTTAAAAATGTATTTGTTGAGAAATTTTTTATATATATATAAGGAAATATGAATAGAAATCTAGTAGTAGAAACACTATACAATTCTTTGAACATTTTCTAAAGTACATATCAAAAATGACATTGTTGTCTATCATAATTTTTAATGATCTATCAACTGACAACTCAATTAGGTCTTTCTTCCCTTTTGTTGAATGCCACAAATGACTCAATAAATGCATGTTATCCAGTTATTAGAATCTTTTACTTTCTCTGTTTCAGGAAAGGGTTTATTATTCCATATTCCTATAATTGTCTTTATTTGATGAAAAAAGCAACTTGGAAAGACCGTCTTTCAAACTTTAGTTCCTATCTAAGTCAGCTGATTTTGTAGAACAATCCGTTTTTCACTAGAAACAGAGGACAGGTGGGTTTTTCATTTTCAGTGAAAGATTGAAGAGTTTACATTTTCACTATTCCACATTAAAATAAATTTGAATTAAGACATCTAAACACATTCCAAAATATTCTAATTCTACATTTTTTTATTCATAGAAATATATATATGACAGAAACAAGACATAATGTTCCAATTCTCTACATATAATTTCACAAATATTTTCATAGCATAGATCATTGATATTCATGTTCACAAAGGGCAATAATAATAGAACAGTGCCAAAATGGCAGATTAACTAAATATATCCAACTTTGGAATATACAACTTAATCATTAAAATGACTACACTACTAATACTCTACATTTACGGAATGCTCACAATCTTCAAAGCATTTTTCCATCAGTATTAGCCCAGATCCAGTCAGGAAACAGAAACTACTCTTAATCTTTCCAGTAAGGGAATTCAGTACAGTGAATTGGGTATATAGCTAACAGGAGAACTGAGAAGTCATATAAGTGATGGTAAGGCAACTAAGATGTGCAAAACCTGGAAGTTGCTACCCCTAAGTCTAGAAGGACAACAGGAGGAGGTGGTAATACAAGAGCTCAGAAGAAGGACCATATGGCAAGAATGCAAACACAGTGGGAACTGTCCTGCCAGTGTTTGGACCATGGAGCAAATGGCTGGCTTGTGCAGGTTGGAACTAAGAAAGAGCCCCAGCTAGACATGCTACCTAAAGAAGAGGGAATGGAGGAGCAATACCCAGGAAAGCCTGGGTAACTCACATCATTGAATTTTCTAAAACTGCTTCCCATTGGCTGAAACTATGCAAATGTCAGAAAGCAAGAGAGCATGGAATTGGCCATTTCCTGCAATACAGAACAGCAAGTAAAGAGCAGAGAGTGGATGGAAAGCAAACAGGTAATTGGCGAGCACAGTATCCATCATTTGATTCTCACAACCATTTTAAGAGATAGACAAAACATAGTGCAAGCGTTCTTTTGTTTTTTTCTTTCTTTCTTTCTTTCTTTCTTTCTTTCTTTCTTTCTTTCTTTCTTTCTTTCTTTTTTCTTTCTCTTTCTTTCTTTCTCTTTCTTTCTTTCTTTTTCTCTTTCTTTCTTTCTTTCTTTCTTTCTTTCTTTCTTTCTTTCTTTCTTTCTTTCTTTCTTTCTTTCTTTCTCTTTCTTTCTTTTAAAGATAAGGCCACTGGCTTTTTGAAAGTTCAAGCTGCCAAGAAGAGTCAAATCTGATCCATAAACCCAGGCCTTTTATTCTAGGAATCTTTCAGAATTTGATGCACTATTTTAATCTTTCTGATCTAGGCTTATGGGGGGAAATAAGCCTTGTGAACATTTGGGCTTGAAATAAGGAAAGGTGACTGCTTGAATGAGCTTAGTGGTTGTCAGTTTACCATATTGAGATTATTTGTGCTGCTTACAAACCAATAACCTAACTATAAAATTAGTAATTACGTGTTAAAGAACCTCTTGCCAGACTATTGTTTGTCTTATGTAAAAAAAATAAAATAAATTAAAAAAAATAATAGACAGAAACCTTTTAAGTAGAGTCAGGAGACCAGAAGGAGGAGCTCTCATGAGAAAATAGCAGAGCCCAAGAGGAAGAAGAAAGACTCCTCTTTTTTCATGGCATGAACTGAGCCAATGAAAAGACATGAAATTTTTGCTTACCATAGCCCTCTCAACTTCTTTTTCCCTTCTATAAAACAGTTCTCCTTCCCTTGCCATGCAAGACTTTCATGTGGTTTGCCATGGTTGCAGACCTTGAATTGCAATTGTCTGCTATATGAATAAACCCATCTTTTCTGAAGAAATATCTGGCAGTCTATTTGTTTTAGGTCAATATTTTGGTGACCCATACAGGAACCAGAGAAGATCCTGGAAGGCTATAGGGCTGGTGAGCAAACAGGTGCAGTACCCATTGTCACTCACTGCTGCTCTTGCCAATCCTGGAGTTAGAAGGTATGTCTTTCTCCTGTATCCAAGCCCTCATGGCCTTTGAAACTCTCCAGGACTTATTTAAAGGTTTTGTCTTCCTGGTTAAGGAATTATTTTGTATGCAAGTACTCATGTGGCACTTTGGTGTGATTTTGAAATCAGACTATCTCAATTGAAGCTGATCAGTCTTCTGCCAATTTCTTCAGGAGCAAGGGCTCCTTCACTAAAACTGTGCCAGTTCAGGTGGTGACCCATTCCTTTGTATTAGGGACTATCCTCTGTAAACTGGTGAAAAAGCCTTTAGTCTGGCTCCTCCAGGATGAAGCTGTTTCCTTAGAATTGGCTGGTATTTGCTTGCAAGCTATTTGAGTTGAGCTGTTTGAACTGTATAAGTTGTTTTTAGCTCTTTGAAAATCGTTCTTTTACTCTGGAGAGAAACCTCTGAGAAATGGGATTCCAGGTATCTAAATATTTGGAGGACTCCTCTCCTACAGAGACCCCAGCCAATTTTATGTTTAAAAGACAGCGTCTCTCCTTATGCACATTTCTAACTAAATGAATCAACCTGACCAAAGGCAATTTAGAATAGTAATGGTCATTATGAGAAAATTTTGAAATCCCCAAACTTAATTTTCTTAAAACCAAATTGTATTACAATAGCCCAAAAATGTCCAGAACTGAGTGATATGCCTATTTTTATTGGTATTTTGAGGCTTTTAAACATTATCAGTTGCCTAAAATTGTGTCTTTGCAAATAAGATTTAAAGATTAACTGAAGCAAACAAGCAATTAAAGAAAGATAAGATAGCTTCCAAAGCCTCAGGGTCTTCTTCCTTGGCTTCTTTATTTCAGGCTCTGCCTCTGGTATCATCTTGGCTTTTTGTGGCCAAATTCTGCCTTTTTGTTTTGTTTTGTTTTTTTGACACCATCTTTCTTCTTCCCTTCTATGCCTGCTTATGTCTCCTCTATACCTTCAATTCCCCCATACTAATTTTCTCTTGCCTAACTTCCCCTTTTCTCTGAAATTCCACACACTCCATTTCTCTGAACTTGTCAGAACCTGTCCCTTTAAAATTAAGCCTTCTTATTGAATCCAGAGACTAAATCCTTAATTTCTAATATTCCCTAAACTAAACCTGAACTGCAAGTTATAGTCAAAAATTTTCCCAAAGTAAGTAAAGATTCTTACAGATTTCCTGCGGAATTTAATATAGTCATTCAAACTTATCAACCTAGTTTTTCTGAATTATATCAGCTAGTGCACTTGCTAGTCATTGAAGGCCAGGCCCAGCATTGTACGAAAACCACTAATTGGAAAAGTCCTGAAATGTTTCTAGAGTTATAATCAGGAGACCAGCCCACTAACTTATATGAAAAAGCTTGAACAATTGCTAAGCAACTTCACTGAGTAAACTTTAGGGCTTTTCCAAAGTCTATTAATTGAAGCAAAATTCAGGCTTGCACAAAAAAATTCTGATGAACCTTGCTCATGACTATCACAATTGACCTTAGATTATTTCTTCTAATTCTGGTCTTCCTTCAAATATTGATTCACCCAGGTAGCTTTTAAATCTATGTTTATTAATGAGCTAAACAGGAACATTTTCCCTCTATAAAAAAGGACCAGGATGGAATGGGAAATTATGTCCACTCCAGATTCAATTAATCTGGCAAACAAGCTCTCTCACCCCTAGATGAGTCTCCTCAAAGGAAGACCACCAAAATTCTAAATTTTCAACTGTAGCAAATGAAGGCTCCTAAACAAAAGTCAAACCTCCTAGTTTCTGCTACTTTTGCAAAGAGCCAGGACATTGGAAAAGAGATTATTACAAATTGAAGTGCTTTAGGCACCTTTAGCTCTCTAGCCAGCCTTTCCAACATCCTGCCAATTCTCAGTGATTGAGCTGAGGAGCTACAGGGCTCTTCCCAATCCATTCTCTTATTTGGCTTGGAGAAACATTTTTCCAAATTGTGAATGAATCTCTTCCAATCCTAACTGACACCAGAGACACACTCTGAGTGCTCAACCTCGCTACTATAAAACTGCCTTGGAGTAGTAAAACAGCTCAAATAGTGGGGATCTCTAATGAACCTCAAGAAGTTCCTGTCTCTGAACCCATTCCATTTTGTTTAGACACTTTGAGAGATACATACCCTTTTCTCTTTAATTTATTTGCTCCTTACCCATTTATTAGACCAAGAGTTCTTAGAGAAGTATCATGCCAGAATTTCTTTCTCTCAGAAGGGGGAAATCATTCTAGAATTTGACAGTAGTCATCAAAGTAACCAACCAGATGAATTAAGTGACCCTTTGACATCTCTTATTTGTTCTGTCTCTGACAGTACTAGAGCTGATTCTGGAAATACTAATCACTTGTCCCTGTTGAATCAGCTACCACATTTCCTGTGAGCAAAATTTCCAATTGATATTGTTAAGTTTCACAGTGTACCTCCTATGAAGATTCAAATAGATCCTTCAAAACATCTTCCCAGAATTAGACAATACCCTATAAGTAAAGAAGCACTTCAAGGAGTGTAAAGCTCATAATAGAAGACTGAAAAGCTCAAGGTCTCATTATCCCTTGTATTAGTCCATCTAACCCTCCAAATTTACCAGTGAGAAAACCTAACAGCCGAGGGTGGAGGTTTGTCCAGAACTGCAGAGCAATAAACAACATTGTTATTCCTCAACACCCTGTTGTTCCTAATGCTAACACATTATTAACATCCATCCTCACTAGAAGCAAATTTTTCATTCTAATTTATTTATGCAGTGCATTTTTTAATATTTCAGTTGATGACAGTAGCCAGTGTCTTTGGCTTCACATGGGAACAAAAACAATTCACCTGGACAGTAATACCGTAGGGTTTTACTAAGAGTCTTTCTTATTTCTTACAAATCCTGGAGGTAGATCTGGATAATATATATTTACTAAAGGTTCTACTTTGTTGCAATATATGAATGATATGCTTCTTTGCTTCCTTTCTCATGCCTACCATAGGAAGATGGCTTTCACTTGCTGAACGTTTTAGTCTTAGAAGGATATAAGGTCACCAAAGAAAAATTGCAGTTTGCCTAAACCCAGCTTTGATATTTATGGCATCTGATATCAGAACAAGGACTATACCTGGATCCAGATAGACTTCATGGTGTCCTCAGTTTCCCCAAATCCAAAACTAAACACCAACAATGAGGTTTTCTCAGGCTAGTTTGTTGCCAAAATTGGATCCAAATTCCTCTCTTATGTCCAGAAAACTCCAACCCAGTTTTATGGTAAGAATTGGACAACATAACTTTGAAGTCTTTTTGTTAAATGTTCCTCACATAACTCTTTTATGTTGTAATAATCTTAACCCTGCTACTCTTCTCTCCTTGATCACTGACATAGTCCCTCACAACTGCTTAATGCTTATGGATCACGTCCTGACCCCTCTTGACGATCTGCAGGAAATTCCTTTGAATAATGCTGACTGCTGACTTCTCATGTTTCAGTAAATGTTCTTATTTAAAAGGTAAAGATGGCAAATATTGTGCTGGGCATTCTTTTGCAATTCCTTTTGATATTGTTGGGCAGCATCTTTGTTTATGGCTGCTTGAGCCCAACAGGCTGAATTATACACTCTTACTTGGGTTTGTACTTTAGCCAAGGAAAAACTGCCAATATTTTCACTGATAATAGACGTGCTTTGGGGGTAGTTCATGATTTATTGAGCAATTATTAAGATTCTGGGGCATTCTAAACTTGACTTGAAGCTAAGGGAAATCACTATGCTGATATTTCCACAAGGAATTCTACCTTTAAAGGGACCAACAGCAGCCAAGCCTCTGTCATGTTCCAAAGGAACATTTCTCCAAATGATAACTTAGAAAAACTGGATCGAGAATCCCAACAGTTGGCCTCAGAAAAGGAAAAACAAGATTGGAAATTAAAGAATTGTTCATTTGATAAGAAGAGAAAGCTTTGGTTTGGACCAAATAACAACCCAGTTCTAACAGAGACTCCAAAATTCCCACTCCTCACCACTGTGCATGCATTAAATCATTGGTGTACTGACAAAACAATAGCATTCATGAATCAACATTGGTGGGGAAACATTAACAAGACCACAAAAAGTGTCTCCTTCACTTGTCCCACATGTCCAATGTACAATCCAGGGGAGCCTGTTCGTACTGCTCTCAGACCTTTTAAACTGCCTAAAGGGCTATTCCAGGTTTGACAAATGGATTTCATACAACTTCCTCTATCTCATGGATATAAATATGTTTTAGTCATGGTCTGGAAGTTTTCACACTGGACTGAAGCCTTCTCTTCTGGACAGGCTATTGTCTCTTCTGTGCCTAAGTCCTTTTGGAAATGATTATCTCTATTCAGGGGAACTCCTCTCAAACTTCATACTGATCAAAGGACACATTTTACTAACCAGGTATTTCAAGAAGTCTGTGCTGTTTGATCAGCTTTACAACACTTCCACTGCATTACCATTCTCAATCTTCTGGTTTAAAAGAATGCACCGAGGACATTATTAAGACTCAGTTGACAATATTTGTAGAGACTTTCCAAATAGCTTGGCCAAAAGCATTGCTGTTTGTCAAAAACTCAGAAACACCCCTTTTGGAATTCATAAACTTTTATCTTTTCAGATAGTCACAAGATGCCCAATACACTTGGCTCCTGCTTCTTTTGACCCACAACAGAGAAAAGGAGAGATACTCCAGTATTATAAAGACTTAATTGTTTCTATTAAAGGTAACCATGTTTTGGTAGAGCAATCTTTTCACAGGGCACTCTCAGAGATGATGACTTTAAGCATCATACTTTGCAATGTGGAGATATTGTCTATTGGAAAAGACACCTCCAGAAGAATTCTCTTCAACCTTTCTGGAGAGTCCACTATTAGGTACCACTAATCAACCTCTGTGCTGCAAAACTCCAAGAAATAGACTCTTGGATAAATGTGACACACCTAAAGGGAGAACTGAACCCTGAATAGACCTGCACACCTTCTGGTGACCTGAAAGTAAAGCTTTCCCAAAACTGAAGCAGATGACATCTGATGAGATAGCTTTCCCAAGATATTCAGACCAGGCCTATTGAAAATTTATCACCAAACCTTTGATGATGACATAATGCTTCAGATGATCTCCATTGTCTATGATATTGAGAACATATGGACTTTAGTTTAAAAAATGCCTGAGAATTTTCCTTTTTACCCCTTCTTGTTACTTGAATGTGACCTCAGTAGGTTTCCAATCTGTGCACACTTTCTCTGACATGAGATACTACACTCAGGAAAGATCCTTCCTTACACTGAGGAACAAAAAGCCACTGAATCTAGAAAATCTGACTTTTGATCAGTAATGCTTTTAGAGAAAATCTTGATCAAAAGGGGGAAATGTAAAAGACTTAATGAACAAAAGGCTCAATTAAATAGTTAGGAGACCAAAATGGGGAGCTCTCATGCCTTCTGAAAGTAGCAGATCCCCCAAAGAAGAAAGACTGCTCTTCTTTCCTGACAAGGACTCAACCAATGAAAAGACTTGGACCCTCTTAACCACAGTCCTCTCAACTTCCTTTTCCCCTCTATAAAAGTATTTTCATTCCCTTGCCCTGCAGGGACTTTCATGTGACTCACCCTGAATTGCAATTCTCTGCTTTTCCCAAATAAACCCATCTTTCCTGGAGAAATACCCGGAAGTTTGTCTTAGGTCAAGACGTCTCAGCAGAGAAAGGAAAGGCCAGATTCACTATTGACAATACTTAATACTAGCTATAGCCACAAAACAATATTCTCATGGGTATTCTCTGAAATAATATAAAGATGGTTTACCATGGAGATAGATTAGGAATTGTTTCTTTTATAGCCTCTGCTGTAACTCTTCTCTCTGCAGGATAATATGGCAGTCTAGAAAAGAAAAAATAATATCAACTGTAAAATTCTTAAACAGAACTTATGTGTCCCTGAAATTGAGTGAATGTGTGTATTATGGTTGTGTCTTAATTGTTGATCTGCAATAACTATTGCATTATTAGGAGGTATGGCAAAGATTCTACATTGGATGACTCTTTTGTCTTTATCAAACGTTTTTTTCTGACCTGAACTTAGAAATTATAAATTCTCCTCCAGAGAAGAAAAAGAAAGAAAGAAAGAAAGAAAGAAAGAAAGAAAGAAAGAAAGAAAGAAAGAAAGAAAGAAAGAAAGAAAGAAAGAAAGAAAGAAAGAAAGAAAGAAAGAAAGAAAGAAAGAAAGGAAGAAAGGAAGAAAGGAAGGAAGGAAGGAAGGAAGGAAGAAAGAAAGAAAGAAAGAAAGAAAGAAAGAAAGAAAGAAAGAAAGAAAGAAAAAGAGAAATGACACACACTTGTTAGCCATTCCCTCCAAAACTGGCTCCCCATGCTACAGATCCCTGTGAATTTTACACTACAAAAAACGATTCTCAGCTCTGGACTCCCAAGAGTTGTTTAAGGCAGATATCCATATGATTTAACATCTTGCCAAGCAGAACCCTCTCAACAAGGGGAAGCAGGAAGAAATATCTCTGATATTCAGAATATTTGTCTTAAACACATTCAATGCTATCTACTGTCAACACTCAGGAGGTGACACTCAGAGAATGGTGAGGTTGTCGAGAGGGTAACACAAACATTGCCACAATTAATTATAATTCCTTGCCCAAGGCTTTGAGAATAGAATCCATTGTTGTGAGAGTCTGACTCCCAGAGAAGACAATTAATACATTTTTTCCTATGGTATATTGGACAATGCAGTTTTTGCAGTCTAGGGAAAGTTTATGAGACTGAAACCTCTTATGAGCCTAAAGCCTGTGAACAGAGAAGAGAATTCTGAGATATGCCTAGCCAATTTCTTGCAAAGTCATCCAAGAATGATTGGTAATGTCATCGTCAAGGATAACAGCGTCTACCCGAAGAACAGAAGGGCGCAAAATAATGAAACTTTTGTTTTCCTTTTTAATTAGCAGTGTTACTTGGGGCTCCATATTTTTATTCATTTGCCATGAATGATGCTATGTTTTGTGGCTATTATAAGTCTGCAGCCAGATATCATTAAATGAGAAGAGTGACTATTCTCAGTTAAATTTATTTTGCATAGATCAAGCCAAATTTCTTTTGGTATTAATTTTCTTGCTGTTAACAAATTACTATAAACTTTAATGGCTCAAAACAACATGAATTTATTGTTTCATAGTTTCTCTGGGTCAGGAGTCCAGGCATGGGTTAGCTAGGTCCTATGCTAAGGGTTCCCCAGTTTGAATTCAAGGTATCAATCAGGCTGTGATCTCATCTGAGAATTGGGGTCCTCTTTGAAACTCTCAGGTTTTTGATGGAATTCATTTTCCTGTGATTGTGTGGCTGAGGCCCTGCCTGCTTCCCCTGCTAGTTGTCTGTTGAGGACCACTCTCAGTTCCTAGAGGTTGCCCTTGGGTTCTTGCCCCCTGACGCCCTCCTTCACAACATGGCTGTTTGTTTTCTTTTGGGTCAGCAGGAGAGACTCTCTCTGACACTTCACTTTTTGTTAAAGGGCTCATCTGATTTGGTCAGGCCCACCCAAGATAATATGCTTAATTAACTCCAAATCAGCTGGTAAATAGCCTAATATTGTGAGTGGTATCTCATCATATTCACTGAGAGGGGTCCTGCTCACCCTCAAGGGGAGAAAATTATAGGAGGTGTTACATCAGGGAACATCTATCTTAGAGTCTATCTGAGAATTCTACCTAACACAATTTTCATGAATTCATTTTGCAAATTGTATACTTCAGTATTGGTAAGAATAATTGTAAATAACTCAGAAGAACAGATATTCTAAGTAAATTTTTTTGCCAGATAATGTATTATAGTTACCATAAATTATGAATTTACCTAGATAAAGCTTGAGATTATTAAAAACAATCATAACAACATCTGAATATATTGATGCAGAAATATAGTTGACAAATATGTAATGCATATTCTGGATTAAACCAAACTTATGCAAGGTTGAATGCAAGGTATTAGCCACATATTTCTATTTTTTCTATGATTTGAGAGATCCTGTATTACTCATGATCACTTTTAAATATAAAATCTTAAACATAAGTATCAGCTGTATCACTATGAATATATAAGCAGTCACTACATGGTATTATTTAGTTTTAAGTATGCTTATCTAGGACAAATGGTAAATGTGTACATAGTTTTAAGTTCAAAGAGTAAGGACAAAATAAGAAGTTTGACTCAGAGGGGCAAGTCCTTAGTCAAAGTGTGGTGCATACTGCCTTAACACAGGCTCTGATTTGGTTTGAATGCATAAGGCTTTGTTCTCTTATTTGCAAATGCTTGCAACTGACAAAAAGAGCTAAAATGATAATTTTTAAATCATACGAGGATCTAAAAGAAATGTTTTGCATTTCTGTGTCTTTTATGTTACTATTCAAATTGCACTTATCAAAATGAGCAATATTTTTAACTAATAAGCCTTATGGAATAAAATGGAATAATGCCCTTCCTACAACTTGGAGATGTCGTCAGTCTAGCTCATTGTGGTAGAGCAATGTATGAAATATAGGCTTTACTATTTCATAGGCATCTTCTTAGGAAAAGCAAGAAGGAAGAAGTGATTATTAACTAAGTCTGTTCTCCAGACAAAGAAAATGTAGCCAGTTTGCTGTTTTCAAACAAGCAAGGGCAATCAATTAGCATTTTTTCAATAGGCTAGTAGTGGATTTAGGAATTCAGGTATGTGAAAATTGTCCTGAACTGCCATGTAAGTGCTTTCGGTAGTGTGGAATGGTGGGTGTTTCTGTGGTATCTATACTTTATGGAATAATTAAAAAACTCTACTCTGGTTTAATGTGCTATGCCTACTCATGGAGACTGATGAAAGAAGTTTTATGTAAAAGTTTGTTACTGTGGTTGTCGCCAAAATGCTACATGGTTGCTCTAAATTAATGATATTTAAACATTTCCCTCAGTAATTTGACTTCAAAAGTGGAAAGAAGATACATGTCTGGAGTGTACTTTTTTATTCCTTTAAACTAAATGCTCCTTATAATACAAAACAGCACTCAGTGATCCATGCAGGCTTCCATTTATAATATTAATAGAAGACATGTTCCATGCTAATCTATCTCATTAATATTAAAGAAAGGACTCCAAGACTGGTGAGCACTTAATCATTGGCAATTAGCACCTAACTGTTAATTCTATAGAGGGCTCTTAGGGAGAGAAGCAGAAGAAGTAGCTCCCTTTTGCTACATGTTAGCTGATTTAACTTAGAGTATTTAATTCTGGGAAAACTCAGTAATTAGAACAATTCATGTAGCTAGACAAGTCTAATTGATCAGTTAAAAATAAAAGAGTCCCCAACTGAGAACAACCACAAGATATACATTTTGGAAATGTCCATGACAGAGCCATTTTGCTAATTTATTTTATTAGGTTCTATGTACTTCTAGGCCAATGGATTTGGCATCTGAGCAGAGGTGAATAAACTTCCAGCTCAGGCTACCTCAACACAGATCCCCAGATCCAATTAGCAAAATGGACAGGTTGTCTGGTTTGGCTCCAACTAGAGCAGCTTGCTTCCTCGATGTCAACTCAACCTGAAAAAAAGAATGCCTGTGAGGTTCCTACTTTAAGAATAAAAAGAGTGTCAAGACACAGAATAAGAGCTCCATGCCAATGACTCAGAGCAAAACCAAGCTTCCCACTGTGGTGCGGCCTCTCTGCTTTCCTTCTACATTTATCCTGCCATTTAATGGGCTCTCTCTCCTAGCTCTGAAATCTGCCTCTTTTATAGGGACAGATCCTATTATCAATCATTTGTTGAAAACTTCTTGGAAGAATCAAAGGCTTTGGGAGAACCTATTACAGAGCACCGAAGGGGACTTGACCACAGGGTAGCCATGCTTTAAGAAAAAGAATCTGTTTGCATCATCTTATTGACCCAATTCTTCTTAAAGCTACTTCCAGCATCTTTTTTTTTTTTTAATCAAAGAAAAGCTGAAGTTGACAGGATCCTTTAAAAGGCAATGGGATTCTATGAAATGAGCAGAGACTGGCTTGTCCATCTCTTCTGTTAGTGTCATTTACTCTATTAGTAATGATGGAGCGCCCCCAGGACATACCACACCAAATGTTACCTGTGGCAACCTTTAGCACTAGTTCCACTGCCAAGTCTAGCAAATTAACCAGATTTAAGTAAGCACAATTCCAACAGTTTCTAATTACTGTGACAATCAAGGCATTTTTAATCTATCTCTTTATGTAACATTTTCCAAAATTCTCATCCTGCTTTCTCACATCTCCCCTATATAGTTTGCTTATTTTGCAATGTGCTATGTCAGTTGCTTTTCTTCCTTTCTATGCATTTTGTTGTCATTATGGCTGTCCTCTTCCTAGTCTTAAACTTGACTCTGCCTCTATTCAGTTTGATAACAAGACCATCTGCTACCTTTGCCAAATGTTAGGCTCTTATTTTACAGCATCTTTCCAGATGTGTGTGGGCACTACAGCTGCATAGCCATTACAGATGGCATGGAGAAATCTGTTTTCAGCCTTCTGCCTTACAATATACCCTAATCTTCACCAGCTGTATTGAAGTGCCTTAGCCTTTAAGGATTTGGATGAAAGAACATGGGTAAAGCAACAAAAGTTATCACCATCAGATGCATACCTGACACAAGGCTCCCTCATGGCACAGGATAAACTAGAATCAGCACTCCAGATGAGTCCTGTTGAGAATTAAGTGCAGACACAGAAGAGTAGTGTGTAGATGATATATAAAAACAGACTCCATATACGGTAAAAAGCAGGAACCAGTTTTTGAGGCTCTAGGCTTACCTGGAAACACCCTGAGAAAGCTCACTCATTCCAAGGGTGGATTTGGAGAGTCCTTGTGAGATTTCATGATTAAAAACAATTTATACTGGGGGGTAAGAAGCACAGTCTAACAGATAATGACTTTGATTTTGTCTCTGCTACCCACTTGCCAGTTTTCTTGTGCAAGATGCTAAATTTATCTGAGGGTATGTCCTCATATATAAGATTAAGATAATAATAATGTTTACATCACAGGGTTCTATGAGGATTATCTAACACCCTACACTTCGCATTGTGCCTGGAACAAGTGTTCATAAGTGACAAATATCAAAATTACTATTATTTGGGGTAAACATTTAGATAGGTGGCTTCTGGCATTTCTTTCCTTGACATATAGCAAGTCCAGAAATCTTCCCTCAAATATCCTTTGAAAAATAAAGACAGGGAACAGTTGTGTTTCAAAAGGTCTTACTGTTGGCTGCATGCAAAATAAAAGGAAAAGGAGATGTCAACTAAGTAAATAAGTAAGGAAAGATGCCATTAAGCTGGAAAGTACGACTTGTCTTGGATTGGCCAGTATTGTGAACTCCAGGACGAAACCTCGGCATGTGAATAATTGCATAGGTTTTGATGTTTGTGTGCTTACTGTCCCTCAAAAATTTCACTAGTCCATGATTAAGGTGTGTAGGTAGCAAAATGAATAAAATTAGGATGCTGTTTTTCTGTCTAATGCTTTATACTTAACAAAGTTAGGCAATGAGAAAAGGCCATAGAAGCTGGGGTTTAATTCCAGTTTAACTGTTATTTGCTGTGGGATATGAAGCAAATTATGAAACTTCTCTAGACCTTAGTTTCTGCATCTGCAAAATGGGGGAAATAATGCCTATTTTGCAATAGTTATTGAAAAGATAAATAATTCTTTTAAAATGCCTAGCTAGTTTTCTGGCACACAATAGCACTTACTAAAGGATAACTATCATTACCACAAACGATCTTCGTAGTAACTCTATTAGATTTCTATTGCTGTGTAACAAATTACCACAAACTTAGCAGCTTAAAAGAATGCCCATTTATTAGCTCACAATTCTGTAGTTCAGAAGTCCAGGCATGGAGTAGCTGGGTTTTCTGATCAGAGTCTTACAAAACTAAAATAAAGGTGTCAGATGGGCTGTATTCTCATCTGGAGTGAAAGTTCTCTTCCCAGCTCATGTGACTGAAGCAGAGTTCATTGCTACAAGACTAAAGTCTCTATTTTCTTGCTGGCCATCCGCCTGGAGCCACTTCTATCTCATTCCTAATTTTCCTTGATACCTGCTCCCCTTCATCTTCAAAGCCAGAAATGGAGAGTCTCTAGTGCATTGAATCCCACTCACACTTTAAATGAATCTCTTTTGCCAAGAAGAGCTCCATTCCATTTAAATACTCACCTGATTAGATCAGGCCCAGGGAGCACAATTTCTTTCTTGGTCAACTGATCTGGACCTTAATTACATCTGAAAAGTCCTTTAACATCAGCACATAGATTAGCTTTTGACTGACTTTCTAGAAGAAGGTGTGTGTATAGTAGGGGGCAAGAATCCTGAAGGATATCTTAAAATTTTACCTACCACAGTAATTTAGAGAGTAAAATATTATCCATGTTATTACTTTCGAGGAAACTAAGATTCTAAAGGTTTAGTCGACTTGCCCAAGGACATCCAGCTGAGAAATATTTCTTAGTAGAATATCTCTAGGGGATATCTGGCAACGTTTGGAGACATTTTTGATAGTCACAATTGGGGAGAAGCTGAAAAACTTTTAGCTGGTCCAAGTTAAAATTCTATTAATATACAAGAAAAAGAACAGACACTGGGGGCCTGTGGCAGTCTCTGCCAAAATTATGATCATTTATGCCAGGCAATTCACTGAGAATGTAGCTGGAATGTAATGGAAACAGTCCTCAGTCAGCATCTACATTTTACAAATATATGTCAATAAGAAGCTTTCAGTTTGACGCTGGATTTCTCAAAGTCAGCAATACTGACATGTTAGGCCAGATAATTTATCCTTATGGTGCTTTCCTCTTCATGGTAGGATGTTTAGCATCATCCCTGGCATCTATCCACTAGATGTCAATACTACCTCCACACCCTCCCCCCGTCCACTGACAAATCATGACAAACAAACCCTCAGTTGAGAACCACTGCTCTAATGAGAAGAAGCAATTCTTCCTTCAATTCCTCTCCCTTTTATTTTGGCTTGAAAGCAGACATGAATTCTGTAGCCAGAGTAGCCATCATGGACCACACTTTGGAAGCCAAACACTATGGATGCTGGAGACAAGGCTGAGGGAAGCTGGTCCCTGACAAAAACCTGGACTGCCTACATCTAAATTCTTGAAAATTATGGAAATAAATTTCTATTCTGTTTAAGCCACCATATTCTAAGTTTCTTTGTTACTATAGCTGTTTTTTTATCCTAACTCATACACACTTCCTGGGAAAGTCACTTTTGCAGAGCCAGTAAGTGTTTCACATATTGCTCTTACCTTAAAATCTTGTAGTTCTGTTTCCTTTTTGTTATCCAGCACATTATCCTTATGATATAGTCTGTCCCTAAAGAGGCAACTTACAATGAGAAGCTGTACTTGATTCTTCGGTAAATACATACGTTGTTTGACAGTGTTCTAACAACCCAAATGGAGTTTTCCGTTGTAAACATTTGTTTCACAAGCAAACACATCCAAATTGAAATGTTTCTTTTCATTGTTGCAGTGGAATATCCATTTGCTTTCAGGCCATTAGGGACTGCTGAGTGCTTTTGTAAATGTTTCCACAGGCTGCTGGCCACTCCAGGCCCATCTCTCTCCCACTGCTCAAGAACTTCCTAATGGTCAGGAACTCCTGAGAGACACACAGGATTTCAGTCATTGTCTGATGGAAATAATGACCAATATGAGCTTGCATTTGAGAAAGTGAAGACTGGATTTTTTTTTTTTATCAGAACAACTTGTTGTCTCAGTGAATACATTATTCTCTTTGGGTATATTAAGCATATATATAAGAAGCTGTATTAATGCCTTCAACCCATTCATCAATAGTTTACTGAATGTTTTTTTGTGATCTTAAGAAATTACCTCTACATCACATGTTGGGGATATTTTTTCTGCTAAAACAATCAAATGCTTTTAAATAGCTTTTAAATTAAAGATAAAACGTAAGAGATAAAATGAGTTTGGATATATTTATATCTATCCATACTACATGTTGCCTGGGAACAAGCTCCCAGAACTTACCTGAATGCTTTCCCCTCCCATAACCATCTATTGAAATGCTACCTGTACTCCAAGACTTGATCTCACTTCCTTCTCAAATAACTACAAACCTCAAAGCTCCTGCCTGTTGAACAGCTCCCTAATGAAGAAAATGGCCTCTGCGTGTGTGTGCACATGTGTATCCGTGCTTGCATTTCTTTAAAAATGTATATATGTTGTGCTTTTCCCTATAATGGTTTAAACCTGTTCTACTGCCCTGGGAATATTTGATTGGACAAAAGATTGTCGCAGTAGTCAGAAGCAGACCATCTATATGGTGAACAACAATCACTGAAGGATCTTAGCTGAATCCTCTGCTCACTAGTGGATGGTGGCAAACTAACCAAAAAGAGACTCTATTTGCAAAGAATAAGTGCAATAAGGCAAAACCTTTCAAGCTTAGGTTGTTATACTCTGTTAAGCTGGTGAGCAGCCCCTTCTTGATGGCATTGGGACCCCTCCAAGTGAACACATACATCACTGAAGGAATCCATCCCCGTCATATAGTTATCAAGGGAACATTCTTTTCTTTTTTGAAACTGTATACAGATTAATATGTGGATATGCATTATAGCATTTATCTTAATCTGCCTTCCATCAAATTTAGATAAAACTTAAAAATTAAGGAAATTCAGAAATAATAGCTAGCATTTGTTTAGGATTTACTATATACCAGGTCTTACCTTCATTTTATCAGTTAATCCTCACAGCTCAATGAAAGAAAGAATTATTGTACTAATTTAGTTGCTAAAGAAACTTAGAAGTACAAAGGGTACTTGTGTGTCCCTGCATGTGACATGTGTGACTTTCCCAATATCAATGGCTAGTAAATGGCAGAGTGGAGTTTCAAACCCAGGTTGTCTTAGAAAAATAAACACCAATGCAAATTTTAATATATGCTATGTAATAAAATAATGCTAAAAAAGAATAAGAGATTTATGAAATCCAGTGGATATAAAAGGGAGACAATAAAAGTAAGTAAACAAGTGAGCTGTAGACATAATCTTCCTGGTACAATGGCTCTATAGCTTCTGGGACCTTGGCCTTGAGTTGTCTACTGGAGAACCTTGAAGGTCGAGCATAAAGGGCAAAGAACATGACCTCATTTTTTGGCAAGTTCAGCACCCTCAGGAGTGGGGCTCTGCAATTTACAAAGCTAGAGTGACCAGCCTTGAATTGGCCCAGGTATCGTGAACCTCTGTTCTTCCCTGGCTCACACAGTCAGAGTGGAGCTAACTTACTCAAGTAACTTACTCCCTTCTCAGTGAGCTCCATGGGCCTGCATGGCATTTCTCAACAGGCATGCTTATGTCTGGACTTGGATCTTGGTTCTGCAACTTCCTAGCTGTAGAGATGAAGTCAAGGTTTTTAAAATTCACACACCGCAGGTTAGGCACAGTGCTATTGTTTAATTAAATAAGATAAGATTTAAGGCACTGGTCACATGCTGGAGCCCATAATGATTAGGTTTGTGTCATCAGTGCTCAAGGTATCAGTCAAGTCATATTTGAATTTGTACCACCACGGTCAACTCCTATAGCCAACTGAGCACGTGGCTAATGTTTAATTAAAATCAATTTACCACCGACTTTAAGAAATTCTCCATACTCCTTATTTACTGTCATTGAATCTGAAGTTCAGAAATGCCACCCCTATTTATGATTTATTTTTCTATCTTCAGGTTAGATAGAAGTTTTGTGGTAATGATACCCATTGTAGTAAGGTGTGACCTGTGTGTTTCTTCCTTTATATTAATACAATGCAGGGAGAAAAAAAAATAGAAAAATGATGGCTGATAAACAATGTGATTTGAATTTCTTGGTTGCTCTCATGCTATGATTTCCCAACTTTAAATTTCTGAAATGATTATTTTGTGGTAGGTTTGAACTGGTTTCTTCTTATTCTTTGGAAGAATGGGTGTGATTTCCAGCCACATTTCTGTAAAGAAGAAAAAATTAATACACTCACACCTAGAGAAGATGTTCAGTTATTTTGATTGTGTTTCCTGAATGAACACATTATTTCTTAATGGGTCTGACATCCTAAACAGTTCAAAGAAGAAATATAAATTCAGACAGCGAACATGCAAGTGATTCTTCTACTGTGGCAGCACTAACGGAAAGCTGATACAGCTTAAAATACTGTTATTGTTTAGCTCATCTTTGAAAATCTGAAAATAAGGAATCTTTCTGTTCTGACAGTCACTCAGGCAATCACTCCAGGTGTCTTTCATTCCAGAAGGGGAGTTGTGGCAGGACAAGACAAAGACCTATGATATAAACCTAATATCTTGAAAAGAAAGGCAAAGTGGAAGTAGTGGAACACAGGCTGGGACAATTTAAAGCTATTTCCTTTCCAAGCACCCCTTCTCACCTTCAGATAGGCATCATATCAATCTTATACTGATTAAATGTAAGCACCTACATTAACACAGTGGTTAAAAATAGATGCTTTGGGACAGAAATCTGTGGATTTGGATCCCAGACTGTCACTTAGTAGTTATTTGGCCTTTGGAGAGTCACTTGTATTCTTTATGCCTAATTTTTCTCACTTGTGAAATAGTGATACTAGTGTGATCCACTTACAGAGTTGGTAGGAGGATGGAATAAGTTGTTAGAACAGTACCTGGTATGACATAAGCATATTAACACACATACCTAAGCTAAAAAATATTAGCTATTGCCTTTATGAATTTGATGACATTGTACATATATTTAACATTATTTGCCAGCTTGGAATGCCCACTACTTTTAGAATCCAGCCTATTGGTTTTTTGAGGCATCAAAAGGAACACATGTAACTGCCAGTTTTGAGACTGAAAGGATACAGGAGTAGAAGGGGGTATAAATAGACCTACAGACAAATACATAAATGAGGCAGCTAAGTACTCTGTTTATATCCAGGTATCATCATGGATGATGGGCCACTTTCTTTTTCCAAAAATAAAATAATTAGGAATATATTTCTGCCTCTTTTGTATCAGCTCTAACAGTCTCATAATTGGCAAAAAATCTAGTGACTCATTATGCCTATCAACAAACTTTGCATTTGATGACTGTATTCTGTGTCTTCTAAAACCACTGGGCTTTGCTTAAACTGTTGTTTTCTAGAAATGATATTAGGATGAACAAATGAAATACAAGAGTGGAAGAAGCAGAAAGTAATTCACATACAAATACTGATATAACACAAAATTAAAGCAAACTGCTGTTTCTTTGAGCTAGAGCTGGCCACTGGATCACTGTGAGTTCTCATTCATAATGCAAACTTTTTTTTTTAACTTCTATTACATTTTTATTAAGTGCTTTATGGAAGAACTTAAGTAAGGTAGAAATTCCTTACAGAAAACAAATGTAACCTGAGAGCATAGAAATACATACATGTTTATTCATACACACACATACACACACATCCTAAAATAATACAGTAGCAAGTGTTCCTATATTCATTGTGCTATCGACATGTCTGACTGATGAATCAGTCATAGAATTTTTCTCACTAAAAACAGATCAAGCTTTCTTACTTTGAGAAGCTTAAAGGGTCTGCCTTTTCTTCACCTACTTTATTTCATAGGGTGCATGAACTTACTTTCCCCTTGAAATGATCCATCACTTAGTTCCTGGTCACTCCATGTTAACCAGTGTGTCTTCTGGTCTTATTTTCCAGTACTTGATAATGGAACAGATTGTCTCATGATATTTTGAACGTTTCCTTCTGTTTTTCCTGTATTCGGTAACATCTAAAATGGTGATAAAGTTTAACCAGAATGACTTGGTCAATATCCTTGTAAAACTCCTCATTCTCCTGATTTATGTCTTCCCTTTGTACTCCTCCAGGTACATCCTAAGAGCAGGGCTGGAGTCTTATTCATATTTGTATGTTCAGTGCCAAGAGGCCTTGTATAAGTTAGATCCTCAAGATATTTTTCCTAGGTTATTGAATTGAAATGACCAGTTTCCTTAGTTTTTACACATGCATTTATTCTACCTCAGATATATTTGTGCTCTGAGCTAGTGGCCAGTTAAGTAGTTTTTATCTACTTTTAGCTTGCATGAAGTGTGTTGGGGATAAGCAGTGAATCATTTTGCAAACTGTCATGGAAATGTATAGAAAGACAGCAGTTCCCTCTAAAGCTTTTGAAAATCAGATTTCTTCCTGAAAGTAAGAAGATTTTTTTTGTTCAATAGTTCCCTTGATCATGTTCATAACCAAAATCAAATTTCACAAGACTATTTAGTGATGTAGGACAAGTTCATGCTATATGTGCAAGAAGAGTAAAACTAGCCTGGCGTCCTGCCTTCTCCCGAGACAGATGCAACCAGCACATTTCCTAAGTTATCTCTGTAAGTCCAAATCTAAACGCTTTAGCTGAGTCTTCTGTAGTTTAAGTATTCTTAACAGGTACATGACTTAACAGTGTCATGTTTCTTATCCCCAGAAGGCTGCCTGGTCACACTTTGAAAGACGAAGTATATATAAACAAAAGTATCTAATACTGCTCTAAGAATGTGAAGTAGTCTCTCCAGTGTTAGAGAGGTGACTTTGCACAATAAAGGAAACTGGCATTATTATCCTCATGCCTTAACAGCTACAATACTAATAACATTTATACGGCACCCACTGTATGTGAGGCACTGAGTGTATTACACAGATTTATTCATTTAGTCCTCATACCATCCTGTGAGGAAAGTACCGACATTATCCCATTTTGCTTTTTGTATTTTCACAGAAAAACACAGTCTGCAGTTGAGGAAAACAAAATCAGAAACTGGAAAATGCCCCAGAATCCAAGAATGGGATTAACTTCTTGAGGGCCTTCTCCTTAAACTATGAGGAAGTAAAATTGAGTAAACACTCTTTACAATTGTCTTCCTTTCATTTTAATTACCTTTTAGTTACCCTAAGACATTAGAAAGTCAAATATACAGGCACAGACTTGAGTTGAGATACTGCAAAAAGTAAATGGATGAAAAATAAAGGAAGATGTACCCTGCTTTACATACCTCTAGCCCCTACATTTTCAAGGAGGAAGCAACATTCACAGGGAGACTGTGTCCTGAATCTCCAACGGAGACCAGCAGAAAAGTTAGAGGAAAATCTGTTCCTAAATTGAGAGTAGCAGGGGGCAGAATATAGCTCTAAAGAACTAGTTGGACTAACTCCGCGAAAATAAATATCCTTCCTCATGCTACATATTATAAATTTGAGGTGGTGATTTTTGTCAGAGAGTGGGTATAAATGCTGACACTAGGGTTACATGTTGTCAAGTGATAAAAGCAATTAAGAGAACAGTTTGATACTAAAAGGTAAGTCTATGTGCATATGTTAGCAATGATGGCTGAAGAAAGTATGAGTGACTTTTAATTGCTTTTTATAGTATTGCATATTTTCTGATATAATTATGGTTCATAAAGACTACATTTTTATATCAGAAAACTGTTATTAAAAAGGAATTATAATACAGAGTGCCAACAAACACATGAAAGAATGCTCAACATCACTAATCATGAGAGAAATGCAAATCAAAACTACAATGAGATATCATCTCACACCAGTCAGAATGGCCATCATCAAAAAATCTAGAAACAATAAATGCTGGAGAGGGTGTGGAGAAAAGGGAACCCTCTTACACTGTTGGTGGGAATGTAAATTGATACAGCCACTGTGGAGAACAGTATGGAGGTTCCTTAAAAAGCTACAAATAGAACTACCATATGACCCAGCAATTCCACTATTGGGCATATACCCTGAGAAAACCATAATTCAAAAAGAGTCATGTACCAAAATGTTCATTGCAGCTCTATTTACAATAGCCCAGAGATGGAAACAACCTAAGTGTCCATCATCGGATGAATGGATAAAGAAGATGTGGCACATATATACAATGGAATATTACTCAGCCATAAAAAGAGACGAAATTGAGCTATTTGTAATGAGGTGGATAGACCTAGAGTCTGTCATACAGAGTGAAGTAAGTCAGAAAGAGAGAGACAAATACCGTATGCTAACACATATATATGGAATTAAAAAAAAAAATGTCATGAAAAACCTAGGGGTGAAACAGGAATAAAGACACAGACTTACTAGAGAATGGACTTGAGGCTATGGGGAGGGGGAAGGGTAAACGGTGACAAAGCGATAAAGAGACATGGACATATATACACTACCAAACGTAAGGTAGATAGCTAGTGGGAAGCAGCCGCATAGCACAGGGAGATCAGCTCGGTGCTTTGTGACGCCTGGAGGGGTGGGATAGGGAGGGTGGGAGGGAGGGAGATGCAAGCGGGAAGAGATATGGGAATATATGTATATATATAACTGATTCATTTTGTTGTGAAGCTGAAACTAACATACCATTGTAAAGCAATTATACTCCAATAAAGATGTTTAAAAAAAAAAAAGGAATTATAGATATATAATCACGGATGGTCAAGCATGGCACTTAGAAAGGCATATGCCATCTCTTTGAGACCAAGGACATTGATGCCAAAAAGCTGCTCCACGGCTTACCAGCTTTTGACTGTGGGCAAAAGCTCTTCTTGCTTCCTTTTCTTTAGCTATAAGATGGGGACAATATTAGTTTCTCATATACAGATTGCAAAATGGATAACAAAATGGAATAACATATATAAAGCACTTAGACCAGGACACAGCATACAATAAAGATTAGCTAGTATTTTTTTTTTTTTCAAATTCTCACAATCACACTAAGGAGGATAACAAGGCAGAGAAGTTTCAATCACTTGTCTAAAGTTAAAAACGCGAGAAAATGTTGGAAACAAGATTTGAATACAGATATGACTGGCACCAAATTCAGTGTTCTGTCTAATATTTCTATTACTATTATTGGTGAAATACTCAAAGACTCATGGCATGATTGAATGAGTGATTCTTTGGCCATCTGATTAATCTGTTGAAATAGAGCCCAAATCCTTTTCCCCTTCCTTCCTTTCTTTGCAGTGTTTTGTTCTTTCCGACTCTCTAGTCCAGGGTGATGGGAATATAAACACAGAAGATAATAACATTCATGTTGTAACAGATTAAGATGTTTAATTTTTTTTAAATCCCCCAAAGACAGTGCTAAACAAGACAATTTTATTTCTCTTTCACATAAAAGTTGTAGCATTCCAGAGGTAAGCCATACAGAGTTGGTGGGACAATGCTACCATCTTTGACAGGTGGCTTCCAAAGTTGATCCTGGCATCATCATTTCCCAGCCAGCAGGAGGAAGGGGAAAAAAGAAGTCACATGGAAAGTATATTTAAAAAAAGAATTAAGAAATTGCACATATTACTTCTGCACCCAGAAAGCCAGAACATTGATCAGCAAGGCCAAACCTAGGTGAAAGAAAGAATGGGAAATATAGTCTGCATGTTCTATTGGTAGATAATGAAGGGGAGAACAGATGTAGAGGGGACAGGTTCAGGCTCACTCATAGGAGTATAGTGAGCACAGGTACATGATTACTGATGTCTCAGAGTTTCTTTTATAAAGTATATTTGAATCTAATGACTGATAGTAGAAAGTTTGATAGCCGTTGTGCAAAGAACCCATCACAGATTTTGTTATTGATCAGCGCCATATTGATGAAACCAGAACCTTCCTTCTGTTATAGTAATTGGTGCTTTTACTTCCTACTTCAGTACTAGCTACGTGAACAGTGCCCCCAGAACTGGGCAATGAAGTGACACTGGTAGAATTGTTTGGATTAAATTGCTCTTTAATGCTCACAAGTCACACTGAGTGATGTTACAGGAAATAGTCTTATGAAATATGCCAATGCCTTTATGTTTTGGGCGGAGGGAGGTTATTGAGATGTAATTAATTCAATCATTCAGTCTTCTATGAAGATCCTCAGGAGAAATTTCTCCTAGGCCTCATTGGTGTTACCTTTTTGATAATTTTTTTCTCCTATAGAAAAAATGTGAGTCATTTAACTATTTTGTTTTGGTTCCTAGGAAACTCAGTGTAATCCACAGTCAACTTTCATAAATTTATAGGACTGGTATGTAAATTTTTAATTTTTTATACATTTTTATAATTCACCTGTAGGAATGATGTGTGTATACAAACAAAAAACACAAAGGCTGGAAATTTCATCATTGAATGGCACTCTGAAATTCTATTACATTTACTATATGATTTCTTATATAATTAGATATATCTGAAGATCGCAATTTTTACTTTAACTTAAAGCATCTTCAACTTTTAAAATGATAGGAAATTCATTAATAAGTTTGGTCACTCCTTATAAGAAAACATGAATGTAAAACTGTGATTTGGTAAACTGAGAATTTATTTTTAGTTTGGAACAAGTGCTATCAATTTAATTTATGGTTAATTAGAAAAAGGTAATGCTTACATATGGTGCTGTATCTTCAGTAGATTTGCAAATGAAAAAGGATTTTTGCTTATGATAGAAAACTAAAATGCCCATAGTGACTCTAACTTTTTTTTTCTTCTTGAGGGTAAAAAGATGGATCACTTTGGGAGAAAAAATTGTGGCTAACAATACAAGTTTTAACACCTTTCCTGTGATTACCTATACCTCTGGCACAAAAATGCTTTCTGACTCCATGGGTCTTTGCCATGGTTTAAGCCAGTTGGGACTTTTCAGAATGATGGATAATCAATTTATCCTGATTAAGTGTAGATCCCATCTTAAATTATGCAAAATGTAAGGACCTATGGGTTAAAACTGAGGTAGAACTGAGACTCTTAGGCATTCTAGCAGTAAAGCCATGGAGGGTTGTGGAGACTGTGCTATGGGAATGTGATTCTTAGTTGAATTGCCTTGAATAATTCTCCTTGCTTAAAAGCTAATGATGATGCATGCTGCTCAAGTCCAAAGAAGAAAAATAGTTTAATGATTTAGATTATGAACATTAATATGAGAAAACCTGAAATGTAAAGCCCCTTCAGTCGATAACAGGACAGTTTTGTAAACCACTTAAGGCTGTGATAAAATCCTACTTGACTGGCCCACGAGCAGATGTGACAAGTTGAATTTATTTCCTCTCTTACCAGGAAGCTTTGCAGGAAACTCTTAACATATGGTGCTTTTCGCTTCCATCTAGAGCTATAAATGTTATTGGAAAAGGATGTTCCCAAGAGCAGTGAGTTTCTGACGTCTGCCAAATGGAGTCCAAATGATCCTTCTGTGGTTCTGAATTCCGAGTTCTTAGGAATTGGCAACCAAGGGTCTCTGATCTAAACACAGCTCAGTAATTTAATTATTTTATTATAGATTTGTGGAAGCTCTTTCAGACCAGTGACTTAACATCTGTATTGTATCTAGCTATACAGGAAGCACAAGTTAGAAGGGTGTAAATATTTTGTTTCTTAACTGCTTTCGTTTGAAAACTTGGAAATCATTTCACACAGAAACCAGGCACCACAAACTGAATACAAAAGAAAATGAAATTGAGATAAGTCAAATTTGCAGAAACTTTTACCATGTTTAGAGCTTTTCATATTATATGTAGATGCACAGTCTACCGTTACATAGTGATGCAGTAGTAAATGCTCACAGTGATTAGCAATCGTACAAAAATGAAAGATTGCCAAGTAAAAATCATTGACTATCTTATGTATCATCTTATGTAAGACTCCACAAAGTGCTGAACACACACCAGAGGGCACATCCTTATTTAATGCCTTTTTGGAGCATTTAATTTGAATAAAGTAGAAGGAGAACATTTAAAAACAAAATTAAATAAGTTAATAACTAAACTACTAAGCAATGCAAAACCTGCTAAAATTTCATTTTAAAGTTCTTATTTTTGCTAACTTCTTAATATTTAAGAATCAATAAACATCCTAAAATTATTGCTAATATTCACTTAGAATATCCTTATTGAAATAATGATTTTAATTTCATCTTTTCTTCAATGTAATATAATTATCAAGTTCATTTTATCACTATGTTGTTAAATAAATTTCTAAGTTAACACAACATTTCCCCAAAGTTCTGAGAAAATATTATTCTTTTCTATTGACATTCACCCTTTTCAGGAGACTAAATTTAATTATTGTGAGCATTCAAGTTATTTTGGAAAAACAGGTCCCCTATAGCAATGCCAAAGAAAGAGAACACAATTCTAGATGTCATTTAAATTTCATCTTATATATGCCATTAAGCAAATAGTTACTTAAATTAATACTGAGACTTTTTGTATATGCAATATGATTTATTATTAATATAAACACACAACCATACCATAATTTACTTACTTTCTCAAATGTTTATTTTTCAAAATTGTTTTGTTTTGTTTTAAATGAAAAAGAACATTTATAGGACACCTAACATAGTAGATATCATGACTTCACTAATTTAACTTTTTTTCTTCCAGTTTTAGGTATTTTAATTTGTCCTAAAACTAATTATAGGTTTTCAAAATATCCAGGAGAAAAATCACATTAAAAAAGATTCAGTTGGGCTTCCCTGGTGGCGCAGTGGTTGAGAGTCTGCCTGCCGATGCAGGGGACATGGGTTTGTGTCCCGGTCCGGGAAGATCCCACATGCCACAGAGCGGCTGGGCCCATGAGCCATGGCCGCTGAGCCTGCGCATCCGCAACGGGATAGGCTACAACAGTGAGAGGCCCGCGTACCACACACACAAAAAAAGATTCAGTTGTTTGGTATCCATCATGCCATGATTAAATAATCAAAAACAATTTGATGGTTGACTGAAATTATGATGTTGCAAAAACCTAAATCTTAACTTATAAAATTCTCTCGTTTAAAGGAAAAAATAATCTACAAAACTGAGTGTGGTTGAAACCAGCTTTAAAAAAACGAAGAGCTGTTTTCTAGACTCATCAACATTTTAGAACTAGAAGGAGGTTTAGATGTCATTTAACACAAACCCCCAATTTTTTATATAATGCAAACTAACCCAGAAATTATAAAACAACATAGATTTTTGATAGCTGCAAGGACCATTAAGAAATTATGGAATAAATTTAAGTCATGACGCATCTGGTTGTTTCATCCAAACAAGTGTCCTGAATGGACCAAATTGTTACTGTTCAGAGCTCCTTACATCTTGACTCCTAAGAAGTTGTTTCATTCACATTTTCACATATGTTGAGTAAGGACAATTGGAATAAAAAGGAATTGAGCTTTTATGTTGGAAGGGCAAGATTAACAAGTCCAATGCTCTCTATCAGTAAGTGAGGCCTAGAGAAGTAACACCAATTCCCAATTAGATTTGATGTACTTTTTAATTGCGTGTTCCAATTCAATGGGGTAATTTGCCTACTCCAGATTTTGTCACCCAGGCAAACACAGAGAGTTCAATGGAATATAAAAGTCAATTCAAGGAGGAAATTGGAACTTCACTGAAAAAAAATTTACCACTCAAAATTTCCATGAGTGTGAATAAATAATAATGACATTTCTTTAAACATATGAGGTTTCCAAGACTGCTGATGAATAAAGGATATTTTATTTTCCATAAAACAGATCATAAAATAGTATCTGACTAATTAGTACTTTGGCTTGCTAGGTTACGTACCAGTCACTTTTCACATTATTATTTGCCTCTTCCCAGTCTTATGCTTCACATTACTATTTTTCTTTCTTTCAGGTTTCCTCTGGTTTTCCATCACATTTCATTTTTGCTAAACTCTCTATGACATTTCCTCTTATAATAAATGTTCTAGATACTAAAAGGGGTCAACAGTGAGAGTACAATGCTAAGAACTTGAAGATGTACCTCTGAGAGTTTAACAGTGATTTGATTTGTTCTTGATCTGCAATATTGACATATACACAAACTAAAAAGCAGACGACATTAAAAAATGAGGTTCAGTGAAGAAATTTTTTTCACTATCCAGCAGAGAGAAAGAAATATTAATTAGGTAGGAGAATGTTTAAGAGAAGGTAAAGGAAAGAGCTAACATGAATACTCTGGTTACTAAGGATAATTTATCAGATCTCACAATGACCCTGAAAAGTCAACTCATTCACCACCATTTTCTACTTCTTACTCTCTGAATTGTTCTGTTTACCCAGATTATGATGACATTTGGAAAGTTGTCTGTCTTAAGTCACTTTATTTTGAAATTGTAACCCTTTAGTGTCACATATCATAGCTCTGACATCTGGCAATCGCTACCCAAGCTAAGACAGCAACCTTCTCCAGCTTTATAACACTGACATATAAACCCAATTTAGTATAGCTCAAATGCAGTAACCTTTTAAAGCAGTCTTAAAACCCTCAAGATTTGAACCTCAGAATACAAGGAAAATATGTTTCTTACCATTAGCTTATGGTGTCCATGACTATTTCTGAATCTACTCTTCATTTTGTAGACAGGCAGCCCCACTAGATTGGTCAGAAGAAACCTTCTATCCCAGTATAAGAGATATGGGAATTTGCACCCTCCTCTACAATCTGCCACCGCCTTGACAGGTGGAGATACACAGACCTACTTCACTGTTGCCATTCACTGTTCCCCTGCCCTAAAATGAGAAAAAAATTTAAAAAAAAAAATCTAAGAGTGGTGTCTATACTGTGCCTGTTATTTTAACACGAGGCAAGTCCATAGCGTTACATATAAATACCTTCTCTTTTTTTTGGGGGGGGGGTAGGAGTTTATTAATTAATTTATTTATTTTTGCTGTGTTGGGTCTTCGTTTCTGTGCGAAGGCTTTCTTCAGTTGTGGCAAGCGGGGACCACTCTTCATCGCGGTGCGCGGGCCTGTCACTGTTGTGGCCTCTCTTGTTGCGGAGCACAGGCTCCAGATGCACAGGCTCAGTAGTTGTGGCTCACGGGCCTAGTTGCTCCGTGGCATGTGGGATCTTCCCAGACCAGGGCTCGAGCCCGTGTCCCCTGCATTAGCAGCAGATTCTCAACCACTGCGCCACCAGGGAAACCCTAAATACCTTCTTTTAACTTTTATTTTCTCTGCTTTCAAGTAATTAAGATAAAGTTTATACACTCAAATAATCATGCCTGAAAATTGATACTGCTTCTTCTTATCAAATACAGATTGACAATTATATTTATAAAATGTGAGAATATAATTAAACATATATTCATTTTTGAACTAGGAATAAGTCAGCTATATCAATTAACACATGCCTACAGGTTCTAAGCATCAAAGAAATACTGAAGCTTTGTAAACCAAAGGCAGTGACAAAACTCTAACTCTGACTCAGGGCACCAATCTTGACGGAACCCTGGCCTTGGAATCAGATAATTCTCTCTTCTGCCATTTACTCTTTGTGACCTCAGGTAAAGTACTAAACCGCTCTGGTCTACAGTTTCATTATCTTTAACAGGAAAATAACTCTGGTTTTCTGTGAGGATTAAAGAAATTCTTGTTTATAAAAGTAGCCTTGTTTATGAAAGTATAAACTCATCTACAAATCTGAAAGATTGTTGCAGACGATAACTGTCAATGTATTGGGCCTATCAGATACATAGTCCTTGTGACGGAATTTGCAAAGGCACTTAGAAAGTTAGCTTTACTTTTTTTTTATTGAAATATCGTTGATTTACAATATTGTGTTAATTTCAGGTGTACAGAAAAGTGATTCAGTTATACACATATATATGCATATATCTATACTCTTTTTTTCATTCTTTTCCATTATAGGTTATTACAAGCTATTGAATATAGTTGCTTGTGCTATACAGTAAATCCTTGTTGTTTACAAAGTTGGCTTTAAAACAAATAAGCAAACAAAAAAAAAACAACTACAACAATAACAAACTTTGGTTAAGATCAATCCCATCCCAAATCTTCAGAGTATTATCATATGCCTTTTGTTCCTCTTCTAATACGATCTGAACTGAAGCTAAAATAAACTCTGACCACAAACTCCTATTATTAGAAGTCTCTTATCCCCTCACTTCTAATGAAGTCTGTTCCTCAGTCTCATTATTACCCCTCCCCTCCCCATCTCTTGATAGCTCACTATTGTCTCAGTTCATCAGTCCCTTTCCTGGCCTCATTTGCTTGCTTAACCAGCCTTGATACTAGGGTCAGCCACTTTATTAGATTTTCACACTCTCTTGCCCCAGAGCTGCCATTCCAATCCCCAGGAATGGGTAAATACCATCATTCGCCTTCTCAGGTCCCAGCCCAGGCTGTGAAACGTTGCCTAAGAAAGTCACAAAGCCAGGTTGACTTGTTCCACTACAGTCCCAAGCTATCCAAAGTGAGTTGGGCCCTCACTGCTGCTTGACAGTACTTGTTTTCATCAATGATTTACAGTCCTCTGTATTCCCAATAGTGTCAATTCCAAGATGTCTTATGTGATTTCTCCTAGTTCTCCTGGTTTCTAGAGAAAGTCAAGGTCAAAGCTTGATTCCTCCTCTTTCCTTCTCTCCAACAAAAAGCTCAACTTTTCATTCTGATCTCATAGGCAACTGTTCTCCTCTCCCATGTTAACTCTTTCCCTAAGTCTTTATCACATCATTTTGTCTACATATCCCCATAACAAGTTTTTTTCCTTGTCTAGGAACTCTCTGGATTTGCTATTTTGTTTCTTTTCTTGAAATATTTTCTTGAATGGAGAGGGTAGTTTACACTTTATTGTTTCCTCTCTTTTGCCACCTACTCACCCCTTGTGATCTGCCTTCTGTTCCAGTGATGACTTTTCCACCCTCCCTCTTTTCTCTGTAAAGTAATTTACATTACTGGCACTGCACTGTCTTGAAATTCTCCACTGTGTTCCCTCCAAAACCATCCCCTTCCAGGTCACATTTCATTTCAGTGCTTCCCCGATATCTTCGCAGATGCCCAGGATTCAGACATCAGTGCCAGGCTTGCCTCCCCACGCTTCTCTGCACATTATGGCCAATAGATGACATGTTCTACTGCTACCACGTCTGCGATATTTCTCACATTTATACTCTATCCAAAATTACTTTTTCCAGAACTACTGAAACTGATTAATACAACTTTCTCTTAACCCTTTTTCTTTCAAGTCTTTTCCCTGACAACATATTTGCATCCTGAGATTTTTAAGTTCTTCTTCAATCTGTCTCAAAATTTAGTCTTAGCTCTTCCTACCTTTACCCTATTAAAAGGAATTCCTTGCTCTTCTCCTTATAAAACCTGAGATGCCCAGCCAGTTACCTCTACCCAGGGTGGGAAGTAGGGGAGTGGGGGAGGGGACCAGGATAAATTACGCTATGTGGCTTTTGCCCCTCCAAAACAAATAATGCTGATACATAGGACATCTAGCTAAAAAGAATACAAAGTGCTTGGGTACATGGATGTTTTCAGGTTCCCAAAATTCATCATCCGTATAGGTATGGTCTATGCATTTTTGTTTGTTTGTTTATATACTGCATTACCTGTATGTATAATTTACTTTGATTTTTTTAAGTATGTATAATATGCTTTTATGCATTTAGAATATACTTCAATAGAAATTTCTAAAAAAACAACAACAAGGACAGACAACTGAGCAAGAAAGAGGAAAAGATGGAAACATATAGTCTGAGCAACAGGTTTCATAGGATTAAAAACAAAAAAAACTAAGCAAAACTTGTTATTGGGATTCACTAATTTATTATTTTAAGGATCTGTCTCCCTGAGTCCTTTCAAACATCTTGTGCCCAAAGCAATAGAATCTCCACAATATCGAGATTACCCATATTCTAGGAGAAACTTTGTATCTGGCCATTACTTTTTTTTTTTTTTTTTTTTTTTTTTTTTTGCGTTACACGGGCCTCTCACTGTTGTGGCCTCTCCTGCTGCGGAGCACAGGCTCCGGACACGCAGGCTCAGCGGCCACGGCTCACGGGCCCAGCCGCTCAGCGGCATGTGGGATCCTCCCGGACCGGGGCACTAACCCATGTCCCCTGCATCAGCAGGCAGACTCCCAACCACTGCACCACCAGGGAAGCCCTGGCCATTATTTTTGACTGCACTTTAGACAGGACAGTTAGTAGAGATGTTTGCAACAAAAAGCATATCTGAATTTATAACATCATATTTTTCCAAAAATCTAGAAATGACCTTTGCCATTGGATAGCAAGACTCATGTTGCTGGTGCATTCATTTTCTTCAATTAGGAATGGGATATTAGTACTATTCTTGAATTAAAAAAAAAAAAGTCTCAGGGTTATCTAAGTAGCATACTTCAGTACTTAAGTGCAGGTTTGAAAGTCAAATCAAACAGACCTGAGTATTGATTCCTTACTTACTCGATATGTGACCTGGGAGTATAGCCTGGACTCCAAGAGTTTCAGTTTCTTCATTTGTAAAACAAACACAGCAACTACCTTGCAGAAATGTACTGAGGATAAGAAAGGACATTTGTAATTGGAATAACACGACACTGGAAACAATGCACACATTTAATAAATAGCTGTTTTCATCTCTTATGTAGAGTAAGGAGGACAAACTAGAAAAACTTTACAGTTTCCTCCAGTTCTTTCTAAACTTTCCGTGTTGCCATTACAGAGGTTCCCTTTTCCATAACAGCAGGCCTTCCTTACAGGTCCTGAGGAAATAGTAAAATGTGAGACAGTCAATCTGATTGATGGAATCCTAATGATGTCATAGTATCAGTCGACATTTGGGGAGCTAAAGTTTGGGCATTAGCTTATCTCGAAGAATAAACTACTCTCCAGTTTAGCATCCTCAAATCAGCATGTGAAATTGGTTTGTGCTTCGATTTCAGAGTTGTTTTCCAGAGGACTTTTTTTCCTAATTTCTCCTTTGTTTTCACTACATTTTATGATAGCCATTCTACTCCTTATTGATAGATTAGATAATAGGTATTATACACATTAGAATGAAAACAATCTTGGGAAACTGAAGTTTAGGTTTTCCACTACCACTTAATTTACAAGGAAATGCAAATGCAAGAGAATACAGAATGTCGATTGTAATGGATGCTGTGATGTGTTACCCAAATACTTCAGGAATGAGGCACTCATTATCCCAAATATCAGGAATGGCAGCTGCTGACCTGTCATGGCTGAGTCCTTTGTTGGTCTCACAAAAGTTTACAGTTCCCTCCCCAGAGGCAGCCTGATAATAGATTCAAGGTTCCGTGGTCTGGCTGCCTCTCCTAAATTTAAGGCAAGTTTAAAGGGCCATCCCAGCCTCAGAGATTCCCATGGAATTGCCTAAGCCTCTCTTGTAATATTTCCCTCTGCCCAATCTTGCCTCCTTTGTCTTAATAGGTATTGCTCCCTATAAATGAAGCATCTACATGCAACTCCCTATTTCAGAGTCTGTTTCCTGGGAAACCTGTTCTAGCACATCCGTTATTATCAAATATTGAAAATAATTGGGAAGACATTTTCAACAAATAGGTTTAAAATCAAATACTCTGCCCAAGCTTGCAGTCCAAAGTCACTCTCCCAGACGTTTTGAAGTCACTCTCATGCATATGACCAGACTTAAATTACCTCAGTCAACTGCTGCAGATACAGGAAGAGAAGGAATGCAGAATCCAGGGCATCTGTGAAACAAGGATCCTATCTGGGTTTTATACAGCACCTAATAAAACCTGGAAGACCTGTGAATAATTGGGGAATGTGACCCTCTCCATTTGTAAAATGGTTGACTGTTCAATTTGCCTGTGGATGAAGTGTGGATCATACTGAGAATGCTATGCAACCTCACAAACTCCATGATGAGATGTGATCACAGGAAAGTGACACGTTCCTGGGAATCCCATAGAGGCCAAAGGAAAGTGGCTGCAGCCAATTAAGTATCATGAGGAACTGGAATATTTGATAAATGAGTTAGTGTTTATTCTCCCTTCTAGCCATTCTGAACCTAAACACGCCTGGTTAGGTGACTACCTTTCTTTTGTCAGATACCTACTCAGCCAGGGCCCAGGGTGCAAACAGTTGGTGCTTATACCAGCAAGAGAAAAGTGTCAGCTAAAGAATGATCCAACCAGTTAACATAACTCCTCTTACCTATACATAAGTACACAGGTGAGAACTTAGCTCAACAAGAACTACTTGAGAGTAATAGTCTAATAATACAATGTACAGAAACATGAGACATAAAGTAAATGTCTAGCTGATATCAAAAAATTTGGACTCAGGTACCCTTTATATTAACACACCATTGAGAAATCGAAAGAGCTTTCGTTATGTGAGTTATACATATTAATATTTACCATATGAGGGATTAAAACTGAGAAACTTTAAAAAAGTATTTGCTTATTTTAAATTACAATAATAAACCCAGCACATAATATACATAACACTTTTATTTGAAAAATTTTTCCAAACAAAAAAATTGGTGAAAAGAGTGGCATATCTAGTTTTGTATTTAATCTTTTGCAATATGTTGTTTAGAAGCATGTGAAGGCAATCTGGCCTCATGTAGATACGTAGGTGGAAAAATAGGAAGGGCTATTTTAATAGATAACTGTGGATATTCTTTGATATTATACCATAACTTGATATGATAGTTTCTTAAGGCTACTTGCAATGTGGAATCTGAAAACATATCATAAACCCTTCATACTTGACTATATTAAAACTATTTGACTAACTTGCATTTTGGATGGATATTTTACCCAGGCATGATTTTATAATATCATACATTGGAAGTTTGTAAAATACTGACATATAGAGTAACACAAATATTCCAAATGTTGACACACTTATGTGTCAATAAGTGTGTCAACACAATAAAAAAATTCACACTTATGAATACTCCCACCCATCTCATGAGAAAAATATTTAAGTATTGGGAAGCTACCCAAATTAAACATTTTCCCAAATTCTAATTCTTAAAATTAGAATTTTAAATTTCTTTTTGACTTGAGAGCTCAGATCTTATCATTGACAACAAATGTCGCATTTTTTCCTTGAAGTGACAAGTTTAGCTGGTTCATTTTCAATGAAATATCTGCCAAATACTTGAGCGTGAATAACCAAGCTTGTCTGCCAATCGTTCTTTTAAGTAAAAATGATGTTCCATGGAAAATGCACGTAGTTCTTCTCACAATTCAAACAATCATGCAAGTGCTTTTCTCTGAGACAAGAATCATGCTTCAGTGTGTAGCAGAATTTCCTTTTACACCCTTCCCATTTTTTCACACTAAATATTAAAATGAGACAGAATAAAGGGCAAGGTTTCATGAAATTAATAATTCTTACTGTTACATCAACAACGTTTTTGAGGGAAATTGACATTGCTTTTTATTGAGTACCTGTCAGTGAAGAATATGGTGACTCGTCATAGTTCCATGTTACTGCCTTAATTCCTGGTAGGGCACCAGCAGTTTTATCCACCATTGCTTTTACATCATCAGTACAAAAGTTATTGCAGTGGAAACAACAAATAACATCATAGTATTTATATAAAAATAGTTTTGAAAAAAAAATAGTTTTGACCTTGCAGAGTCCTGAAAATGTCTCAGCTACACCCAGGGGATCCTTGGATCACATTTTGAGAACTACTGCTTTAGATCCGACTTGGTCCAAGGGCAAAACCCCCCAGCATTTTGGGTGAACATTTGACATTTGTTAACGTTTCATATCCTACCAGGGCAAAAAGGAGAGTAGAAATTCAAATCCCAAATGTCCTACTCTGTTTTCTTTCCATCCAATCACAAATACAAATATAAGGTTGAAAGTAGAAATGAGTTTAATGGATGTAAACATTTTTTTTTTTTCCCTTGTGGTAGCAGCCTTATAAAATATACCCATTCAGCCCTTTTCATTTATCCCTTCTGAAGATGAAAGTGACCTACCTACATGGCTGGCTCAGTCTTGTCAGTGCTAATGCCAAGTAAATGCCCACTGCCTTGCAGTCTTAGATATCTTGAAGAAAAACTATTGCAACAAATCCTTTCACAGAGTGCTTCTGTGTAAAATATATTTTTTTCTCCTCCCCAAAATGTTTCTTTCTATCTAAGGCAAATCTAAGGTTGCAGTGTAAATGTCCCCCTTTTACCTTCTTGTTAGGTCCACGTAAAGCAGCTAAGTCAGTATGCTCATTATAATAGCCAGACGTATATTTAAACTGATATTGTCACCCTTCAGCTTTCCTGCTCCTGCAGCCTAAACAATCCTAGTTATAAACTTTTCTTCTCAGGTTTTATTTTCCTACACTTTTATCATTTTTGTACTCTTTGCTGGACTCTCTCCAGTTTTGCTGCATTCTTCTTAAAAGTATTGAGAACAAACCTGGACAAGATCCTTTAATCAGGTCTCCACCAGCGCCAATACAGAGGAAATATCACATCCCAGACCTGGCTTGTCATACTCCTGCTAATATATCACCGAGTTAGCCTTTTAAATAACAGCACTGTTTTTCAGACTTGTATTAACTCTTAGGTTTGCAATCACTCCAGACTTCTGTTGTAGCTGTGCTTAGGCAGACAGCCCCTATCTTTAATCTCTGCATTTTGTTTCTGGCTTCTGATTTTCACATCTTGCCCTTGCCCTATTTTACTTCCCTGAGTTTTTCCTGCCAATTTCTCTAATTTATCAAGCTCACACTGAACTATTTCTGGCTTCCAAGATGTAAGCAATACTAACCACTTAATGTCATTCACACATGCTCTCGATTCTATCATTCTAGACATTCATTTAAAAACTTCGGCTTGATTTTGGGCATATTAGTTTCAGTTATACAGAGAGAAGTGCAGTAGCTAAAATGGGCTTTCCAAAGTCACCTCCTTCCTACTTTTTCACTACTCGGAAAGTACAGAGGTGCCCATACCACCAAAAATAGAAATAAGCAAATCTCAGTCTTGTTATACATTAGAAATCCTACCACTGGAAGGAATATCAAGGTAAGGCTAAGCTGCTGTATAAAAGAGACCAAAAAATACAATTGCTTATAGAAATTAATCTTCTCTCTCAACATACACCTTGGGTAACAGGAAGGTTAGAAGTAAGAGTCTAGACCCTTTTCCATTCAGAGATGCAGGTTTCTTCCATACTGTTGCTCTATTATTCCCCAGAATATTGTCCTCATCTGCATGGTTCAAGTGAAGTCATGCTCAGCTTGTCAGAAGAGGAAAATAGCATGAATGTGAGCGCACCCATGTCCCAAGGCCCAGATCAAGAAATGGTGTGTAGCACTTCTACCCAGCTGCAGGTAGAACCCTTCTACCCAGAGTTCCATCTGCAGAGACCTAGTTACCTGCAGGGGAGGCTGGAAAGCATATTAGCATTATTAGAAGAAGATGAAAGAATGGATTTTGCTGGACAATTGTAGCCTCTGCCCCCAACCGTCTGGATTAATTTAAATGGTATTGTCTATTACGCCCAGCATGGATCCTATTGGCGGTCATGAAAAATAACCCTTCTCTCCAGAAGTGATCACCAGTCTTGTTCATGAAGCTGATCATAGCATTCACTTAAAACCACTCTCCTCTAAAGGCCAAATCTCTACACATACTCTTTCCATGGCATCTTAACCAGCCCTTCCCTCTCTTAGCCAGCTGAGTGTACCATAGCTTGTGTTTGCTTGAAAGTCCCTAGAGGTGAGTTAGGGCTCAGATTAGGACTCAGTGTGGTGTGTCTGCCACGGAAGAGAAAGCCTCAAGAATTTGGGCTGTATTTATGCTCCATTGTTCTGGGCCTGAAGGGTACAATTTAATTTTTGCTCTTTCAGTTTCATCACCTATAAGAACCACTCACTTTTTTCTAATGACTCTGAGACGACTAAATGTAAACGAAGGGTTAAAAGTCATGGCAATGTGTTTGTATTACTTAAAAATTCCAATCAGGTAAAGATATAAGGACAGTTTAGACCAGTTATTACAACCCCATTCTGTTTGCAATGCTCAGAGCCCTGCCTGGAATTGACAAGAGGAATGATGAGGTTTTGGATAGGATGCCAATAAAATGATGGCTGGTTTTGATTACAAAAATGAGTACATTATTAATAGTCACCAGAAACAGAGGACCACGTATTCACATGAGAAACATCAGCCCCACAAGGGACAGGCTGCTGACCACCTGGAGGAGCACTGTGGACCACACTCTGAGCAACTGCTCTAGAATTACTACAAATGGATTTTTAAAAATCTCTTAGAAATGCATCTGGCCTATTGTTTGAGCCCTTCCCCAGTTCCCCCCAAAAAAGACTGTGCATGATTACTTTTGCATGCTAATTCAGCCGTTTTATTTTTTCCCCTCTGCTTTGCCGTTACTTCTTAAAAGTGTTACTCACAATGCCCTAGGTTATAGCAACCCAGTTACATTGGAAAATGGCAGTTTGGGCATACTCTGTTTCTTTCTATTTTCTTCCCCTCTGACTAGCTCACCTAATTACACAGTAAGTCAGTGATTCTATGACACAGGGAGAAAAGTCTTCCTGAGCTAGTCAATTGATGCTTTTATTTCACTCAGGGAAAACTTATCAAAGGAGACAAGGAGCCCTAAATGCAGCAGATATTTGATGCTAGTGGTAAACTTATATTGTTGCCATAGCAACCTTGTCATTAAGGATGTTTCAGCATTTCCTATTAACCTCTATTTTCAGAGGTTTATAACTTCTTGGTAAAAATTCCCTCCAGGCTAAAATTTGGTATACATAATCTCAGACGTGCCAGGTGTCAGTGAATATATACATATATAGTATCCATTTTCCCAAAGAAAGCTTGGTGAATTTCCAAATGAATTATCTCATTTTTCATAGGCTACAAATTCATTAAATTTAGTGTTAACTTGATTATTTTTAAAAGATTCTTATGGCAGCACAACTAAGCACTTGTAAGATTTAATGTTTGCCATTGCTTTCTTTCCTTTTACCTCACTGGTTGGCATGGTCACAATGATTTGTCTCAAATGCCACTAACAGAGACTCACACTGGCTCAAGATCAGTTCTAAATTTGCCTAAATAGAGGCAATTAGAAGTGGACACTACGGGAATCTGGAGTTCATATTTTACATTTATCAGAATATAGGGAATAAAAAAGAAATCTAGTTGGTTGTGCAGTGTAGGAGTCGGGGTGATGGAAAAGGCAGGGACTAAAATCTGAACCCACCGTCTCCTGCATAACGGGGCTACATTTTCTTGTGATCCCAAGGAAGAACCCGGCCGATTCCTAAGAATTAGAAACCAATTCCTCCTACCCCAGTTTTAGAATTGGGTAACACACCCTAGTCCAGGATTTGTTTTGTTTTGTTCATCAGACTTTTTTGTTTTGTTTGGTAATTTATTAATAAATTTTCCAATTTTTAAATTTTGTCTTAACTGTTTGTTTTGAAGAATTTTAAACCCTAGAAAAATTGTAAGAATAGTAAAAAGAACATTCACCTACCTCTTACATTAACAAACTGTTAACATTTAAATAAACCATTTGAGTATTGTTAACATAATTATACTTTAGGCCAAAATATTTCAGCATGTATCTCATAAGAATAAAGACAGACTTCTATGTAACCACAAAACAGTGATCAAACTCAGGATATTTAGCATTAATACAATTATCTAAAATCATTCTTATTCCATGTCCTCAATAGTCCCACTTACATTCTTTTTAGCTTTGTTTTCCACCTAGGATCCAATCAAGGATCACGCATTGTGCTGAATTGTCATATCTCTATATTTTCCTTGAATATTGAATATTTCTCTGATCAGTTTTGTCTTTCGTGATGCTGGCATTTTTTAAGAGTTCAGGTCTATTGTATTAGAATGCAGAATGTTCCTCAATTGTTTCCTCATGGTTACATTTGGGCTAATCATTTTTGTCTGGAATACTAGATGGGTGATATTTGTTTCTTTTCAGTATCAAATCAAAAGGAACATGATGCCAATGTGTCCCATTATTCATGACCAATTCACTTCTTAGATTAAGTTTTATAATTATTTAGTCCATTTTGTGTTTTTAATATAAGGTATTAAACTTTCTCTTAGTAATGGTCATTTATTCACTATGTTTACAGCTGTATTTGTGTATTTTTCCCTATGCCATACAATATTCTTGACATCCAGGTACATCAATCATTACATGATTTTTATTTTATGTCAATGGGACAGATTCCCAGGAGTGAAATTACTGTGTCAAAGGGTATGTACACTTTAATTTTAATAGAGTTTGCTTGATTGTTTTAAGGCTATGTGTCAAAATGTCCACTACTAGTATATGAGAGACTTATTTTACATACCCACCAGTAATAATATTGATATTCTCAGTTATTTTAATATTTTCTTCACTGGTAGGTGTAAAATGATGATACCTCATTACTACTTTATTGTTTTTTTGAACTAATGTGTTTGGGCAGCTTTGTATGCTTATTGGCCATTTTGATTTGCTCATCTATGACTTACCTCTTTACATCATGGCCTTATTTTTCTAAAACAATTTTTATTGCTATGCAGTGAATTTGTAAGAGATCTTTGCATATTAAAGATACTTTCTTCTTTTTTCTGTCATAAACTTTTTTTAATTTCAGTTTTGCCAATTGAGTTTATGTATGGTATCACTTGTCATTCAAAGATTTTAGGAATATTTTTATATAGTCAAATATGTCTTTTTTCTTTTGTTTTATAGCTTCTATATTTCCAGTTTTAGAAAGCAGATCATGCCCATCCCTGGATATTATATGTAACCTACTAGATTATTTTGTAGAAAAGTTTTTGTTTTATATTTTTAAGACTTCAATGTAGTTATAATTTAATTTTATGAGGTACAACACAGAGTTTAATTTTATTATCTTCCAGATGAGTGGCCATTTAACAAATATTCTTTTTTCTTTTGTTTTATAGCTTCTATATTTCCAGTTTTAGAAAGCAGATCATGCCCATCCCTGGATATTATATGTAACCTACTAGATTATTTTGTAGAAAAGTTTTTGTTTTATATTTTTAAGACTTCAATGTAGTTATAATTTAATTTTATGAGGTACAACACAGGGTTTAATTTTATTATCTTCCAGATGAGTGGCCATTTAACAAATATTTTAATAGCACAATTTACTAAATAATCTTTTTTTCTCCCATCTGAATAGAAATGCCATGCTAATCATGTTAAATTTCCATATGTACTGAAATCTATTTCTCCATTTTCTTTTTCTTTCCACTGACTCTTCATATGCCTATACCATGTGGATTTGAATACACCTTCTCCCACTTTAAGGCATCTATTCTGATTCATTGGTGTTTAGCTGGCACTTGTTCTCAGTTATTTCCTTAGCTTGGGGTACACGGGTAATATTTTTTAAATTATTGAATACACACAAAAATATTTTTTACCCTAACAGGTGAATAATAACGTGTCTGTTCATAGGACTATTGGATTGGATTTCTGGCCTTAGAAATCTGTAAAAAGCTGTAGATAATGTTCTTCCTTATAACTTACAATATTGCAGGTAAGAAGTCTGAGGACAATCTGATTCTTTTTCCTTTATCAGAAACTTATCCTTTCTCTCAGAAATATGTAACCTGTTCTCATTATTTTTGGAATTAAAAAAAAAATTAGCTGTGCATGTCTATCCATGTGTCTTTTCTAATCATTCCTTCCTGAAGCACAGTGAACCCCTTCAATCTAGAAATTCAGTTCTTTTTCCATCTTAAGGAATATCTTTAATGACTTTTAAATTATTGCCCATCCCCCATTTGTTCCTTTTTAACTTATCTGTTTTGGAATTTGGATTAATCTTATGCTGAGTTTCCTGGATCTATCCTCCAAGTCTCATATCCCACCTACCTCATTGCCTTTATTTTTCTTTTTTATAACTTGCCTTCTTTTTGTTCAGACTTTTAAAATTAAAATTTATTCTATTTGTTTTTCCAAGTCACCAATTCACATCTCAGCCATGACCATACTCTTCTTGAATAAATCATTCAGATTGAAAATTATGATTTTATGTCCAGCAACCTCGTCCATGTGTGTGTGTGTGTGTGCATATGTACACTTTCATGTTACATTTGCATCTTCTAAGATGTTCTTACTGTTCTTCTTTGTCAGTTCATGCCTATGTCCCCGACAACAGTTCTGAACCAATGGGTTTAACTGAATCAATGTGGCTTAACGGTTCTGACTGATATTATCTCAGATTGCTGAGCACAACAGTTCTGAACCAATGGGTTTAACTGAATCAATGTGGCTTAACGGCTCTGACTGATATTATCTCAGATTGCTGAGCACCAAGACAAAGTATGATTGATTTTCTTTCTAGACTGATTGGTAATTGGTCTGATTTTTATAGGATCCTAATTAGCAGCACACCCAAAAGTTAGAGAAAAGAAGTAGTCTTTATATAGACCAGCCATATAGCACCAGACAGGCCTCAGGTGCAAGAACATACGATCCACCCGTTCATCTGCTTCTTGGCTTCTTGAAAGTAGGTACCGTGTACATTAAAGTGAGACCAAACTTGAACTTCTCCTGAGAGAACTACACTCCTCTGTGAGCCAAATCATTCTAACTATGCAGTGCTATATAACTTTTTCGTTGGGTTCTCTGATTTGGATCTCCAGGTTCTTACCAACCCCGAATGAATAAAACCCCATATAAATCCTCTCTATTGGAATTACAGTGGATTCTAAGAAAAACAAATAGATTAAAATTAATAGAGGGGGTGAAGCAAGGTAGCCCTATATAGGCTGCAAAGTGCTGAATCCCTCCTCTCTGATTTTTTTACAACTGTTTGTTTTAATTCTACTAATGTTTACCTTAAATTTTACAGGGACATGCTTAAGTTTATATTTAATTTATCACTGGAGTCACTTTTAAAAATTTTCACTTTCTTTGGTAAATGTGAAGTTATTGAGATGTTTCTAACTCTCCAACACACCTTCTCAACAACACACTTGTTTCTCATTTGAAATCATAAACTCTATGACTTTAAGGTTTGTTTCAAACTTCAAAGAAAAACCATTACCAATTTTTAATCAGATTCAAAATACTATTAAATTTTATCTCAATATAGTTAACATATTTTATTGCTCAACCTGTCAGTTATTTTCAGCCACAATGTTTTCATTATAATTCGATTCATATTTTCTCAGTTTGGAATAGATATTCTGGCAGTTTAATAGTTTACCCTGAAAAGAACACAAACTGGATGGCATAGGATTAAAACCTTGTACATCAAGGAATTGCTTTTTCCTGTCTACATAAATGAATGACAAATTGACTGGATATATAATTCTTGGATTAAAACATTTTTCTTCAGAACACTAGAGTCACTGATCCATTTTCTTCTATCCTGTAGGGTTGCAGAAATGTGGAGGCATGTCTGATTTTTCTTTTCTTACACAGAAGAAAAGGGCTTTTTTGCCCCCTTCATGCTTGCAGAATTCTCCTAAATCTTTGAAGTTTTCAATTTCACTAGGCCATTTCTAAGTGTGATTTTATTTTTAAATTTGGCTGGAATATGGCATGTACTCTTGTTTTTTAGAGCAAACAATCTCTTTAGAATTGAGAATAATGTCTTTCCTTTTATTTGTGTATATTGCTTCTATCTATTCTGTTCCTTCTTTCTAAAATGTTTTATTATGTACAGCTTGGACTTTCTGAGTCTGCCCTTTATGCACTTACACATTTCTTTCTGTTTTGTTCCTATCCATTCATTTCCAGTGTGTCCTGTAAATGTTTCCTAAATTCTTCTCACAGCTTTTATTTTCTAGGATGTACAATCTGCCGGAAAACAGTCTTGTCTATTCTCACAATATAGCTGTTTCTGATGGCTTTTCTTGCCCTCTGGTTTTGAATTTTTTTGTTGCAAAATTTCCAGATTAATAAAAAAAATTGGCAATCAGATATATCTAAGAGTATATGATGAAGCATTGCAGTCTGAAGCCTGAAAACATCTACATTTCCACTGTGTTGCTTAAAATTTTGAACTGATGAACGAAGCGCCTTGTTGGTCCATGAAGAAATTTGGGGGTTGGGGGTTAGGCAAGGAACCTAAGGGTCTGAAGATTTGGTAGAAAGGAGTCAGCCTGCTAGCAGAGAACTGCTTATTTCTGAATGTTACGTAACTTAGAAAACATTTCTTTTTTTGTTTAGGCCACTGCTCTTTTCGACTCCCTTTAAAGATCTCTATATGGATTATAGAGCCAACCTGCTCTAGTTTAAATGGCAACTTTGTTTCTTAACTCATTTTGTGGACCTTAGGCAAATTACTCAGGGTCTATTTGCCTCAGTTTACTCATCCATAAACTGGGGATATTAATAGTAACTATTTCATGATTCATTAGGATTAAATAAATTACTAAGTCAAGGTCCTAGAAGGCAGTGATCACTGTATAAGTATGTCTATCATTATCTTTAGCTTTAGCATAGAACTTATCTCTGTCTCACACATTGTGGATTACTACAGAAAAGCTGCCAGAATGGCTGTTTCTTTGTTGTGCATGTTTGCAAAAGACTCTTCTTATCATTGTGCCCACTGACTTTTTGGAGTAGACTACACTGACCAAAAGTCTGGGTCATGTCCCTATTAAGGTCTAAAAGCTTCAAAAAACAGTTTAGCTGGTGTGCTTTTGGACAGGCCCTTACCTGATATTATCGCCAGTTCACCTCCATTTTTGATGGCAATATAACAAAGGATCTCTAGGGTCTTCTACTTATTATCCAGACTGTACAGTTTTCCTATAGAGTGGGATCTATGTGTTAATATCTCCCTTTGAAATGAAAGGAAAACTCTTTTTCTACTTATATCACATCTGACACCAAATATGTGGATGTTTCCATAGCAAGCGATTCTCAGCTGGGTGTTCTACAATTTCATTCAATTCTGATCCTAACTACCCCAAGTTAGTACAGACTCCAGAGGTAAGGGTTCAGTTCCACAGGACTTTTCCCACACTTCAGATGCCAATTACAAGTTATGGGTTCCCTGGTTACCTACACTTCTGTCCAACTTGGCTACAAATCAGGAGTTCTCACGATCCCGTCACTAAGATATTATTTTATTATAAGTGCTTTTTATTTATCTTGCATTTTTGTGTCATACTGAGGTATCCTAATCATGACTCAAACTTACTACCTCTGATTACTAACACATCACTTCCTTTAGGTTTTCCCCCAAATTTCTGGTAAAAATTTGACTGTACCTAAGATCAACATTAATTAATCCTTAGTCTTATAACCTTAACCATGTATCTCTGGAAACTGGCAATAGCTTTTCACTATTAAACTAGATTAACTACCAAGTAGCATTGTTATTTAATACCTACAGGCTTTCTAAAAATAAGTCTTAAGAAACTGGATGTCAAGGAAAATTGGGATGAAAGGTAATTCAGTTTGCAACTCAAGAGTGAGGTAAGAGATTGAAAGCTTTTCTTAAGTTAATCAAATCATCTATCACTGGATAAATTTAATTCTCTGGCTAATATATCTATCCTAGAAAAACTTTCTTTCCTAATTGTACAACTCTAACTTCAGGCTTTTGGGGATCAATGCTTTCAGTTTTCTGGCCTTATTCTAATAATCATTGTGTTCTGAGCTGGCCCATCTCTGTTTATTTGCACCTTTGATCTAATAGTTGGACAGTGATGGTAAAAATAATTCTTGTCTCAGACATGGAGTAATAAGTTTAATCTGGGAGGCAACTGAATGCTAAACTATAAGTCAAAACCTCAGACTACAACACCCACAAATCTATTAAAGGATTGACCTACATGTGTTAGTCTTAGAGTGATGTCATATTTAAAGACTCATTATCAAACTGGCAAATATGGGTTTGACTCTTTTTTTTTTTTTTTGGAGTTAAGGTTCTTTTATTATTTATTTATTTTTTAAATTGGGGTATAGTTGCTTTACAATGTTGTGTTAGTTTCTGTTGTACAATGAAGTTAATCAGCTATATGTATACCTATATTCCCTCCCTCTTGGACCTCCCTCCCACACACCCTATCCCATCCGTCTAGGTCACCACAGAGCACCGAGCTGAGCTCCCTGTGCTCTACAGCAGGTTCCCACTAGCTATCTGTTTTACACATGGCAGTGCACATACGTCAAACCCAATCTTGCAATTTAATCCACCCCCCACCATGTCCATATGTCCATTCCCTGTGTCTGCATCTCTATTCCTGCCCTGTATATAGGTTCAATTGTACCATTTTTCTAGATTCCACATATAGGCATTAATATACGATACTTGTTTTTCTCTTTCTGGCTTACTTCACTCTGAATGACAGACTCTAGGTCCATCCATGTCTCTACAAATGACCCAGTTTCATTCCTTTTTATGGCTGAGTAATATTCCATTATATATATGTACCACATCTTCTTTATCCATTCATCTGTCGATGGACATTTAGGTTGTTTCCATGTCCTGGCTATTGTAAATAGTGCTGCAGTGAACACTGGGGTGCATGTGTCTTTTCGAATTATGGTTTTCTCAGGGCACATGCCCAGTAGTGGGATTGCTGGGTCATATGGTAATTCTATTTTTTGTTTTTTTTTTCAGTACGCAGGCCTCTCACCGTTGTGGCCTCTCCCGTTGCGGAGCACAGGCACTGGATGCGCAGGCTCAGCGGCCATGGCTCACGGGTCCAGCCACTCCGCAGCATGTGGGATCTTCCCGGGCCGGGGCACGAACCCATGTCCCCTGCATCGGCAGGCAGACTCTCAACCACTACGCCACCAGGGAAGCCCTATTTTTAGTTTTTTAAGGAATCTCCATACTGTTCTCCATATTGACTGTATCAATTTATATTCCCACCAACAGCATAAGAGGGTTCCCTTTTCTCCACATCCTCTTTAGCATTTATCGTTTGTAGATATTTTGATGATGGCCATTCTGACCAGTGTGAGGTAATATCTCGTTGTAGTTTTGATCTGCATTTCTGTAATAATTAGTGATGTTGAGCATCTTTTTGTGTGTGTGTGTGGTATGTGGGCCTCTCACCGTTGTGGCCTCTCCCGTTGCGGAGCACAGGCTCCGGACGTGCAGGCTCAGTGGCCATGGCTCACGGGCCCAGCCGCCCCACAGCACGCAGGATCCTCCCGGACCAGGGCACAAATCCGTGCCCCCTGCATCGGCAGGCGGACTCCCAACCAGTTGCGCCACCAGGGAAGCCCTGTTGAGCATCTTTTCATGTGCCTCTTGGCCATCTGTATGTCTTCTTTGGAGAGATGTCTATTTAGGTCTCTGCTTATTTTTTGACTGGGTTGTTTGTTTTTGTGATATTGAGCTTCATGAGCTGTTTGTATATTTTGGAGATTAATCCCTTGTCAGTTGCTTCATTTGAAAATATTTTCTCCCATCCTGAGGGTTGTCTTTTCATCTCATTTATGGTTTCCTTTTCTGTGCAAAATCTTTTAAGTTTAATTAGGTCCCATTTGTTTATTTTTGTTTTTATTTTCACTACTCTAGGAGGTGGGTCAGAAAAGATCTTTCTGTGATTAATGTCAGAGAGTTCTCTCCCTATGTTTTCCTCTAAGAGTTTTATAGTGTCCAGTCTTACATTTAGGTCTTTACTCCATTTTGAGTTTATTTTTTTGTATGTTGCTAGGGAGTGTTCTAATTTCATTCTTTTGCATGTAGCTAGCTGTCCAGTTGTCCCAGCACCAATTATTGAAGAGACTGCCTTTTCTACATTTTATATTCTTGTCTCCTTTGTCATAGATTAGGGGATCATAGGTGTGTGGGTTTATCCCTGTGCTTTCTATTCTGTACCACTGATCTATATTTCTGTTTTTGTGCCAGCATCGTACTGTTTTGATTACTATAGCTTTGTAGTATAGTCTGGAGTTGGGGAGCCTGATACCTCCAGCTCTGTTTTTCTTTCTCAAGATTGCTTTGGCTATTCTGGGTCTTTTGTGTTTCCATATAAATTGTAAAACTTTTTGTTCTAATTCTGTGAAAAATGCCATTGGTAATTTGACAGGGATTGCATTAAATCTGTAGATTGTTTTGGGGAGTATAGTCATTTTCATAATATTGATTCTTCCAATCCAAGAACATGGTATATCTCTCCATCTGTTTGTGTCATCTTTGATTTCTTTCATCAATATTTTATAGTTTTTTGCAAACAGGTCTTTTGCCTCTTTAGGTTTGTTTACTCCTAGATATTTTATTATTTTAGTTGAATGGTAAAAGGGATTGTTTTCTTAATTTCTCTTTCTGATCTTTCATCGTTAGTGTATAGGAATGCAAGAGATTTCTGTGCATTAATTTTGTATCCTACAACTTTACCAAATTCACTGATTAGCTTTAGTAGTTTTCTGGTGACATCCTTAGGATTTTCTATGCATAGTATCATGTGATCTGCAAACACTGACAGTTTTACTTCTTCTTTTCCAATTTGTATTCCTTTTATTTCTTTTTCTTCTCTGATTGCCATGGCTAGGACTTCCAAAACTATGTTGAATAAGAATAGTGAGAGTGGGCATCCTTGTCTTTTTCCTAGCCTTAGAGGAAATGCTTTTAGTTTTACATCATTGAGGATGATGTTTGCTCTGGTTTGTTGTATATGACATTTATTATGCTGAGGTAGGTTCCCTCTATGCCCACTTTCTGGAGAGTTTTTATCATAAATGGGTGTTGAATTTTGTCAAAAGCTTTTCCTGAATGAGATGGTCATATTGTTTTTATTCTTTAATTTGTTAATATGATGTATCACATTGATAGATTTGCATATACTGAAGAATCCTTGCATCCCTTGGATAAATCCCACTTGATTATGGTTGTATAATCCTTTTAATGCATTGTTGGACTATGTTTGCTAGTATTTTGTTGAGGACTTTTATGTCTATGTTCATCAGTGATATTGGTCTATAAATTTCTTTTTTTGTGTGATATCTTTTTCTGGTTTTGATATCAGGGTGATGGTGACCTCATAGAATGAGTTTGGGAGTGTTCCTTCCTCTGCAATTTTTTGGAAGAATTTGAAAAGGATATGTCTCAGCTCCTCTCTAAATGTTTGATAGAATTCACCTGTGAATCCATCAGGTTCTGGACCTTTGTTTGTTAGAAGATATTTATTGCAGTTTCAATTTCATTACTTGTGATTGGTTTATTTGTATTTTTTATTTCTTTCTGGTTCAGTCTTGGAAGGTTGTACCTTTCTAAATATTTGTCCATTTCTTCCAGGTTGTCCATTTTATTGGTTTATAGTTGCTTGTAGCAGTCTGTATGATCCTTTGTATTTCTGCAGTGTCAGTTGTAATTTCTCCTTTTTCATTTCTAATTTTGTTGATTTGAATCCTCTCCCTTTTTTTTCTTGATGAGTCTGGCTAAAGGTTTATCAATTTAGTTTATCTTCTCAAAGAACCACCTTTTAGTTTCATTGATTTTTCCTATTGTTTTCTTCATTTCTATTTCATTTATTTCTGCTCTGATTTTTATGATTTCCTTCCTTCTACTAACTTTGGGTTTTGTTTGTTCTTCTTTCTCTAGGTGCTTTAGGTGTAAGGTTAGGCTTTTTATTTGAGATTTTTCTTGTTTCTTGAGGTAGGATTGAATTGCTATAAACTTCCCTCTTAGAAATGCTTTTGCTGAATCCCGTAGGTTTTGGGTCATCATGTTTTTGTTGTCATTTTTTTCTATGCATTTTTTGATTTCCTCTTTGATTTCTTCAGTGATCTCCTGGTTATCTAGTAAAGTATTGTTTAGCCTCCATGTGTTTGTGCTTTTTACAAATTTTTTTTCCTGTAATTGATTTCTAATCTCATAGCATTGTGGCCTGAAAAGATCCTTGATATGATTTCAGTTTTCTTAACTTTACTGAGGCTTGATTTGTGGGCCAAAATGTGATCTTTCCTGGAGAATGTTCCATGTGCACTTGAGAAGAAAGTGTAATCTTCTGGTTTTGGATAGAATGTCCTACAAATACCTATTAAGTCTATTTGGTCTATTGTGTCATTTAGAGCTTGAGTTTCCTTATTTATTTTCTGTCTGGGTGATCTGTCCATTGGTGAAAGTGGGGTGTTAATGTCCTCCACTTTTATTGTGTCACTGTGAATTCTACTTTTATGGCTGTTAACATTTGCCTTATGTATTGAGGTACTCCTATGTTGGGTGCAGAAATACTTATAATTGTTATGTCCTCTTGGATTGATACCTTGATCATTATATAGTATCCTTCCTTATCTCATGTAACAGTCTTTATTTTAAAGTCTATCTTGTCTTGTGTTGCTACTTCAGATATCTTTTGATTTCCATTTGCATGGAATATGTTTTTCCATCCCCTTACTTTCAGTCTGTATATTTCTCTGGGTCTGAAGTGGGTCTCTTATAAACAGCATATATATGGGTCTTGTTTTTGTATCCATTCAGCCAGTCTGTGTCTTTTGGTTGGAGCATTTAATCTATTTATATTTAAGATAATTATCAATATGTATGTTCCTATTACCATTCTGCATAAGATGAGAGAAGTATAGAAACTGAACTAATGAATATGAGGATTCTACTTTTAGGCAACATATCACAAAATCACTCTGTTAGAGCTGTGCATATTTTCCACTGCCTAACTCATCTGTGAGCTTTGTTTACAGTCTACAGTCTGAACTTAACAAAGTTTATTCTTAATCAAAAAAAAAATTATGATGTTAGAAATGTGTCATTTATTGAGTTCTACTCTGTCTATGAAATATATGTTTTTTACATCATGCTATGGTACCTAGATCTTAATTTCCTCCTTTGGGTATAAGTATGCACTATCTAACACTTAGTAGGTATTCAAAAAAAAAGAGTTTTTTGTTATATGGCTAGATTAAATACTAGGTGCGTTCTATAGTAAGACATTAAAATTCAGGAGAAAGAGAATTGATATTTGTCTAATAATAATATTTTCCAAGAACTATATTGGATGCATTAAGTAGTGTTTTATTTCATTCTTACAACTAGACTAAAGAGAAAAGCCATTCTGCAAATTTAACAGATGAGATGAAGAATCAGGGACTTCTCTGGTGGTCCAGTAGGTAAGACTCCACACTCCCAATGCAGGGGGCCCGGGTTCAATCCATGGCTGGGGGACTAGATCCTGCATGCATGCCACCACTAAGAGTCCACATGGCACAACTAAGAAGCCTGCATGCTGCAGTTGAAGATCCCGCATGCCACAGCTAAGACTTGGTGCAGACAAAATAAAAAAATAAATATTAAAAAAAAAGGTGGTCAGCAAGTAAATGGTTGTGTCAGGATTGAACTCTAGGCCAGAAGCCAAAGTTTGGGTAATTTTCCAATGAATTGAAAGGAAATATAACCAAGCTTACCAGTTATGATGGTTAATTTTATATGCCACCTTGACTGGCCATAGAGTGTCCAGATTAAAAATTATTTCTGGATGTGTCTGTGAGGGTGTCTCTGGATTAAATTAGTATCTTAACCAGTGAACACAGTAAAGCAGTCTGCTCAGTATGGGAGAGTATCATGTAACCCATTGAGGTCCTAAAAAGAAATTAAACGATGGAAGAAGAAGAAATTCACCCCTTCCTGCATGATTGCTTGATTTGGAACATTGATCTCCTGTCCTTTATGCTTCTGGTTCTCAGGCCTTTGCACTTGGACTGATTTATGTCACCAGCCTTTTGGGTCTCCAGATTGTGGATGGCAGATCATGGGATTTCTCAGCCTCCATAATTTCATGAGCTATTCCTGATAATAAATCTATCTATCTATGTATCTATCTATCTATCTATCCTATTGATTTTGTTTCTGCAGGGAACCCTGACTAATAACCACCCTTAAAAATTTTACTAACGAAGAAATTTTTTTTTTAATAGTGAAAGTGATTTCTGCACATGGACATGTGTTGGTTTCCAAAATATCCTAGCTGCAGTTGCTGGTTTTATGCTTTGACATATAAGGCAGTAGCTATGAAATTCCTGGGCCCTAAGTGCCACCTCAAAATTTTCCATCCACCACATCATTAGCCCTCATTAAGAACAACATATAGATCATAGCTGGAAACCATACAGGGATACTAGGGATCTTGAAGTTTAGAAATTCTAAAGAAGAATTTTAAAACTTGACCTGAGTTAATAACCATTATCTACTGATTAATAGATAATTAAGTTAATAATTTAGTAATAATGTTTTTAGCTTCTCTTGACTGTGGAAGGCAATGTGATGTTCCTAAATGAGCCCTAAAAAGTTCTGAGTTTCTGGAGTCAAGTCTCAGTTCTACCTAATTTAATTGCCAACTAATCTCAAGTAAGTTGTTTAATCTCTCAGAGTCTCAACTTCCTCATTGGTAAAATGAAGAAAACGTTTGCCTGAATGAGTTATACTTATATACAGCATTACTGTGGATGGAATCTTAATTTCTTTACTCCTTGCTACATTTGAATCTATTCCTGTGTTGTTTCTATGTCTTGTCCTCCCTTCTACAAAGAGTAATTTGTTTACTTCTAGAAGATAGCACCTGAGACTTCCCTGGTGGCGCAGTGGTTAAGAATCCACCTGCCAATGCAGGGGATATAGGTTTGAGCCCTGGTCCAGGAAGATCCCACATGCCGCAGAGCAATTAAGCCCATTTGTGGCAATTAAGTTGTGCCACAACTACTGAGCCTGTGCACCACAACTACTGAGCCCACACACTGCAACTACTGAAGCCCACGTGCCTAGAGCCCGTACTCTGCAACAAGAGAAGCCACCACAGTGAGAAGCCCGTGCACTACAACAAAGAGTAGCCCCTGATCACTGCAACTAGAGAAAACCTGCACACAACAATGAAGACCCAACACATCCAAAAATAAATAAACAAATAAATAAATAAGTTTATTTAAAAAATTAAAAAAAATAAAAGATAGGAACTTCCTCCCTGGAAGTTGTAGAATCAACACACTTAAGGTTTTCTTATTTAGCAGAAGAGAAAGGGGAAGAGATATTTTTTAATGGTTAGCTTATGTTTTTCTTCATTTTTAAACTACCAAATATGAAAATAATCCTTTAATTTGCTTTATTATTTAGTGATTTATTTTAAATATCATTATGTTGTGAACTTGGTGTCTCTATATTCAGCCCCATGGCAAGAATGTATTATTCGAACTATGAGAAAGAACTCATTGTGATTGTGTCCCTTGTATAAACCAAACAATTGATATATACCTGCAGTATTATTTCAGAATATTTTAATATTTTCCAGGTACTCTTTTTGCTATATAAATTATTTTAAATATTTTTTAATAAAATTCCAAGACTGATTTTTTATTATACTTTCCAATCAGTTCTTCCTACCACCCACCTCAGACTGCATCCCTAAATTTCTCATGAAAGGTAAATTGGAAAAAGGATTCCATATGTAGAAACCTTAAGTAATTAACTTTCTTTAAGGAGTATTTTTTATCTGTCCCAAACATATGTAAGCCTAATTGATTTGGTAAGGTTTGGGCTAACAGAATGAGGAGTCCTTCTTGCTCTCTTTCTCCACAAATCATCTAAACCTATTGATAGTGCTTCTTAAATATGAATGTAAACCACCCCACTGGAACAATTTAAATTCTGCACACTATTGCCATTTATTTTATTAAAACAGTAGACTCTTAATTGGTCTTAACTTCAGTCATGTCTCTCTTCAATCAGTGTAATCTTTTTTAAAACACAAATATGATGATTTTACTACCCTGTTTCAGTGGCTCCCCGATAAACTCAGGATTAAATATACCTTAGCATGAGGTCTAAACCTCTCTATAGACCTTGAATTTCTTTCCATTTCCTTTATAACCTCTTCCTCTTTTCTTCCTTTCAAAACTTATGCCCTGACCAGAAACACTAAATACTGTCAGTTCTTATACCATAATGTGATCTTCACTCTTCTGGAAAATATCTCATGTCTATCTCTCCCCTTGCGCTGTGTGATGCCTACTTCTTGAGGATGATTTTATTTAGATTTTACCTCCTTTGTGTAAATTTCTTGAGTGGCCTAGGCTGATTGGTATCCCATTCTTGTGCACCATGTGCATACCCACTCCGTAGTGTTTGTTTATCCTTCTGTCTACCCACAGAACTATAAGCTCTCTGTCACACTCCTTATTGTATCTCCAGTCCTGAGAATGATGCTCAGTAGATATCCACCATTTGCCCTCTCAATCCTCTCAAATCTCTTAAAACCTTGCCATATATTCTGGATATTGATCCATTTGGACTGTATCAATTGGCTTTCTTACCTTGGGTTTCAGTTGGCTTCTGCTAGAGATACTGTGACATGAGATCAGAAAAGAGTGAAGATGAGGTTTGGAGGTTCTTCCTACCTAGTCACCTTGGCTCCATTGCATCCCTCCACTAAAGGCCATAGCACATCTCAGCTCTCTTTCCAGGATCTGGCAACCATTCCTTCCCATTTCTCCTTCAGATCTAGAGATGGTAAAGAATAAGTATTTATTTAATGAATTGAAATAAAATCACTTCATTTAAAAATTTTCCCCCTCTGGTGGATATGTTTCCTAGAGTAAAGAAAGTAAATGAGTTTTCTCAGGTCTGACTGCCCATTAATTGCCACTGCATAGAGCAATATTGTATACTTAGATGGTATACAAATGAACATTTCATATTTTAATAATCAATTATTTCAATATATAGTAGGAAAACTTAACTAGCATATCAAACCCATGGTTTGTAGATATTATAGAATGATATACATTTTTCTTATATAATACAATTGAGTGAAAACTTTATAAATTAAAAAAAAAAATCCTAATTAAATAACATTTACTTTGCTCCCAAAACTAATTATTGGAGCAATGATAGCAACAACCAAGTTTTGTTACTCTCTGGAATTTGGAAAATACTGGCATAAAGAATTTTGAGGCTGCTTCTTACTCATGCAGAAAAGGGTGTGATTGATAATGTCTGCCGCAAACACTGGAAGGAGAAAACAGGTGAATGTCATGTCTAGAGTCTCACCCTTCTTTTACCTTGGTCATCTGGGAAGAGAATTTCTAGTTTTAATAGCTTGCTTCAGCTGTTCTACTGGATCTGGATATCCTAAAATAACGTTGCCAGGTACAAGGGTGGAAGAAGGTACATTTCTACTTTTGACAGAAATTCATCTGTTCCTATTCCTCCAGAAGTTGAGCTGAAACTCATTCAACTGCCCCAAAAGGAACAAGTACTGTCCCGAATTATTAGACCCCAGCAGAACAACAAAGATCTTGAAAGAATCATAAATGGTATTATTGTGATTGTGTGAGCAAAAAAGTGATGCTTCCATCTTTGGAGTCAATGACAATTGAAGATATTGTATGTTCATAATTTTGACTCTGGTTAAAAATCTATGGATTGTTAGAATAAATATTACAAGATTATGGAATGGGAGAAACTTATGGGCAACTAAATTTTAAAATTGAATAATTAAAAACTAGTTCTATGGCTATTCTCCTGAGTGGTGACTACGTTTATAACTACAGGCACACCATACTAGGAGTGAAACATTCAGTAGGTCCAGTTCCACAGAGACAAGTATTTTATTTACTTGTTTATGTATAATTTATACACCACCTGCCTCCAAAACATATGTTACAACAACAACAACAAAAGTAACAATAATGTACTCTTGATTGTTTTTGTAAGCACAGTTGAAAGCTCTATTAATTAATTATACTTAGTATTTCCATCCCATTTAGTTTAGCTATGATCACCCAAAGACTACCACAGCATAATGGATCCTAGAATACTTCCAGACACATAAAATGATAGAATAAAATGCTTAAAGTTAAAAAGCAATAACAATCACAAAACGACTTTGGGAACTGATTGGTCCAATTAGCATAGCTACATTGATTCAATTCACTCAGTAATTCCAAATAACCTGTTTGTACATAGTAACAAGCATTCGCAGACAAATACCTTAAGAACTCAAAGGGTTAAAATAGAGTTGTAGGTGGGAGAGGAAGGATGAATATGGATCCAAAATATCAGAAGTATCCCCCATGAAGTGACTGTCTGGTTTCTTACTGTGGTCTAACCTGTTTAAGAGAACAGAGTCAGCCGCAGCTATTCCCATTTTAAAAGACAGGAGCTTAGTTGCTTAATGCTCATTACTCTATATAGAAATCCATTTCTCTCTTTGCTGTCTCTTTAGGAAATCTTTGTTTAATAATGCTCAGTAAATTAGGCCTCCATAGGCTTGGCTTTATCCCACCCTGCCAGTTTCTTTTCCTTTTCGTACCTCTGTAAAATATCTGCTTAGAGTCTCTGATTTGAAATGTTAATTAAGGTGGGCCTGGCCTCAGGTTACAGTGTATATCCCCTTTTACATGCAAAGGAGATATGCTAACTAGGTTACTAAGAATCTGGGGGCCAAGAGGGAGGCTTCCAGAAGACAACAAAAGTCTATGAAGAATGGGGCACTTCCTAGCAACTCTCAGGAGGCAATCGGTAAGACAGTGTTGGCTGAAATGAGTTATCTAGCACACAGAAGGGTCTGCTGTTGGTTTGGCCTTTTTCTTTTTTCCTTTCGTAATCTCTTAATGTTGAGTTTATATCCAGTTATTATAGATATAATATGATTTAATTCATGTTCAAAAAAGCCAGATATGTGAGTAATCCTATCTACTGATTTTTAAGCAGATAAATAACATTGAATCTACTTGAATTCAAGACAATGATCTCAAGATTTTAAGGTTTCTGAGTGGGATATTCGTTTCAAATCTTCTGGGCCACCCTGAAAACCTAAACATGATGCCTATGTTGATCTGAAAAGAGAACATCTGTATGTCTGTGTGTGCTGTGAGAGTGTGGGGCATGAATGAGTATGTGAGAAAATAGTGTGTATGGAAGTGTGAATGCATTTCGTATACAGTTCTTCTAGCAAGCAAGAGTTAGAAAGGCAGAATCTACATTTAAAAGCAAGGATACCGTAGATGTTAGCTTTAAATCATCTAAGATGTAGCACAAAGAAATAAATTAATATTGTTGTGTAAAAAGTACCCTAAATTAGTCTCCAGAGACATGAATTACAAAACACATGCAAAAGTTGCACCTTTAATTACTGTGGTGGAACCTTTGAGATTTTGAAACATTTATTTGTATAAATCACTTTCACAGTTATTACGGAAAGTTTTTTCAAACTCTTTTGATTATAATGTTGCAGATGAGAAATGTTAGTTTCATTATTCTCATACTTGAGATATTTAAAGTTCTCCTGTCTATTAGCATGGGCACATTTCATCTGCTGAGCTGTAGCGGACAGTCATTCCAGCACATACAAAAAAAGGGAGTATTTAGCAAGAAATATTTCCTTGTGGAGGTCAATCTTAACTCTCTTTTTCTTTTCTTCCCGAAACAACAGTCTCTCTTCTTTGCTTTATAGCAGGAGTTCATTGTGTGTGAACTATACACACCCTTCAATAGCCACAGATGCCCTGCAATCGTTCAGTTTTTGAATATAGCGGTCAATCATGTATTTTAGGCTCTCTCCTTAATTCTTGAAGGTTGACTAGCTCTCCCCTTCATGTTAAAGTCATTAAGGGTAAAACACTTGAGTGAGTTGAACAATTGGTATTTTAGGGCATATGTTTGAACAAAAAGACAATGTAAAACACCCAGTGACAGAGGAGAGCTTGTGTTTTTCACTCCTCTTCCCACCCATTAAGAATAACCTGGTCTAGATAAATAAGTAAATAAGGTATGTGGTGGGAGTGCGGGGAGGGTTTTTCTAAAAGAAGGTGAAGGAGAGCTAGGATGCTTATGACATTGGCAGCTGACACATTATACTGATACCCTCAAAATACTGTTTTAAAAAATCCATTTAGTTTAAATATGAAGTTTCAGCCCGCAAGCGAGAAAAATAGCCCCTTTTTGGAATTTATCAAATGTGTCTTTTTAAAAAAAGACAAATTAGTGCAATTTGGAGAAGGGTAAGTAATAGTTTTTGACACCCAAAGAAATGAAAACTAGTTTCTGATTGAGATTTAGAATTATTTTCTTTGAAAGTCTATAAAAAAATTCCCTTCTTACTGCATTATTTAATTAATATAATGTTTTATGCAGCTAGCATGATTCTTTGCTTTATTTCCTGGCTACTGCTGATGATGCCATGTAATACTTTCAACCAAGTTAGGGGAAATGAAATTCAACCCAGTCTAATTAGCTTGTGACTGTTGGAGCTTTCTTTTACTATTCTCCAAAACCAAAGTATAGTAAATTTAAACAAATACGTAAAAAATTCAGAAATTGCCCTCCATTTCTTTCACTTAAAAATATTATATCAATGCTACTTTGTAAAATACCTTTAGCCAAATTCAATCATTCTTTTTTTATTTATTTATTGAAGTATAGATGATTTACAATGTTGTTTTAGTTTCTTGTGTATAGCAAAGTGATTCAGTTATACACACATATATATATTCTTTTTCATATCCTTTTTCATTAGAGGTTATTACAAAATATTAAATATAGCTCCTTGTGCTATACAAGTAGGACCTTATTGTTATCTATTTTATATATAGTAGTTTGTACCTGCTAATTTCAAACTCCTAATTTATTCCTCCCCCCGCTTCCCCTTTGGTGACCATAAGTCTGATTTCTATTTCTGTGAGTCTGTTTCTGCTTTGTAAATAAGTCCATTTGAATCATATTTTAGATTCCACTTATAAGTGACACAATAATTCTTTATTTGATACATCATAAAATAAAGTCAGTCATGACAACTGTCACTTTCTTTTTGGAAGTTATAGGAAAATCTCATTCCAAAGTAGGCCACACTTCCAGAATGTATAAGCTTACTTTCCCCTCCATGGCTGACTCGTTAGGCTATTACTTTCCCAGTCACTGATAATAATGATCCTGTCAGACTATTCCACTTCACAAAAAATATTTAAATAAAGTTCCTTCAAGCACAAATGAAATGCAGCATATTTACATTTTTATTTGATGAAGCCTACTCCTGTTATCTTTGTTCTTAATTTGGTCTCAAAAGAATTAGCAGTAAGAGGAAAAATAGTCTGTAAATATGTATGAAATCAAATACAGAGGGTAAGCTAAAAGGTATTGACTGCCAACAGAGCTTAGCTGCAGGAGGCAAAATTTTCTCCATAGTTTTCTTCTTGGTTGGAAACACATTGCCTTCTATCTAGATTATTTAATCCTCAAAATGCACATCAAAGCTTCTCATCGGGTGGTGCATGTCTTTATAGGCAGTTGAATGTCAAAGACCTAGCTTAAAGATTTTTGAAAAATGTAAAAACATAATGGATCCCAGATAATAACACAGCAGTGGAGCTTCTGTCCTATTCCTTCCAGCAAAGTACCAGCATCACAGGCTGTGGCTAATCTCTGTGGCAAGGGGAAGAGCACATTCTGCTGCCCGAGAATGTGTGTCATCTCTCCAACCACTAGAAACGAAACGCTTAAACTGGGTTCCAGACCAAAATTAGCTTGTTAACAATCCCAGTCTCACTCTACACCTGTGGCTGAGGAGAACTCAGCCGTAAATTCTGTCCTGTTTTCCCAATTAGGCAATGGAAAAACTTATGCAAACATATGTGAGGCATTTTCTGTCCTTCTATGCGAAGCTAGATGCAGGCTTCAGCACTAGCTCTCCCCTTATAGGTCTCATTTTTCAATCTTTGGCAAGGACAAATTGCTTGTAATGATTACATCAACTTCTTTAAATGATTATATCATTGTGAGTTTAGTTTAAAAGCCCTTTAACACATTTATTTTGCACTTCAAAAGTTAGCTTTTGTCTTAGAGAGACAGTGAAGCATATGGAAAGAGACAAAAGCCCCTGTATTAGATGGAATATGCCATACACAAGGGACTGGGGGAGGGAGGTTTAGAAGGTCACATGCTAGGTGTAATAGAAACTGCCTGAAATAGTTCCATATTGGTCTCAGAGTTGTATTCTTTTATACTTAAGATGTTTAGGTGAATAAGAGCTAAGCCCTTGTCCTTTTATTGAACGATAATACAAGAGGCTAACTCACAGTCAACATTTTCATCCATATTATCATCGTCATCCAATATCTCTCCACCTCTTAAAGGAAAATGTCTGGATGTTTGCTCACATTTCAGGATTTTCTCTGGTTTGTAGTTTGCCCACAGAACAATTTCTTACAGATTTTTAAAATAGAGAAAAGAAAATTAGAATCTCTGAGGAACACCAGCTATCAAGCACCTCCCTTTAATTATGCTACACCAAACCCCTTAACATAATCTGTCCGGCAACTAGACATTCCCACCTACCTCTGGGGAGAGATCATGACAGAGCATTAATTCAAGACTCCTAGTGATCTGGGACACCATAACACCACACGGCAGTTGTATTAAGTGTATTATTTTAGTCTGTAAATTATTTAGGGATGCATTTTGGCATAAAGACACTACATAAACAGAATCATGTGACAGAAATAGGCCATGAGGTTTCAGGTGCAATTTTCAGCAATGATTCTGCATTTTGGCCAACCACCACCTTTTTTCTCCCCCATTTTCCTCAGTTGGCTGCCTAATTTCATTCTAACCCTTACCAGGAAAGGGAAACAGGTCCATTTTGAGGGCCCTTGATGTTTTGGATGCTGTGATGATTTACAGCAAAAAAAAAGTGTTTCCACAATGCTATGGTCTTTCTCCCTCCAGACATTATTATACAAAAGACAGAAAGAAGAATGCTTAGGAAGTCCTGTGTATGACAGACACCAACATTCTCACACTGGTGGCTATTTGCATCTCCACCCAGCTTGAAAATGTTGTCTGTTGTGTCAACACAGCTTCCTTACTTGTAAAAAATGCTTCTCTCTGTTGGAGGGCTCAGAAAGATATTCTTCACACAAAATCCCCTTACAGAACCTCCAGTCCCTTTGGGGCATATTCTGCTGGTTTATGGTAGTGATGAACTGTCATCGGTTCCTCCTTGGTCTGTGAGATTGGGACCCATAGAAATGGTTGTGACCGCTACTTTTCTCTTTGGGGATTTGCCCTTTTTTCATTTGGTTGGAGATTGAGACTGAGCTTTGTTACAGAGAATTATCCTGTGGCAGTGGGTTGGGGAGATAAGTCTTTGTTGAGACATAAAACACATACAGGCAAAACTGTGAAAAATTGAAATGACAAGGTTGCAGGGGTGTTGTTTCTGAAGTTCGGTCAAATGTTCAGACACAGGAAGTAAGTTTCTCTAGCTTGTTGCTGTATACTCGAGTGAATCTCTATTCCATGTTCCCAGAATGGAGGTACTATGACTGTATCATCGGTCCATATTCACACTGTGTCCATTCCTTACGTTATCTTAATGTCTACAAATAACCACTATCTGCTTTGATTTTGGTTCCATAGAGAAATAAGATAGATGGCATCTTATAAGAAGCTGGGAAGAGGAATCAAGTGAAAGCCAAGCTTCTTGTTATCTATTGTTGTAATAGTTACATGATTGTATTTTATATGGTTAACATACATCGGTTCTCTGTAGAAGAACAGAGATAATATTTGTATCAGACTTTTTGTTTAGTTTCATTTAATTCAAATAATACATCTACATTTTTAAGTCTCAGGTTTAAGATTTCTGAAGTCCACATGAAATGAATTTATTTGCTATGCAGAATGTGTTAAATACTAAAATACAACAACAACAACAAAAACAATCTATGGAAAAGGCACTCAACATCTCCATCTTCGAGAGCAGTATTTAGTATCTGCTTTACCTACTGATGTATCTTAGAGGTTTTTAGAAAAGAACCTGTTAAGTAATATAATTGACCTTTTAGAAATCTTTTAGAAATTTGTGGTTTTATTATTCCTTCCCTACCTGTGAATAATTTTGTTTTTCTTTGTAAACATCTTTTGAATCTTGTTTATTGTAATTTCAAGATTCTGGTAATTCTAAGAGCCAATAATAATAAGTGCTATGGATGTAACATTTTTTATTTGGTATATTTTATGAAAGCAGGGTTTTTAAAAAACAAGGTTAACATATAGCAGCTTTTCTCCTGGAAATTTGGAATTTTATTTTAACACAAACATTCAAATGAAAAACTGATGAGTGTTAAATAAAAAATTAAATAGGAAACCACAAACTGACACAGCACACTGGAACTCTTTTGTTTTGTTTTGTTTTTTTGCAACAAGGCAAATAATCAAATTACATCAAAATTGTAATAAACACATGAAATTTCTAGTAGAAATGTAAAACTAGCAAATAAAAATAACTATTAGGATAAAGGCTATTGTAAGGCATTTTGTTACACTAACATTTTCCAATAAATTTTAGTATTTTCTATAACCTTTCTATTCTTATATTTGTTCAAATTTCAATATTTTTTAGTTGATAGAAATTATATTTAAAACAATTTTTCCCCCTGAAACTGATGGTCTGAAATCTGAGATCTAGCTTCTTATCCTGGCTTTGTTTTTAAGGCTAACTATTAACCTCTCCAGACTTAGTTTTTCTCTTCTTCAACCTTAGAAGTTTAAAATTAGATTTTCTAAGCTCTTTTTCATTCCTGTAGTCTATGACTATTCTCTAACGTTTTTTGTTAGCTTCAACCTTTTTTTGTAAGGGTGTTGTCACCTTAAATCCTAGTGTAAGAGATTCTGCAATCTATTAGCAGCACTTTGTCTCTTATTTACTCTCATAATAAAATGGCATTACAGTGTTACCAAATCATCTCAAATTGGTGTAAAGAGGAAAAACTCTATACTGATTACAATCAGAGTCTGAAAAAAGTGAGACGTTTATTTCTTTTGTGTGTTTTAAGAATTGCCATTAATGTTATATCATGATATCTACTTCAAAATATGCTAAATAATCGACAAAGTAACTTGTGACATTTAAGTCTAATATTTTAATTAAAAGTTATGGTAAATCCTCATTCACAACTCAAATTTTTCTAGTAAGACTTTTTTGTTGTATACTTAAAATCATTTTTTATTATCTAGTTATATATTACACATTTTACTTTGTAGTTACATATGGCTGGTTGAACATGAAAATAAGTGAAATAACTAAGTCAATACAAACTAGAGAAATGAAAACTATTCACTCTTGATTGAACAATATTTATTATTGAAGAACTACTAATAGAGTTCCTGCTAGAAACTAGTAATAAAAACAGTTCACAATAAATCAAATGTTTTACAGGCACTATTTTATTTAATTCACAAAGCTTCCTCATGAGGTATTACTAAAATTCCATTATGCAGATAAGTTAGCTAAAACACCAAGAGGTTAAATTACCTAACCAGGGTCACACAGCTAAGGGCGGTGCCCAGAATACATTTGTGGCCAGTGCTCTGAATCACATTCCTCTGTTACAACCTCATATAGTTTTAAAGGGTCTGCATTTACTAAAGTAGATAGGACATTCCCAACCATCTAAAAAAAAAATGTTTCAAGTTCTCTAATAGAGGTGTGGATACATTTGGGGAAGTTTAAGGAAGGAGACATCTTTGTGGATTTGAGTTTGGTTTTTCTTTTGTTTGTTTGTTTGTTTGTTTTTAGCATAGGAGTCCGAGGCATTTTTAAGGCAAAATAAATACTCACTTCCTTGAGAAAATCCCACTGTGGGTTGACAGATATCTCCACAACATAACTTGCTCTATTTCCCTGTGTGCTGACAGGACCAGGCAATGTGGATAATTGCAGACTAGAGTAGACTCCAGTGAACTTGCCTGCTGCCTGATTATGCCAGCAACAGGAATTCTAGCTGCTTCTGTCTTACTACCCGGCAACGTTTACTAGTTCCTGGCTAAGATGGTAAACTTAAGTTTTGCCCAGAATTTGTGTCATGAGGGATAATCCGGGGATGTCCCACAGCGGGGTTAGCTGACAAGATTAAAATGTTCCTCCTTTCTCCATTTCCCTCAGTTGCTTTTTCATGAATCTGTTGAAAGACCACACAGTTTTGTTTCATAAGCCAAAATGTCTTTTAAACTGTGTTTTTCCTTTATGTTTCTGGTTGGCACAATTCCTGTGGAACTTCCTTGTTCTTTTTGGACAATTACCCAAAATTAAATTTGAAACCATAATTGCTTATGGGAACCTTCTTTTCTGTTATTTTGAGGCATCACATGATTCTTCTGTTTTGTTGCTTTATGATATTCAAATTGAGTAAAGAAAATAAACCTCAAATTGGACATATTTTCATTTGGTTATATTCTACTTCTAGTACTATATATAAATGGATTTTTAGACTATTAATATTTCTTTTTCTTAGCCATGGAAAGTAAATTTTCTATTTTTCTTTCATTCAGTTATTTTGTACAACCATATAGGAGCTTAGCTCCTGGTCATAGTTTCTGCAGAGGGCAAGTTCTAGTCTTGTATTGTGTCAGAATAAAGTTGGTGGGATTGTGAGAACAGACAGACTGCACACAGAGACAATACCCTAACTTCAGGCTTTTCACTGGAGACTTACATTGAGCTATAGCTGAGAAACTTAATTTGCCCTGAACACGGGGCAGTGGAGTACAATCCTACAGTGTTCAGATTTAATTACTAGGAGGACAATATCACTTCCTTTTTTCTCACACTTCAAGCATGATGAAACAAAACATGTTCAAATAAAAATGTGTGATATAAATATTAGGTCTCATGCAAAATAGTCACATTTGAAATATGATCAAATCTCTTTTATAGTAGTATATGTTTCTTGCCTCAAATAATATCTTGCTTCAAACACAGAATTAAATGGATATAACCCCTTTACATTTAAAAATGAAAATGCCTTGTCTCCTCTCTGACACATTTATTTTAAATTAGAATAAATTGACCTACTTATGCAAATTCATTCTCTCTACTACTATATTCGAGTTTACCAAAATATACAAATAAACCAATATTGAGGATAGCATAGGTGAATTTGTAGGAAAGATGATCTTATTATTGTGAAGAGAAAATCTGGTAAGAAACAATATAGCTTAAGTCTCTTGGACCAGATGAAACAGTTTAAAAAAAAAGAAAAGAAGAAAAAGAAGTTGCTAACTAATCAGCTTGGATTCTTAAAAACAAAACAAAACAAAACAACAACAACAAAAAAGAAATTGTAACTAGAAAGCATGTAGAACCTCTGTGAAACTTCAAAAGGTACAGCTCGCTGGAGAATGTGCAGTCCCCTGAGACTGAGGATAAAAACCTATACCTATAAATGCACCCTCTAAAGTCTTTTCTCCTGACCTCATGCCATGGTTAAGATAGAAGATTTTTTTATGACTTTGAAACAGAGTTAAGGTGAAAGAATCTGATGAAAACAGATGAGAAGTGGGGACTCTTTCCAGTACTCAAGGGAAGAATCCAAGAAGCCAACTGCTGCCACCCCAGTGTTCTCCTTTCTGCATCTCGAGTTTGTTTCGTGATTATTGTACTTGCACCTTTAATTCCTGCAATTATGCATGCAAATCGGCGAATTCTCACCGCGGAGGTAAAGGGTAAAACGCTAGAGCAGGCACTCCGTGGAGCTTCTCATGTTTAGTTTACAGAGGTTTCTCCTTCAAAGAGACCCTCTCCTCTGCCCTTGTCCAAAATAAGTGCCAGAAAAAAAGTAGCGGAGATTTGTGGGGGGAAAAAATTACTGCGGATTTCCAATAGAGGTTACAGACTATTTGGTAACGTTTGCTGTGAGGCTGTCTGTGCGCTCCGTGCCACATGCACGGACACCCTTCACTTCATTCAGAATGCTGTGTTCAATAGTGAAGTGCTAGCGAAAGAAAAAAACTGTTTTTAATCGCCTTCTGAACTGTATCTGTCGCCTTTATTTTTCCTTCTTAGCTGTTTTCATTCCGTTCTTCTGACATAGTGCAAACATAACAGTAATCATTTTTTTTTACGTTCACTAAAAGGACGCTTTGCTGATCTAAATGATTGAGAGAATGAATAAATTCTTTCAGATCCTAAACATCTCCCTTAGAAAAAGCAAACCAATTGTCCCAAACTTCAGCTTCTAAAAATTTGCCTCTATTAATTATGTGATGTTCTTAAGCCCCTCTTCTGACTTGCCAGGTCACTGATGTGTGTTCCTACAGTTCTGCCTGCCTGCATTCACTTGTTTTCCTCCCACATCTCTTGATTAAGTCAATTTTTATGTTAGCAACATGTTATTAGCCCCAAAACAAATGTTATGCTTTTTAAAATCTAATTTTGAAACTATACACTCTGAACTATCATGACACGGGTTCGTCATAGAAAGCAAGCAGATGTCTAACGTGGAGATGAAGAAATAGGCGATCCTTATCAGAAGCGAGAAAGTAAGGCTGTGTTTAACAAGGAGGATGTCTCTTCCACATGCAGAAAAGCCAGTGAGAAAATGCAGGGAAGAGTCCAGGGCGTTTGCGCATAGGTACGTGTTTTTACTCACTCTGGCTGGAACTCAGCTGAACTGATACCCTACTACTCCTACTACTGCAGCAGATCTTTATACCTGCCAATGATACATTTTGTTTTCAAGATTTTGAAGCTTAATCAGTAAATAACCCACATGTTGTCTGAGGATTTGATTTTTATTATGTGACTCATGTCAAGGAAACTTCTTTAAAATTTCCATTTAGACCAAGTGTAACAAGAAGAAAAAGGGGCACAAGGAAAGCAAGATGGCTAAACAGGTGAAGCAAAGAAAGACTAACCTTAAAAAACCACAAAAGAGAAAAGAAAGGAAAGGAAAGGAAAAGAAAAGAATAAAAAAGAAAAGAAAAGAAAAGAAAAATCTGGATTTAAACCAGTCTCCTTTCAAATGAGATTGGTGATCGTAGCACTTGAGTGAGCATCAAGCCCCATGAGAGAAACAGACTGCCTGCCTTTAATTGTTAACCCTACATTACAGGAGTCTTTGTCATAAAATTAAAAGCTGTTTGACTCAAAGTGCAATCTTTGCACTTGAGATTACACAGGTTGTGATGAGCCTGGAGACTTAATTACTTTCTTGCATCAATTGAAGGAGATCCTCCAGGTCAGGCTTATGGCATATTGATAGGAAGTAAAAGAAACCTTACACAAAATTAGCCTCCAGTGTGCTGATTTCCCAGACACCCAGGAAAGCTTGATCTCTGTTCCTGCCTTTCATAATTTCTCACTGTTCAGGAGCAATATCTTTACCATGTATGCCAATGCTGAGTTAAGTGGGAGGGAAGGAAAAAAATCAGTAATGCCAAAGACAGTCTTACAATTACTGTGTTAGGACAATTTTCTGCCATCTCCCCAAAACAACAATAACAGCAACAACAATAAAAACCTTGATCTAAATCGGTGGCCATACTTTCTCACGTTAAAATGTTGCTTAATTAAATTTGTTTTACATTGTGAAGGGCTGAATTTGCAATTGGTGGTCTTCAGTTTCAAATAGAAATCTTGCCTCTTCTATTTAGTTTTTGTGTTCCTTGGGGTGGGTGTGAGCTATGGCTTAGTTATGAGTGATTTGTTTAGCTAAGGTTCATTTTATACTGTTTGTGGAGTTTTATTTCACTAAATATAGAATAAATTTGCAGCCTAAGAAATGCTTTCTATATAAGAATAATTACAAAGTACTAAGTGCAAAATCTTAAGACAAAAGGATACTGCTGGAAAAGAATTCTGGAGAGACAACGAATGGATGTTGATTTCACTAAGGGAAAACAGCCCAGAGTCAGAGTTCCTCACACTGTTCTGTCTCCATCACTCTCCTTTTCTCTTTGGCCGCATGCAGTCTGATCAGCTTTTGTAGCAGTTCTATATGTTCTGAAGGCAGAGGCGGCATGTCAAGGTCTTGTCATCTCTGGTCAGTAAAGTAGTTTGTCAGGAGATTTTTCAACTATAAAAGCATCAGTAACTCATCAGAATATTTGTTGTTTCTTTTTGACAAAAGAGGCAAGTGTCTGTCAAGAAAAATCTGGGGTTTTCCTTGCCTTCCCTAAAGAACTTGGAGCCCGCTTTGAATAGCGGTAGACTCCAGAAACCTTGTGTGCAAAATAGATGTATTGATTCCTGTAGAATCTTGTTATTTGTGACATGCAACAGTGTAAGTCAACATGACTTTGCCTATTTGTTGCCATGTGTGAAACAGAATGTGCAGCTTTCATTAGTAAGGAGCATATTATGTGCTAAGGCTTAACAGGTCTCATTGGAAACCCATGGAAGCACAATCCACACATAATAATTCAACAAGAGACATAGTATGCTTAACGGGTAGCTCTCTAAATGGTTAAATATTGATGTATTGGTTGGATGTTTAAAAATTTTTTCCAGAGCTGAAAATGCATACTCAAGCTTATAAACAAACAAATCAGTTGCTTAAGGGTTTTAAGAAATTTAAATGCAAATAGTACTTTGTAATGATGCCCCAGAGACTGACATTATAGTCAATTTCTTGAAAATGCATCATTGTAAACTTAGTTTTTGCTACTGGTTTCCTTAGTAACTGGAACAACATATTGTTCAGGACATAAAATAATATCCTGTTTCAGCCACCGAGAATCTTGAACTAAAATGTAATTGATTTTGCATGAGGTACAGGATTATCATGTCCACCCCATTTTGGTGAGGTATTACAGCACAAAATGAACGGACTCGGAGCTTTTTTCAAACCAGCCATTTTGTTTCTAATCATCTCATTGTGAGAATGCTAAAATTGTTAACAGTGTGGAATGTTATCTATACCTTTAAGAGGAACAGATTATTAAATAGAATTCTATAGTTGATATATATTTTCCAAGCATACTGGGATAATGTTTATTTCTCTTATCTCGTATGCAAAAAACAGCCTAAGATGGAAGTATCTACATTACTGTTAAATAATAGTGATGCTTGTTTTGTAGGACACATATATAACTCAATACATACCCATGTAGATATTATAAAGTATGCATATAGAGGAAACCCTGGGATCCAGTACAGTTTTACAGTCTGAAATCAGGACAAAGAGTCAGAAAATTTATTTTAATTTCATTTCTGCAGCTGGTCTACTATACTGCCTTAGGCACATCATTAGATCTCTAGTCTCTCAATATCCCTATCTATAAAATGGGAATAATAACACCTGCATCACAGGGATGTTATGTGAATAATTACTTGATATGTGCAAAGAGCTTTGAAGATATAATATGCTAAATCTTATGATTGTTTTAAACCACATATATAGCAGTGTGTTATAGGCATGAAGTTAAAGAGTAGTTTAATGAGCTTAGAAAACTGGAGGCCCCTGATTTAGGAGAGAAGTATCTGGAGATTTAGCAAAGCTCTTGTCTATTTTACTGTTTCTGCGAATAACATTTCCTAGAATGATATGGCAATAGCAGAACTGTTGAGTGATTGATTTTTCATGATATCCGTATTAGAAATACTGAATTCCTGAGGAAGTGATATTATGCCCTGGGCACATCTGCTCTAGTGAAATTTGTTTGTAGATTATTTTCCCCAATCCACCAGGAAATTGACCTCCTTCCTAGCTGTTCTGTGGGAGATATGGGGTCCTGATGAAGAGTTTCCAGATAGAATTCATGTCTATCATAATACCTTGTTAACTTCTTTGCCAGCAAGGGGTGTCTCCCATCACATCAGCCATTGACTGCTTTCCTGTAAATTAGCAGCTTGTGCTAGGTTTCTAGTCTATGCCAAAGGAAACAACTGGATATGAGGGTTGTTTTATTAACTCATTCACTCATTCAACAAATACTGAAAGTCTACTATGGACTAGCTAAGATTTTAGGCATGTAGGGATTACAAAGAAGTATTAAATCATGATACCCTCCTCTCAGTTCTTTCACAATATAGCAGAGGCAGTTACCATGTGTACATACAACTTTGGTATGATGTGGTAAGAATAATTATCATAAACATTGTACAAACATTGTTCTGAGAGTGGCTAAGATGATCAAAGATGGATTCTAGGAGCAATGGCATTTAAGCTGGACCTCATGGAATGGGAAGGATTTCAAAAGATAGTGAGAAGAAAGAGGAAAAAGAAAGGTTGTATAAGATACAACATATTACTATATTTCGAGTGGGAAAAGGAACAAAATTCTGATAGATCTCTAGCAATCTAGCTTGGTGATAATATCAGGTATATGTCATCACAGTAGCCAGAGATAAGGGTAGAAACATAACTTTCTGTAATATCCTTTCTCATGAATACTAAAATTGTTTAGTATTCCATGGTTTGTAATAATACATCAATTTATTGATTGATTTTACTCCATGCCCCCACTTTTCCGTGCATGTCCACTCCAAAAAGGCACCCTTTACTATATACTACATTATTCCTAGTTCATTAAATATTTGAATGAAAGGAGGCAAAGGCCAGGTTGTGAAGGGTCTTGATGCCAGAGTAAGGGGCTTGGATTGGTTCAGGGAGAAGCACTTTGTTCCTGACCGTTGCTCCTTCTGAAACGTAAGAACAGAAACAGGGTGCAGGGAGAATTGCAGCTTAAAAGCAGGAAAACCTGTCAGGAAGTTTTTATATTTGTCAAAAGGTGGAAAACAAACTATAATGGAAAAGAGTTATTATAACTCAGACATGATGTAGAGGGAGAAGCAATGGCAGTGTACTTCATAACAGCAGTGCCCTTAGAAGAAATTGGGTATTCATGGGCAGGAACTGATTTGGTCACAGATGTGGAGAAGTTAAGTTATGAATACATTGAGTACGAGATATTATTAGGGCCCTCAAATAGAGGTGTCTGGCAGATGTCTGAAAATCGAAGACTAAGTTAAGAGAAAATTTAAAAATGGAGATGTACGTTTTGATGCCATTTGTATAGCGCTAAGACTCAAAAACCATGGGTTCATTAAGAGAGAGAACATGGAGAGAGAAAAGGTCAAAAGACCCAAAATAAAACTGACATTTAAGAGATAAGGTAGGAAACAGAACCAAGTAAGAGAAAAATTGAAGTGCTCTCTATCAGAGAGATTCCAGAACAAAACTAGGCGTAGAATTAGGAAGGCATAGACTTGCAAAATGGACAGGTTGATACCCAAATCACAGGTAGGAAGAGACTTAGGAAAAGTCATTGAATTTGATGAAGGTTCATTGTTGATATTTAAGGATTTCTTTTGAGCCATTGGTACTGATGCCTGACATTTAAGTGATTAAGGAATAAAAGAATGAGTATTGAAGTGAATGCAATAATTGTAAACCACTCCTTTCAAGGGTTAGCAGTGACACGTGTAGAAAAATAGGAAAACCATCTGAGAGAGCCGTTTGTTGGCAGAGACTAGTGCAAGTATATCTTTGTTAGAATTGCTGCCTGAGATGTTCCACAACTGAATCTATTTCCAGTACAGAAATATATGGCTGGTCTGTCTGGATGCATAGAATCCTGTAATAATAACCTAAGTTCATGATTTCTATGTTTTTGATAGATAAAACCTCTTTCATAAACTTTCTAATGTCTTTGTTCAGAATAAAATAATGTTCAAAAGGAACTACCGTTCTGATTCTATAGTCAGTGTTCATGTTCTCACAAAATGGTAAAATTTAACAAAATAGATTAATTAATATAGATACCAAGACATCTGACAAATTAAATCTACCATTAAACTCTCTGAAAAAAATAAGGTATATAATTTTCTAACCTCTGTTTTAAAATCAAAGATCACATTCCAATCACAATATAATTCAGTATATTTCAATATACTGTGTTTTTATACTATTGGGTGGCAATTCTCCATGGGTCTTCCATGTGTCTATACATCTTGCAAGTGAGGCACTGGATGCTTGCATACCACCCTTAGAAAACATAGTGTCTCTCTTCAAAGCAAAGGACAGGTTTGCTTTCAGCCTTGGAAGATACAGTGTCTCCCATTGGAGTAAATGGCAATCATGTTTCTTGATTGATCTATAATATTGGCTCTCCTTCATGTTGCCCTGGGGGGAATGGGGCTTAAGGCAACCAGTGCAAAAATAGTGTTACTCTGACTATGGTTATTGCTATAATTAAGAAACTGCACTTTGTCTCTGTTCCAGGAATCTCATATCTTCTACTCAAGCCCATGAAACAGGGCAGACTAATTAGCTCCCGAGTAGGGTAAATCTCAGACCCTTCCCGGTTTTTGCATATACATTATCGATGCTAATAACATTAACATGAAGTTTAAAATATTAATAGCATGTATTGTGTACCTAACATGCCAGCTACTATGTTGGAACTCTACATATTCTCATTCATTCAATAAACATTTATTTAGTGTCTTATAATAAGCCAAGAATTATGCTAAGGCTGGATGTTAGGAAATAGTGAACAAAACAAATACCAATCTTTCCCTCACAAAGTCCATGGTCCATTTAATCCTCACAACAGCCCCACAAGGTAGGAATATTACTCTGAGAAAATTGGAGGTTAGCAAAATTTGACTTAGCCAAGTCCATGGCAGTCTTTGGTTGAAACTATGTCCAGACTGACTAGGTCAGTATTTTTTTTACCTTACCACGTAATACATTATTAAAATTTTTATTTTCTTATGTATATTTTTTAAATGTATATTATTTTAAACTTACATTTTGTAGAACCTACTTACATATATCTGGCACTTGGCTAATATCTAATAAAACTTTTTAAATTGAATCTTCAGCAGAGAAGTAAACTTTTTTAGTCAAAATATACACTTGTTTGACATAGGCCTGTCAATATATTCTCCTATATCACCTTTTCCCAAAGCAGAAAGGATTTGGCCATTTATAATAAATTAGAAGTTAAAACTAGACTTGTTTAAAAAGCCCTTTTCTCTTTCTTTCCTCCAATCAGCATTGGAAACTCTGGACTTTGTTTGTTTTTTAATTGGTGTTGTTATGAAGTTAGAGTCACACTTAAAAATAAAGAATGTTTTTAAGCAGCTTGATGGGCAGACCCACATTAAGGTTAACAGTTCACTTGTACGAAACATGTTTTCTGCTGTTAATTTTTTGACACAGGGATGCAAAAAGAGAGGCAGTATTGCTTAGTAGTAAAGATCACAGTCTCTGAGGTCATCAGCTAGGCATCATATGCCCCTTTCCCCTCCACTTACTCAGCCTGTGGTCTGGGCAAATTACTTTTCTATTCCTCAGTTTTCTTTTCTGGAAATTTGAATAATAGCAGCACTCGTGGATAAGGCTGTTATGTAGCTTAACTGATTTAATGAACTCAATGCAGTTAGCACAGTGCCTGTCACATAAGGCACAGTAAATGTTAGCAAGATCTGTGACATCATACTGGGGACTCACTGAATAAATGTCTCCATTAACTTCGTAATTTTTAAAGTTATAATTGTTCAAAGTAACTTGGCTCTGAACTCTGAGCTCCAGAGCAATGGCCGTTGACTTTTCTGACTATTTTTAAGCATAAGGTAGGCATGTCAATTCAATAATGATGATGCCTGACTTATAAAAGTAAATGTCACCAGCCTCCACTGTGAGCATTTAAGCAAGGTGAGTGGTCTGAAAGAGAAGGCATCAGAAATTTTGTCTCCTATTCCCAGCTCCATTACTGACTTGCTAGGACAGAGTAAATAAATCACAAATAAATAAATAAACAAATCACTTAACCTTTCTGTATTCCAATTTCAACAAAATGAGAGTGATAAGCTTGTGCTTTTTAAAGGCACTGAAATCTTTGGCTGAAAGGTGCTACAAGAGTGACAAGTGTTATTAACTTTCCAGTATTTCAGTCTCACTTATGCATACTCTGAATGTTTGCTTTTCATCTTGGGAATTAAATACTTCTTTAATACTGATATGTGGTAACTGCAGGAATTAGTGAAATTCGCCAGCTCCTCAGATAAAATCAGAGGACAAATAAGTCAGGCTGTTAATTATGTGAAAGAATAGATTAGGGGAAGGAAGAACAGCTTCAACAGAAATCTCCTGATTATTGTCCCAAGTTCAGGGTTACAACTTTGGAAGGTGAAAGAGGGAGGATGGAGGTTATAGAGATAAAAAGGAGAACCATTCCTGTGTGTTTCTCAGTCATGCTTTCCTTGTTCTCTGCCTAGACTTCGAGACTTTGCATCCTTTGCCCGCACAGTATGTAACCACTTCAATCAGATTCAAGCTGCTGTGTTTTGTATTTTTTAAGTAATTGCTGTTGCTTGATATGTCTCAAAAACCTATTTTATTTCAAAAGCCATATTCTTTGCCTATTAATTTCCTTCTTTATTTATTATTTGTAAACTCATTTTTGAAAGGGCATTCATCCTTTTATATATGTACATACATATACATTTATATATATTTTTGTTGGTTGTAAGGGTGTTAGAGAGTTAAATAAATCCTTATTATTTTGTTATTAATCACCCATTATTATTCTTATTTTCTTAATTATTTTTAAATGATGAACATTTGTAAATTTTTGATAAATTATTGAACTATGTGAAGCATTACCATTTTTGCTCCTGTTCATAAAGCAGGCACAAAAGAGTTATGGTTTGTTGGCCAAATGAGATTTGCTACACTCCTCATAAATCTTTTATTTAATGTGTTTTTGTAGGAAATCAATATTACATTGGTGTAAAATACATATAAAATATAGTTCACAATGCATTTTATAAAATAGGCTTTACTAGAAGTACTTTTAGTGTACATTTTAATGTGACATTTTTATTTGAATGTAGGGTTATATTTTCAACTATATTTGAATGTGACTTTTCCTTGGGATGCGCAAACTCCAACAAATTTGTTTGTTTTATATGCATATATATGTGTATATATGGATATAAACAAAAATATATACCCTTTTTTTCAACGTTTGCTGCACCTGAATTTTTGTTACGTAGTAATTCCCTAAGGAAACACTATAGACACATCAATAGGCCACAGCATGACAATATATATTCAGGTGTTGTACATGTATTAATTTTCTTTCAAAGAAATCTTATAGTACTCATGAATTTAATTTTTTTTTACATAAACCATATAAATATAATGATTAACAATCTGCTGTATTCACTATTCAGGAGATGAGATATAGTATTTTCCTAATTACATAGACCAGTGTGGGAGGATATGACTGCAAAAAGGATTAAGCCATTTGTATCTATTCAATGCTGCTTTGTAACAGTAACTAGAAAACTCAGGCCTGCTATACTGAATGCTGAGGAATTTGATTATGAGAGTAGTAGACTCTGCCAATCTTGGCTTGAGACAGCAGACTCAACTAATTGTCTATCAGCAGAGATTTAGCTGTATCATCTGTCTACAATCTTGCTATTGATGGGAGCATTTAAAATCTGATGAAAATTACAGTTTAATAATCAGGACTTGGAATACCCACCTGGCAGATACTTACATTCTATTTTTTTTCCCCCACTCATTTTTAGGGAAGAGGAAAAGAAGTCAAGTTTCCCAAACTTAAAATATAGACTTTCCTTAAAAAGAATATTTTGAAATCAGATTTTATAAATATTTTATCAAAGACAGGCTTAAATTTTGTTTCTATTGTTGTTCTTTTGCTTTGTTTTGTCTTACAATTTCCATGAACAGCACTGATCCTACATTTTGTATCCTACTGTTAGTGTTCAAGACAGTGGTTCAGTGGTTAGGGTTGTGTTTCTGAAGCTTTTTTTTTTTAATTAAAGGATAGTTGATTTACAATGTTGTGTTCATTTCAAGTGTACAGCAAAGTGATTCAGTTATATATACATATATTTTATTTCAGATTCTTTTTCCTTGTAGGTTATTATAAAATATTGAGTAGAGTTCCCTGTGCTATACAGTAGGTCCTTGTTTGTTATCTTTTTTATATACAGTAGTGTGGATATGTTAATCCCAAACAAATCCCAAAAGCTATCTTTTGATTGCTGCTCCACTTCCCTCTCTGTCTAGATTCTGCTACATAATGCTTATTGGATACAGTGTTTTAACATATTAACTAAATGTAAATATGTCTAATATAGTACATAAATTTAAGTATGATCATTCAGATGTGTTTTAAAAGGATGATTTGTGCAGCAGAAACTCTACTAAAGACAAATCTGTGTCCAAAAATAGGATATTTCATTATCTGTTCAGGAAGAAAATAAATATTTCATATTTGAAGGAAAGGATTAAGACTGTCCAAAATAGTATATAATAAATAAGGGTCTGTGGATGAGCTGAGTGCAAAATCAATCACTTCCTGGTTGCCAGGTTTGATGAAGTAGATATTTAATAATTTGGGACATTTACATTCACTCACCACTCAAATGACTTTGCAGAGAGTTTCCTAAGATTAGTATGGCACTTCTGTAAGTTGACAGTTCAATGCACAGAAGGAATCACTTAAATGGTCCTCCATTTTTCCCTGAAGCGAAATTTGCTGTGAGCATATGTAACAGTCTGTACTCCTGTGTGAATACCAATTGGTGTCGTTAGGTGCCTGAGTCTTGAGTTGCATTTTCGAGGCAGGATTTTCAGCTGGAACAGACTCGTATGTACCATTGTCAGATCTTCACTGTGGGTTTCATAGTTTGATATTGACTAAGTGATTGGTTTCGTTCTGGGAGCTTCTCTGGTATTCTTATCTATTCGGAGAAAGACTAAAGCTTTTCTTTTCTTTGTTTGTTTCGTCTGGGACTGAACTTTTGAGAATCTCTTAGAGTTGGAAATGAAGAATCAGAAGAAGCAGCAATACAAAAAGAAGGGTGGAACAAAAAAGCATAAAGTAGATTCTAAGACTTCATTCAGATGTTCAAAGTACTAATCAGAATGAATTATTCCCAGTAACTGAGAACCATAAAATGTACTTCTGAGAATACCAAGGTTTCTGTTTCCATACCATTTGTCTTTAGGCAATATGTTTGTATATTCTATACCCTTTAAATAACAATGATGACATAGGTTTAGAATGAGGTCTGTATTTGAGTTCCTGAGTTAATATTTGTAACTATGAAAACTTAGATAATCACTTTCCTTATTTTTACCCTATTTTTCTTATTTCTCTGTGCTAATATATCCACAAATGATATCTAAATGGTAAAATGTCCCATAAATATAAATTGTCAGAATTAGTATGTTATGGCCTGGTTCCTAGGAAGCCCCAGTAGAGTTTTATTTTTTACTTTCTAATACATTTTAATTGTTTCTATAATTTCCTACATTTATTTATAGGAAATACCAACCATAAAAAGTACAAAAAGTTAATCTTTGATTAGACAACTTTTTGGTAATGTAAGAAATATAATTGAGAGATTTTAGAATTTGTGAAATTAAGTAAATGCTTTGGCTAATGAAAATATATTAGCCTAATTATATCTTAAAACAGATAAGAGAAGAAACCATCCTAAGTCTTTCATAGAGAAGCCATTTTAGCTTGTCTGTACCTTCAATGGATATTAAAAAAAATATATTTAAGATCTAGAAGACACTGTTCCCTCAAATTACAACTTTTTTTTTAAAGGTGAAATTTCAGTTTTCAGTTATCCGTAGAGTTATCAGTATATAATGGAAAACTCAAGTTGTCAGCTCATAGGCAATTGTTAAATTTACTGCTAATCACCCAACTGATTCAGATAAGAAGGATGCTATGCTTGTTAATATCTTGTTTTAAGATTTTATTGTGTATCTCAGGAGATTGATGAGAGAAAATGATGTGACTGATATTAGCCTTGTTGTAACATATATATGTTATATATATTTAATATATATAACATATAACAAGATATATAACATGTGTGTGTGTCTGTATATATACACGTGTGTGTATATATATATTTTTTTTCCTCTTCCAAACATGATAGGGTCTGAAATGAATTCTGAATTCTTCAAATTTTATGTCCAATCATTTCTTTCTATACTATCATTGTACTGAGTAAGTATGTATTTTTAAAATGCTATCAAGTCCTGTTTCTATTTGGTTTGCATGCTCTTGTTATAAATTGTATATTGATCAGACATCTAAAATTCTTCAGAATTGAAGGTGATAATTAAGAGGTCATGATGCTGTATTTATAATTTTCCATTAGAAAATATGGCCTAGTAATGGGATTCTTCAAGAATTATTTGATTTTTTAAGTATAAGGTAACTTAGGCTATTTTGAGGAAATCTACTATTCACTATTATTTCCTTCATCAAGAAAAGTGAATAATCTTGACAAAGAGTTAAAGTACACGGCCATTGAATTTTAAACTGGATTAAATCTTACTATTGGTTAGAAAAGAGAAAAGCTTTTGAAAGGTAGTAAGCTTGCTATATCTTAAAACATGTCCATGAGAAAATTTTAGTTGACAAATAAAATGTTCATTGTGAAACTTGTTTGTAATAGATACAAGTTAATTATTATGACATGAGTTGGAGATCAGCAGGAGCTGGGATAATTGATGTCAGATGAATGTGGAAACTCCCTAGAATGAGCTCAGTCCCAGATGAAGTGACAATTGGAGAAATTTAAAAGCTGTTGTGATGCATGTACTTGTCCCCTGATGAAAGCCGATTGATTCCAAAAGTTGACATTAAGTAAGTGGAGGAAAAAAGTCTATAAAGATCCTTTTACAACACTTTGAATGGAAGCAGGCTATTTTCTATCCTTAAGGTATGAAGAATGCCATTTGTTTGGGTGGATATTTTGCTACTATTCATTAAAGGGTCCATTGAGCCTTATATTCTCCACCTCCCAACTCTTGTAATTGTTTCATATCCCACGATACAAAGTGCAATTCATTCTTTTGTTTTTTGATTGTCTTCTCTTCATAGGAAAGTAGAAGCATATGCATTTTAGATTCTTTTGTTTCATTACACACCAAATTAAGATTTCTTCCACTAGCCTGGTTTTGATATTTCATAATTCTAGGAATAGCAATGGGGCGCCAAAGAATGGGGCGCCAAAATGCAGAAGGCAAAGCCAAATCTGTCTCCTGCTTTTGTTCTCAACATTGGATCCATTAACTGTGAAAAGAAACATCTCCATTGAATTGAAACAGGAGATTTTTAGCTCTTTATTTATCCAGTCCCATTTACAAAGTCTTCATTGATTCACTGTCACAGATTCGTTCCTATGCTTATAGTTCCAATAGACAAATGGGCAGAGGTTATATATATCACAAACTCTCCAACAATTATTTTTATACTCGGAATTAAGGGATCTGAGTGGATCGAAGAATTGATGCTCTGCCTTTCTGATCTTTTGATTTAAAATGTGTACCACACTAACTTTTGTGTTATTTCATGTAAGCATGTTAGCTTCTTCAACCTGACTAGTTTGACAATGCTTCATGAAGAATGTCAAAGGCAGTGATGAGAATTGAAGAAAATATATATCCATTAGACCATCTTTCTAACAAAAACGGAAAATCAACAGCCAAAAAGACATTCATCATGATCTCAGTTCATTCAAAATCTCTCCAGTGTTTATTCTCAATGCCTTTTTGTTTCTCAGTTTTTAATACTCAAATAACTTCTGAGCTTGTCTTTTATTTACACACTATTCCACCTTTCAAGAGAATTTAGTATCACTCTCAGAACACTAGAGAGTCTGCTATTGAGTCTGGAAACTCAGCTTACTAAATCTTGTTGACTGTTCACTCTTTTTCACGATTCTCTTTTTGGCTCAGGTCTCAAACCCTATTACAACTTCCAGAGATGGTCCAGTATTATTTTGGGTTACTTTTGTCTTAATAGTACTTTGTTTTAATAGATAATAATAGCAGCATTTCATTGCTAGTACCTGGCAAAATTTTGTTAAATATATATATTACTGCAGTGGTTTGTTATAAAAGGAATTAGTCTTGAGTTTCTGCAAATTATTTCATCGTGACCCTAGTCTTTTCTAAACAATAAAACATACATATTTACTCACATGTCTATACATAATTGAATCATCTCATAGTCTTGCTCAAGTCCCTGCACTGCTAGAAACATTCCATGATATTCTTTTATCCTTAACTCATGACCATGTACTTTATGACCTTCCTTGCTTCACATCTTCACCTCCTTCTTAGGAAAAAAAAGAAACCCTTTGTTGAAAGCTGCTGCTGTTCTAAGAGTCAGCTCCCTCCACCTGGGACCTCCCCATTAAAAAAGGCTTTACATTGCCTACAGGCTGCCAATTAGTCGTCTGCCATAACTGTGGCTGCTTTTTTAGAGAAACTTTTTTTGTGTTATCTATTGTGTTAACTTACATGTTAAAGCTATAGGGTTTTGACCCACAAATTTCTAAAACTTTGCTACAGAAAAAGAAATATATCATAATATTATGAAATAAATATACTTAAAAGGAATATGATATATTTCAACATATAGTAACATCTCATTTATCCAATTTATTTGGTAAAATAAAGTGTCTTCTATAAATAAATTTTCCAGATAACAAAAGCAGTCACTATTTATATACCCATTTTTAGTACATAAATTTGATTAAAATGCTATTAAATAAATGGCATGTTTTCTTATACTAGCAAAGTATGGCCAACATGATTTAACATTTCTGTAGTGACTTGAAGGTCTTTATAAAAATCAATTGTTCTGTTCTGTATTATCCTTGAAACCTGCCTTGTGTGCCCTTATATTAAATGCCTGCAGACTGTTGAGGTGTTACTGTTTACTGTTTGTTTTGGTTTTGTGTGGTTCTTCTTTGTTAGCTATCTGTTCTCCTTTGCTAACGTTATGCCAATTCACAAAAGGCCAGAAATGTCTGTACAAATTAGCACCAAAGATCCATGATGGGAATTACAATTTGAGAAAACTTTGAGAACACTATTGTCTTTATTTCATCACCTTTTTCTATTTATTTTATTCAGATTCTTCTGTCTTTGTTCCATTCAGAGGGATTAAAATAAGGGGGAAGGAACAGAGAAAGTTGTGATTGTACCTGAACCATGCTAAACAAGGCAGAAAAACAGCTTCTCTGTCTGGGGGCAAAGAATGGATAGCTAAAGATGTGGTTCCTTACTTGTTTGGCACCACTAGAGAGTACAATTGTATTTTCTTAGAAACTTAGAAAACTACCCCATTGCAAGGTGTCTCCCCATAGAATATAAAGCACTCGAGGACAGAAGCTCTGTCTTTTCACCAACAATTAGATATTTGTGGGCTGATTTACTGACTGGCTGACTGACTGACAAGATGGCAGAAGCATAGGAGTAATGTATTAATAAGGAGAAAGGCAGATTGGCAAACATCCCTTTGGCAAAAATGAGACCTTAGCTCCTCATTTTCTACATAAGCTACTAAAAGAGTCCTGAAAATGGTTGACAACAAACATGCTCTCTATTTCAGTTAAGAAGTAAGAATATCAAGGCCACTTCCTCCATTTGAGGGGGAAAAAAATCCCTAAAATATGGATAAAATGTCAATCAAAACTTTTTCTGTGTATGCTATGGTAACATGAACAATATTGCTCTATTGCTTTTTTTATTTTTAAACACAACTAGATTTGGTAGTTTGGCAGTATTTCTTTTTTCCCTTCTTTTCTTTACTTTCTTTTTTTTTTTTTTTCCTTTAACAAAGACAGCACCTTCAAACTCTTTTCATAGAAGGCCGGAAATCCTGCCAGGTTAAAAAAAAAAAATGTTATTGAAAACCTTTCTCCCCTTATAGGCCCATTTTGACAGGAAATCTTTGAGAGGCAACAGCAATGAAGTACCCAGAGATTTCATCTGTCTTCTTTTGCTTCAGGAAATGCTGAGCACAAGGCTCTCTATTGGGCAAATAGAAGGAGTACCAAATCCCCTTAACAATCATCTTCAGCCTGCTCCTGGGTTGACAGCTCTCTGTGTCCTAGACTGTCAGACAGGCCCAGGATCATATTACTGGGACCACTGTAAAAGTTTCTGACAGCATCACAAAAAACATTACATTGTCTCTGTTGGTTATCTGGCACCATAAATCTTGCTAATCAGAATTAAATTACTATACCAGGAAGGCATTAATTTGCAATAGTTTTGCTTTTTTTTTCTCAATGGTTTTGACATAAAGTTTCTGTGTGTTTACCTCTGTCATCTTGAGTGGTTGGTTAAATTTCAGCAGTCATTAGCTGCTATATTATAATATCCAATAGGATGACAGTGTTTTGTTTTGACAGACATCAAATCTAAATTTTAAATAATAATTTCAGAAATCAAAATGCAAGCTTGTAGCAATACTACAGAAGTCTAAGCAGATGTCCTTTAAAAAATAATTAAGATTAGGTAAAATGGGTAAAGTTCATACTGGAAGTTTAAAAAAATCTTTTATTTCATAGTTTTAGTCAGACATATTTCTTTTAGTTTACATTTGTTTATCAATTTTCTGTTAGTTCATAACTATATTTAATTAACACATTGCCTAGAAACTTTGCACGAATAACAAAAATAAGCTTGAATTTAGAAGAGTAAATCAATTTGTGAATAATTTTAACAAAAAATTTTTATAAAGTTCTATGTATGTTTATCATATACTGTGTGTGAATTAACCATATTGTAGATCTACACATCAATTAAATAATAGCCTATCTCCAAGAAAATAGAGGCAAGGGAAAGGAGATATAATTTCTAAAGTTATTCCCTAGAGTAAATTAGATGGCAATTCTGTGATTTTCAGTGCATTTGTGATGAGAAAACAAGTTGTAAAAAGGATGATTGCTGTTGTTTAACAGTAGGCTTCATGTAATTCACATCATCTAGGCTTATATTTTGGCAATTAACATTCAAAAACAATAATCAGAACAATAGATGCAAACGGATTAATAAGAATAGTACTCTGAAGGCAAGCAATGAAAAGGGTTTCCTAATCGGCCCCTCAGCCCCTAGTCCTATGTTCCACAAGCCCAGCCATCAAACAGCTGTCCCTGCATGATATTCTTAAAAGGCAAGATGTATTAAGTCATTCCTTTATCTAAAACACTTCAAAAATTTCTGATCCATAAAATGAACACACACACTTCTCACAATGGCTTATAAGACTCTCCTTTATCTGGCTCGTGCCTTTCTCTCTGTGCTCATCATCTCAACATAATTATCTCCATTATCATGGTTTATTCACTAAAGTTTACCAAATCCCTCCTGAGTACAGTGATTCAAATATATTGTTATTAACTAAATGGTTAATATAAGTAGATTGCAGTTATAATGAATATTTCGGTTGCCCTTTTAGTATTCATGCTTCCATTTCTCCTTCCTCAAAGACTTTTTTTTTTTTTTTGGCTGCATTGGGTCTTCGTTGCTGTGTGCGTCTTTCTCTAGTTGCGGCGAGCAGAGGATGCGGTGCATGGTCTTCTCATTACAGTGGCTTTTCTTGTTGCGGAGCTCAGACTCTAGCTTCGTGAGCTTCAGTAGTCGTGGCACGTGGGCTCAGTAGTTGTGGTGCAAGGGCTTAGTTGCTACACAGCATGTGTGATCTTCATGGACCAGGGCTCGAACCCAGGTTGCCTGCATTGGCAGGAGGATTCTTAACCACTGCACCACCAGGGAAGCCCTCAAAGACTTTCAAATTTGTTCAGATATCCTCTTTCCCCACACAGACTTTGGGATGCACTGGAAGTTTTTCCCTGGTTACAGAGGCAGGTTTCTCTCATCTATGCAAATTAGAGCACCCCTCTCAGATTAGGAGTGGGCCTGTGATGTGACAAGAGATTTTTTGGGCCAATGAAATACGAGGAGAGGTTTGTTGGGGGGAATTTTTTTTTTGGACCGCTTAAAGTGCTCCCAAGAGTGACTGACTTTCTGCTCTTCCTAGTGCTTCTGACTCTGATTACTATCTTTATTTGCAAAATGATTCAAGAGTCAGATAGAGTGGAACATTCTACAATGCAGAATGATGAACATTAGATGTTGCTTTTAGAGTTAAGCCCATGCTTAAAAATCATGAATTTTTATATGACTTCTGAATATTTGAAAATAAAGAATTTTCAGAATAATATATTAGAAAATCTGAAATATAAACTATAATTAATATCAATAAACGCCCTTTCACCTACAAAACTGAATAAAATTATACTTCTTCAGCATAATTAAAAAGTGCCAGCAGTTAACTTCCAGTTCAGGAAGGTGAATGTGGCATGAGTATCGTTTCTTTTCATTCACCCATGTCTCTGCTGTAATGCTAGTGGAGGAATGATGAAAGACACCATCCAACTACAACAAAAAGAATGCAAAGGCTGACAGCCCCGAGATGAATTTTCCGTATATTTCAGGAAGGTGTGAGGCTAATGGAAGCTATGACTGATAAAGCAGAGAGGGGATGCTGAAGCCTGAAGTACACTCAGAGAAATGGTGCTGGGGTACAGACCTGGTACCCCCAGAACCCAGAACCCCAGCCAGGCTTCAGGCATAAGAGGGTTACTGTGAAAGAGAGAATGTAATAGCCGGAGTTGGGGCTGAGTTGGGGTTTAATTAAAGATCCGTTTATAGAACAAATGAATCCTTTACTTCTTTCCCCCCAGGTCTGTCTGTCTCTCTTTCTCTCACACACAGAGAGACACATAATTTGTTTGGAGAAAATGAATCACTGATGATAACTGATCAGCCTGAGAGTCAAACACTCCAAGTACCACAGTGTCATGATCACTGTCTACCCACAGCCCTGGTAGTGCAACATGCCAGTGGACAAGCTGCCCACTGTGCACAGTATTTCCAAACACGCTTATGGTTTCTTCTTTCTTAAATATGCATTTATTTTACCAGAACTACCAGTCATTTGAAGAAAACCTGTAGTGTAAAGAGAGAGACAAAAATAAAAATGGGAAAATATACCCCAAAGGAAAAAGAATTTTCTTCTGTTAAAATTCTCTCTCAGATAGGAAATGTAAAAAAAATAATGTCTCACATACTCTGAGAAAGTTAAGGTACTACATCCATAAAAGAAAAATAAATTACTATGAAAAAAGATACACAAGACAAAAAGAACCCTTCAAAATTAAAACTGTGACTAACTCCCAAAAGAAATCCACAAAATTGCAAAAATACAAAGCAAGAAAGTCAATTAAAATTTAAAATGAAAAGACAAGACAATGGGAAATACTGAGATATGAATGTTCTATCCAATACTAGGCCTAGTATCCAAGTATTAGGAGTTCTAGAATTTGAAAAAGAAATAAATAAATAGAAGGAAATCAATTATCATGCAAGCAGTAAATGAAACTATCTCAAAACAGAAGAAATGCAAGGCCCAGAGAATGTGGATCATGGGAAAAATTATAAATATAAACAAATAATAACTTTAAACAAATTAAAAATAAACTAAATATATCATCGTAAAAATTCAGGGTACCAAAAATAAAGAGAAGCCTCTGAAAATTTCCAGAAAGAAAAGAAGGAAAGAAGAAAGAAAAAGGAAAGAAATAAAATATTTCTTTAATTTAAAAAAGGACAAAAATCAGACTGGTATCAGACATTATCAAGTAATACCTGATGCTAAAATATAATGGAGAAATGCCTTTAAAATTATGAGGAAAATTAATTTAAACCTAGAAATTCAATATTGAATGAAATTATCAAATCACATATAAGGACAAAAGAAAGACTTTTAGGCACCTTTGTGTCCCATGAATAATTTCTTAGAAAGTTAATGCTAGATGTTCTACAGCATAGTAAGGAATTAAGTGAAGAATGAAGTCATGAGTCCAATAAGAGGCAGATCTAAATCAACAGCTTTTATGAGGGGGTATCTCAGGGTGGTGGATAGCTAATAGTCCTAGATTAATTAGTACAAGGAGGGTTTCAAGGGAAAAATCACCATGGAGAAACAAATTGGCAGGGAGGAGAGGAGGGATTAGTAAACTTATAGTGTGCACACTTAAGGACATAATGAACAGAGGAAAAAAAAAAAGAAAGAAAAAGTAAAATATATTTGTTGGTAGGGGTGGGTAAAAGGATCAGAAAATTCATAAATATCAAAATATTAAACAAGAAACACAATGCACATCACCTATCGATGCAAAGAACAATATTGATCACTATGCCCCAACACCTAGAGCAGTGTTTAGCACAAAGGAAACATGCTGTTTAAGAACATGGGGAAGGAAGAAAGAGAGGGAGAGAGGGAGGGGGGAAGGAGAGAGGAATGGAGGAAGGGAAGGGTCATGATAATGAAAACACTGTACATTGATTTTCAACTCAAATTCAATTTATGGCAAAATACAATAACCATAAAGTTACTAAGTTAAACATAAAATTTACCAACCTAAACAATGTAAAAGTACATAAACAGGTAGATAGATACTAAGAGTTTAAGGGACATTTAAGAACAGTGAGATCCTTATATTGTCAGACATCAAGATATTCTCCCTTTAGTTGACAAAATAAGTAAAGATGATATAAGTAATAACTTTAAAATATAGTGAAAACTCAAAATACTGATCTGAATACTCTAAATTTTTATGTGTCATAGTAGGAATGTGATAGATAATGTTTACATTTTAAAGATCTGGAACAGTACAATTAGCAAATTATATAAAAGTAAGAAAACAACCAGAAGTCTAAAAAACAAAAATGATTAAAAGAGGTTACCTAGGGAGTAGACCTGGGGGTGAAGAGAGATGGGGTAAAGAACTGTTGTTTCTCATTAAATCTTCTCAATTATTATATGTTTTACCTATATGCAGATAAGTTTGTTTTTTTTAAGTTAGGTGAAAGCTCTATTTTAGTTTTCTACACGGATTTCAGTAATGAGAAATTCTAGTTAAATACCTCTTTTTCTATTTTGCCTTTTTAAATTAACAATTGCTATGCTACACTTCAAATTAAAAGTAGCTAAGCATTAGGAAATTACTATATGGGTTAGGACATTTGGTTGTAAGCAAAAGAGATTGAGGTTGGATGAATAAACATAGAAGGAATTTATTGGAAGAACACCGGACTGATAAACTAATGTATTCAAAGAAAAATGTGATATACCTGGCCTAAGAAATGTCAGAAGTTACAATATCTCAGAGGGTGTGAGGAGCTCACTGAGTCTGTTTGAACACTTCTATTAGAAAAACTTAGCTCCACCCCCCTGCCATCCCTGTATCATTTTACTCTTGATTCACAGTCTTGGGAGATGAAAGTGTAAATGGACTACGTTGAATCATATGTGTATCCAGTGGGGAGGGTGAGATGGAGTGAGGGAGATAAAATAATGGTTGCACCAGGACTGTGTGTTACAGGGAAGTAAAAGTAAAGTAACATAACAAAAGTAAAGTAAAATTGGTTTTATTACCAAAAGATGGTGACAAGATTTTGCATAGGCAAAAACAATTGTTCATCACATTAACCTTAAATTTTAATTGTCCTACTTCAAGGGCTTTGTCCATGGTGAAACATACAGAATGTTTTCTGAGCTAAGAAACCAACTGACCAACCAAAAACTACTGTGTACATAATACAAAAATAGAAAAGCATCCTGCCAGTTCTACCTCCAAAACATCTCCCATCTCTTCATTTCCCTGTATCTCTGGAGTCCACCATCATTTTTCATCTCATCTTATAAAACAACCCACTAATTTTTCCTCCCTGCTTATACTCTTGGCCTAACCTCCTCATGCTACATTGTCTACAAAGTTACTGGAATTATAATTTTGAAACAAAGATCACATCTCTCTCCTCAATTACCTTATCTTTTCCCTTAGAGAAATAGCCAGACTCTTCAGCCCCACACTGTTCTTCCCTCCCACCTCTGCACCTTTCTCACTTCTGGGCTCTTGTATTTGCAGCTCCATATGCCCAGAATGCAGTTCTTCCAAGGCTCCCTGTGAGTGGCTCATTCTCACCCTTCTGCATGAAGTATTCCCCATTCTCAGGTACTCTCTGCTACATGACCCTATGAATTTCATTCATAGTACCTGTCTGGACTTGATGTTTTCTTTCTTACTAACTTGCATCCTGTCTCCCTAGGCCCCATAAGAGCTACAAACTGGAAGAGGTCCCAAGCCTTCTCATGCTTGTTGACCACTGAATCTCCAGTGCTTATAATTGAGCCTGCCATTTACTAGGTACACAAAAAACAAAACAACACAAAACAAAAGAAACTTATTGAACAACAAATGAATGTGCAAACTCAGTCAAAAAGTGAAGGAGTTTATTTTCAAACTGCAAACCTGTGCTTATTAATAAATAACAAAAAGCAGTTAACCGTGTGTTAATGAATTGACCTGTAATGCTTTGGATGCCACACTGTTGATATTATCCACTTTCTATACGTACCAAGTCTTGAATTTGGGGAACTACGTTTCTCAAAAGCCCTTGCCAGCAGTAGTCCAGGTTAGTTCCTCTAAAGAGGACCTCTCACAAAAGATCTGGAAGTAAGAACACAGTCAGAAGCCATACTATTGCTTCTCTGGCTGTGGTTGACAGATGTATGAATTTTCACACATGTAATTTTGCAAAATCTTCTGTGTGTTTGGATTTGAATCTGCCTCATTTCAGGAAGCAACTGTGATCATCACTGGCAATTTCATGAAGCTCCTGCAGTTTTCCAACTCTCTGAATGAATGCTTAGTTGCAAATTGAGAATTATCGGCATCTTCAACTGACTTGTACTCTTCAGTCATTCTAGTACTTTTTGTTTTTTTAATTTCTATTTTAAAACAGTTTTGAACTTCCAGAAAGTTGTAAAAATAGTATAGCAAACGCCTATACACTCTTTACCTAGAGTTCTCTTTCAAGCTTTACCAAAATCCCCAGTAATGCTTTTTTTGGGCAAAAAAAAAAAAAAATATATATATATATATATATATATATATATATATATATATATATATATATATGCTTTGCATCTGGTTATCTTTCCAGTCTCTTTCAATCTGGAGCAGGACCTCAGTCTTTCATTTCAATACCTTGATGTTTTTAAAGATTATTTGGTCAACAATTGTGTATAGAATGTTCCTCAATTAGATTTGCCTGAAGTTTCTTCACGATTAGACCCGGGTTATGCAATTTTGGCAGGAATAGCACAGAAGTGACGCAGTGCTCTTCTCATTACATTCTATCTGGTAGCATTCACTGTTGATTTGTCCCATTACTGGTGGTTTAAATTTTGATCACTAGACTAAGATTGTGAATACCACGATTCTCCACTGTCTTTTTTTTTACCTTGTTAAATAAGTGTTTTCTGTAGAAATATTTGACAGTAGATTACTACCCCTTTTCCCATTGCACTTTCACCCAATAGTTTTAGAATTCATTGATATTCCTTGTCTAAATAAGTACGATGATGATTGCAAAATGGTGATTTTTCTAATTCAATCATTCCTTCTACATGTATTAGTGGACATTACTATAAGGAACAGCTTTTTATTCTCCTCATTTATTTAGCCATATGGATTCAAGGATTTCTATTTTATTCAGTGGATTAAAATCCATTACAGTCGTCCCTTGGTATCCAAGGTGGGTTGGTTTCAGGACCCTCTGCAGAAACCAGAATCCATGGATGCTCAAGTCCCTTATATAAAATGGCATAGTATTTTCGTATAACCTAGGTATATCCTCTGTACACTTTTAATCATCTCTAGATTACTTATACTACCTAATATGTAATGCTATGTAAATAGTTTTTTTTGGTTTTTTGGCCATACTGAGCAGCTTGTAGGATCTCAGTTCCCCAACCAGGGATTGAACCTGGGCCCTTGGCAGTGAAATCTTGGAGTCTTAAACACTAGACTGCCAGGGAATTCCCATAATAGTTTTATATACAACGTAAATGTTTTGTAGATAGTTGACAGTGCATGGCAAATTCACGTTTTCATTTTTGGAATTTTCTGGAATTTTTTTTCAAATATTTTCAACCCACAGTTGGTTGAATCCATGGATTCAGAATCTGTGGACATGGAGGGCTAACTGTACTATTATTATTTTCTTTTGTTCTTATACTTCTTAGATTTTGCCAGTGGGAGGCCCTTCAATTTAGTTTTTTGTCCATTTGACTTGCCTTCGAAACTTGTTCATTCTTTGATTATTTCATTACTTTTTACATACTTCATTATTTCCAGGGACATATTGTAGTTTTCCAAATCCAGCCCTAGAATCTGCCATTTCTCCAGGAGCCCAAGTTTATTTTAGTGAAGAGTTGTAATTAGGAACCAAGATCTGAGTGCCGGAAGTACTCATTGCTTCTGGGGTGTTGCTGCATCCAGAACCATGAATTGAACTGAGCTTTGAAGTCTATATATGTGTATGTATATACACATCATGCCACACACACACTCACACACCCACACGTACTTTATATTTTTACATATCTGTCAATCATCTATCCATTATTTATTTACCTATCATCTATCTACCATCTATTTATATATCTATCTCTCCCTCTGTCTTAAAACCATGAGTTTACCCCAATATCTCCAATTTCAATCTAACACCACAGGTTTTACATAAGCTTTCTTCGTTTCAATATTTGTACCTTCCTCCCCCTTCAGCGAGAAACCTGCTCCCATTATTCTCAATACATTTACTTAGTTGCTCAGTTCCCACACTTAGTTGCTCAGTTCCCACACTGTAGCTAATTACTGGGGCTGCCAGACTATACTTACTGCCTTGCTGCAAAACATCAACTTTGTGTAGGCTGCCATTACTGACTGCTCCTTGGACATTCCTGCCATCCTGCTCCAACATGCTGTCTTCATGGGAACCTTGTGCAAACTGTCCTCACTGGCAGCCATCAGACTACTCTAACTTCCTGTAACATGATACCATCCTTCAACATGTAAACATCACTGCCCTTGCCTAATACCTTTTAGAGGAAGAAGCAAAGAGGCAGACAGTCTCTAGTGCATGTTTATAACTCTAATATTCTGCGGAATATTAGATTCTGCGGAATATTAGATTCTGCGGAACACATCAAGAGTGGGTTTTGGTTCCTTAACCAAAAGCTAACCATTATACTTTGCTATATAAATGTCTGTGCAAAAACTTTCTAGTGCATTGTGATTTTATTTACAAAATAAGTAAAACTGTTCATGAACATCAAAATTAGAAAAAAAGATATACCTCAATAAAAGGAAAAGATCATGACTAAAATTATAATCTGAAAATGGAAAATTTATGAAATTTTAAATTTATATTTGAATAATTCTCATTATAAGTATTGCTATTACTAACCTAGCAGATATTCAAAACATTTTGGTATGAATTTTTCACTTAAAGTACTCAGTTAAAGCTTAGGATTTTATCTTGCTAAGCTGATTCAAGGTCATTTGTTATATAAGAAAATGTCAGACTGTTTTAACTGTTAAAGATATATCAAAAATATCAAGTGCTAGCAAATATCAGATGGAAAATTTTTGATTATTATTTTACTGAATAACTTTTTTTTTTAATCATTGAATGAATGCTGAATTTTGTTTCCAGGGAATGGTGTCAAAGAATAAGTTTCTGCAAAAAGCAGAATGTGACTACATTAAAGAACACGTTCATTATCTGCATGTCAGAACAGAATTTAACTAGCTTGAGGCACAAGCTATACTATGTGTGAAAGAAAGCCTTTTCCCAATCCTGCACTTATAACCTTCTATCTGTTCATCTTGTGCCACATGGCAGGTGAAAAATGAAACCTGAGAAAAAACAAACTTATGCTTTGAAATATTTCTGCTAAGTGAAGTTTTTTTTATCTGAAATATTTGCTCTCAAGGAAAATGGCCCCCAGCAATGCCTCCATATCTCTCTCCCATGGTTTTAAAATCCTTGGGATTTTAAAGTGATAAAATTAGAAAAAAATCTAGACACCCCATTGACACAGTGATTTGAAAAATACATGTCTTGTTCTTTATAAAATAAAATACAGAAATGAATAAAAGCTTCAGAAAAAGTACTTTTAGCTTTCTCAGTCCTACTATGTATAAGACAAACTAAGAACTACAAAAATGCTTGACTTAACGTGTACTGTCTATCTTATTTTTATACTTGAATTTATTGTTAGTTTACCTGTTGCTAAATACCATCATGAATATCAAGTCAAAAAAAAAAATCTCAGTGCCAAATTTCAGTTAGTATAATTCCAAGTGTTTAGGAGCTACAGAATGAAAATAAATAATGAAAATAAATAAGCTGAGGAAATCTGAGTTCTTCAATTCAATAAATATCAATACCTATGTACCTTGATAGGTATTAAAATAACTATGAAATGAATCTGGAAATAGTATAATCTGGAGCCTCAAATGTTTTCAGTCAATAATTGGAGATTATTGGAAGTCAGTGTAACACAAACTAGCAACTTTTATAAGTGTCACAAAATTTCCTCATAGTGGCAGGAGAAGTTGTATTTCCTCTCATTTCATCTCTATCTTTGAACTTGGATTGGCACCTTAATATAGAATATATATGGCCACTGGGAAATTTCAGGGCACAAAAAGCAATTAAAACATTTGAGATTTAGGGATGATATTCTAAAATACTGTGGAAGAGTCATAGAGCAATTCTTCTCAAACCATGCTCAAAGGGGAATGCAGCTGATGCTGGGAGGGTGAAAAACAGAAAAGTATTTCATGGTCAGTGAATTTGGGAAATGCTGGGTTTATTAAATTTTTTTTTAATGAAGTTTTTTTTGTTTGTTTTCTTCTGTAGAACTTCTCTCTATATCAGACATTTCCAAGAGAGGACTGTAATATGCTGGGTCAGATTTTGGGGAATTCTATGCAAATGAAAATAGGCAGAAATAGCAAGCAAAACAACCTAAAATAAAAATTTATTTAACTGCTTTGATTTCCTGTGTTCTTTTTAAACATCTAACTCAAATGTTGCTTGTAGCTGAGCCAGTATCAATCCATGTTTTCTGTTGCCACATTTAAACACTGGAAACAAATGCATCAAAATGCTTGGTATCTTTTTATCCCTTACAGATGTCCTTGCTCCCTGGTAAAGAAACCATTGGAATGTTGCCATTTTAATTAGGCTTAGCTACCAAAAAGCCTTAATCTGTCATTGAGATGTATATTTGCCTGTTTTATTAGAACTTGGGGGAGGTGGAAAGGAGGTTTTAAGTTTATAGAAATTATGTAATCATACAAACTTATTCCAAGATAAGTTTTATAACTTAGAGTGAATTTGAAATATAATTGATGACTTTGAGGCTGTTGCCAAAATAAAGAACAGTTGTTTATGCTATTTTTAATAAGCAGAATTTTATCTATCATTATTAAAGTGATTATTTCTTGGAACAGTGTCAGGTCGTATAATTTTTCATGTTAAAAAGAATCTCCCAGTCATATACCAGATACTTTTATTAGCATAAATATCACCAGCCATTAATTAAAGAGAAATCAGATTGAGAAAACAGCTTTTATAAGAGTGCTATTAGCTTGCTATAAGATAATGTATCTCTGATTTTTAAGTAAATGATGGTAAGAACATTTGATATTATTTAAATATACCTTTTTCTTGCATGATTTCTTAAGAATAAATTTTGAATATATTGTCAGAATTATCCTGTGTTTACATTTTTTTTTTGGTGCTGCATTTTGTTTAATATAATAAATATTTATTCAAAAGTAAAAGAACATGGAAAGGGAAATATGGACACATTAAACATAAGAAACAGGGCTTCCCTGGTGGCGCAGTGGTTGAGAGTCCGCCTGCCGATACAGGGGACACAGGTTCGTGCCCCGGTCCGGGAGGATCCCACATGCCGTGGATCGGCTGGGCCCACAAGCCATGGCCGCTGGGCCTGCGCGTCCGGAGACTGTGCTCCGCGACGGGAGAGGCCACAACAGTGAGAGGCCCGCGTACCGCAAAAAAAAAAAAAAGAGCAAGTACCACAGAGCTAGACTGCCTGGAGTGAAACGCTGGCTCCACCACCTACAGGATGTGTGTCCTTGGAGAACCTCCTATCTTCTCTGTGCCTCAGATTCATCATCTGAAAGGTTAGAATAATAGCATCTTCCTCACAGCATTGTTTTGAGGTTTAAATGAGTTCATACTTAAGGTAATATTTAAGTGCGCCAGGCATGAAGGGCCTAGAACAGTGCCTCGTACATGGTTATCATTAACTACAGTTAGTTTGCCTCCACAAACCTAAAATATATTTCAACAGTAGTTAGTCTCACCTTAAAAATTTAATTCAGTCTCTTTCCTTTAACTGCTATAGCTGCCTTTGGCTATTATTAATGAAAGCTCCTATAAGAATTAGTAAGATATCGCAGACAGCAGTCTCTTTAAGATTTTAAATTGTAACTTCACATGAGTGCTGGATCTAAAAGTACCAAAACTATTACCAAAGTTTAATGAAATAAAAATACTATGTCTTATTTCTAAACAAGCTAATAAGGTAATAGCTAGTTTTTCTTCTAAAAATATTAAAGGAAACTGTTATTAGGTCATTGTTTTATATATATATATATATATATATATATATATTTAATGTCATAACACAAATCCCAAGACACCTTATAATTTTTTTTGAAGTTTTGAATTTTATTTTATTTATTATTTTATACAGCAGGTTCTTATTAGTCATCCATTTTATACACATCAGTGTATACATGTCAATCCCAATCTCCCAATTCATCCCACCACCACCACCCCACACCACCACTTTCCCCCTTGGTCTCCATATGTTTGTTCTCTACATCTGTGTCTCAATTTCTGCTCTGCAAACCGGTTCATCTGTACCATTTTTCTATGTTCCACATATATGTGTTAATATATGATATTTGTTTTTCTCTTTCTGACTTACTTCACTCTGTATGACAGTCTCTAGATCCATCCATGTCTCTACAAATGACCCAATTTTGTTCCTTTTCATGACTGAGTAATATTCCAGCATATATATGTACCATATCTTCTTTATCCATTCATCTGTCAGTGAGCATTTAGGTTACTTCCATTGTAAATAGTGCTGCAATGAACACTGGGGTGCATGTGTCTTTTTGAATTATGGTTTTCTCTGGATATATGCCCAGTAGTGGGATTGCTGGGTCATATGGTAATTCTATTTTTAGTTTTTTAAGGAACCTCCATACTGTTCTCCATAGTGGTTGTATCAATTTACATTCCCACCAACAGTGCAAGACGGTTCCCTTTTCTCCACACCCTCTCCAGCATTTGATGTTTGTAGATTTTCTGATGATGCCCATTCTAACTGGTATGAGGTGATACCTCATTGCAGTTTTGATTTGCATTTCTCTAATAATTAGTGATGTTGAGCAGCTTTTCATGTGCTTCTTGGCCACCTGTATGTCTTCTTTGGAGAAATATCTATTTAGGTCTTCTGCCCATTTTTGGATTGTGTTGTTTGTTTTTTTAATATTGAGCTGCATGAGCTGTTTACATATTTTGGAGATTAATCCTTTGTTCTTTGATTCATTTGCAAATATTTTCTCTCATTCTGAGGGTTGTCATTTCGTCTTGTTTGTAGTTTCTTTTGCTGTGCAAAAGCTTTTAAGTTTCATTAGGTCCCATTTGTTTATTTTTGTTTTTATTTCCATTACTCTAGGAGGTGGTTCAAAAAAGGTCTTGCTGTGATTTATGTCAAAGAGTGTTCTTCCTATGTTTTCCTCTAAGAGTTTTATAGTGTCTAGACTTACATTTAGGTCATTAGTCCATTTTGAGTTTATTTTTGTGTATGGTGTTAGGGGGTGTTCTAATTTCATTCTTTTACATGTAGCTGTCCAGTTTTCCCAGCACCACTTATTGAAGAGACTGTCTTTTATCCATTGTATATCCTTGCATCCTTTGTCATAGATTAGTTGACCATAGGTGCGTGGGTTTATCTCTGGGCTTTCTATCCTGTTCCACTGATCTATATTTCTGTTTTTGTGCCAGTACCATGTTGTCTTGATTACTGTAGCTTTGTATTGTAGTATGAAGTCAGGGAGTCTGATTCCTCCAGCTCCATTTATTTCCCTCAAGACTGTTTTGGGTATCAGGGGTCTTTTGTGTCTCCACACAAATTTTAAGATTTTTTTGTTTTAGTTCTGTAAAAAATGCCATTGGTAATTTGATGGGGATTGCACTGAATCTGTAGATTGCTCTGGGTAGTATAGTCATATTCACAGTATTGATTCTTCCAATCCAAGAACATGGTATATCTCTCCATCTGTTGTATCATCTTTAATTTATTTCATCAGTTTCTTATAGTTTTCTGCATACAGGTCTTTTGTCTCCCTGGGTAGGTTTAGTCCTAGGTATTTTATTCTTTGTTATTGCAGTGATAAATGGGAGTGTTTCCTTAATTTCTCTTTCAGATTTCTCATCATTAGAGTATAGGAATTCCATAGATTTCTGTGAATTAATTTTGTATCCTGCAACTTTACCAAATTCATTGATTAGCTCTAGTAGCTTTCTGGTGGCATCTTTAGGATTCTCTATGTATAGTATCATGTCATCTGCAAACAGTGACAGTTTTACTTCTTCTTTTCCAATTTAGATTCCTTTTACTTATTTTTCTTCTCTGATTGCCATGGCTAGGACTTCCAAAACTATGTTCAATAATAGTGGCGAGAGTGAACATCCTTGTCTTGTTCCTGATCTTAGAGGAAATGCTTTCAGTTTTTCACCATTGAGAATGATGTTTGCTGTGGGTTTGTCATATATGGTCTTCATTATGTTGAGGTAGGCTCCCCTATGCCCACTTTCTCTAGAGTTTTTATCATAAATGGATTTTGAATTTTGTCAAACTCTTTTTCTGCATCTATTGAGATAATCATATGGTTTTTCTTCTTCAATTTGTTAATATGGTGTATCATCACATTGATTGATTTGCCTATATTGAAGAATCCTTGCATCCCTGGGATAAATCCCACTTGATCATGGTGTATGATCCGTTTAATGTGTTGTTAGATTCTGTTTGCTAGTATTTTGTTGAGTTTTTTTGCATCTATATTCATGAGTGATATTGGTCTGTTATTTTCTTTTTTTGCAGTATCTTTGTCTGGTTTTGGTATCAGGGTGATAGTGGCCTCGTAGAATGAGTTTGGGAGTGTTCCTTCCTCTGCAATTTTTTGGAAGAGTTTGAGAAGGATGGGTCTCAGCTCTTCTCTAAATGTTTGATAGAATTCACCTGTGAAGCCATCTGGTCCTACACTTTTGTTTGTTGGAAGATTTTTGTTTTGTTTGTTTTGTTTTGTTTTGTTTTGTGGTACGCAGGCCTCTCACTGTCGTGGCCTCCCCCGCCGTGGAGCACAGGCTCTGGACGTGCAGGCCCAGCAGCCAGGGCCCATGGGCCCAGCTGCTCCGCAGCACATGGGATCCTCCCAGACCGGTGCACAAACCCACAGCCCCTGCATCGGCAGGCGGACTCCCAACCACTGCACCACCAGGGAAGCCCTGTTGGAAGAATTTTAATCACAGTTTCAATGTCATTACTTGTGATTGGTCGCTTCATATTCTCTATTTCTTCTTGGTTCAGTCTTGGAAGTTTATACCTTTCTAAGAATTTGTCCATTTCTTCCACGTTGTCCATTTTATTTGCATAGAGTTGCTTGTAGTAGTCTCTTAGGATGCTTTGTATTTCTGCACTGTCTGTTGTAACTTCTCCTTTTTCATTTCTAATTTTATTGATTTGAGTCCTCGGCCTCTTTTTCTTGATGAGTCTGGCTAATGGTTTATCAATTTTGTTTATCTTCTCAAAGAACCAGCTTTTAGTTTTATTGATCTTTGCTATTGTTTCTTTTTTTCTATTTCATTTATTTCTGCTCTGATCTTTATGATTTGTTTCCTTCTACTAACTTTGGGTTTTGTTTGTTCTTCTTTCTCTAGTTCCATTAGGAGTAAGGTTAGATTGTTTATTTGAGATGTTTATTGTTTCTTGAGGTAGGATTGTATTGCTATAAACTTCCCTCTTAGAACTGCTTTTCCTGCATCTCATAGGTTTTGGATGTTGTGTTGTCATTGTCATTTTTTTCTATGTATTTTTTTATTTCCTTTTTGATTTCTTCAGTGATCTCCTGGTTATTTAGTAACATATATTTTAGCCTCCATGTGTTTGTGTGTTTTACGTTTTTCTTCCCTGTAATTGATTTCTAATCTCATAGCATTGTGGTCAGAAAAGATGCTTGATGTGATTTCAATTTTCTTAAATTTACTGAGGCTTGATTTATGACTCAAGATGTGACCTATCCTGGAGAATGTTCCATGTGCACTTGAGAAGAGTAATCTGCTGTTTTTGGATGGAATGTGCTATAAATATCAATTAAATCTAACTGGTCTATTGTGTCATTTAAAGCTTGTGTTTCCTTTTTAATTTTCTGTTTGGGTGATCTGTCCATTGGTGTAAGTGAGGTGTTAAGGTCCTACACTATTATTATGTTAATGTTGATTTCCTCTTTTATAGTTTTTAGCAGTTGCCTTATGTATTGAGGTGCTCCTATGTTGGGTGCATATATATTTATAATTGTTATATCTTCTTCTTGGATTGATCCATTGATCATTATGTAGTGTCCTTCCTTATCTCTTGTAACATTCTTTATTTTAAAGTCTATTTTATCTGATATGCATATTGCTACTCCAGCTTTCTTTTGATTTCCATTTGCATGGAATATCTTTTTCCATCCCCTCACTTTCCATCTGTATGTGTCCCTAGGTCTGAAATGGGTCTCCTGTAGACAGCATATATATGGGTCTTGTATTTGTATCCATTCAGTGAGCCTGTGTCTTTTGGTTGGAGCATTTAATCCATTCACGTTTAAGGTAATTATAGATATGTATGTTCCTATTACCATTTTCTCAATTGTAATGGGTTTGTTTTCGTAGGTCTTTTTCTTGTGTTTCCCACTTAGAGGAGCTCCTTTAGTATTTGTTGTTGGTTTGGTGGTGCTGTATTCTCTTAGCTTTTGCTTGTCTGTAAAGCTTTTGATTTCTCCATCGAATCTGACTGTGATCCTTGCCAGGTAGAGTAATCTTGGTTGTAGGTACTTCCCTTTCATCACTTTAAATATGTCATGCCACTCCCTTCTGGCTTGTAGAGTTTCTGCTGTTAACATTATGGGAATTCTCTTGTATGTTATTTGTCGTTTTTCCCTTGCTGCTTTCAATAATTTTCTTTGTCTTTAATTTTTGCCAATTTGATTACTATGTGTCTCGGTGTGTTTCTCCTTGGGTTTATCCTGTATGGAACTCTCTGCACTTCCTGGACTTGGGTGGCTATTTCCTTTCCTATGTTATGGAAGTTTTTGACTATAATCTCTTCAAATATTTTCTCAGGTCCTTTCTCTCTCTCTTACCCTTTTGGGACCCCTATAATGTGAATGTTGTTGCATTTAATGTTGTCCCAGAAGTCTCTTAGGCTGTCTTCATTTCTTTTCATTCTTTTTTCTTTATTCTGCTCTGCAGCAGTGAATTCCACCATCTGTCTTCCAGGTCACTTATCCGTTCTTCTGCCTCAGTTATTCTGCTATTTGCTCCTTATAGTGTATTTTTCATTTCAGTTATTGTATTGTTCATCTCTGTTTGTTTGTTCTTTAATTCTTCTAGGTCTTTATTAAACATTTCTTGCATCTTCTCAATCTTTGCCTCCATGCTTTTTCCGAGGTCCTGGATCATCTTCACTATCATTATTCTGAATTATTTTTCTGGAAGGTTGCCTATCTCCACTTCATTTAGTTGTTTCTCTGGGGTTTTATCTTGTTCCTTCATCTGGTACATAGACCTCTCCCTTTTCATCTTGTCTATGTTTCTGTGAATATGTTTTTTGTTCCACAGGCTGCAGGATTGTAGTTCTTCTTGCTTCTGCTGTCTACCCTCTGGTGGATGAGGCTATCTAAGAGGCTTGTCGGTCACTGTTGTATTGAACAAACAAAACCATTCTAACTTATACTGTCGTGAACAAATACCTAAATCTAAAAACACAAAATCTATATATTACCCCCTTGCCCCTTTCTAAAACAGCTTCAGAACACTTAGCATACTGTCTTTCCCATATTAATTATGTTTAGGGATATGTATGTGTATGTCTACTCAAAATTGTAAAACAAATCATTTTAAATTGAAATTTCAGTTTGACATTAAAATAAAACACTGGAAGAAGAAGTATTTAAAACATCACCTTTGCCTATCATTGAAATATGTAGTATTGAGGCAGGAGATAGACTGGGCCCCAGGATGAGCAGCTGGAATTCATCCCCTGTGGACAGATACTCCAAGATGAAGAGGAAAAGAAGCTAAGCCCTGCCCAGATAAGAGATCACATATTTCTCATTCTTGAGGTCAAGGAGACCTTCCTGACTATACATGTGCAGAAAGGTTCCTTGAAGGTCAACAAGGGAGGGAACATCACCCTCTAGTAGGTGACATCAACCTACCCATAAGCCTCTTCACTAGAATCCATCTTGGCTAAGAGATGCATGTGCACACCAGGGAGGACCCTGAGATAAACCAAATACCCACTCAGAGATAAGCAAAGAAAGATGATTGGCCAAAGGAAACCCAGAAGAAATGCCCCATATAAGTGATTCAAATTAACAGGAGGGTGCAACTCTCTCTGAGTCCACCTATGTGCCTAGTCACATGTAATATTTTCTCCTAATAAATGCTTTAATTGTTTTCACTTTACTTGTTTCACTATTTTCCATCTTTGTGGGAACTCATTTCCACAAGCCAAAGGGCCAGGGCCTTGTCACTGGCCACTGGTCTAGTGACTAGGATTCAGTGCTCTCACTGCTGCAGACTGACTTCAATCTCTGGCTGGGAACTGACATCCTGCTTCAAACTGCTTCAGGCTGAAGCCACTCTGAGATCAGTATCTCTACGAGTCCTGTTATAAGGCCAAGTTTTCATGGTGCTTTCCTTATTCCCAGAGGCTCCCTAAGTTCCATCAACCTACCCAAGCCTGGCCTCATTCTATGCCACAGCACTTATCTTGAATTTCAGTTTACTTGTAAACTTCTCTTCCATAGTACTTGGAATGGATACTTACTGGGGTATCTTCCCAGCCTTCATGCTAATGGCTGGTCTTTTCTACAAGTGCTGCTCTCCATCAAGGGTGAGTCACCATCAGTTAGGCACTTACTTGATGACATCACCCCTGACCATAGCTTATTAACACAGAGATGTTCATCTGTTCCTTGTTGGAACAGTGATAGTTTTTATTCCTAAGGAGTTGGAACTGAAATGGAGGCTTTGATAATGGATGCACCCATACATATAAAGTCAGAATTTTGGGGTGTCACAGTTTCATCATGTGGTATGAAGAACTGAGAGGAGTCTGTAAGGAAAAGATGGAAGCCAACACTGGGAAGAGTAAAGATGAAAAACAGAGTGCAGGAATAGGCTTCTAATTCCCAGTTTCAGCCAGTTTCTGTGGTTTGTCTACTCATGATTTGGGGATCTGAGATACATCCTTTTCTTGCCAACAATATTCCCATTTTGTTAGTGTTGGAAGAGCCAAGGAGGAATTTTGAGAAAACCACACTCTTTGTAGTCCTAAAACATTTTCTGTGACTATAACCACGTCTGGCCTGGCACTACCCAAATAAAATCTGAGTTTTACCATAATGGCCAACAGACATTGATACAGGATCAAAATAACAATCCTTAATACCAAAGTATTTAAGATTTGCAAAAGGAACATCCATACATGGGTAATCATCAAGATAAGTATCAATAGTTAAAAAACAATTTGTTTAATCAAAGTCTCGAGCAGCAGTTTATTAAAGTTATAGATAAAAACTCTGCAAAATCCTTGCACTATCAAAAATACTGCTCACTTTTCAGGTCATTCAAACCCTTTAATTTCATCTTTGAGCACAGTGAGGATTGCCAGATTTAGGAAATAAATATGCAGGACTCAACGTTTAATTTCAGATTACAAATACTAATTTTTAGTGTAAATATGTCCCATACAATATTGGAGACATATATATATATATATATATATATATATATATTAAAAAGTTATTTATTCTTTATCTAAAATTCAAATTTAACTAGGTATCCTGTATTTAATCTGGCAACCCTAAGTACAGTAAGTAATGTGCAATCATAGGCATAGGAGGAAGAACTTTATTCTTTCAATATACATTTTAAGTGGGTAGACTAGTCACCAGGCGGTTAAATCAGCCAAGATGCAAAATGGCAACTTCTATCAAAATGTTCTTTCAGTGAATTGCACTGATGTGCAATGCGTAGATGTGTTACTGTTCTCTTTTGAGGTGCAATTCTTTTTTGTAGGGAGAGTAGGGGAAATGGGAAGACATTATACATGTTAAATTTAGTAAAATTTACTTTTTTATTTCTGGTATTAATAGCAATACAAAAGCCATTATTTTAAAAGTAGACTCATTATTTTGAGAAGCGCGGTAGCATGGTAAAAAGAGAAGAACAGAGATAAAAAGAAAAAAGAAATACAAGATAGGGTGATTTTTTTTTTCCTAGCTGTCTGTTTGCTTGATAAATCCACATTGGATTAACTCCAAAGCAAATTTAATCATTTGGGCAGAAATTGGTAATAGTGGCTGAAAAAAATAGAATTTAACCAGTAAGTAGTCACAACAATTGATACTGTTTCTGATTAAAAAAAAAAAAAAAACTTGGTTATACTGAGATTTATACCATACTCCAAAAGACTTGGTATTGTTTTTTACCCTCTAAAAATTCCTCTCTTCCCCTTCTCCTCCCCACCTTCCACAAAAGAAAATAGCTTACAAGCATAAAATGTGAAAAATAATGTATTCAGGAGGCTTGGCTCAAAAACAGCAGCCAGGAAAGGAAGAAAGTCTATTCTACTGGCTGGGATTTTGGTTTCTTGTTGAAACAGGTAGTGTGGAGTAGTGATGGGTGGAAATGTCGTTTATAAAACTCTTAATAAGAACCACTGCTATAGCAGTTCATCGAGTGTCATTTAGTATGCCAAGTTGTGTTTCAGAGAACACCATTTATCTATCTGAATCCATGTAATAACAAACTATGATACTGAGGAATATTAATTAATTCAAGATAAATAAGATCACCACACTTTGAACTCAAGAATGATGTATATACAACAATAACATCATTCAAATTTGAACATAACATACATCATCACAAACATTCTGCTAATAAGGCATTACATTCTCAGAAATAAGTAAGGATTTTTTTCTAAATTGAGCCTGAAGCTCCATAAAGGAAAATTCCAGCATCATGATTTGCTCTCACTCAGTATGTATGGAAATTCTCCTTGTGGTAGCTCTTGGAAAGATCATCTTTTTTTTTATGATTAGAACAGGGAATACAGGTATCTTGCTGACTAAATTGCTCTTTCTGATGTCTGATGTACCCACCCATTATGTCAGACTCTCCAGTACTAATATGTAGGTCCCTTTAAACCAGTAGGTTACACATCAAACTTCAGGTTTGAAGCTCTGGAAGATTCTCTAGGATCACAGGTTAAAATCTCACCAGGTCCAACGTAACCTTTCATTCTTCCAGAAGGGATAAATCAACCAGCACGTACTTCACTGTGTTAGGGTGTTTCAGATGAGAACTTATAAACTTAGACTCCTTTGCTTTGTAATGACATTAAAGATCTCATGGGGTGTTTGTTCTAAGGTTTGGAGACCGTCCTAAAACCTTGAGTAATTTTTGCTCATACTTGAAGTCTGCACTATGAGAGGCTTGAACATTCTTACATGTTATTAAGGTTTTGTGTACCCTATAAAGTCATAAAAATTAAATTCACTTTTAGCAAGCACTTGCAGAATTAACATTATCTGGAACTAGGGATCATCGTGTACCTGGTGTGATTTGAATATCACTATAGTCCTGTTCTCATCTATTGTGTGTCGCATGAGTTTTATACATCCTTCAGCAAAATAGCATGACAATTTGGCCAATGTCTGTGTTTTTAATAAGCCACAGTCTGTTGGTGTGAAACGCAGTTGTAGAGTCACTGCATATAACACATTTAAAGCCTCTGGTGACTTCTTTTTGTCCAAGTCCCCAAAGACTTTTTGAAGACTTTAATAAAGTCACTATCATGGCCCTGTGTCTGATCGAGTCTGCCTGGATTACCCCCTGCACTGCACTATATTATAAACATTTATCTTTTGATTTCAATTCTTTTCATGACTTTTTTTTTTACTTTATTGCTTTTAAACTGCCATTTCCCCCATTGTTTATGATTAGTTGATCTGTCTTTCTGGCAAACAAATAAACAAGGAGGAAAGTGAAGGAGCAGTCAGTGAATGTGTGAATATGGAAAAAGGAAACAAATTCCCGTAATCAGCATTCAGATGTTGCCTTTGATGACTTGAGTTTAGAGTTCTTTTTAGAAATCTCTGAGTGCTATCTGTAATACTTTGTGTCACACGTTTTTTGCTTCATTTTTTTTTCCTGTTTGATTGAAAGCCACTTAAAGGGTTCATTTTCATCCCATTGTGAAGCCTGATCCTCTGAGATCATTCCATCAGAAAAATGTCCACACACCCGCTCACAAATCTCCATAGGGTGTCCTGGTAAAAACACACAAAGAATTGTGGGAAGGTATAGAAAAGAAACTCATATTTACAACCTACATGAAATTACCTGGCAAAATTTATTTTATAGGTAAAAAAACAAACATCCCATCTCTAAAATATCTGAATAATTCCTCCTGGAAAGTCTTTGACAAATCCCAAATGGAGAAGCTTCTTCCATTCTATTCATTTCCTCTCATACATTTGCAGCCCCGTGGAAACACCTCCTCTTTCCCTTCACATATCATCATAATTAATTCCATAAGCTTCTTCCAGCTTGAGAATTTAATTTTTATTTTAATAGAAGTTAATAGCTTTGTAATAGAGCAAATGCAGGGTGTAGTTCCTATGAATGGAGATGCCACATTTTTATGTACCAAAATGAATCTCCCGTTTCTGTGTTTAGTATGACCTATGTTCTCTCTCAGAAGTTTTAATGTCATCTCATTCATCACTCAGCTTGCTTAGTCTCCTTTGTCTATCTTGTTCATTTTTTCCCCAAATCACTTGCTGATAGAGCTTAATTATTTCTATAGTGTTAGCCCTGCTTTAGGTTTATATTTTCTTTGAAAAATAGTCTCATTGAGATGGTTAAATAATATATTGTTGTGATTTCATTTAAATGTTGGGTTCTAAGTAAATATAGTGCATTGTAGCATTTTAGAGCTCTATCATATGAATAAACATCAAACACATACACACACACACACACACACACACACACACACACACATACACACACTTCATCCTAAATCAATGTCAAGCATACAGCCAACAAATATTTGTTGAATAAATGAAATTACATATTAACCAGTTCAGAGGCATTTCTACATATGTATTAACATATTTGAATTTTTATAATCAAAAAAATGTTTGTCATCAGTTTGATGAGTTAAAACAATACATGATAAAATTCCAGTTACCTAATTCTCAATGACTAGAGCATTTTGTGCCTTTCAATTCAGTCTCTTGAAGTTCACAGTAGCTTCAAGGTGAACTCTCTCTTCCATTAAAAAATACCATTTATATGTTCATTTAACAAATAGATGTTAAGAGCTGCATGATATAAAACCTTGCAATGCACAAAAAAATTATGTACATTTTTTTAAATTAATAATTCTATAATAATTGAGTAGTGGAGAGATCAGATTTGAAGGACTCTGAATGAATATAAAGCCTTAAGGCTTTGTTTAAAAGAAAACTAAAGCAGATAATTTCAGTGTCCTGTCCATAAACTCCTGTAATCTACTGTTTCTGTGTCTCTGGGATTCATTTCCAACTGTGAGAACATGCTATTCTTTGCCTGATGGCTTTCTTGGGCCATTGGTGCCTCCTCTGTGTGTGTGTGTGTGTGTGTGTGTGTGTGTGTGTGTGTGTGCGTGTATGTATGGTGTAGGAAAGGTGCAGGACAGAAGTGCCAGGGGATTAATGAGCCATGAACAATTCTGGAAGCCCAAGCCATACTCACCAATGACTGAAGGGCACTGGAGGAAAATTGAGGCAGTAGATGACTATCCGTGCTGGCTCAAACTTTATGCAGGATAAGTCTGAGACACATACCCCACACTGCACTATAGTTGCCCAGTGGGATTAAGCTTTCCAGGGGTAACACCTTTGATTGGCTTCTCTCCCTCCTCTGTATTACTTTTTCACTCCTCTCTAGTGTTTCCTGGTATCGCTCAAACAAATAAACTACTTGAACTTGAATCCTAGTCTCAGGATCTGCTTCTGAAGGGTAAATGAAGGCAGCTGATACTGAAAGTAGTCCTAGGAAGCCAGTTCTTTTTTTTTTTTTCTTTTTTTTTATGGGAAGGCAGTTCTTAGAATGTGATTCTGGAATTGGATCCTTCACTGGCTGTGTGAGATAAGGACATCATTGCCATTAATGAGTGGAGTGATGTTTATGCCTGGCATGTTATAGCACAGAAATATTAGACTCCCACCTGTGGTGGGATGAGATTCAGATAGAAGGGAATGCTCTGTTTAGTGCATTTTAGAGACATAGTGAAAATGACAATTATAAAAACTCTGGAGGAGTTGGTTTTTGTTACCTGCCATAAGAGCTTGGAAGGAAGTAAATGATAAGCTCAGATAAGCCAGCTATCAACCTAAAGCATGGTATGAAATCCAAAAATGTATGTCTGCATTTAAAGACACCCAAATTCTTGTTGTTGCAGGAGAGACTCTTCTGAAAATCATGACCGTGATTTGATTAGCAGAGTAGTAGAATTAAAAAAAAAAAAGAAAAAAGAAAACCCAACCAAGCAACCAACCAGACAAAAAAACAAAGCCCCAGCAAGCTTCCTGTGTTTGGCTAGGGTGCTGGAAAGGACCCTAAAGCCTCAATGGAGACATCTGGGTCAACACAGATGAAAATGTGTTGACACGCATGCCTTACTTGCTAACAGAGAGCAGCTTCCCCTCACTTGGAGGTCACATAGAGGTTGCATTTGAGACTATTGCCTCATAGGATCATGCTTGACTTCCTCAAGATCTGTGCCCTGCTGCCTTCACTGCATTCAGACCAGTAACTAAAGACAAGTTTCAGCATAGCCCCATTGGGAAATACTATCTGTATTATGGGAAGAAGTGTGTTATTCAATAAAAGAGCTAAAGGATCTGGCCAATATGTTGCAAATGGCACTGTAATATGCTTGAAAATGGACCCTGAGATTCTGGACTAGGAATGGAGAGTGAAGTATAAGTCTGGATGAGAGATATTTATTGATATAAGGACACTGTCCTGTGACACAGGATTTAATGTCTTGGCCAGGACACCTGGGATTGGGGGGTGGGGTTGGTGCTAACATGAAGCTTAGATAAAAATGATGGCCTACAGTAACAGAGGTGAATATACCTGGCTGCCTTGACCAGTATCGAGGAAGGATTTAAAAGGCTCTGAGAGATGCAGTGTGAAATAATGGATTTATTGTATTAGACCTGAGAACACACCTGCTACGTATATTCCCTGGAAAGTCCCAGACTACACTCCCTTCACTAAGGCAATAAGAAATATGCAAGTGAGGGGGCATCCACTTGGCTGAGAATCTCAGTAGTAGCGGTCTTATAAAGGCAAGAGTGGACTATAAGAGGTGCTGCTATGGGTTCTCTAAAATCAGTGGGGATAGTGGGATTCCGGAACAGCAGAAACCAGGTAAATCATTTAGCCATCAGAGGCATGGGAAGTGTAAGTTAAAGGAAAAAATGGCTGCAAAAGCATCCTACCGGCTTTTAAACATAGAACAGGGTCCACTGCATAATTTTTAGGGCCCAGTGTAATGTGAAAATTCTGGCTCCCTGTTCAAAATTATTAAAGTTTTTAAGTGGCAACAGGAGAGTATTTAAACCAATATGGAACCTTTCTGAGCATGGGTCCCTCTTCCATTGCACATCCACGAAGCCAGCCCTGATACAGGGATCTATGGTAATGATAATAGGCCACAGTGTTCCTAGGGCTAACACAGATGGGAAGTCAACAAAGATACTGTTTGACTTACGTAAACAAAAATATAGCAAGAATAGGTAAGATAAGGCTGGTATTAACTGCCACAATGAAAAAATCATAATCCCTCACTAAACAGACTTGAGTCAATTCTCAGACCAAGAACACTCAGCTCCAGGTCCTGCAGAGCCAAGACTCTGCAAAGCCACAGGCTAAGTGGAGACTGACTGATAACTCAGGTTGGAGTCCTGACACTTTGAATTTGGAGCCTTGGAAGTGGGTGAGGGTGATTAAAATACCAGGACAAATTGTGTGGAAGGAGAAGAGACTATAATTAGTGATGGTGCAAGGAGTCTGCTGTCTGTGGATGGTGGTTTCTGACGCATCTCAAGATTAATTTATGTCCCATTATGAATCGACTTGGAAAGCCACTTTTGAATCATCACCATTTTGTAAACTCTGCAACTGAGGCCTCATATTGCTTAACTAATAAGTGAAGAATGGATGGCACATCCTTCTGATTTCTTGTATAGTTTTACAAGTTGATGGAGGGAAATGAGGTCCACCCTCTCTCTCCCCATCTAAATGAGCCCCAGGACAAATGACTGAGAGTCCCTTCTTGGTCTAGCTCCTGCCTCCCTTTCCAGTCTTTCTTTGTACGTATGCTTTACCTACCACTCATACGCAGTACAGCAGCAATACTGAATGTCTTCCATCCTTGTGTTACTCCTTCTCTCTTCTCCTGATCTTCCAGACATGCCATTCCTTCCTTTTGGAATACTCCTTCTCTCTGTCCACTCCACTTCCCGTTTCCACCTACTGCTTAGCCAATACTCACTGCTTAGTTCTCAAATTGAAAGCTTATATCCACAGGCTAGCTTAGATTAATTTAGGTCTTATCCACCACTTTATCCCAGGCTCACGTGCTTGACTCGTACTTATTTTCGATAAAAGATAATAAATGTTTTGTATTTTTTCTTCCATTTGAATAGATTTAATTCCAAATTTCATTTTAAACATCTTTTATTTCATCCTTTATAGAAGCTATTTTGAGAAATTATTTTGGGAAATAAAAGGAATCTTAGTACCACCTTTGGTTTACTAAAGATCTTTATCTTCCAACTATCATAATTCTTTGTTCATTTTTTCTGCCTAAATTAAAAATAGGCCTTAAATGCAGAAAAGGCAAAGCATCATAGGAAAGCTTAACTTCTTATTTCTTTACAAGATTTTATTGACTAGTAATATTTATAATTCTTATGGAACTGTTACTTATTAACCACTTGTAACTCCATAAGCCCATCTCATTTGTTCCAAAGGAAGAAAAAGGGGCTGAGGAAAAATCTGGAAGATGAATTTTCTTTCCAGTATATTTCTTGAAAATATTACAAACCACTGGGGTTGGGAACTAAAATCTCTAGCTCTGTGTTTCGACTTAATATCAGAATCTTCCCTTTAGCCTATTAACTCAGTGTAATTAGTCAAGACAGCAGGAGTTTAGGATGAAGAAAGTTTGTGTGTATGTGTTTGTGTGTGTGTGTGTGTGTGTGTGTGTGTGTGTGTGTGTGTGTGATTTTCGAATGTGTGTGCACAAGTGTTTTCTATGTGCACTTTTCTTGTGATAGTGGATTTGGGACATACATGCATTTTTGGTAATACAGAGAGGTATAAAAGATTTCTACTGAGGGGATGTCTTTGCATTTTTTTCTGCATTACTAGTACCCTCCAGCAGTAATTTCTAAATTGTGCCTTCTTCTGAACGTGATGGCTAGGAATGCCCCTGTTTGGAGATCATTATACAAGCCTCCGTATGATGCTTACTCATCTGGAAAATGGAGAAAAACTGGATAACAAATGTGACCAAAAAAAAAAAAATCACTCAAAGTAAAAATTTAAATTAAAGTGGCCAGCCATTCCCAGGGTTCACCACAGACAAGGAATCATATGCGAAGGATATTCACCCTTATGCTCTGGTTACTGGCTTAAGTGAATTTGGGCAATTCACTTAACCTCTCCATGCCCCCATTTCCTTCTTCTGGCATCCTATGACACTGGTAGTGAATTTCCTTGCAGTAATGTGACAATTACCCGATTAGTGACTATTAAACCCTGTGAAGATAGAATGCCAGGAAATGCTTAATAAAATGATAAATAAGGAAAAAATGGACAGTAAAGGGCCTGTAGCCACAGCTGGAAAAATTATTAAAGGTTACTTTGAGAGGAACAATGAGAGATGTTTCCTAACACTGTCTAATTGCTGACTGCCTGATCTTATAACTCAGAGCTTGGCCTAAGCTTTTATGGTGCGTGACAACTGGGTCTTCCACACCTGCTTCGTGGAGAGGCTGCCACCCTAGCCAAGTTCCCAATCACAGCAGCATCTGAACTTTCCCCCTGAGACTCACTTTCATTTCATAGACACCTCTTGTTAAAAAAACTAGACTTTTTTTTTTTTTTGGCAAAGACAGAACACTAAATCATTTCTTTCCCCTCCAGAGCAAACTTCCCTTCTTTTCTCTCTAGAATGGTTTTACTTCTGTCGTTCCCTGTAGTTCAAAGGCAGAAATAGAAAATAATGGGATTTGGTTGAAGGGTTATAATCCTAAGAATTCCAAAACTTTTCATCCAAGGGCCATTTCTAAAGAGAGCTTTTATCCATTTGTAATTTCAGCTGAGAGCTATTCAGCCTGACTCAGGAGGCACCACATAAAGGCTTTAATATTCACTGGTCTGCCACTGTCCCTTTGCAAGGGCAGAGACAGAGCCTCTGTGTGGTGCTTCTCAGCCTATTTGTGAGAGCATTCATTTGAGAGAGGAAGAGCCTGGAGCTAAACTGGGAGGAATTGAAGGCTGTTTCCTTGACCAAATCTACTGTCAGAGTAGGGACTTCCCCATCTCTACCCACTGAAGGAGGCCTTAACATTTATTACTAGTCAGGCTCAGCTAGGAAGGTATATTATTGAAGTAGGCTTATTTTCATTTAGGAAGGCAGCATGACAATAAGGAAGAGGAGATGGTGCTTTGTGACCCAAATGTCAGAAGGGATGTGAGCACACAATACATACACACATATGCATACACACATATACATACACACACACACACACACACACACACACACATACTCATGCTTCACCACCTCATCTTTTCCGGTTTCAAGGAAACAATGAGATGAATCTCTTTTCTACGGAAGAACCTGAATGTGTCTACAGAGGTTGGACATGTGCTCTTGTCTATAGTCCATACCTCTGCCTTCCTGGCTATAACCTGGAGCCTGCCAACCATTATTCAGAATGAATAGGGAAGCTCTGAGCATCTTTTCCCATTAGAGTAGGAAAATAATATAGAACAGTAACTTTTAGAAATACCCCTGTAGTATCTAATGATTGCCTTAGGAGGGGATAAGAATAATTTATTTCCGTGCAGTCCCAAGCCCTTAGGATTGAGCAATGAGGCCTCCCCAAGTACTTAGAGAACAGGGAAATAAGGTTGCCCTGTGAGAATTAAATGACTTGAAAACAACGCTTAGCAAAATGTTTTCTAGTTCCATGGGAACATACTAGAATATCACTTCATTAGTGAAATGGTCACATCTGCAGTCAGCATACATCATGTAAAAGAGCAGCCACGTAGCAAGTTGTCTTCAGAGGATCCAGCTGCCTGCAAAATCCAGGGGCCAGAAAGAGAGACCAGGAGGTCATGAGTTCCTGATCACCAAACCTCATAAAGTCTGGATGAACCATCCTCAAGACCTTTGGCCACATTCTGTTCTAATTGTGCAGTTACTAAGCAGCCCATTGATTTAATACTTCATCTTACCCGATACTTACATATGGAAAAAAACTCCTGAGTAGGAGACATAAACACCTTATTCACCAGAGAGAAATATTCCCTATTTACAAATTAATTGCTTGGCTATCTAGTTCACCTATTAGTTTCAAATTAGTTCTGATAAGTTTGTCTCTAAGAGTCTAATTATTTATGTGTTTACTTTTAAAATTTGGGTTTCATGCCTGTAAGACCAAGAACCATGGTGAATTCACTAAGGTAATGCCACCCAGGGAGGAATCTTGGAGGTCAGCCACTGCGTCCTGGTGATTGTTCCTACATGAATGTTTTCTCCCATTTAAATTTCAATAATTCTTAGTTTATACAGGTATGGTAAAGAATCTCTAGAAATTGAAATAATTATCATGTTTCCCTAACATATGAAGCTGATATTGTTGTTTATAAAATTGAGTCTTTTCCTCTGGAATGCACATTTTTTTCATTTAGGAATCTGGTTCCTAGCAATGTGCAGACTGATAACACCTGGTAATTCCCATAGTTAAAGGGCATGAGGAAAAACCAACTCCATTTTAACCAAGTTTGAGTGATTAGGACATAAAGCAGGAATTGATTTGTTCTAAATTCTTTCCTATCAAAACACACTCCCTTCAAGTATCCATTCAATATTATTTTCCAAATTCCCACTATGTGCCGGCCATTTGCTGGTCTTTGAAGATACACTGGTGAACAAGGCAAACCCTCACAGAATTTGTGGTTCAGTAGAAGAGGTAAACATTAGGACAAACATTCCCAAGACAATCCATTGATAGGGACTGCAAGGGTGTTAAGTTCCAGGAAGAACACAAACAACATATAGCATTGAATGTAGTGGGGTTTATCAAGAATAGATTCTCTGATGAAGTAGCATTTAGGCTTGGCCTTAAAGGGTAAGTAGGAACCCATCAGGGGATGACATTGAGGAAGAGCAACCAAACATAGAAAAAAAGAATGAACAGAAATCTTGACGTCAAAAGGAAATTAGTATGTTCCACGAACTTGAAGGATGCCAGAGTAGCTGAAAATGAGAACTGTGAGGTGAGAATGAAGGTTTAATGCAATCTGCCTGCATAGCATCCCAGTTCCCATTGTGGATTTTATTTATTCTTTTAGCAACTACCCATTGAGGGCCTACTTTGAACCAAGAACTAACTGTTCCAGGTATTCGCCATATATCAGGGTACAATCTCCTTGGGAGGGAGGCAAACAATAAACACATTTCTAGTATGTCAAAGGTGGTTAATATTGTGAAGAATAATAAAACAGACAAGGGAAACGGAAGCATGAGGGTTGAAGTTTGAGGACTATTTACATAGGGTTTTGAGGGATGGCCTAACTGATAAGTTGGTGTTTGAGCAGGCGAGTGCCATGATTTAATTCCCATTTAAACAGCTCACTCTGGTTTTTGTGTTGAGCAAGATGATGAGGTGTGGGGTGGGGGAGGGAAGGGACACGGCAAGAAAACCACTTAGGAAGCTATTATCTTCAACTTGAAAGTAATGGGGAATAATTAAAGAGTTTTAAGTCAGGGAGTTATACTTTGTTAAAATATCATGATACATATTCTAATTATAAACCTCAGTTTAACAATTAATTAAAAATACAAATACCTTAGTAAATTTAAGTACTGTCCTATCTTAAACTAATATATTAATTAATTACTGCTAAATTTCACTTTGATTTTTCTATTTACCTTTTTTTTTTTTTTTAGTTTCCTCTAACTTGCAGTCATTTGTCCTGGATGCATTTTCCAACTCTTTTCTGGTGTTGGCATAAACTGGACTAATTCTAGCTCTAATAGCCCTACTAAGAAAACATTTGGTCTGCTTTCTTCCAGTCTCAATAAATCCCTTGGATCCCTAAGGCTTCCTTGTGTAACAGATAACTGCTGCACTGGAGTACAAGAAAAATCCAACTCATCAATACTGTCAAGAATTCTAATATCACTCATTCTGGGATTTCTTGCTCCCTCTGCTGGATTGTACAAAATTCCCAGAGTCATGGTGCTGCCAGAGAATGGAGAAATTCCCCTTCCATTCTCTCTGCAAGTTGTGTGGCTCCTTCCTGAGCTCCCACGGGCAGTTTGAATGGAGATGACACCATTGATGGCATTTAGTTGCTCAACGGCAAACTCACACATGGGAACACAGCTCAGCAACCAAAGCTTTGGCCCTTTAGTGTTGGTTGCTGCTGCCCTCGCATCTAATATCCTGCTAATTCACTGCTGCTGTGTGCAAGAGAATTTTTAGCTATGGACTCTCTCAGAAACTGGCAAATTGTAGTCTTCATCTCCAGAGAACCCACAGTCCAGTCTTCCAGGTGTCAGATTCAGATTCTCAGAAACTAAACATCTGGAAAGTCATGTGAATACCTCTGGAATTAGATACCCCTCGACTAACCAGACCACAGCATCTGGCCTGTTCTCAAAGACAAGTATAATAATGACTCTGTATATGTGTAGAACTCCTTTCGTTTCAGTTTTCTACTAAACTAGCTAATAAGCTTTGCAAAGGATATGGACAGCATATACATGGACACTCTCCATACCCTCCAGTGACATCTAAACTGCGCACAGTGGTTTGCCTGAAATCTGGTGGTCAGCGCAGCCCACACTAAGTGAAGATTCAGCTAGGTTCAAGGATTCAGGACTTGAGCTAACTGCCTCTCTTACCACAAGGCAGGCAAAGAAGACATGTCAAGACCTAAATATCTCTTTAGTACCATAATAAGGAAATTCTTGTCCTGTATTTACTTCTGTGTTCTCTTTCTTAAAGAGTAGTCAAATTTACAAAATAGTCCTGGCCCCATCTCCCAACCCCTTCCTTCTCCAACTGCTAACAAAGAAGGAAGAGCATTCTGAAACAGAAGGGAAAATAAACCCCACACACAAATTAATATCTCCATAATTTACCATGTATCATTAGTATAAGTATAAAATGATTTCTGGTTCATGACATCTCTTTCCTTCCTTCTTCCCTTCCAGCTAATATGAAAGAACAGAGGCTATTTTACCCACCATACATTCCTGAAGATTTTAAGTTGCCTGGTGTACTAGGTCTGTGAGGTACCCTCTCAATTCTCATTTCCAGTTGAGACAAAGCTTTTCTCGGCAATTCTTTATATTCTTTCCACCACCAACTCTTCTGATTAACATCTAATCTCATAAATTTATTTTTATACATAATTTTGTTGATTGCCAACCATTTTAGATCTGGGTCACCATAAAATACTGATGAAAGTTTATGCCTTTTAATTTTCAGGACATAAATTGTTAAACATTTCGGTTGATGTATTTTTAGAAAAGAATGTGCAAAGACCTTTTCTCAGAAACCAACAAAGTCCCTTCAGTCCACTCAGGAAAAGGAACTATAGGCTACACTAAGTGGAGGATGATAAAGAAGATATCATTTGAGAGGGAGTGGGGAGGGCTTCATTCATGAGATGATTACATTTCAAATATCTACCACTAATACTAGTTATAACTGTAGCTTCAACTTCTAGTCAGCCTCTGTCTTAGTGGGGCTTCTTAGTTTTTGTAAGCAAATATCAAGCTTCCCTCAGTTTGACTGACTCTTATAGGTATGGCTCTGCTGTCCATTAGTTTAAAAATATCTACACTCCAAGTATTGGTTCTATTTGATGCTCTATATTTATACTTGATTGTGAAAACTATTTGTGATGGATTAGCTGAACAATAGGAAATCTTTCTTTACTCTGTTCTAATTTTATCCTTGGATCATTTGGGACTGCTGTTGAACTGCTACTATGAAACTGCGCCTTAGTATCATGGCAGTTTGAAGAACTGGCATTGAAGGATGTTTATGAGTAAATATCTTCACCCTACATTAATTGTAAGGAGATTGTTGAGGGCAGCTTTTCCCTTATCACACACTCTCCTTTTATGAGGCTCTATCAGGCACATTTTTATTGTCAGGTTTCAATAAGAAAAAAGATTGCCTCTCCGTTGTTCTTTTTTTTTTTAAACAAACTCTAACTGAATTTTTATGACATGCTGAACACTGACAGGTATAAGCATACATTGATGAACACAAAGAGATGTGGTCCCTAAACTCAAGGAACTTAGAGTTTAATAAATGAGACAGGTGTGAAATATACTAACCTATAAAAAATGTTGAAATGAAGCTGTAACGTGTTCTGTGAAGAACACAATTGTGCCATTTTCAGGGCACGGAATAAGGACTTGACCCATTTGTGAGGTCAGAGAAGAAATGAAAGGGGAGATGGGAAGTCATTGAAGATTTTCAGCATGTTGGAAAAGCTTGATATGACTAAATTTATGTTCTGAAAAGAACACACAGGTGCAGTGTGTTTCCCTTTTGGAACAGGTTCCTAGGAAGCACAGACCAAATTTCCAGCCCATTTGTCCCCAAGTCTGTAACACATGATGACATTGGTTTCAGTCACTAACTTTATCCCTGACTCAATATTACTCTTCCTTCTCTTGATTTCCCTTTATCTTATTTTTCTTTTTTAGCAAATTTTATTTTATTTTTCTGTACATATTTATAATTCATATAATTTTGGGGGGGAATATAGAGGTAAGATACTAATAATAAACAAATGAAAGAGAATATGTTCTAGTTCTGAAAACGTTGACAATGGATTTGAAGAATTAGTGAAAGAGTATGGAAGAAATGGCTCTGAAAAATACAAAAGACAGATAAGAGAATAGGACTTGATAGATCATTTCACAGATAAGAGAATGTAATTTTTAAGCAAAGTTGATTTGAACCAGTCAGCAGCCTTGGGATCTCAAGCAAACCCTGTGTCTTTTTCAATATAGATACACTTTTATCTCTTTCTCTTTTGTTTTCTGTTAATCTTGGGTCTCTTGTTCTTTTACTTTCTAAATTGCTTGCTGTTAGGCAATAAACTCAGCAAAGAAAGAGAACTTGCTTTTATTTATTTATTTTTCTTTAACGCTTCCCCCTACCCACACCCCTCTTAGCATTCAAAAGTATTCATTCTTTCTCATAGTTTACATTTGTTATTGGTAGGGTTGGTCTCTGGGTTTCCAAGCATTGGCATGTAAAATTGACAATTGCAATTAGTATTTCTTCTCTGTTTTCCCTCTACTCCCCTCCCTTTCAATAGTTAAGAGAAAAAAGAGTATCTTTTGGCTGTGAAAGAGCCAATGTTCCTATATAAAATGCTGATGAACCCTGCCACCAGCTTACACAAAAAATGAGTAGAGGGGCTTTCCTGGTGGTGCAGTGGTTGAGAGTCCGCCTGCCGATGCAGGGGACGCGGGTTCGTGCCCCGGTCCGGGAATATCCCACATGCCGCGGAGCGGCTGGGAGCGTGGGCCATGGTCGCTGAGCCTGCGTGTCCGGAGCCTGTGCTCTGCAACGGGAGAGGCCACAACAGTGAGAGGCCCGCATACTGCAAAAAAAAAAAAAAAAAAAGAGTAGAAAAGAAAAGAGAGGATCCATATTACATGGTTTTTAAAAAATTTTCTGATCATATTTTTATTTCATCCCAATGTTTTGGGGGTAAAACAGTAACATATAAGCATATAGGCAAATTTTCCTTTCATTAGTTAACCTGTTATAGCTATCAGGCCTAATGAGGTCATCTTCGAAAAAACAAATGAAAGGATCACTGCAGAGGCTGCGGGTGAGGTAAAATGATGCTGGGTCTCAGGAGCTGGAGGTTAACCTGCAGGCCAGTGAGAAACACTGAGCACCAGGGGAAAGTGGATGGAGAGAATTTAGGGTCTTTATGGAAGGTTTTCTTTTTTCCCCTGTGAAAGCAACTTTAACCTTGTAAAAGATCTACTTTTGTCTCGTTAACCTGGCTTTGAAGTAGAATGACCCTGAGAGGGAAACAATAGCAGCAGCGAAGCATAAAGGGTAAAAACTCTAGGAGGCTTTTCACCATCTTCAGGGTCTCGTTTGGGGCAATAGCAAAGTATATCCACTAAGAAAAAGGCATCAAGATCAGTAAAACTTGTTCCTGCTCTCTCCTCTTTTCAAGATTGAGCTCTGTGTTCACTTACTCTTTATGAGGGAACTTTCTGTCGCCCTGCTTCAGCTGGAAGGCATTTTTCTTTTTCTTCACTCTTGGCCATTTCCTTCTTTTTCCTTCCTTTTCTTGCTTCCTTTCCCTCATTTTCTCTCTTTATTTTAAAGCTGCTTTAAGAGCCTACCACCTGGCAGCAGCATGGAAAGCCGTCAGGTGAGCTACTTGAGGGCCACAGGGTGGAGACTGCACCTAGTCTGCAGGGCTCTGTAGGGACACTTTGGAAAAGCTTTCGCCTGCAGACCTGGAGCAGAAGCAGGCAGGTGTTCCTGCTGCACTCGATACAGCCTCATTAATAGTTAGAAATCCTCGGTTGAGGTTTAAAAATCTGATATTTAGTTACGTGAACACATACTCTGGACTAGAATTTATCATGATTATTGGATTTAATTTGGGAGATAGATGTATAATATTTGGACTTTTTATATTACAGTTATAATTTTTATTGACCTATAGACATATATGTGGATTGTGTGTGTAGAGATCTATCTATCGTCTGTCTATCTATCTATCTATTTATATCAGGCAACTAGAGCAAGAAGAATATCAGAGCCAATGCCCCTGAAGGACTCACCTGGCCTCCTTTCTAACACTCCTCCTCCTCCAGGTGTAGCCACTGTCCCAACTCAGAACACTAGGAATTTGTTTGCCTGTTGTTTTGTTTTGTTTTGTTTTGTTTTTTGCGATATGCAGGCCTCTCACTGCTGTGGCCTCTCCCGCTGCGGAGCACAGGCTCCAGACGCGCAGGCTCAGCGGCCATGGCTCACGCGCTCAGCCGCTCCGTGGCATGTGGGATCCTCCCAGACCGGGGCACGAACCTGTGTCCCCTGCATCGGCAGGCGGACTCTCAACCACTGCGCCACCAGGGAAGCCCTGTTTGCCTGTTTTATGTTCTTATATCAATGCCTGGCTCCTGGTGCTCAGCAACAGGTTTGTGAGATTCGTACATACTGTTGTGGCAGCTGTAGATTGTCCATTCTCATAGTGTGTCACAGTGACTCTCAAAACGTGTCCCCAGAGCATCAGTGTCAGCATCATAGAAACGAATTAGAAATGCAAATTTCTGAGCAAATTCTTGAACGCCCACTTTGACCTGCTGAATGATAAATTTTGGGGGTGGGGCACTGCCTTCTGTGATTTAACAAACCCTCCAGATGATTCTGACTCCCACTAATTTTCAGAAACACTGCTATATAGTATTCCATTCTCTGAATATATTGTGATACATTTATCATTCTACTGCTGATGGACATTTGGGCTGTTTCCGGTGTAAAGTTATTATGAAGATGTATGAATTTTCCAGTACATGCCTTTTGGTGATCATGAAAATGCACTTATTGTATGTGTATACCTAGGAGTATAATTTCTGGGTTATAGGATATGCCTTTGTTCAGTTTTAGTACATATTATCATACAGTTAATCTCAATGGTTACACTAATTTACATTCCTCAGCTGTATACAAAAGTTGCAGTTTTTTAATATAGTCACCAAAACCATATTTGGTATTCATTTTATTTTTATCCACCATTCTGATGGCGGATAGTGTATCTCATTGATGTTTTTGTTTGTTTGTTTGTTTGTTTGTTTTGTGGTACGCGGGCCTCTCGCTGTTGTGGCCTCTCCTGTTGTGGAGCACAGGCTCTGGATGTGCAGGCTCAGCGGCCATGGCCCACGGGCCCAGCCGCTCCGTGGCATGTGGGATCTTCCCGGACCGGGTCACGAACCCGCGTCCCCTGCAGACTCTCAACCACTGTGCCACCAGGGAAGCCCCTCATTGATGTTTTAATATGCATTTCTCTAATGACTAGTGATACTGAGCACTTTGTCATATACTCATTAGCCATTTGTACATCTTCCTTATTGAAGTATACACTCAAATCTTTTCCCATTTTCCTATTAAGCTGTCTATTTTTATCTCATTTTTAGATACAAGTCTTTGTCAGATAGATGCACTGCAAATATCTTTTTCTGCTTTGTAGGATGCAAGGCAAATATGGTTTTGATAACAAATATTCCCAAAGATAAGTATAGACGAAAAGGCTACCTTATAACTTAAATAGTTTTTCAACATACTTTCTATTTCCTGATTATCCACTAACTTTCTCTTTTAAGGAAACATTATTGCATGGAGTAGCAGAGCTTTGTTGCATTATGGACACAGCCGACTAGATGCTGATAAAACCAGACAAAAGTTTATAAGGAATATTTGGGGCAGGTCAGTCTCTCCCAGAAAACTCTAAATACTCTAAGGCTTAAGCATGTGCATCCACATTTTTTCTGTATCTTATAATCACTGTCCCATTTTCTTTTAAATATGGTTCCTAGGTGACTGGCAAGTAGCCCAGTCATAGACCATGGATGATAAAGGAGGCATAACAAATCTGTGGGGAGAGGAAAAGGTTATTCAATAAACAGAGCTGGGCAACTGGTTGGTTATTTGGATAAAAATCCATTCAGATTTTGGTCTCAACCCATTTATGAAAATATGTTCCAAGTGGAACAAAAAATTAAATGTAAAAATTCTAACCATGAAGAACTAGAAGATAATATTTGTGATTTTTTTTTATTATTTCTTAATGTGAAAGGAAATACCAAAGGGAAAGATACATAGAGATAACTATATGACAATTTGAAACTTTTGAACTTCTAAATCCAAACTGAATTAACAGGAAAAGCAAACTGAACAAATTATTTTCAAGAACTATGACACAGAGTTCATACTCTTAATCTTAAATTCTTAGTATATAAGGATCCTGAACAGTTAGGAAAAACATTATGGACCCAGTAGAAAATGTACAAAAAATAAGAAAAGTTTATTTAAAAGACATGAAATTCAACTAGCTTTTAAGTTAACAGTTGTTTAAAAAATAAACATTTTTTTAAAAAGGAAGGGAAGAAAAAGTCCAAACACACATAGACAAAGAAATAAAAATTAACCTTTTTAAAAATAGCATTTCCCATATTGCAGAGAGTTTATGCTCAAGTGTAGTTTGAATTAAGAAAGAAAAACTCTCATGGAGAAGCAAAAATAATTTCTATTGTAACAAGAAGAGGAGAGAAAAGAGAAGAGAGAAAAGAGAGGTGATTCTGCAATTGCTAGGGCGTAGTGAAAAAGAAAGGAATCTTTAGACAGGCTGCTGGCAGCCCTGAGAGGGTGGCCGTTTAGGCTATCAAAATAAAACAACAATAATTTTTAAAAAATAAGAGGAAATAAAATAGCAAATAATTTGAAGAGGATCAGAGATGATGGTGTCATTAATTAGAATTGAAGAATATAGAGCAGTTCACATTTTTACAGGGAGGAAAAAATTTATTTGTTGTGTTCAAAATGATCCAGGCACTGTGGTTAGTGCTAGATCGACAAAGATGAATGCAGCTCACCCCTCTGCCTTCAAGGAGCTTAGACAGGTTACATGATAATTTGAATAAAATATTGTTGAAGCTGTTACAGTGTTGGCAACTTGAATAGGATTTTATTAAATTTGCCTGGGGAGGCTTCTCTGATGGCACAGTGGTTAAGAATCCGCCTGCCAATGCGGGGGACACGGGTTCAAGCCCCGGGCCGGGAAGATCCTACATGACGCGGAGCAACTAAGCCCATGTGCCACAACTACTGAGCCTGTGCTCTAGAGCCCGCGAGACACAACTACTGAAGACTGCACGCCTAGAGCCCAGGCTCCACAACAGCAGAAGCCACTGCAATGAGAAACCTGCGCACCACAATGAAGAGTAGCCCCACTCACCGCAACTAGAGAAAGCCCACGTGCAGCAGCAAAGACCCAGTGCAGCCAAAAATAAATAAATAAATATATTTATTAAAAAAAAAAAAATTTGCCTGGGGCACTTCAACCCAGCACCCTTGAAAACACAAGCTACTTCTGCTGCATGTGTGTGTGTGTGTGTGTGTGTGTGTGTGTGTGTGTCTGTGTGCTTTAGTTCAACCTAAAACTGACGTTTATGATGCCGACCCTGATTCATAATAAGTGGCAAAACTCAGTTAGTATATTCTGTTAAAGATGACGGGGAAGTACAGGGAATATTTTTTAGAATGATTTGCAGCACATCTAATTTTAAAAACAATTCTGGCTCTTACAGAGTTAATCTCCAACTATCTCTGAGTCAATGGAGAACTCTGCAGAGCTGATCGCTGCATATGCTACTTCAACACATAGGATTGATTGAAGCATTAAAATGAGCTGCTATTCCACTTCCTTTGGGAGTACAGACCAAAATATTGGAAAGATGGGTGGCTGAGAGGATAGACACCCGTTTAAATTTTACAACACACAAATATCCCACATGCCAATCACTTTAGGGAAAGTCATACCGGAAGGAGATTCTAACACCTGGTATTAAAGATACCACAAAAATCTGTTGTTTCAGTGAATGATTATTATGATTTAGATAGTTTTTTGCTTGATTCATCTAAGTAATTACCTCAAACCTCTGCTGTATTTTTTAATATCATGCTATGGTTTACTATTGTTACTGCCTGGAGAAATAAGTAAAACATTGTAAAGTACCTTTGCTTTTTGCAAACTAAAATCTTTATTTTTGGAAAACACTGTATTTGGTAATATTATCAAAAACATTACTTTTTTCTAGAATTAGAAACAGCATGAACAGAAGAAATCTGAAAGTGTACTCGTTCAAAAAAAGGTTTTCTGCTTCATGTAATTGATTCTCTGGGAAATTTTATGACAAATATTTATCCATTGTTTTTGTAGTAATCATTGCATCGTGAAATTAAAACAGACTCAATACTGAGCATTTTTAAAACAATTATCCAGCAGTGAAATTACTATATATTTCCTTCTAAAAACAAATTGTATCATATGTACATTGATGTGAAAAATGGCTGACCTTTTTTATTCAGTTCAGCAGCAACATTCATTAGACTCGCTTTTTAATTTCTTCAACTGGAGCACGTAAAATGCAAGGCAGGGCTGGGGGTTTAGGATGTGAACACGTGTACGTGATTCCTTTTGATCAAGAGCAGAGCTGACCCTTCTACCCACCCAGCTTTCCCTTTGTGCTTGTGTGTTCTGAACAGCCTTTCGGAACAGAGTCCCAAATTTCAATGATGTCCCAAATCACAGGATTAATGTGTCTACAAACAGACCTCTTATGCCTCCAAAATGAAGTACTCCTTGCTAATTTCTCTTCAAGACACCAGCTTAATTGCATTTTAAACAAATGGGCTGCTTTGCTGGCCAACTTTTAAATGAGATAACAACAATGTTCACTCTCCAGCAGTGATGAGTGCCTTGCAGTAGATTCAAAACTCTGTTCAATAACAGTTTTAATCTCACACCAGCAGATTTACTGCAGAATAAACTGCCACTGGGCTCATAATTAGTAAAACAACAACAAAAAAATCCAACCTACTAAATATTATTTTCCAAAGCAGCAGGCAATGTTTTAGTGGAACATTTCAGTCCTGTTCTTTGTGAGTTTTATTGATTTTATATATGATATTGGGAATTCATGTTATGATTTAAGATAATGTTCTTTATCGATCACGTAAGCAGTTGTTTAGCTAACCGGTAACAAAATGATACCCCCATTCACAGGATATGTGACATACACAGCTGGGGAGACTACAGTGCTTCTCTCTTTAATGTTTATCTCTTCTTTATTTGTTTTTTTCCTAAAAGCATATTCACTGCTGGAAAACAACAGCCAAAAAGCATTTGTGCTTCAGAAACAATCTTCTCATAATTTTCTTTGTTGCAGCTATTAGTGGGCAATTGTGATTCAGTGAAAACCCCGTTCAACAAACAGATGTTACAAAGTATATTCTCTGCTTGCTGCATCTAAACAAATATTAATGAGGTAATTGGAACTATTAAGAAAAAAAGATAGTGCTAAGTATGTGTTTATAGTCTTATGTATGAGGCTATACCTTTCTAAAATTTCTCATTTATATTGCACAATAGTAAGATATCGTTATAGTGATACGCCAAGGGACACATTTTTCATAATTGTCTTAAATATCTGTGCGAAAACCTGTATTACACAATTCTAAAAAGCTCATCTGCCATAAGAATGAACAAAAGCTTTTGTGTAAAAGTAGAGGGAAGCAACTACATGTATTTAAAAAATCTATTTCCTTACATACACCATACACAGATTTTTAAAAATCTTACTGTTTTTTTGTGTAAATATAAACTATATGTGTGATAGTCAAAAAAAAAATCATATATCTTCAAAATATTTGATCAGTGTGTTTTTCCTGACATTTTTCAGACAGAAATAAGTTGTCTTCAGTACAAGCACTAGCTCACCTCCCATCACTCAAACATGTAGTAATGGCATGTGAGGCTAGCTTTATTTCTGGCATTAACCTTTTGATAATGAGTGTTATATCAATTGGAATTTGAGGAATCTAAGGGTACTGCTGTGCAGTTTATTTTTTTAAGACCCCCAAAGCAAATTAAACCTCAGTGAGTCAGACATCATATTCACAGACAATAGCAGTTTTAAGAAATAACTAAAAAATACCAATTTACAAATAAAGCTTTAAACTCTATAGACTTACCAAGTGGTGATTTAAAGAAGAATTACTCATTCTTGTCTTCATTTAAATTGCCCCTAATTTGCACTGATCCTGAAGATTAAAAGTTAAGAAAAAGAAAGGAAAGAAAATAAAGCATTTCCAGTTCTATCTCTGACTAATTAAGCGTGGTATTTCTAAGCCATAAACCCAAAGAATTTTAGTAGTGAAAGGCCTCAGGAATGACCCAATTCCCATAACTCACAAAGGAGGAAACTAATGTTCAGAAGAGTGATGTGATAAGCCCAAGGGCACATTTTTCATTCGTCTCATCTGTTATATAGGAGCAATGTTTATTCTTTTATCACATACCTAATAAATATCGTAGTCTACACTCCGATGCATCAGATTCCAAAGTCGTTGCTCCTAACCACACACAGTGGATGACCTCACCAAAATATGTCCGCCTCACAGATCTTATACAACATCACATTCTTCTTGTTCTGATCATTTCAATTTTGGCCTGTGGGCGATGGAACGAGAATTTTTTATTAATGTGCTTCTTCAATTTTATTGAGGTATAATATACATGTAATAAAATGCACCCATTTCTAAGTATACAGTTTGATGAATTTTGACAAATACCTGTACAACCACCATCTCCACCAAGATACAGAACATTGCTTTTATTTCAGAAATTTCCTTCTGGTCCTTTTGCAATAAATCCACTCCCATCACCCACCACAGGAAATCACTAATCTAATTTCTATCATTATAGATAGAACTGTTCTAGAACTTTATATAAATCAAAGCAGAATTTTATTTATTAATCTGATTTGGCAAGTACTTATATAGAGCTTTTATGTACCAGACACTAAGTGCTATACAAATATTGTAATATTTAATCCTCATAACCATCATAATGTAGGTATTGTTATCTCCATTTTCTAGATACTAAAACAGAAGAGCCCAGAGAGGTTAAGTAATTGTCCAAGGTCACACAACTAGTAGATGGTGGACCTGTAATTTTAGCCCCACCAGTCTGGTTCTAGAGCATGTGCCTTAACCACTACATAATGCAGCATGAGAAAGATGATAATAATAGAAAATAGCTAAATGCTTTTCTCTGCTAGCCACTCTTCCAAGCACTTACAGATATCAGCTCATTAGAATAATCCTTTTGTGTAGGTAATACTGTTCTCTTCATAGATGAGGAAGTGGAGGCAGAGGGAGGCACAGGAAGGTTATAAACCAAGAATTTGACATATATTATGTCTGACTCTCCAAAGTCTAGAAGAGTAGTCTGATGTATGATAGGTGCTCAATAACACACACACACACACACACATACTATACATATTATATATCATATGTAATATATGACATTAACTATGTAATATATATCATACATAGTATATATTTTACGTACATAATCACATATACAATTTTTGAATCTGTAGTATATATCATTATTATATTAATGAATTCACTTGATAAATGAATCTTTTTTGTGTTGATTTTATTAGTATCCCCATTCTACAAATGAGAAAATAAAATAGGCGTTCAGAAAGAGAAAGTTAATAACATTCCAAATTTATAAACCTAGTGAATGGATTGTTTGGTTTTGAAGGCAAGTGTGCTGTTTTCCAAATAGCACACATTTTTCACTCTGTTTTCCCACCATTTTTCAGCTACTCTGGTAGGTATATTTACGGCATAACTCGTCCTATATGCTCGTCACAAAGACCCTATGGAGAAGGTTTCTCACCAGCTGGCATGTTAGATAACTCATGTGCAGGGGTTATGAGCACATTCCCCCAGTCACCTAGCTGGAAAGCTTATACTCTATGCTCAAATTCAGGTTAGGAATTGAGTCTGATGTTGACAAATTTGAAAATCTTCACTGTGTAGGGGACACAATGAAAGTGCTTGAGGTTGCTGAAATAGAGGTTGAAAAGGACTAACACAAAGCTAGTCAAAGTAATTTACAACTAAGTGAGTATTTCCAAGTGCCAGAAATTTTATATACTGCATTTACTGAATCTTAGTCACCATCAATTGTAAGACACATTCTGATTTCTGATTTGTTGAAATGTGAAAGCAATCATGATTTGGAATCGATGATATATACAGTGTTATCTCTAACTCTTAAAATGACCCCATATGATTATTATCTCTTTTTCAGAGGAGGAAAACAAGGCTCAAAGAGAAAAGGTGACACGTCTATGGGCCCAGACTTGGACTTGGGTGGCTCTGAAGCCTATCCTTTCATGAGGCCTGTCTCATCTATCGTAGTTTTCTGCACTGCCAGATTATTTTGCATATTTGGGCACCACTCCTGCAAATTGGGGAGATTCAAGGTTTTTAGAGAGCATTCACTCTATGGGAAGTTTACCATTTTGCTAATCCAAATTATTGTCTGTTCGAATTTCTGAACTGCCTTTAAATTAGTATTGCACCACACAATCTGCAATTAATTTGTTTTCAAAAGATCTCACGTTTTTTGCTCCTGTGGTTCACTTAGACATACACTTCCTTTAGTTACAAATGGCTAAATCCACTTCTTTCCAGAAGATCACCCTGTTTTTCATGATCAGCTAACTGCTAATGCACTATGCCAGTAAGGGAAGCATTGTATTTTGGCAACATGTTCCCTTCAATGTATCTTATTTTTACAGTGAACTGTTATAAGATTTTAGTAAAAAAAATTAGTCAAATAATTTTAGAAAATAAATATGTTCACATGTTCTGATGCCTTTTTGTAATTTCAATTTTAAAGTAGTGTGAATTTATAGCTTCCCAAATATAACCCATCAGAAGAATGAAGATTGCTACACCCCTTGCAATTCCCATTTTGATCTTTCATCTCTGAATTCATGTCTCCTTGTTACTTTTACATATAGCAGGAAATGTTCATTTGATTCTTCCTCAGCTGGACGGGACTTTTATCTGAAGTCACAGCAAGGACTTTTTCTGATGTCACAGCCATGACTTTACATCTATAATGTAGAAGACTAGATCTTCTAATGGCAACTTTTTTCATATCAAATTAAAAGTTTCTTGTGAAGAGACCTATGTGATTTTGTGGAAATAAACTGACAAATAACTGACCATCTATCAAGGAGATATGATTTAGTTAAGAACCATAGAAAAAATGCTTCCTAGACTTGTAATCTATGCAAATAAAGAAATCTTTATTTTTCTTCTCAGAAAACTTTCAGTTATTCGTAAACTTTGAAACGTATGGTGATACCACCTTCTATGCTTAATTTTTTTCCCTTATTTTATTTCCTCTCTCTCTCTCGCTCTCTCTCTCCCTTTCCCCAGCTGCAGTTTATGAACCCAAATGAAAGAAGAAATATTCTAGAAATACAGCAAACTTAGACTGGACATTTCAGGTAGGTTTTCTTAATTCTTTAGGAATGTAAAGCTCCCTTACACGTAAGCAACCCTTAAAAGTTGTCGGTGCACTTGAATCTTCCTTGTTTTCATTCAGTCTCCATAATTACCTCAAGACACAGTCAGGACAAGCAACACTAGATATCAGGGCTGGCTTCGTGGGTGTGGACTTGTGCAATCGAACAGGGCCCTGTGCTGGGAAAGGCCCAGCACTCTGTTTAAAGTTCTACTTAATAGTATTTTATCAGAGCCCTGCATTTTCACTTTGCACGAGGCCCCCAAAATTTATGTAGCTGGTACTGTGAGTTATCCCCATATAATAGATAGGATGATTTCTTTCTCTGTTTTACATGAGAGGAATAGCTACCAAAGAGGAACCAAGAAAAGGGCAGTTGTTACGTTTTGGTTTCATTCTTTAGCTTAAAATGTAAATTGGCAAAACATGAGACACGTTCATATTCAATTACTCTCTACCACCAAACATAAGCCATTATTTTTCCTCACTGAAAAATCCATACCCTAAAAAGGATGAATTGTCATATATTTGAATTCTCACAAAGTCTGTAATATTATGGAGTGATCTTTCAATTATTTTATTTCGAACATTAGCTTGAGATAACTTCTAATTGCTAGTTTGTGATATTTATATATATATATCACATGATAGATTCCATTAAAAAAAGGCAAATAAATACATTTAGTCAATTTTGGACAAATTATCTCACAACTGTAAGTGTTGTATCTCACTGTAAAAAAAACTTCTTAAAACCATTTTTAAAAGATAAATGGTAAAATTTTACCTCATAGAGATAATAAAAATATGCCTTCAGGATAATTTTTTTAAAAAAAAGGTAGAATGGTATGGGAATGGACGCTTGTAACTGCAAATAAAATTTCTAGTGACAGGATCATATATGAATTCAAAATGAATTCAAACAACTTTGACAGAAGCTGTGCTCTGGAAAATTGAGGAAGATGGCTCAAAGGGCGACTCTGGTATGGAGAAGTCACCGATGTTAGAGATCGTGAGAAAGGTTTGATAAAATTATTCCGTAAAATTCAAGTGTGGACATAATTTATAAATTTACATTTTATTGTAAAATATTTAAATTTAAACATGTATAATTAAATTAATAAATATTGTAAGTACTGTTGTCATCTATTTAATCTACCTGCCTCAAGGTTTATATATTCAAATTGTCCCCTTCATCCCCCCAAAATCTTTCAGTTGGGAGAATGAGGCATTGCTGTGTATTCAGGTTTACCTTATCTTTAAATATTTGCGGTAATCATAAACCTTTCAAAGTCACATATTAAAGTAAGACGATTTTCCTGCTATTTTATGTTATTTGCTCTTTATACAATGTGGATGGTTGATTAGTACGGTTAATTGAAAGTTGAATATATTCAGGCATTCTCAGTTGAAAGGTTCTTTATAGTTACAGAGTGCCAAATTGAATTATTTTCATCTCTCTAGTCCAGTCCTGGGCTGTGAAGCTCTCCGGGACAGCTCTGCTGAGATTGATTACATGCACACATCTGTATTCCCCCCAAAGTCCTTCATTCCTGCCTAAATGAAAAGGAAGTTTGATCACCTGCCCGCCTCCCTCTCACCCGGTAGACCCAGGGCAGGAGGCAGGTGTTCTGGAGAGGATGAGGTTACAACCAGAAGCAAGAACCCTGAGAATTTAAATCAATCTTAAATGAAAACAAACAAGCAAACAAGACCAAAATAAACCCTACTTACTCTGCATAGATATTTCCTTTCTGCTCCTGTTTTCATTAAAAACCTTTTTTTTTTTTTTCCCTGAATGCTTCTATTCTTTTCTCTCCCATCTTTCTCTTCCTTTCCATTCCTACTGCCACAGTCTTATCACAAAATGTTTTTACTCCCTGTCTACATTTCCTTCCTGAGGTTAGTTTTCACTTTCATATTTTTTACTGCTCATTTCAACCCATCTTCGGGCCTGCTGCCCAAGTGCTCTTTCAAGTGCCCAATTAATATCCTCTCAGCTCTTGCTCACACATTTTCTATGGCTCCTGACTGCTATGAATAAAATAAAATTTTCTTATTCACTAAACTGTAATCCCAATTCACTTTTCCAAATTTGCTTCTTACTATATTAGCAACCTAAACTCAACCAAGAGATACCTGAAGTGGTTCTTTAATATAATCGTTAATCACATTACCTTGTTGCAATTTATGTATCCTAGTGGGATACTTTAAGTCTTGTCTAGAACAAGGTAGAATAAAAAGGTAAAATACCTCAACTTTGAAATAACATATTTTCAGCTGTCTGGTTTTGTTCATGCTATTTTCTCTGGAATACTCTCTCATCCTGGTATTTGCTATTGAAATCCATCCACATGTAATGGAGGCCCAGCCATAAGTCATTTCTTGTGGGATGAATTTCTTAATCAGTGAAGTCAGACTCTTTTCCTCCCTCCTACCCTTGAACACTGTAGACCCCTCATACGATGGCTCACATAGCCTGGTATTACAGATAACCTTGAATTTTACCTACTGAATTATATGCTGATTACACATAAGATTTATAGCCTTTAGTTTTAAAGTCTAGCACAGTAGCTTGCACAAAGGAGATGCTCAATAAACACACATTGACAGAATGAATGAAGAAATTAATAAAGTTGAATTTTATTCCTCTAAGTTTCCATTTAAATTATGGACTTATACTGAGGGCTTTTTTTTTTTCTTGTAAGTCTCCTGTTTAAAAAAAAAAAGTAATTTCATGAAGTAGACCACTTTATGATATTTGTGTCATGGAAAGAATTCTACTTAGCAAGACATTCATTCTCTTGATACATCCTAGTTGTGAGATGGTGGGCAAGTCACTTAAAGCTTGGGAACTTCCTTTCATAATTAGGCACAATAATAATACCTAACATTTAAATTGTCTTTACTGTGTGCCAGGAACTCTTCTAATACTTTATGTATATTACTTCATTTAACCTTCACCAACACTAATGAGGCAAATACTATTATTATTACACTGTTACGAAACAAGGAAGAGGTAAGTTTTCAAGTTCACATAGCTGTTAGGTGGTAAGAAATGGGATTTGAACCTATTCTTTTTGGCTCCAAAGTCTGTGTGCATTCTATATTATCTGGTGGTACTGGATGAAATAAACATTGTTTGTTTCAATCAAAAAACCTATGAATATTTGATAAATGTGTTGCTCTATTTCAGTCCTTAAGTATGATGGAACAGGTAAGGCAATATTACTAAACTTTAGTAAAATCTTTTGTTATTCTGAATAGCTATGGTTAAAAATCAGATATGGATTCAAGATCATCTTCCCAACCATATAATCTGTGCGGTTGCACAGGCCCTGAACTTAGACAGGCCCCATGCTTGGTTTAATAAGTTTTGAAATCCTTAATAATTTTTGAACAAATGCTCCAGACTTTCATTTTTTACTGGGACCCGTAAATTATGTAGCTGGTTCTGATTTAATGTTTTGGGGACAAATATAAATATTTTCTCAGTACATTAAACTAAACATTAAAGTCTTATCCCTCCACTCTCACTTCCCTTTCCTTCAAACACGCCTCGAAAGATATGGAATCAAGATCTTAAAACAGCTAAAAATCTCTTTTATAAGAAAGCAATAGAATTTCCTGAATAAGAGGTTAATATTAATATGCCCATCTGGTAGGCAGATGAAATTTTTATCTCACTTTCCTCACCCTGGTTTAGTTAAGAATTGCCCCTTGTTCCCCATGAATCAAGGTATATGAATAAGTATTCTTCCTTCTTCTAACCCTGTGTAATTTTTGGAGCTGCTTTTGACTCTTTTTTTTTTGAATTCTTCTGTACCCTCTCCTGGCTAGCCTTGGTTACCCTAGCCCTCTGTAATCTCTGGGCTATCTTTGGGACTCACGTCCATTCTTTCATTTGGCAATGAACTCTGTTGAGTCTCTACTATAGTAGAGAAAGAGAAACACTGAGATGATGTGACCCTGACTGTGTATTTTGTCTCCCCATGATGATAAAATATATAAAATGCATTTGAAAGACGGCCCAAGAATGAATACTATTCTGTAATATGAGCATGGTCTAAACACAAGAAACACAGATTAGGTCACTTTTTATAAAACACTTCTTTCTACTAAGAACATCATTTAAGTTAATATCCCTGCTATGTGCTGGAGAGGTGAAGATGAGCCTAGACAGTTTCTGTCCTCCTGCATCTCCCCATACAAGGGAGGAGCTAGTCATACACTTAGTGATCACATACTCACATGCACTTGACAATATCAATGTAAGAAAACTACATTATGGATCCACTGGGAAATAAAATAGGACCCAGATACATGTGAGAAGAGATAATACTTGGGCTTCCTCTGAGGGTGGAGAAGGGCAGTCTTTGCAACAAATTCAAAAGACAAAGCCATGAAATTGCAGCATCTGTTTGTAAAAGTGAGTGATTTGCTGTAATTGGACCTGGGGTTCATGGGACTGAGAGTGTAGGTAAGAACAGGTGCACCATGCAAAACGTGTTTGATATTCTGTTAAAAGGGATGAATCAATAAAAGGTTTTAAGGGATAAAGAGACTTAAAAGGAATATGTGTTTAACATAGATAATACCTGTGGTAGACAGAATAATGACTCCCCCTCTCCCCTAAAAAGATATCCACATCTTAATACGTGGAATCCGTGTATGTATTAAGTTAGGCAAAGGGGAATTAAGTTTGCAGTTGGAATTACAGTCACTAATCATCTGACCTTGGATTATCCAGGTGGGCCAAATAAAATGACAAGTGTCCTTGTAAGCAGGACAGGAAGGCAGAAGAGAAAGAGGCAGAGAAATTGAACCATGAAAAGGATTCCACCAGATGTTTCTGGCTTTGAAGATGGAAGAATCTAGCCATGAAACAAAGAATGTAGGCAGCCTCCAGAAGCTGGAAAAAAAACAAGGAAATGGGTTCTCCCCTAGAGCCTCCAGAAAGAATGTAGCCCTGCTGATACTTTGATTTTCTTTAGCCCAGTGAGAACAGTGTCAGACTTCTGACCCCCCCAAATTGTAAGATAATAAATTTGTGTTGTTTTAAGATAAAGAATTACTTAAGTTGTATAAGATAGTACATTTGTGCTATGCTGTTTCAGCAGCAATAGGAAACTAGTACAATATGTTAAATTCATAATAATATAATGAAATCCTGAAAAGTCGATTTAAAAGTATGATTTAATAATTAGTAAATATATTCTACTATCTATCTACCCTCTCCTAGTTTTCATAAGTCTTGGTACACATTTCTCCGTGCTCCCTGCTTGTGCCTGCTGCCTCCTACAGATTCCAGATTACTTAGATTTGTAATCACAGTCTTATGCTTCCAGCTATGTTCAGGACAGAAGCATAAATACCAATGCGCATTATAGTCTAGCTATAAGCTAATAAAAAAAGAGGCAGTTACTGAGTTTTTTGGCATATCACCATCTTTCTCTTGGGCAGAAGACATTACCTTTGCTTACATTTTTCTTTGCCTAGATTAGTATTTTTACTTGTATAAAATGCAAAATAATTTGGATATGGCAAAAAAAATATTTAAAAGTTCAAAAAGGCATTTGAGATACTTGACACATTGCCAAATCCATAATTGCAGATTTTGTTTATGCCATTCCTTTTGACATAGGGTAAGGCAGCTGTATAAAAACTCATTTACTTTAAGGTGACAATTCTGTTTAGAATAATTGACTAGGGAGATTAATATTTACTTCTCTATCACTGTTGACGTGTTAACTATATTGTATAAAATCCATTAAGTACTAAAGATTACTTCACAAACTGCAATATGTTGATTTACTTCTAAAACGCAGCTCATATGGTCACAAAGTGGCAGAAAATCTTTGTGTGTTTTAAAGGGCAAATGATTTTATTTGAGCATCAGGAACATGATTAGTGGCATTCCAGTTTGGAGTCATTTATCCTTGTAGTGGAATGACCCAAACTCTTCCACTCAAGAAAGCAGACTACCTACAAAGAAGTTGATGGTACTGTCCTCTAAGGGTGCCTCAGCCTGAAAAGTTAGTAACTGTTTACCCAAGAGAGTGAAAAAGAAGATAAATGTGTTCCTAGGCGCTGACAACACTAATTCCTTTTTGTGAACCAGGTGGGTGTAGTCTTAAGAACTATGTGGTCTAGGAGCTGCCTGCTGGCTAGGAAAAAGCATCATGGCGAAACAGAGGTTATTGTTTCTGCCAGACATTCTCCAATAGTTATGCGGTCAGCATCAAATAAGCCAGAGAGTTGCATAATGCATCAATTTAATTAAAGCTGAATTTTGTCACTAATTTCTTCTGACTGTTGTGAGACCACTTCCTTGCACATGTCCCTTAGGATTATGACTGGATCTTTCTCTAGCCTTCGTGGAAGTTTGGCATCAATTTGAAGGAATGCTTTCACAGACCATATCCCTCTCTGAGTTGCGATGTTGTGAAAATTTGAAGACTTTATACAGGATTTCATCAAAAGTTTTGTTCCAAGGGTTTTCAGATGTGAAACAAAACAAAATTAGTTTTTTGTTTGTCTTTCCTGTAGGTGCATCTTTGAAGAGGAGGCAATTTCTCCATTCTGCTGAGAACAGTATGGAGAATCCTTAATTCTCTTAATAAAAGTCATAACACTCACCTGGCTTTTCAAAGCTTAAGAATGTATCCTTAAAACTCCGTTAAGTACAAAAAGACTTTAGTCCTTTTGTCCTACAGGAAAACCTTGAACTAATTGTTATTTGGCTCTTAGCAACAGTCCCTTAATGGCAAGCTCAAGGGAGATCTCTGAGGTGCCTGCCACCGGTCCTCTTTGTAAGGTCGGATCTTAACAAACGGCACCGCGAAACAGAGGAAAGCTTCAAGTGAGCTTTATTAGGGAGCGCTCCCGGGCGAGGTTCACTGGTCCGAGAGAAAGGGGCCAGAGAAGTCGCACCCGGGCGAGGGTTGGGCAAGATTTTATAGGGGAAGAAGGAAAAGAGGTGTGGTGAATCTGGGAGGGCTCAGGGTATTCCTTATTTGGTGGTCTCTTCGGTATCGTGGCAATATCCGGTACCGGTTGCATCAGTCTTGGGACCGTTAGTCCCGCCCCTCGAAAGGTGGGAAGGCTGGGCTGGGTGGAAAGCCCCCAGGTCAGTTCCTGGAACTGGGTGGTCCGGAAAGTCTCCAGGTCAGTTTCTGGAGCTGGGTGGTCCGGAGAGTTTCGGTCTGATGCAACCTGTGAATCTGATTGCGTTCCCCTGCCTCGGGCCAGTTGGCCTTACACTCTTCTATGGAAAATCAAATGTTCTCCTTTGATCAGATTAGACACCCCTACCCAGTCACCTTCCCTGAATTTCACTTCATTGTTACACCTTTCACTTTTATCAAATACAGCTACAAGTACTGGCTATATACATTTAATTTCTGCTCTTTCTCCATAACAATGTGGGTGATACTGCTCACCACATTGCACAGTGCCCTCTATAAATTGTTCTGTGCAAGAAATCTCTCGTAGGATTAAATACCAAGGAAGTTTCTTGAGAAACTTACTTCATTCTTTACAATAAAGAGGATGACGTCTTTTCTATATTTCCTTCTGCTTCATTTCCTTCTGCATGTCTTGTCCTACTGCTATCACTCATCACTTGAGCTTCCAGGATGCTGAGAATCAGGAAAGACGCTTCTTCACAAAATTCAACATATTGGGCTCAGGTTGGAGATTTGGATTTATCCTTTAATTTTTTGTCTTGTCTCTATGTTTAGCAAAAGTAAAAGAGTACATACCTTAGTACAATTAACTATTGTTTTGTTATTCTGGAAGTTGAGGAAGGAGATGCACTTAAGGCTAAACAAGAAGGAGAAGTTAAACATCTTTGGAATTGATATGTTAAGAGATAGATAAAGAAGGCTATAAAAGCAACAGCAGAGCATTCTGTTAAAACAAATCCTGCTATTTTCTGATATGGTGGCAGGAGTGAAAATAATAAAACTTAGCTAAATGCAATCATTAATTTATCCAACAATATTATCAAGACTGCACTATGTGTATGACAGAGTTCCTGCCCTTAGGGAGTTTTCATGAATATGAGTAGTCAGTTTAACTACATTATAGCATTTTAGAGGAAATACAGCTTGCCGTAGGACCAAATGAGCAAGCACTTTGGATTTGAATTTAGGGTAGACTTGAAGAGGGAGCACTTTCAAAAAAGACCAAAAGGAAGACAACAAAATGCAGGTATCCAGAGGAAAAGGAGAGGGAAGAGGGCTCCAGGGAAAAGAAAATTTGGCAAAAACTCTGAATTATGAGCAGACACAGAGACTCCAGGGAACTAAAACCTGTTAACCAATGTGGTAGCCAGTACCTCTCTCTCAGAGGCATTGAGGTGAATCTAATCTTCAGGAGCCATGACTACACCTCTACTGTTGACATTAATTACCTTATTAGTGGTGATTGCATTATTCAGGGAGTAAAAATGTACTCATTTAATCTACAGTGATTATAAGACATTGTTTAGACTATGTTCCCAATTATGTCTGTTTGCACGTATGTATATATCTATAAGTATAACCTGAAAACAGTGACTTTTGCCAGTGTACACTTTACTTCATATCCTTTATATGATATATGTGGATATCTAAAGAAATGAATAGCTCGTGTTCTTATGAGATGATGGCATCTCTTAAAGGTATTGTGGCAATCATCTAGGGAGCTCAGGAACTCAGGTAATTTTTAAATGGTTTTGTTTGTACAACTTTAATAAAAATATGTTTTGGACTTAAATTATCTGGACACTAGCATATATATATATGTGTGTGTGTGTATATATATATATTTATAGTGGGATTATCACAACAGGACAAAATCTGTGAAGATTTAGTGAGGTAGAAACCCAATGATTATATTGGGTGGAATTTTCAGTTACCAAGTCAAATTTAAAGAGGAGCCATTTTTACATTTTCTAAATACATTTTATTAAAGCCAAATTTTTACTGTTGCTTCTGTCAAAACAAAGTTTCTGATTTTTTTCGCCCAAATTTTTACCATTCTTGGTCATTTCAGTTTTTCTTAAAAGAGTACAGTCCCGGGCTTCCCTGGTGGCGCAGTGGTTGAGAGTCCGCCTGCCGATGCAGGGGACACGGGTTTGTGTCCCGGTCCGGGGGCGGATCCCACATGCCACGGAGCGGCTGGGACCGTGAGCCATGGCCGCTGAGCCTGCGTGTCCGGAAACTTTGCTCTGCAACGGGAGAGGCCACAACAGTGAGAGGTCCGCGTACCGGAAAAAAAAAAAAGAGGACAGTCCCCTTTGTATAGCAGAACCCATTTGTGAGGAGTGTTGGTGGTATATTAAGAGGACCTTTCACTTTCTATGCCCTGCTTTTTCCAACTCCCACAAGTGGGAGCATGTTGATTGGATTAGCCTAAGGAGAAATCAATGTCAGACCATAGATCTTTCATCTTTTCAAAAATTGCATAATAGCAAATATCACGGAAAAATATTTTGCAACTTAATATATATAATTTATAATCACATTTTATATATTCTATCATATTTCAGACTCTTAAAAGTATATTATTTCTTTGGAGTTTGGGACTTAGGGGAGAATTATAGAAGAGTGTGAGCATTATGGGATGTATCACCTGGTAATAAGATGCTGGTTTTTTTGCTGCATATATTCAACTTTCCCAGGATTTTGATGCTATATAGTGAAGCTGGCATTTTTAACATTTTCTTATGCACTCGGGTCAAACATTTGCACACAACAATTTGTAGTGATGTCTTTATTGTTGAGAGATGAATCTGTGTAATTCTTTAATCTAACACTATACTGTCGTTTGGTAGACTTAATTTTTTTTAAGAACTCTAGATTCTCTACCTTGCTTTGAAACGTATAAAATACTTGATGTAGTAAGCACAGAATAAAGTTGGCAATTATTCTGTGCATTTGGGGTATGTAGATAGGCAAACTATGAAATTTAAGGACAATTTTAATCACTTATGGACCTAAATTATCTGTATTGGTTTCCCTCATCAGTAAAATGTACCATAATATTGCCAGTTTTCCACATTATTTCAGCTCTATAAATCTGGATAAAGGGGAAATTTTAAATAGAAAGTGGTGAAGATAATATTTTAAAGGGCACAGGGGACATAGTATGAATGGTTTAAAAAATATTACCTTCTGGATATTTCTTAAATTGGTAGCAATTGGATATCATGACTTGGTAATGTCCTAGTATTTGTATTAGAAGGCAGGATAACTGGGTTCTCATATCTGTATTTTACCAGTCACATAGCAAGTGGAATGGTGTAATGATAAACTTATTTGCCTGAAGACACATAATGCCTTATTTTGTGGTCCATCGGAGCTATAACACAAGGGTCAGCAAAGTATGCCCTTTGCTACAAATCCAGCCTGCCATCTGCTTTTGTAAATAAAGTTTTGTCAGAACACAGCCCTGCCTATTTATTTGTGTTTATCGTCTCTGGCTGCTTTCATGTTACAAAGGCAGAGTTGAGTAGATGCAACAGAGACCATGTGGCCCACAAAACAAAAATTATTTACTATCTGGCCCTTTGCAAAAAAAAGTCACTGACCCCTGCTATACCAGCTGTACCATTATCATGTTGAACACATCCTCCCATGAATGGGTAGCAGTCTCTGATAATTAATCATATGTTTTGTTTAAGCTCACCCTCTGAATTTGCTCGAATCCAACACAGGAAGATGTTTCTGTGTAAGGAAGCAGAGATATAGCTGGTTATATTAGACCCGTTAAACAAATAGAAAGCAGATTTCTCATGGGCAATCAGTTTGCCATTTTTGTGAGCATGAAATTCATTTTATAATTTTAGGGAGGAAAATGTGGTATTAAGCATGGGAAAATATTTTAAAATATCTTATATTCTGTAATGTGATCTAACTTCTCACTGTTTGTTTCAACTCAATAATAAAGTATAACTCCCAAATGTGAGGAACTTTCCTGGGCTGTGAAATTGATAAGATCCAGACTCTTCACACAGAAAATGTTCTCATGACTTCTCCCTCCTAATTCTCACCTCACTTTCTTTCTGAAAATTTGAAAGAAAATACTATCCCCTTAAATAAGGGGCCTCATATTTACATGTTTTATTGTAAACCCAATGCAGTTCATACGTTTATTTTACAAAGAGTTACATAAATTGAACCGTCACATATAACAAATAAAATGGAACATATCAAAATGATTCACAGACCCTTCTGGTTCAAAAACAAAGCTACTTTCTCAAAGTGGGAATACTATAGTAATAATTTGACATGTAAAATTACTTTAAAAGGAAAGAAAAGTATTTGTTGCTGTCCACTGCTACATTCTCTCCTTGGTTCCAAATAGTCTATTGATTTATTTCTTCATTCAGTAGAAGGTGACTGCATGCTACATTATTTCTTCTTCTTCTTTCCCATTCCCAGGGACAATTGCTTATCACTCTACAACTGTGTAATAGCTCCTTGAGCATCCCTATCCTTTCCTTGGCTACTATTAAGAATCCAAGTGATTCATGAACAATTGTTATGTGCCTCAACCTCAGCCTTGGCCTCTCGTCATTCTTTATATTAAACTAAATGTAAATTAGTTTTGCTAAAAGATCAACATCAACCTTATTTACCTAAGTCAAATTGAAAAAAAAAACAAAGTTGGGAACTTTAGGGAAGATGGCACAAAGAATTCATCCTATAATGCATCCTCCTCAATCCTGACTAGAAATGAAACAGAAAGCAAGGCTAAAGCCACATATCTCCTTAGTTTTAAGCCTAGAATAATACGATGGTACTGGGAATTCGGCATGTGTTGACTACTGAGAACCAATGGAGCACCATTTTGACTGGGACCAGAATTTGAGGCTTGGAGCTATGAACTAGAATGTGGCCCAGCACTACAGCTGTATGGACTCTAGGGGACTTGGGAAGCTTGAGGAAGCCACCTGCTGGCCCAGTGACTGCATGTGTGGTATTTTCAATTTTAGATGCTGTTAAGAAGTGTTTAGTATTTCAAAAATGTAAGTTATTCACTAAAACACCAGAAATACAATGTTCCAAACAGTTGAAGGAAACAAAGGGGGAGTATTAAAGATAACCTTATCAACTCCACGAGAAGACAGGAAAGAATAAGAGGAGGAAAAAGAAGAGGAGAGTGAGGAGGAAATAAAAAGGATATAGACTGAAAGCACAAAATAGTAATTACAGAAAATCCCTGTGTTCAACTAAAAATAAGGTAAACTATTAAACTTATTTATTAAAAGACCAAAATTATCTGATTGGTTAAAAAAAAAACAGGATCAAGCTCTATGCTATGTACTTGATTTCCACTAAAAGAACCCTCTTCCAGGCTTCCCTGGTGGTGCAGTGGTTGAGAGTCCGCCTGCCGTTGCGGGGGACGCGGGTTTGTGCCCCCGTCTGGGAAGATCCCACATTAAAAAAAAAAAAAAAAAAGAACCCTCTTCCCCTGAAAGAGTGAAAATTAAGAAATGAAAATACAAATACCTGGTAAACACTGAGAAAAAGAAAGCTGCCCTAATAATGTTACTCACAGGCAAAATATTATTTAAAGCAATAAAATGAAAAAGCAAAAAAAAGGAATGGAATACCAGAAATATACAAAAGTTATAGTATATTCTAATTATATTTTCTGATTTCTACTAAGAAAAAAAGAAAAAATATAAAAAGAATAGCAAATTCACAATCTTGTTTGTGATTTTAACATACAATATTAGAAACAGTAGCTCAAGTAAATATGAGAAATTTTAAAAAACAAATTAGGAACCTTGACCTAATACACACACACACACACACACACACACACACAGACATATACATAACATATACACATATATAATGGAATCTTATTCACCTATGAAGAAAGGAAATCCTGCAATTTGTGACAATATGAATGAACCTAGAGAGCATTAGGCTAAGTGAAATAAGTCAGACAGAGTAAGACAAATAGTGTATGATCTCATTTATATTTGGAATCTAAAAAATCCAAAATCATAGAAATAGAGAGTAAATTGGTGGTTGCCAGGGGTGAGGGTATGGGGGAAATGGGTGAAGGTAGTCAAAAGATACAAACTTCTAGTTAAAAGATGAGTAAATTCTGGGAATCTAATGTACAGCATGATGACTGTAGTTAATATTGTACACTTGAAAGTTGCTAAAAGAGTAGAAATTTCTCACCACAAAAAAAAAAAAAAATGTTAAAGGAGGAAATGGAGGTGTTAACTAACCTTATTGTGGTAATCATTTTGAGATATATATATATATATATAAAATCATCACATTGCACACCTTAAACCCACACAATGTTATACATCAATCATATCTCAATAAAGCTGGAGAAAAAAGAAGAAAGAAAGAATAAGGAGAAATGCTAGTTCTAGTAAAATATATAAACCAGTAAAGTATATAAATTTATAGTAAGGTTGATTACATCTTTCAGAGGAACCAGAACAAATACCTAAGATGTAGTTCTATATATCATCTATGTCTAAGTCCATGCCTGTCTACAACTATATCTACATCTATAGCAATATTAGCTGTATGCATAGCTTTTATACCTTTTAAGAGTTTTTGTTTGTTTGTTTTTGTTTTGTTGTTTTTGCCACACCACACGGTTTGTGAGATCTTAGTTCCCCGACCAGGGATCAAACCCGTGCCACCTGCGGTGGAAGTGCAGAGTCCTAACCATTGGACCACCAGGGAATTCCCTTTTATACCTTTTATAGCAAGATTTCTCAACCTTGACACAATTGAGATTTGGAGCCATAGAGTTGTTAATAAAGGGCTGTACTGTACTGTGCACTGTAGGAGGTTTAGTGTCATCCATGGTCTTTACCTTCTAGATATCACTGGCATCCTCTTTACTCCAAGAGGAGACAACAATTTCTCTAGACATTACCAAGTATCCCCTGGGAGGAAAACTAACTCCCAATGAGAACCACTATATCATCTCTGTTATCTATAGCTATGGATGTGTAATCTATATTCTTGTCTTTTACTATCCCAATGAAAAGAGCTCAGAGCTAGGAAACCAAAATCTATATACAGTACTTGATGAATGACTTATCCCACCTGTCACTAGGATTGCTCTATAAATGGAGACAGAAATTTCTAACTTATCTAACTTATCTTCTGTTTAGGTGCTAAAAGGAGATAGGAGGTATGAAAATCTTTAAACAATCCATACGTGCTAACAAGACAAAAATAAAACAACAGCAGAAATAATAATAAAATAATAATTTAATCCTGTAATTATTGTACTAACACAGGAATTAATGTTTTATATACATTGAAATGGTTTATTAAAAAAAGGACTAGGGCTTCCCTGGTGGTGCAGTGGTTGAGAGTCCGCCTGCCGATGCAGGGGACACGGGTTTGTGCCCCGGTCCGGGAAGGTCCCACATGCCGCGGAGCGGCTGGGCCCGTGAGCCATGGCCACTGAGCCTGCACGTCCAGAGCCTGTGCTCCTCAATGGGAGATGCCACAACAGTCAGGCCCGTGTACCACAAAAACAAAAACAAAACAAAACAAAACCAAAAAGGACTAAAGCCAAGAGGCTTGATATGAAATCAAAACTTGGCCACTTGGTGATAGATATAACTGTGAGCAAATCATTTATTTCAGAGTTTCAGAGTTTCAGTTCTTAATTGTTAACACTGAGATAATAACTCAAACTTAGCAGAAATTTTGGGAGAGAAAAATCCATTACCATTTGTGGATAAGAATATGGGCCCATTGTTGGTACAAGAAGAGATATTTTTGGAATTCAAGTCAACACCTCTTTCTTATAATATCCCATGGCATTTCCTTTTGAAATCTGACTTTTTCTTCAGTCATTTTGGTTACATTTCTTGGGGTTTCTCTATTCCATTTTCCCCAGTCCCTAGCAATCTAACAGACTACTTATTTTCCCCTATGTGGCCCTAAGTTTCTATTTTCTGGTGATACCTTCAACAGTCCTGTCATCCAAAAGGATATATATCTCCTATTTGCAAATTCAGAGAGGACTCCCAATGACACCACACAGAGAAGTAACATCAGCTCTAGTAATAAAATAATATTCAACCAAATTACCTTTCAGTAGATAGCTAGCCAGTACCATGTATTAAAATATTAAGGGCTCAAACCCATATGTGTCCTTCTTTGAAGAATAATATTCCTGCCGTGGCTACTAACAGTTCAACCTATTACTATGTTTATACTATAAATCTTTTATTTTAAAAGTCAGCGCCTAGGCTGTGAAAATTCTCTTTGTGGTTAAACTTGGCAGAAAGGTTGACACTCTAGAGTGATATTTTCCTCTCCTCAAGTTTAGATGGAAAGCCATTAGTTTATTTTTAAGATCTTAGCAGGAAGACAAGGGGAGGGAGTGTCAACAGAGATGTTTCAGATCTTTTTATTGCTAGAAAATTGAATAACCAGTTGGCTTTATTTTATGCAATATGGTAACATGAAAACTAACTTTTGACTTATGTGTATTCCCTGCCATATATGATACCACTGACCAGAGTAGTCGATTGTAATTTTCTCTTTTAACATTTAAAGGGGATTCTGGCTCATGCACAGTTACTCATTTTCTTCAGAAATTTCATAAAGATTTTTAGTATGGAAAGTTATTGAGCATACAAGGTTCTGTGGATTGAAAAGCTCCCTAAGCATTCATTGACATGGAGGACCAGGGTTGTTCCAGTTTGTTATGTCAATGATTTGCAAATAATGGGTCTCTGGGAGATTTTTAAATTGCAGCTTTCACTCCAGGCCACGGTGCTTTTTAGGATGAGCTGAGTTGCTATGAGGCTTGGCACTCTTCAGTGCACCTTAAGCAGGGACTCTAATACTTCCATTGAGATCATAACAGCTGGCCGTTACAATCAGTCGCAATGACATATTTTTCTTTCATTTTTTTCTTTTAATAAAAAACAACAAAAAAATATACTCAAAAGACAATATTAAACTTGTAACTGAAGCCAACTACTGTGAAGAGCTTTCACTGAATGCCTTGAACACCATGAATCAAGTCTTTACAGAACGATGTTTAAGCCACATGTTGATTACAGTATGGACACTACCGTGCCTCATTCTAAAGGGGGTGAAATTGAAGCAGTTAAAATGGCAGCAAAAAGGCATGACTTGTACATGGAATCAAGAAATGTGGGACAATCAAAGTATGCACTATGGATCAAAGTACATGAAGATTTTATATTAATATTAATGTTTCCCCAAACTATAAAACATTTGGTACATTCTAAGTGCTCAAAACCATACTTGTGTTTTTTACATACACTGAGTTTTAACTGGTCAAACTGTCTAACTCATGATACCTGAGGTTATCTAGTTTTCTGGAGTTGAGGGAATCAAGAGAATTTTTCAGATCGCTTGCTTACTTATGACATCCTGAAGGAGATTCTGGTGGGAGGGTGATATGCAGGAACACCCCATGGATGTAACACTGACTCATCCATGTAAAATAAGACTGTAGAAAATACATTTTTTCCAAAGAGAGTCTTCAACTAGGTGTAATTTCACTTTATGGACTATTAAATAACTGATGGGTATCTATAAATATTATTTTGAACATGAATATCTGTATGATACACTTATGATTTTCAAGGGTTCCTACTGGGTTGTCTTGTTTTTACTTGAAAATTATGAGGTCCTTCACTGCAAAGATACCATCTTCTATGTTATTTATCATTCACTCAGCATCAATCATAAAGCCTGGCACAGTGGATAGCAAATATTTGCTGAATTTGGGGCTGTTATTGAATGACTATTGTGCTTATACCAAAACATCTGTCAACATTTCCAAACAGCTCTGGTCAAAATTGAAAAGGGAATCTGAGAATTATTTAGAAAGTTAGAAAGAGTCAGTGTGGATCAGACACTGACCACTATTCACAAACTGATGTAAAATCACAAATAATATACTCTTGAGAAACTATAAGCAATGGAGGTTGAGAAGAGAAAACAGATACTCATGAGAGCATGAGCTGTTAGAAAGGGATTTTTAACTTACTATCTGGTTAAACCAAGAAAGAGCTTCCTCTCCCAGAAGATAGCAAGAAATGTTACAAAATGGAAAAGAAATATTCATGGAAGGAATAAAGATTTTCAGTAACTGGAATATATTGGTGATAAGCTTATTTAAATCTTAGAGGAGAAAAAAAAGATTGCATGAAATAACTAACAAGAAAGACGAGTTGTGATTTTATTTGCCTTCGTTTTTTTTTGTTTGTTTGTTTGTTTTGCGGTACGCGGGCCTCTCACTGTTGGGGCCTCTCCCATGGCGGAGCACAGGCTCCGGACGCGCAGGCTCAGCGGCCATGGCTCAGGGGCCCAGCCGCTCCGCGGCATGTGGGATCCTCCCAGACCGGGATATGAACCCGTGTCCCCTGCATCGGCAGAAGTACTCTCAACCACTGCGCCACCAAGGAAGCCCTATTTGCCTTCTTTTTTTTGCCAGAACATTCCTTTGGCTTTTTGAAACCTCTGACAGAAAGGGTTTGCATGTATTTTCCATTACAAACTGGCAGTGGACAGAGATGTCAGTAATGTGGTGAAGGGTACAAGTCAAGGTGAATAATGTAAATAGGAAATGCTGGCTGGGGCAAAGTTTGAGGTAACAGTGACCAAGACACAGAAGGAGGAAAGGACTCCATACATGATTTGATGAGAGGTGGAGTCACCAATACATAGTAGGAAGGGGCAGACAGGCAGACTTGGAAATGTGAAAAAAAAAAGAGAAAAAAAAAGACAACCTGGGATATGTTCTATGGAAATTCAGACTTTGGAAAAGGAGGTGAGGAGATGGAATAATTTATTCCATGCATTTTATTCAATACACTTGACACATAAACAATCATAATAGAATTACTTTCTTCAATCAATGCTTCAAAATATCCCAGCAGCAAAAAATATGTAACAACCCGATTTTTCAAAGCCATCTGGCCATGAGCTTAGTTTGAGGTTGAAGTTCCACTTCCATGTGTTGAGCAGAGTGAAAGAGGAATGCTTTTGTTAAAACTGCAGTCTATCTCCCACTTCTGGAAGTCTAAGCAGATATATCAGTCTTGAATTTTCTTTTCTTTTTCTCCCCTTGTTATTTTTTTAAAAGTTGTATATCTTTATGTCTACATCCTGAAATAATTCCCTAAGAGTTAGAAACAGGTGAAAAGCCTTTGTAGGATGATCCATGCTCTCAGCTGCTTTAGATTAACCATGAATAACATGCCTTTCAATGGAATTAGACCTAACAAGGTGCACGTGGAGATGATGGGGCCACCTTGTAACCACATTGTCTAATCTCTGCTAGTTGGCATTTCAAACAATTGATTTGGCCTTTGATTTTGATGGCTGACTGACACAAAGGATTTCCTGGCCCAGACGCCAACTTTCCTGAACATGGTGCTGTGACCAATATTTTAAAACTAATGAATAAATTAAATAAAAGGGAAGTCTCCCTAAGAAATGATGGGTGGGGGGCTTGATGTTAACAAGCACTTTACTATTAGAATTAAACTGTAGAGTGAGAAACAATTTTCCTCTTACTATTGATTTTCAGAATTATTTTCGTATCTCAATTATTTTGGAGTTAAGGGCTAAATTTCACAAAAATAAAATTTGGTCTGCTGCAGTACTATAGACATAGAAAAAATGAAACAGGAACACCAACACGTTCTTGAGGAGACATATTTTCCAAAAGCAAATAAAACTAATTGCACTTGTCTGTCTAGGGTAAAGGCGTTTTTAAGGAATGTGGTTTGGTCTCTTTAAGCTTTTTATAAATAAACAAAGGGGTCTAATTATTCCAGATTGTCCTCTTTAAATCAACAAGACCATGAAGTGTACAATATGTAGTTCAATGTGGGTGTCAAAGTTAACATCGGTAGATGATTACCCCATTTTTAGCATTTCCTTCCCAGAAGAATTTTAAGGAGAGTGCTTATTTTTCAAGAGTACTTAAATACGACTTAATCCAGAGAAGCCTGTGACTATATGTTGGCAAGCTAATGTTTTGACAAGAAATAAATCAATGCATGTGGACATGGGTGATGCATGAATCTCCCCAATAAAGCATTTCGTCAAAATATGTCTTTCAAACCTATATGTCTGTCATAATTCCTAGGCCAAATGTTTAATGAACAGTTTATCTAAACACTACTGTCAAGAGAGACTGTTTTTGGCTGTCAGCTTCCCACACATAAGTGATTAATAAAGTGACAAACTCAAGATCAAAGCTCTCACGGTCTAGGACAGATTTAGTAGTGAGTGTATAAGACATGGGTTTTTGAATATAGATTGTGCCCCCAGATCTGATCAGGCGAACATCCACTATTTAATATACAATATTTAATACACCCCCTCTGTTCTGTCAGCACACTGCCTAAAATATTTGACAATAACGTTTGGAAATTAGAAGATGGTATCTCACCATGTTGCCTGGACTAAAATAGAAGATAATTCACATGTGCATTAAAAAGGAATTCTGAGCTAGTTGTTGATCCTGAATCAGAATTCATGGTAATATATTATTTTTAACTTACAAACACAAAATACATATAATTTATTACATTTATTGCATCCAATACATTTTAAGTAAATAAAAACATTTTATTCATTGAAATTTCATGAAAAGTAGAATCTCAGAAATTGTCAAGGAAATGTTAATGTTCCCTTAAGAATAAATGACAATAATTTTTCCAGTGGACAACCTTCAAATTTTGAATATTATTATTTAACATTATTCAGTAGTCAATAACTTTAAACAATTTGAAAATGTGACTGAATTCAAAGCCTTTTTTAAGTGTGTCAGTACTGCTTGTTATGACATTAGTAAACAGAAGTTAACAGCCTAAATTCATTTTTTAATGAAAGATATGTATACTACTTTGATAAAAATTATATCAACTTTATTGGTTAATATATGGAGCATACCAATTGCACAAAATATATGTTTTCCTTCATATTTCAAAGAGATAAAGTTTTTTTAATGTTTAAATCTACAAAATTGTACTTAAAACATTAAGAGTGTTAAAAAGTTGTCTTGTGAATTGAAAAACTATTTTGTTTCTGGCTGCATATATGTAAATTACATAGAATGACATCTCAAGAAAAGCATAGGTGTTTATCTGTTTAATATACTATATTCTATTTATAGATACATTGAGTTTGGACTGAAATGGCTTAACTGTATCAGTCCAGTTTGCATGTAAATAAATTAATGACACTAAACTATATTATCTTTTGTAATTACAAAAGAGACATTGTGACAAAGGTCACTGATTTCACAATGCATAATAAATAAATGTAATAGAAAATAAAATATTTAATTAACCTAATAACATCATTTAAATTATTTTTGTTCCAATTCAAATGAATTCACATTAATGGCATCCTTTTTTAATTTATTCATTCTGCAGCAAGTTTGTTTTATGTGGCATGTACTGATTTGAAAAAGGTAATGTTACATCAACTTCATACCAAAAAAGCTAATGAATTCTAATGGATGAGGGAGCAAAAAAGCCTAGGTTTCAAAATGCTTTTGTTGTGAAAATCTCTCTTGTGCCTCTCATCAGGCATCAGGAACTTGTGAGTTCTGGTTATCACTAATTTGGGGAAAGACAGTCCAGCCAATGGACCAGCCATGACAATAAGCGCTGGCCCCATGTGCCAAAGGTCCAAAAGAAATCCGGCATTAGGCCTAATAAGAATCAGGTAATGTACCTAATAAAAGTCAGGCAACAGGCCTAATGAATCTTAGGCAGTGCAACTCATGAAAACCAGGCAGTGGGCCTAATGGGAGAGAGGCAACAGGCCTAATGGAAATCAGGCAACAGGCATAATGAGAAATGCCATAGACTTCATTTGGGTTTGTCTCTCCATGGAAGTTTGTACTCTGGTCTCTTAAGCAGACCCACTCAGAAACATACTTGAGGAATATTCATCTAAGTGCAAAGCCATAGGAAAAGGAAGTGCAATAGTATATAGGGTAGAGCCAATGCACAATATACCTGCCTTACTGAATTGTTTAAGCACTATGAATTTGAAAACCATCAAGGCTAGCATACACCATCACAGTAGTAGTTTTTAATTAATATGTCACAACTCTAATTTGAGATTTATCCTGAGTTCCTGTCTTGTTACCATGTCCTAGTCAGCCTTTTTACAGCTGTTTATTTATTTATAGAAATTTATTCAATCATTCAATAAGCATTTTCGAGAATCTACATGGCATGTATAGACCTGGGCCTAAAAAAAAAAACAGGTTCCAAGCTTTCTAATATTTGATATTTAGATGGAAATGGAATTGTTTACATAATTTCCATGGTTCCTTAAATTTAAACGAATATGCAAAATATCAGGAGAGATTTCAGCCTTTCATTAATTCTTTCAGAAACTCTTCAGATGCTTCTGTGTAAGGTACTGAGTGACAATGGTGAAGAAATCTATATGAGCCTTTCTCTGCTCAGATTTTTAGTTCAGTGGGGGGGGGGGGACAATGAATAAGGAGTTATAAACTACAAATTGTGGGAAGTGCTATAAATGAAATAAACAGAGTATTATGATAGGTTGTAATGGCGCAGGAAGACCAAGGTTTAGTTGTGTGGAGGAAGGCCTCTCTAGGATGAGATGTGATACAGACTGTGAAGGCAGGGACGAACATTCCTGACCCAGACACACTGAAATCAGGACAGTGGCTGGCAAGATTGAGGGACTAAAATATCAGTTTGGGTCAACAATTGTCAATGAAATGGGCAATGTGAGACATAGTTTAGGGAATCCAACTTTTTCATAAGCAATTGAAATGTTGATTTTAATCTTTTCCAATGTAAACATATCATAAGCAAGACAATATTATAGTAAATATGAATCATGAAAATTAAGTATAGGTCTGCAATGTGGTACGATGAAACAATCACTTTAATTCTAAAATTATTTCTAAATTCTAAAATTATTTCTAAATTCTAAATTCTAAAATTCTAAAATTATGTCAGTGTTCCAGCAAAAGAATCATCAAAGATTATGGCTGTATGCAAATGTGACCTAGAACCATATAATAATGCAATATGTATTGCACATAAAATATGTCAAATTTTATGTTACTTCAATTATATTAATCAATCTAATTTTACTTACATTGGGTCTAGAATTAATATTAGAGAAAAATAATAGCAAGTGTTTGGGACATGATACATACTTTTTGACCTCAAGTTGAATTAGAACAAACCCCACAATAACACAGAATAATATGTCTGTTGTGGTTTTCCTTCAGGAGATATGGAGTTTTTAGATTTTACCAAGTCTCTTGGAAGGTGTAGGTTTCTTACAATGCCTGGAGTCAACTTTGAGCAACTTCGCAATTTACTGTAGGGGATCTTCAACAAAATACTGAAAATGGGAATGCTCTGGGGACAAGTAGGTTTCTCTAAGAGGTCAATATGAGATCCCCGATGGGGAGAAGGAAAATGTGCATAATATATATCTGTAATACTTCAATATGTTAAAAGGTATTAATAATAACAAATTTTAAGTAAATAAAATGAATCCTTTATCAATTTCATTGAATTAGGACTACGTCTAAAGAACAAACAAAAGAAGTACATGAGAGATTAACAAACTCTCTATTTAGCCCTTTTATTTACACATTTATTCTGAAATATTTTTTTATTTGCTTGATGTAAGATGTTGTGACTTGCATAAAGTCATCCATGACAAAAAGTAAATGACTTTGTGTTTATAGTTCTAACATTGCCCTCTGTCTACATTCAGTTAATCAATCATTTACCATCCATCCTTCCATTTTTTTCAATAAATACTTATTCAGTGTCTATTATGTGTCAGGTATAATTATATGTGTGGGGATACGGTCATGAACAAAAGAATCGAAAGTGCCTGTTCCCCTTCCTCCTTTTTTTCCATATCTAATTTATAATTGATACTGTATACTTCTTGTTGCATTATGCTGGGAGACATATTGTCTTTCAACAGTGTTCATACTGATCAGTGATTCAAATGTTTTCAGCTTAATCCATTCATTATAAAATTCCCCACTGGACTTTCTTCATGGTTTTAGCAGTCATTGATGATTGTTGCCTCGAATCCATTAATTTATTTGTTGTTATAAAATGGTAATGTTTTGATTATTTCATTACGTCTGCATTTTATAGAATTCTTTTGTAAAGAAAAACTTTTCCTATCAATTAGCCTGTTTTCATGAAAAGAAGTTTGTTTAGGAAAGATAGGTGAGATGCTTGGTTCATACCCTATATTTGTGTTTGCAGAATAATGAGTTGATTTCCTGAGACAGGGAACCCAAGGTAAAGTATTATTTTTTCCTTTCAGTATCATTTTAAATTTAGGAGTTTAAACATATTTGATATGTTTAAATACATTACAGTCTTTGCTCTTTTTGATGGTTAAATTGTTCTGTTTTTAAAGTTAACTTCTAGGACTCTTTAAAAAGACCCTAGAGCTCCCTTTCATTTTTGGTAAAATAGTTTTCAGACTCATGGAATACTCCCAAGTCTGGGGTGACCTGTTTCTCCAGGAATCCCTGGTTCCTTTGTTGAAAGTGGTATTAAGGGACCACATTACAGGTGCTGGGAGTACTCATTGTTACATGACTAGCCTTTCAGTGGACAAAACTAGGATCAATTTTGCTGGTTATTTTTTCTAAGAAACCAACCATAAATTCATACCATTATTTCTGATTCAGATTTAAGATCAAATGGTTTTAAAATTTTTAAAAATGTTGATCTTTATTCCTATTGATTTTTTATTCTCACTGGTGGAGACAGACAATTCAGAAGCCTTTAACAAGTGTTACATTTTATTTAATCAATGGTTACCCTTCATATTAGAGGTGGAAATAGAATATAATTCTTGAAGGTGTTTATGTTTTTTTCCTGGAGCTACATTGGTCTTCTTATATAAAATACTATTTCAGAAATAACATCTTCCTTTACTTAATATTTCATGGCAAGAGACAGTCAATTAAACATGATTATACCACCTTTAATCTTTTAAATCCTACAAAAATAAGTATTTCATTTGGATGTCATTATCATCTTGAATTCATAATGGCCACAAAAACCTCTCATAAAGATGACAGAATTTCTGCTAATTATCTAAAAAAAAATTAATGAATAGTCCTATAACAATTTATCTTAAATTCCCTTCTGAATAATTACCATTATGATTCACTAGGAGAAAGAGGCAAAAGAGAAGACATACTTTATCATATCTCATTGTCCTTTTCTTCTTGAGATATTTAGTCATAATATAAATTATTTTAATGTGGATATATAATTTAATGAAAGGAAAATTGCAATGATGACAAATGCATAAGATTTTGACTGCAAGTAATAATACTCAAAAAAATCTTTTATTGAAGCATGTAAAAAGTCATCTTAAATAATAATGGGAACTATGGAAAATTGTGGCATTACTTCACTATTAGGAAAGCTCAATCTCTAAACCATCTATAATTTGAGTGAGGGTGCTATCAAGCAAGGTGGTGTTGCTTATTGTGGACATTACAAAAAATAAATTCCAAAGGCATTCTTTCTTTTAAAAACCTGAATATGTTGCTATATATTAGCTGTCCATAGTCAAAACCATAGATAAATATTTTCAGTTGTAAAATGTGTCAAATGTTGTACCTGAATGAGTATTCTATATTAAATAAATGTATTTGTAGGAGTTAAGCAGCCGATATATTGGTGTAATATTGACCAATTAGATGAAAATCATAGTTTTTCACACACCTAAATTTTGCCTATGTTGCAGAGACAATTCTATTTCCCTGAAGAGGAAAACATAATTAAAATTCAGAATGGTACTTTTTTGTTAATGTGACAGGAAATTGGTAATACCTAAAAGGTTGCACAGTAAAAACCCATGGAATCAAATATTAGAACAAAAATATGCTGGAAAATAGTGAAAAGAGGACCAATTATCAACGTGTGGTGCAAATATTCACTAGTTCCAACATTGATGTGGATGGAGCAATAACTAATATTCTGGATTATGTAGAGCAATAAGGTCTACCACTTAAATAAGATTTGATTTAATCTTATTCACTGAGACATAAGTGTCACTGATCAGAGATACTGACTCTCTACTCCAAATTCCCACTGATGAAAACTTCTGACCCAAACAAGGTTAACTATTTTTACCCTTTATCCATTAACCATTTTCTTTATTCATCTGTTTGAAGATTAACAAGCATAGTATAGTGCAAATATATTTTAGTAATAATAACCTTATTAATAGTGTTATGTATTTTAATCATAATAATAATTGTTAATATTATTAATTACGATTCCTGTGTGGTTTAATTTTTTTTTAACTCTTGAGGATACGCTATTTCAGGCAATGTTCTAGCCACTTTCATTCTATTGTCATTGTCACAGTTACACTAAAGATAGGAAGAATAGTATCTTCATTGTACAGGTGAGGGGACTGAGGAAACTAAAACTAACAAGTGATTAAGTTGGAATTTGACTTTAGGTCTGACTGAACCACTCTAGGAGGAAAGAGACAAAGAGAGCCAGAGGAAAGTGCAAACATGAGAGGAAGAAGGGCAAAAGGGTGATAATGCAAGCATAATATATTCTATAGAAACATGCTGAATTTAGATAGATCTCATTTTCTTCATATACAAATAAAAAAATGTCTTCTATAAATATTTCTGTTGGACACAGTAATCAAATGTTATCCAGAATACATAAAGAAATTTTCATGTTTCTATGTGTTTTAAATAACAATTTTTAGAAAATATCTTTTGTATTCTGCACTTTTCAAATTCAATGAAAGAAATGTCTTTATAGGCTTAAAGAAAGGAAAAAAAAACTATTTAGAATTATACTGAATTAGGCTGACAACAGCAACAATAAAAAAAATCCAGTGAAAGGATCCAGAAATCCAATAAAAATTCAACTGCATATTTGAGGTGTGTGGAAATGATCTTACCAAAATTGTGATTTCACACCTCCCAATATATAGGAAGGAGAAGAAAAATATGAAAATAATAGAAAAAAGGTAATAGATTAGAAAAGGAAGAATTGACTAAATAACTCCAGTCTGTGAAAACTAATGTTCCTGAAGAAGAAATCAGAATAAAACTAAGGGAAGCAATACTGAAAGAATTAAATTATTAGAGAAAACTTTCATGAGATAAAACTTTTCTGAACGCAGATGTACTAGAGAATGGACTTGAGGACATGGGGAGGGGGAAGGGTAACCTGGGACAAAGTGAGAGGGTGGCATGGACATATATACACTACCAAATGTAAAACCAATATCTAGTGGGAAGCAGCCGCATAGCACAGGGAGATCAGCTCGGTGCTTTGTGACCAACTAGAGGGGTGGGATAGGGAGAGTGGGAGGGAGGGAGACGCAAGAGGGAAGAGGTATGGGGATATATGTATATGTATAGCTGATTCACTTTGTTATGTAGCAGAAACTAACACACCATTGTAAAGCAATTATAATCCAATAAGATGTTAAAAAAAAAAACTTTTCTGAAATTACAAATTAATTAGTGTCATTTGTCAAAATAAGTAAATCAAATTCTTATTTAGATATTATCAGATAACTATTTAGACTTTAAAGTACAAAGAAAATTATTCTAAATATATCCAAGCAAAAGGAAAAGACAAATGTTATATATACAGAAGCAAAAATCTTAATTTTAGAGTTCTCTTGGGAGATTAAGAATATTTAAAGTAAATCAATTATTTTCTACAGAAAATCAAGGGATAAACTCAAATATACAATCATGATGTTGTTCCTAGAGTAATGAAACAGGAAGATAATCTCAAATAACTGAGAATCCATAAAACATATTGCTTCTATCCCCTTACTGAAAAAAAGTTTTTTGAAGATATATTTCAGCTAATGGGAAGAAGAAGAAAAATAAAAACTCAAGATCAGGTAATTTTTTTCTATAAAAGTAAAGGAAAGTGTGGCAACATTGCTTTCAGTTAAGGAAATAGAGTTAAGTATAAAATATTGTTGTTAATATGGTAACAAAATGTAAGCCAATAAAAATTCTTGTGATTAATTTTTATGAATAAAAATCTTACTCTATAACCCCAGATTACATTTACAAAGTATGAAAAGTTGACATGAAAGGAAAAAGAGAAATTAAAAGTATAAAAAAATATTTTTAGTTCTTACTTTTGGTTATCTGCTACCAAATAACTATAAAATATCAAAACAAAACCTGTAGGGCTTCCCTGGTGGCCCAGTGGTTGAGAGTCCACCTGCCAATGCAGGGGACACGGGTTCATGCCCTGGTCTGGGAAGATCCCACATGCCGCACAGCGGCTAGGCCCATGAGCCATGGCTGCTGAGCCTGCACGTCTGGAGCCTGTGCTCTGCAATGGGAGAGGCCACAACAGTAAGAGGCCCACGTACCACAAAAACAAAAACAAACAAAAAAAAGAAACCTGTAATCTATATAAAAACAAAGTATAGAAAGTGATAATAAAGTATGGGGAAAACAAATAAATAAAACTAGAGAATATTATGACAATAGGTATAACATCTTAAAATGCCTGTATCAATTGAAATACTTATACAATGCATATTACCATACAAAATAGACAAAACTAGAAGATATGAAGACCCTAAATTATTAAAAATGATTAGGTAAGGCATATTACAGAAGACATTAATTTTTCATATATTTCTTAAAAGATTTTTTTAATGCTACAATATGAGACCTACTCCCAAAACTCAGTTACAATATTTAACAAAAGGGTAGTGGACATGGGTGAAGATATTTCAGATACAAAACATAAAACAGTAAATCAGCAGTACTAATTTTAATATAAAATTGAATAGGGAATGGTTTAAAATTGAAGAATAAAGATAGTTCTGTTGATGAAAAATAAATAATAATAAAATAAAAATATATCAGCAGAATTAGTTTCATCCTTCAATTTTAAACCATTCTACTTTATTCAAAATAAACAGTCCTTTGAAAGAAGAAGCTGACTCAAAAAGCATACAATTTTTTCTTTATTAAACACATTCTTTAAAATTTATGAAATCAATTATATAATGCTCTCTAACTTTAAAATTTTGAATTATATTATTTACATTTCTAACAATTTTGAGGTCATGATATTCAGTGCAAGATAGTAAAACACACGATTATACTAAATTTTACTTCCTATAAAGTAGCATATGTGACAACCCCTCTACTCACAACACATATAACTTGAAGGCAAAAATTTAATCAAAGAAGAAGGAGGAGGAAGAGGAGAGGGAGGTGAAGAAGGGAAAGGAAAGGGGAAGAAAAATACTATCCAGATAACTGGAAATGTAGCAAAATGGGGGATTACAGTTGTAAAGAGTTTTACCATTAAAAAAAGAAAAAAGAATAAATTTAGCATGAGAACAGTCCTTAGAACATTTAGTGCTATAAGTGTGAACTATTCTTATTATAATTATTAATGTTAATGAAATGAAAGATGCAATTTTTAACATTATGTTAGTAAATAGCTCCTAAAAGTATAGAAACATTTGATATGTTAAGGAAGAAGCAATACACAATATTGACAATTTAAAAGTTGCACAGAAAAAAATGAATTATATGTTCAAATGATATTTGTAATTCCTCTATAATTGTTTTTCAAACTGAAACCTACGTAACCTTGGGGTACATTAAGACTTTCTGTGGTATATAAAGTGTAGAGAATTTTAAGGAAATTAACTGACAATGTTCTTTCCATCTTTGAAAACCAAGAAGCTTGGAGCTGGCTTTTGAGATATTTTATTTCATTCCTGGCTGAGCAAAAGCAGTAAAGGAAGGGATTTTTATTTCTGTAAAACAAAAGATCGTCATTTTAAATGTCTGCTTTAAGTTTAGTGGGCTACTCCAGATCTCTAGCGTTAAAACATATGGAGCAATGGAGGAAAATTAGTAAATATAAGTTGTTAGATATAAACCTGGCCAGAGTCAGGTCAAGAAAGGGGAAGAAAAGAAATGTTATTCTTAGTAAAGCAATTTGTTCTTGGTACTCTTTCTAGGTTGAAATCATAAGGGTTAAGTAGAGTACAGGAGTGATACTTGCACAACATATTAGAAGAATATTACTGTGTTTCCTTCTGTCTCTTCTTCTGTACTCACATATCATCACTAATTGTCTTCCATCATTTGACTTGTTCCCTTTGTCTATTAAAAGTGATTTGGGGATACTTTTTAGACCCTGCTGATGATTGTGTATGTTGGACATAGTATTTAGGGTTCTGGGATAATATAAATTATGACAAAAAAATGTTTGGGAGGTAGAATTTTGGTAAAGTTTTATGGGTACACAGCATTCAAAATGCCAAGGAAGTATTTTATATTAAGTGTTAAACCTGACTTGGAAGAAGAGGCTTTTGTAACTATATCATTAGCGGAATTTTCAAAGTCCCTAACTCTTATTCCAATTCACAAGGGCTACAAGGAAGAGAAGGGAGAAAGAAAAAGGAATAAAACTAGTATAAGCCCTTTGCCTTAAGAGTTTTCTCATTCTGTTATATCAGTGATACACTTCAAATATGCTATGACCAGAAACCTAAACTACCTAGACTTTATATACTTGACAGTCTTAAACTTTGAGTTTCTTTCTAATTATTTGGAGGCTAAAATTGACCCCCAAATTGCCAAAGATATTATGATGCAATTAGCATAAGAGAAAAAGAAAAAGGCAAGCTATTATTCAAACATTTACCTATTCAATAAACTATCCTGATATAAATGAGAGCTAATGGGATTTTTTTTTTTTTTTTTTTTTTGCGGTATGCGGGCCTCTCACTGTTGTGGCCTCTCCCACTGCGGAGCACAGGCTCCGGACGCGCAGGCTCAGCAGCCATGGCTCACAGGCCCAACCGCTCCACGGCACGTGGGATCTTCCCAGACCGGGGCACGAACCCGTGTCCCCTGCATCGGCAGGCCGACTCTCAACCACTGCGCCACCAGGGAAGCCCTAACGGGATTTTTTAAATGCAATATTGTATGAGTTTTTATTTATGAATATCAGGTACCTACGTGATTATAATAGTGTACCTTAACATTGCTTTCTTCTTTATTTTACAACCATACTCTTCCAGAACTAGAGAAAGCAAGAAGAGATGGAATCAGACAAGCCAGAGCTGTGGCTTTTGCTGTCAGTGAAATGAGGAGCTATTTGGGGGTCCTGAGAAGTGACAGAACTGACTCATGTTTTAAAAGCATTAGTGTGGCTTCTGAGTTGAGATTAGATTGTAGGTAGAAAAGGTAAAGACAGGAAAACCACCCAGGGCGCTCTTACAATATTCCAGACTGGAGACATTGGTGGCTCAGTTGGGATGATAGGAGTGTATGTAGTGAGACCTAGTCATGTGCTAGATTTATTTTGAAGGTAGAGCCATTAGCCTTCTCAGCAAATTGGTTGTAAGATGTAAGTAAAAATAGAAATAAAGGAAGACAAGATTTTTTTTTTTTCCTGAACAAGTGAAAGAGTTTCCAGTAATTAAGATGGGGAAAACTGTAGGTAAAGCTGGTGTCAATAGAGCAGATGTTCAGTTTTGGATGTGATGGATTTGGAATGTCTGTTGGCTATCCAGGTAAAGTTGTAAGTAGGCAGTTGGATATATGAGTCTGTAGTTTGGAGGACAGTTCTGAAGATATTAACAGTAGATATACATCTGAGAGTCACTGGCAAACTAATGGTATCTCAAGTCATGAAACTATGAGATTTACAAGGGAAAGTGTGTAGGCAGAGGACAGAAAGAACAAAACTCGATCCTGAGGTGTTCCAATATTAAGAGAATGGGGAGAAGAGGAGGGATCAAAAAAAAAAGAAATTGAAGAGTGATAGTGATACAGGAAAGAATTCAGGTGAGTGTGATGTCCTGAAGTAAAAAATAGGGGAACAAGTATCAACTTTGTCAAATGCTGTAATAGATCAAGATAAAGTCTGAGAATTGTTCACGGTATCAGCAGTGTGGATTCTATTTGTGACTTTGATAAGCACATCTTTGATAGAGTGCTGAAATTTGAAGCCTAATTGATGTAAGTTTAAGATAGAAGGAAAGGAACTGGAGACTAACCTGGGAGTTTTGCAACTAAGGAAATGGAGCCTTAGCTGGTCAGAAAATGAGTAAGTTTTTGTTTTTGTTTTTGTTTTGAGAGAGGAGAAATTACGGCATGTTTATATGGTAATGGGAATGGTCCACTTAAGAGAAAAACAGGATAAATTGATGATGTATTATCTTATCATCTATTTTCACAATAATCCCATAATATAGTTCTAATTGTTATTTTCATTATTTAGATGAAGAAGCTGAGAACAGAAAGTTTAAGTGACATGCCCACTTTTCTATTTCTCATTTATGTTGTTCTTTCAAACCTTAAATTATATTTCTTTTTTTAAAGCTTATTTTGAAATATTTGGTTTATTTCCATTTGTTGCCTTGTATGTTATCAGTAACTGAAAGACTGTTATTCAGTCCATTTAAAAATTTATTCTAATATTTTTGAGCCTTATTGTAAACATTTTCGTTGTTGCTGTCATCATCTATGTTTAAATAAGAAGGGTTTTCCTGGACTAATAAGAATAAATTTCTGGGTAGTTGGAGGGCATCGGCCAGGGAATAGGCCAAGAAAACTTTTCAACCTCTATGGCACCCTTTTTTCTTACTATGAAGGTTTCAAAAAATAACCTCGAATAGCTAAAATAGTCATACTCATAGAAACAGAGTAGAATGGTGGTTGCCGCGTCTGGGGGAAAGGGGGAACGGGGAGTTGCTATTCAACAGGTATGAAATTTCAGTTACACAAGATGAATAAGTCTTAGAGATCTGCTGTACAACATCATGTTTATAGTTAACAGTACCATATTGTACACCTAAAAGTTTAAGAGGGTAAACTCATGTTAGATGGTCTTAGAGCAATAAAAATAAATATATAACCACTGTGTAATCTCATTTGTGAGACTTGGGTCAAGAAGGATCTTTGGTTCCAATGCTGTGGTTCATAGATCTATAGGTCTTGCACTATAAAAGAGTGTTTTCCCCCTTGTACCTTGCATTTTTCCCTTAAGATACTTTCTGAGATAATTCTCAGGACCACTAACTGTTCCCCTTCCCTCAGTTATCTAAAACTTCTTTCTCCCTTATCCCCAAGTCTACTTTCCCTAGTTTATTTGGATTCGACTCTTAGTAGTATTCCCTAAAGGGTGTGGCTCTGTCTTTTAGAATCAGAGAATTTACTAGAATTTTCTGAGATTACCATGGACTTTCCATAGGGAAAAAGAAGATTAATGTTTACCTACTTTCTGTCACACTATGTACAAAAATCAATTTCATGTATATAGATCCCAATATAAAAAGTCAAATGATAAAGATGTCAGGAAGAAACAAAGGAGAACATCTTGTGACCTTGGGTATACAAAGATTTTTCCTTTTAAGAGTACACATAATTATTTACTCTAGAATGAAGAACTTCTGCAAATCAATAAAAAAGTGGAAGATAACCTCATAAAAAACAGTTAAGAGACTTAAAACAGAAATTTTTCAAAAAAGAATATCCATACGGCCAGTAAACATGAAAATCTGCTCACCTTTATTAGTCATCAGAAAAATATAAATTAAAACCATAATTTATACACCTAATAGAATGGCTAAAATGAAAGACACCCATTCTAAGTGTTGACTAGACTGTCAAACAACTGAACTCACATACACTGCTAGTAGAAGTGTAAGTTATTATAACTACATTGGAAAACTCTCCAGAAGTATCAAAGAAAGCTGCATATATGCATAACTAGTGGTTCTACTCCTAAGTATATATCCAACAGAAATCCATTAGTTTACAAAATAGTTTTGCACAAGAATTTTCATAGCCACACTATTCCTAACAGTATACAAAACTGGAAATCATCAAAATGTCCATCAATATTTAAATTAATAAATATATTATGGGTACATAAATACAATAGAATATGGCAATGCATCATTTTGAATTCATGCAATAATGTGGAGGAATCTCCTAAACAAAATCTTGAGCAAAGTATGTAGACCCAAAAGAATACATGCTGTATGATCTAATTTATGTAAATTAAAAACAATAGAAGCAATTTATGGCGTAAGAAGTCAGAATAGCAGATGCACTTGTGAAGGGAGCAATATTGACTGGGCAGGACAACTTTGTTCTATTTCTTGAATTTGGCATTCCTTACTATGTGTGTTAACTTTGTAAAAATCCAGTGATTTGTACACTGCTAATCTGTAAGTTATATTTCAACAAAAAGTTTACTTACAAATACAAATGATAAATAGATAGCTGGTTATGGCCATAGGATGGCTAAGTGTTAAAATCTGTTTAATCTTGTTAAAGAATTTATTATTTTATCTGTGGTGTGGTGGGGGACTCTGTTACTGCTCTTGTCCTGGAGTAACTGGAAGTGATGTAATTACTTTTTTTTTATTTTGAACATACCCATTTGGATGCATGCAGCATCCACTCTTGGGAAATGTTTATTTGTAGAGGTCACATCTGCATTACTCTGGGCCAAAATCCATTGCACTTTTGGTATTATTTAATAAGAATATTGCTTTTCTGTTGAGAAAGTTTGGACATTGCTAATTAAATGGAATTAGACTCAGTGTTACCCCTGTCTCTGCTGTCAAAATCCATTTTCTGCCCTATGAAAAGACTCATGGAACAACAGCTAATCTTCACTAACTTATTTCATTCAGTTAAAATTAAATTACACAATTGAACCTTTTTTCTTGTCTTTTCTATATTACATTTTGTTAATTGCTTAATTAAAACTGAAGCCTGACATTTATTTCTTTCTCTTTAGGAAAAAAAAAAAAAGAAAGAAAAGAAATATAAGATACACTCACTGTTACTTACTTAGTTATTCAACAGGAAGCTCTAGAAAAAAACTTCTGTTAGCAAAGAATAAAATAAACCACAACTTTCCCATGAAAATATTTATAAAAAAGATACAAGCATGATAGTTTTTAAGTTCATTGCCATTCCAGTTTCTAGGAAGGCATTTAAAATGTACCATATTCAACAAATATATCTAGTTATTTTTGCATATATATATATATATCCCAACTTGAGTTTTCTTAGTATCTTCATCATTTTCCAGTAGCCATTTTACACATGGAAATAGATAATGACTCTATCTATTGGTATTTGTATATAGTACTGTTGCTTCAAAAACCTAGTCTCCTCAAATATGATAGCTACCATTTGTACAGTGATTATTATTTGGAATTGTCAAATTGTTTTGTGTACATTAACTTATTTAATATTCATATTTATAGATGAGGAAACTGAGGCACTGTGTATTTAAAAGATTTACCAGAGACTATATAGCTAGTAAATGGCAGAGCTGGGATTTTCATCCAGAATTTTATTTTAATTCTATTAATTTGTCTGTAAGAGCCACACTCTTAACCAATGTATTACAATGACTCCAAAAGGATTCACACAAGCCAAGAGGTAACTCTCCTCTTGAAAACACAGAATTTATTTATTTATTTTTATTAATTCACAGCTATTTACTGAGATTCTATATGTTTCTGATGTTCTAGGTAAACATTGGTAAAACAGGGAAAGTCTTTCCCTCATAGAAATTAAAGAAAGTAATCATGATAGATGTTAACTAAAATTATTGTGGTAATCATTTCACAATATATGTAAGTCAAGTTGTTATGCTCTACCCTTTAAACTTATATAGTGCTGAATGTCAATTATATTGCAATAAAACAGATAATAAACAGGTGAAAATAGATGAATAAATATACAACTAAAGAAAAAGACAATTAATACACATGTAATCAAAGGCAACCTTATGTATCCTAATTAGAAAGAAAGAAGTAAAAAAAAAAGTCACTATTTGCAAATGACATACTATATATAGAAAACTTAAAGACTCCACCAAAAAAAACTATTAGAACTAATAAATGAATTCAGTAAAGATGCAGGACACAAAATTAATATACAAAATGTTGTATAACTATATACCAATAACACACCATAAGAAAGAAAACAATTAAGAAAAATTAAATTAAGAAAACAATCCCATTTACAATTGCATCAAAAAGAACACCGAGGAATAAATTTAACCAAAGAAGTGAAAGGCCTGTACTCTGAAAACTATAAAACATTGATGAAAGAAATTGAAGATGACAGAAATAATTGTAAAGATACACCATGTTCCTGGATTGGAAGTATTAATATTGTTAAAGTGTTTATACTACCCAAAGCAATCTACAGATTCAATGCAATCCCTATCAAAATACCCATGGCATTTTTCACAGAGCAGGAACAAATAATCTTAAAATTTGTACTGAACCAAAAAAGACCCTGGATAGCCAAAGCAATCTTGAAAAGGAAGAACAAAGCTGGAAGTATCACACTTCCTGATTTCAAGCTATACTACAAGCTATAATAATTAATGTACTGGCACAAAACCAGATCCATAGGTCAATGGAACAGAATAGGGAGCCCAGAAATAAATGCATGCTTGTATGGTCAATCTATGACAAAGCAGGCAAGAATTTGTAATGGAGAAAGACAGTCTCTTCAATAAATGGTGTTGGGAAAACTGGGCACGCAAAAGAAACTAGACCACCTTTTTTTTTTTTTTTTGCAGTTCACTGGCGTCTCACTGTTGTGGCCTCCCCCGTTGTGGAGCACAGGCTCCGGATGCGCAGGCTCAGTGGCCATGGCTCACGGGCCTAGCCGCTCCGCAGCATGTGGGATCTTCCCAGACCCGGGCACGAACCCATGTCCCCTGCATTGGCAGGAGGACTCTCAACAACTGCACCACCAGGGAAGCCCCCTAGACCACCTTTTTACACCATATACAAAAATAAAATCAAGATGGATTAAAGACTTAAATTTAAAACCTGAAACCATAAAACTCTTACATGGCCAGTACACCTTTTGACATAAATTGTAGCAATATTTTTTTGTGTCTGTCTCTTCAGGTAAGGAAAACAAAAGCAAAAATAAACAAATGGGACTACATCAAACTAAAAAGATTTTACACAGTAAAGAAAACCATCAGCAAAACAAAAAGGCAACCTACTGAATGGGAGAAGATACTTGCAAATGATATGTCCTGTAAGAGGTTAATATCCAAAATATATAAAGAACTCATACAAGTCAAATCTCCAAAAATAAACAATCTGATTAAAAAAGGGTAGAAGACCAGAATAGACATTTTTCCAAAGAAGACATGCAGATGGCCAACAGGTACATGAAAAGAAACTCAACATCACTAATCATCAGGGTAATGCAAATCAAAATCACAATTAGATATTACCTCACACCCGTTAGAAGGGCTACTACCAAAAAGACAAGAAATAACAAGTGTTGGTGAGATTGTGGAGAAAAGGGAACCCTACTACACTGTTTGTAAATTGGTGCAGGCACTATGGCAAACAGTATGGAAGTTTCTCAAAAATTAAAAATAGAACCACCATATGATCCAGAAATTTCACTTCTGGATATTTACCTGAAGAAAACACTAATTTGAAAAAATATATGTACCTCAATATTCATTGCTGCATTATTTACAATAGATATGATATAGATACAACCCAAGAGTCTATCAATAGATGAATGATAAAGAACATGTGGTATACATATGCAATGAAATATTACTCAGGCTTAAAAAAGAATAAAATATTACCATTTGTAACAACATGAATGGACATAGAGGGTATTATGCTAAATGAAATAAGTCAGACAGAGAAAGACAAATACTGTATGATTTCACTTATATGTGGAATATATATATATATTCTCTTCCATTGACATATATATATACAAGCAAACAAACATAAAACAGAAAGAGACACAAAGGTACAGAGAACAGACTGATGCCAGAGGGCAGGGGCTGGGGGAATGGGTGAAATAGGGGAAGGGGAATAAGAGGTACAAACTACCAGTTATAAAATAAATAAGTCATGGGGATGTAATGTGCAGCATAGGAAACATAGTCAATAATATTTTGATAACCTTGTATGGGAACAGAAAAAAAAAGGCAGCTCTCACTTTGCTCAGTTCCAGAATACACAAATTTCAGTAACTGTATTTATGTAAATAAAGCCTCAACAGCATGATTCAAATTTCAGGTACCATAATATATCAACTAAGCCTAATTCCATAAAATACAAAGTGGGCTGCTGGCTCTTTATTTTTTTTATTTTTTTTTTGTGGTACGCGGGCCTCTTATTGTTGTGGCCTCTCCCGTTGCGGAGCACAGGGTTAACACCTAGCTTCTATACTAAGAAGACAAAACCTTTCTTAGTATTCTTATCAATACCCCCTGAATTATGAGGTTTTCCGCACTGATTGTTGGAAACAGACACTATTCTTGGTCCTGTGTGAACTCTGGGCACAGAGTTCTCTTAATCCTTTTGAGTGGTTCTTTTCTGTCCTAGAGTAGCTTTCTCACACAAGTGCACTAATCAGTTCTCAACTGAATCCTCCAGAAGAACTCTCTGCAGGTCAGCAGAGTTCTCTCTCCATGTATCTCTCTTGTGTCTGGCACCCTGTGCTGTGACTTCACTGCTTTGTCTTTTCTCGACTCCCAGCTCTATCTCCTTAATTCAGGAAGACTACAGGGCTTCCCCCTCCTGGCAGCACAGTCTGAAAATTTTCTCCAGGCAGCAAGTTGGAGCAATCATAGGTCTTACCTTATTTGTTTCAAAATTTCTCAGGAATCATTTTCCCTTATTCCTGACACTGATGACTTGAGTCCTGTTGTTTCATATATTATGGGTTTTTTTCAGTTTTTTTAGACATGGAGATAAATTTCATTTTGTTACTCCTGGTTATTACTTAAATTAGTATTTGCATAATATAAGCAGTGAAATGCAATAGAAAATTAATTAATAAAGACAGAACAACAATAACAAAAACCCTTGGTATTGAAACTTTTAAATGCCCAGAGACATAAACATGTTTCAAGGCATAATTATGCAAATAGATGGCAAAGTTTAAGATAAAGGTGTCAACTCTTCAACCTTGTTTAGTATAAAGGAACATAGTTTGAACAAAAAATATTTTAATTCATAAGGACATCCCAGAAACCCTTATCAAGAGTACAGTGTAAACTTTACTAGTTTGGCTCATTAAATTGAAAATGGACTTGGAAAAGGTCATGGGGAATTAGAGCTTAGATAATTCATAATCAAAGCAATTAGCAATGGATTATGTCTCGTTGGCTCCCTAGAAAAAGAAATCTTAGTTGAAATTGCTGAACCCAAGATGGTATTCATTTGCCTAGCTGGATCATAATCTAGTAACCAACTACCTTGTTTAGTACATAAATACAAATGGTATTCAAACTCTTCTTTATCTAAACGTACAGATTACAAGGTGTATAAATTGATTTTCAAGAACATACATGTTATACAAGTCACACCTTTGGACAAGGATATGTAGATACCTGAAGTTTCATTTTACAAAAGCTAACTAGAGAGGGCACTCTAAATACAACTCATTGGTTGACTTTAGTAGAACTTGGATATTAATATTATTGGACTCTAGGATGTATTCTGGACAACTCAGTTAAATCACATGTAAATCTTAGCTACCAATTTCTCTCTTTTTTGAATTGTATTTTAATGTTTTCTTTCACTGTCATCTTTAAAAATTTGATTTTTTTTTAAGAACACCCTTTAAAATAGTTCACTTAGTCTCAAAACTCTTGGACTCTATTTCCTAGAAAGTTAGTCAGTTTTTCTGACAATCTTAGCCATAGCTTTTGTGGCTGCTGTTAAATGTGGCTAAAAACCCTTGTCCTTGTCTTTTTTTACTTTCCTAATACTATATCATCTTAAAACACTATGTAGGTATAAGGGTTTCCTATTTTTCATGTTGATCTTTCAGAATAAAATACTATTTCTAAATGTGTAAATTTGAATATAAATCAAAGTTTGAGGACATGAATTTTCAAAATGCCAATCTGTTGTATCATGCACAAGTACACCAGACACTTACCTATTTTAATAAGCATGTAAAGATTAGGAGGCCTAGCAGTGGTCTAACTCTGAGAGGAAAGCAAGATACTGGTGTGACATGCTTCAAGATCAATAACTAGGGAGCAGTATGGAAGTCCAAAAGATAGAAAAAAAACAGACCTGAAAGAGGACATTTAGAAAGAGAAATAATTATTGAATGAATCTATCTGAATCTAACTAGGAAAAAATAATTGTAGATGGGGCAACATGGGAATCAAAGATCAGAGCAGAATTAGATTTTAATTCATCACTATACCCTAGCTTATCAACAAAGTGGCATAATCTTGTTTTTGTGTAAGGTAATGCTTTAAGTGTGGTAAAGGTATTGGGGTTAGGCATTTTCTTTTTTTTTTTTTTTTTTTTTTGCGGGATGCGGGCCTCTCACTGTTGTGGCCTCTCTCATTGCAGAGCACAGGCTCCGGACATGCAGGCTCAGCGGCCATGGCTCACGGGCCCAGCCACTCTGTGGCATGTGGGATCTTCCCGGACTGGGGCACAAACCCGTGTCCCCTGAATCGGCAGGTGGACTCTCAACCACTGCGCCACCAGGGAAGCCTGGGGTTATGCATTTTTAAAGGGTCCTTATCTCTTAGAGCAATATTCTAAAATATTTATAGTTAAAATATATGATATGAGAATTTGCTTCAAAATAAACCAGAGGATGGTGAGAAGGTAGGGATTTGTATAAAACAAGACTGTTTATGAATTGATAATTATGGAAACTAGATGATAAGTTCATATTATTTTTCTATTTTTTTAACTTATTTGAAATTAAAGAGAAATAAAACAAAATGAAACTTGTTTCATCATATAAGCACTTTGGTTACATAATACTTAGTTCATCATTTATATAAGAAAGAGAATGAGATACTTTCCTCATAGCATTGTTTGGAGGATGAATTGAGTTAATTGATGTAATGTGCTTAAAATATTGCCTATTGCATGGAAGGTGCTGTGTAAATACTACCTTTAAAGAAAATATTCATTCTATGTCCAAAGTTATTTTAATTTATATTAATTTTTTTAATTTTTAATTTTACTTTATATTTTATACAGCAGATTCTTATTAATTATCCATTTTATACATATTAGTGTATTTATATCAATCCAAATCTCCCAATTCATCACACCACCACCCCTGCCACTTTCCCCCCTTGCTGTCCATATGTTTGTTCTCTACATCTGTGTCTCAATTTCTGCCATGCAAACTGGTTCATCTGTACCATTTTTCTAGGTTCCACATATACACGTTAATATATGATATTTGTTTTTCTCTTTCTGACTTACTTCACTCTGTATGACAGTTGCTAGATCCATCCACGTCTCTACAAATGACCCAATTGCGTTCCTTTTCATGGCTGAGTAATACTCCATTGTATATATGTACCACATCTCCTTTATCCATTCATCTGTCGATAGGCATTTAGGTTGCTTCCATGATGTGGCTATTGTAGATAGTGCTGCAATGAACATTGTGGTGCATGTGTCTTTTTGAATTATGGTTTTCTCTGGGTATATGCCAGTAGTGGGATTGCTGGGTCATATGGTGATTCTATTTTTAGTTTTTTAAGGAACCTCCATAGTGTTCTCCATAGTGGCTGTATCAATTTACATTCTCACCAACAGTGCAAGACAATTCCTTTTTCTACATATCCTTTCCAGCATTTGTTGTTTGTAGATTTTCTGATGATGCCCATTCTAACTGGTGAGAGGTGATACCTCATTGTAGTTTTGATTTGCATTACTCTAATAATTAGTGATATTGAGAAGATTTTCATGTACTTCTTGACCATCTGTATGTCTTCTTTGGAGAAATGACTATTTAGGTTTTCTGCCCATGTTTTGATTGGGTTTTTTTTTTTTTTTTTTTTTTTTTTAATATTGAGCTGCATGAGCTGTTTATATATTTTGGAGGTTATTCCTTTGTCCATTGAATGACTTTGCAAATATTTTCTCCCATTCTGAGGGTTGTCTTTTCATCTTGTTTGTAGTTTCCTTTGTTTTGAAAAACCTTTTAAGTTTCATTAGGTCCCATTTGTTTATTTTTATTTCCATTACTCTAGGAGGTGAATCAAAATAGATCTTGCTGTGATTTATGTCAAAGGGTGTTCTTCCTATGTTTTCCTCTGAGAGTTTTATAGTGTCCATTCTTACATTTAGGTCTTTAATCCATTTTGAGTTTATTGTTGTGTATGGTATTGAGAGTGTACTAATTTCATTCTTTTACATGTAGCTGTCCAGTTTTCCTAGCACCACTTATGGAAGAGACTCTTGTTTCTCCATTGTATATACTTGCCTCCTTTGTCATAGATTAGTTGACCATAGGTGCATGGGTTTATCTCTGGGCTTTCTATCTTGTCCCATTCATCTATACTTCTGTTTTTGTGCCAGTACTATATAGTCTTGATTACTGGAGCTTTGTAGTGTAGTCTGAAGTCAGGGAGTCTGATTCCTACAGCTCCGTTTTTTTCCCTCAAGACTGCTTTGGCTCTTCGGGGTCTTTTCTATCTCCATACAAATTTTAAGATTTTTGTTCTAGTTCTGTGAAAAATGCCATTGGTAATTTGATAGGGATTGCATTGTATCTGTAGATTGCTTTGGATAGTAGAGTCATTTTCACAATATTGATTCTTCCAAGCCAAGAACATTGTATATCTCTCTATCTGTTTGTATCATCTTTAATTTCTTTCATCAGTGTCTTATAGTTTTCTGCATACAGGTTTTTGTCTCCTTAGGTAGGTTTATGCCTAAGTATTTTATTCTTTTTTTTTTTGCAGTGGTAAATGGGAGTGTTTCCTTAATTTCTCTTTCAGATTTTTCATCATTAATGTATAGGAATGCAAGGGATTTCTGTGCATTAATTTTGTATATTGCAACTTTACCAAATTCATTGATTAGCTCTAGTAGTTTTCTGGTAGCATATTTAGGATTCTCTATGTATAGTATTATGTCATATGCAAGCAGTGACAGTTTTACTTCTTTTCCAATCTAATTCCTTTTATTTCTTCTTCTTCTCTGATTGCAATGGCTAGGACTTCCAAATCTATGTTGAGTACTAGTGGCGAGAGTGGACATCCTTGTCTTGTTCCTGATCTTAGAGGAAATGTTTTCCCTTTTTCACCATTGAAAATGATGTTTGCTGTTTGTTTGTCGTATATGACCTTTATTATGTTGAGGTAGTTCTCTCTGTGCCCACTTTCTGGAGGGTTTTTGTCATAAATGGGTGTTGAATTTTGTCAAAAGTTTTTTCTGCATCTATTGAGATGATCATATACTTTTTAGTCTTCAATTTGTTAATAAGTTGTATCACATTGATTGATTTGCATATATTGAAGAATCCTTGCATCCCTGGGATAAATCCCACTTGCTCATGGTGTATGATCCTTTTAATGTGTTGTTGGATTCTGTTTGGTAGTACTTTGTTGAGAGTTTTTGCATCTATATTCATCAGTGATATTGGTCTGTAATTTTCTTTTCTTGAGGCATCATTGTCATTTGTCTCTAGGTATTTTTTTATTTCTTCAATGATCTCTTGGTTATTTAGTAACGTATTGTTTAGCCTCCTTATGTTTGTGTTTTTTACATTTTTTTCCCTGTAATTGATTTCTAATCTCATAGTATTTTGGTCAGAAAAGATGCTTGATATCATTTCAATTTTCTTAAACATACTGAGGCTTGATTTGTGACCCAAGATGCAATCTATCCTGGAGAATGTTCCATGTGCACTTGAGAAGAAAGTGTAATCTGCTGCTTTTGGATGGAATGTCCTATAAATATCAATTAAATCTATCTGGTCTATTGTGTCATTTAAAGCTTGTGTTTCCTTTTTAATTTTCTGTTTGGATGATCTGTTCATTGGTGTAAGTGAAGTGTTAAATCACCCCACCATTTTTATATTACTGTCGATTTCCTATTTTATAGATGTTAGCAGTTGCCTTATGTATTGAGGTGCTCCTATGTTGGTTGCATATATATTTATAATTGTTACATCTTCTTCTTGGATTAATCCCTTGATGGTTATGTAGTGTCCTTCCTTGTCTCTTGTAATTTTTTTTTAATTTTAAAGTCTATTTTATCCGATATGTGTATTGCTACTCCAGCTTTCTTTTGATTTCCATTTGCATGGAATATATTTTTCCATCCCCTCACTTTCAGTCTGTATGTGTGTCTAGGTCTGAAGTGGGTCTCTTGTAGATAGCATATATATGGGTCTTGTTTTTGTATCCTTTCAGTGAGCCTGTGTCTTTTGGTTGGAGCATTAATCCATTCACGTTTAAGGTAATTATCAATATGTATGTTCTTATTACCATTTTCTTAATTGTAATGGGTTTGTTTATGTAGGTCCTTTTCTTCTCTTGTGTTTGCCACTTAGAGAAGTTCCTTTAGCATTTGTTGTAGAGCTGGTTTGGTGGTGCTGAATTCTCTTAGCTTTTGCTTGTCTGTAAAGCTTTTGATTTCTCCATTGAATTTGAATGAGATCCTTGCCAGGTAGAGTAATCTTGGTTGTAGGTTATTCCCTTTCATCACTTAAATATGTCATGCTTGTAGAGCATTGTGGCTTGTAGAGTTTCTGCTGAGAAATCAGCTGTTAACCTTATGGGAATTCCCTTGTATGTTATTTGTCATTTTCCTCTTGTTGCTTTCAATAATTTTTCTTTTTCTTTAATTTTTGCCAATTTGATTACTATGTGTCTTGGTGTGTTTCTCCTTGGGTTTATCCTGCCTAGGACTCTCTGTGCTTCCTGGACTTGGGTGGCTATTTCCTTTCCCTTGTTAGGGAAGTTTTCAACTATAATCTCTTCAAATATTTTCTCAGGTCCTTTCTCTCTCTCTTCTCCTTTGGGGACCCCTATAATGTGAATGTTGTTGTGTTTAATGTTGTCTCAGATGTCTCTTAAGCTGTCTTCATTTCTCCTATTATTATTTTTTTCTTTATTCTGTTCCACAGCAGTTAATTCCACCATTCTGTCTTCCAGGTCACTTATCCTTTCTTCTGCCTCAGTTATTCTGCTATTGATTCCTTCTAGTGTATTGTATTGTTCGTCTCTGTTTGTTTGTCCTTTAATTATTCCAGGTGTTTGTTCTTTAATTCTTCTAGGTCTTTGTTAAATATTTCTTGCATCTTCTCAATCTTTGCCTCCATTCTTTTTCTGAGGTACTGGATCATCTTCACTAACATTATTCTGAATTCTTTTTCTGGAAGGTTTCCTACCTCCACTTCATTTAGTTGTTTTTCTGGGGTTTTATCTTGTTCCTTCATCTGGTACATAGCTGTCTGCCTTTTCATCCTGTCTATCTTTCTGTGGATGTGGTTTTTGTTCCACAGGCTGCAGGATTGTAGTTCTTCTCACTTCTGCTGTCTACCGTCTGTTGGATGAGGCTATCTAAGTGGCTGTGGAAGTTTCTTGATGGGATGGACTGGTGGTGGGTAGAGTTGGCTGTTGCTCTGGTGGGCAGAACTCAGTAAAACTTTAATCCGCTTGTCTGCTAATGGGTGGGGCTGGGTCCCTTCCCTGTTGGTTGTTTGGCCTGAGGTGATCCATCACTGGAGCCTACCTGGGCTCTTTGGTTGTGCTAACAGTGGACTCTTGGAGGGCTCATGCCAAGGTTACTTCCCAGAACTTCTGCTGCCAGTGTCCTTATCCTCACGGTGAGCCACAGCCACTCTCCACCTCTGCAGGAGACCCTCCAACACCAGCCGGTAGGTCTGGTCCAGTCTCCTATGGAGACACTGCTCCTTCCTCTGGGTCCTGACACACACACTACTTTGTGTGTGCCCTCCAAGGGTTGAGTGCCCATTTCCCCCAGTCCTGTTGAAGTCTTGCAATCAAATCCTGCTAGCCTTCAAAATCTGATTCTCTAGGAATTCTTCCTCCCATTGCCAGACCCCCAGGTTGGGAAGACTGACATGGGGCTCAGAACCTTCACTCCAGTGGGTGGACTTCTATGGTATAAATGTTCTCCAGTTTGTGAGTCACCCACACAGCAGTTATGTGATTTGATTTTATTGTAATTGTTCCCCTCTTACCGTCTCATTGTGGCTTCTCCTTTGTCTTTGGATGTGGAGTATCTTTTTTGTTGAGTTCCAGTGTCTGCCTGTCAATGATTGTTCAGCAGTTAGTTGTGACTGTAGTGCTCTCACAAGACGGAGTGAGAGCACATCGTTCTATTCTGCCATCTTGAAGCAATCTCTCCACGTCCAATCTTTTAATTTTGAGATAATTGTAGATGCATACATAGTTTTAAGAAATAAACAGAGAAATCTCCTGTAATATTTACCCAATTTCTTGCAATGGCAACATCTTGCACAATTATAGTACAATATCACAACCAGGATATTAATGTTGATGTTATCAAGATACAGAATATTTTCATCATTGCAAGGATCTTTCCTGTTGCCCTTTTCAAACTATACCACTTTTATGACCCTCCTTAAACCCTGACTACCACCAATCTGTTCTCTATTACTTTAGGGAGTCTTTTTAAGAAGGTTTATTAATGAAATCATACTGTATGTAACATTTTGAGATTGACTTTTTTTATTTTTTACTCAGCATAATTCTCTGGAGATGCATACAGATTGTTGTTAGTATTAATAGTTCATTAATACTTATTGCTGAGTAGGATTCCATGGTATGGATATTCTACAGCTTATTTAACAATTCACTGTTCCCTAAAGAATATCTGGGTTATTTCCAGTATTTGGCGATTATGAATTAAGCTTCCTTAAACTTTTTTTTTTTTTTTTTTTTTTTACGGTACGCAGGCCTCTCACTGTTGTGGCCTCTCCCGTTGCGGAGCACAGGCTCCGGACGCGCAGGCTCAGTGGCCATGGCTCACGGGCCCAGCCACTCTGTGGCATGTGGGATCTTCCCGGACCGGGGCACAAACCCGTGTCCCCTGCATCGGCAGGCGAACTCTCAACCACCGCGCCACCAGGGAAGCCCTCTTTAAACATTTTTGTACAGATTTTTGTGTGAACACAAGTTTTCATTTCTTTGGGGTAAATGCCCAAAAGTACAACTGTTCTGCATTATTGTAGTTTCATATTTAATTTTCTTATATGCTGCCAAAGTGGTTTCCAGAGTGGCTTTAATGTTTGAAATTCCCATCAGCAATGAATGAGTGATCCAGTTTTTCCATATTCTTTCCAGCAAGAATTGAATATTGTTCTTTTTATTTTTTTAAATTTAGCCATTGTGATAAGTGTGTAGTGATTTCTCATTGTGGCTTTAATTTTGTAGGAGATTTTTTCATATGCTTATATCCATCTGTATATTCTCTGCAGTGGAATGTCTTTACATGTCTTTTGCCCATTTTATAATTGGTTTGTTTTTTAATGTGAGTTTAAAAAGTATTTAATCATCATTGTTCATTTGACATTAAACAAATATGTACAGTAAAATAGTAAGTGCCAGACCCTGTTCTAAGGTACATTTGTGAATAAAGCATTGATCTCAGCACTTATGAAATGTACGTTCTAGCAGGGGGAGAATGACATATATTGAACATGTTCAACAGTTGCAAGTACTACAGAAAAAAATTAGAGCAGGGAAAGGGGGATAGGGTAACATGGGTGCAGGTTGAAATTGCAAACCTTTATTCATGCCTAAACACATATGGATATGCAGGCACATTTGTCTTTTGAACAATAGTTAGGAAATGTAAACATTAAAAACAAAGTTACTAACGTACCGCAATGCTATCCCAACTTGAAAATTGGGTTGCTGGATTTGTAGCATGTTGGAGAATTATGGGGGTTGTAATAACTAAGGCTTATTGAATGTTAAGCACTAATGACTTCATTTTACATACACCACCTCATTGAATCTCCACATGAAGGTGCAATTTTATATCTCTAAATGTGTTTTTTAAGTTAATTTACCCATGACCCTATAGTAATTGATGACATCAATTGTCATCAATTGAATGAAAAAGATATGGATACCCAAAATTTTAATAGTGGCTTAACTCTAAGTGGTAGTATTAAGAATATTTCATTTTTCAATGTTTAAAACTTTTAAATATTACTTGTTTTATCATGTTTCATGTTATTTATAGAGTTAAATGTTTTCCTAAATTACTGAAGTATCTCTCTACAACGTCTCCTTCCATTTCATTTATGACCTCTTCCTCAGTCCATTCTCTAAAAACTATTGACCTTTGATAATCCTTTCCCAACCTTCCTCTTTACTAGATGATCTATGACTTCATTTACCATCAGTCAAAAACTGGTTGTAAGAAGAAACATTTCCAGAGACTCAGCATTTGTACATTGTCTTATAAACTTGGTCAATTCTCTACATGCCTGACCACAAAAATACAAGCTCATGAGTCCCAGGAGCTTGTCTTGAGCTCCAGGCCCATATTCAACTGCCTTATGGGTTCTGTGGGTTCAAAAGCAAATTCTTTTCCCTAAGGTATGGACATTAAAACATTTTGGGATTTTGGGAAAAATATAACAGGATTCATTTTAACCAACTTGATAAAAATATTGATTTTCTTGACTGTGACTCATTTAAAGCTGATTTTGAGAATCATTTGTTTAGCTATTTGGGGAAAATAATCATATATGAGGCCTAACTATTTAGGTTAGATCAAAAGCTATTGCATTTTACATTAAATCTGTTTGCCCAGTGTTTGACCAATTTTAATACAGATTTTGTTTCACCAGCAACCTTCTTTTTTCATAACTTTGGTTAATCAAAAATTCCTTTTACTTATTCTATTATGCTGTGTTCTCTTCCTTTCTACATTGTTTAAGATATCGTTACCCATTTCCCAGCTTGAGAAATTAGGACATCACAAATTACATTTATACCAAGACTAAATATTCCATGATTTGGCTTGTAATCAGACCATTATTTTAATGCCTGGATTTTTTTTTATTTTAGTGGCTTGTGTTTCTATATCTTGCTTTTATCTCCCTTAATCTAGAAATACTTAGTTTCCTATACAAAGACAAAGTGTTCCATACCTCTTCTTATCCTTGTCATCAATTGTCAAATTGAGTCATCTCTCCATAAAAGCCTTAGTATGAATTTCCCTGCAAAGGTCAATATTAGGCTATGAAAGTTTGGAAATTTTCTAAGATTAGTCATCTGTTACATGGCAGAACATGTTTTTCAACCAAAGAGTCTGATTTCCAGCCACAGGCTCTCTCTACTTTGTTATACTACCACAGGATAATTAAGAGATGAGATTTGTCCACCTGCCTCTATGGGCCAATATATATGGGTTTCAAATACTAATTTCGTGCTAAGATAACATTGGGAACATAGTAAGATGGATAAAACTCTATTTCACAGAGCTCATGTCAAGGATAGCACCGTATGTTTTGGAAGAAATATGATAAGCCATTTGCAGTGCTTTCAAAAATGGGTGAGCAAATGTGGGACTATGGTTAAATTATGCAGTACAAGGTAAAAGATTCCACTGTTAGTCCTCCTACATCACTTATCCCACACACAGAATTCAGCCACTTTTGTAAATTAGTAGTGAGCAAATATTATGAAGTATCAGTTTGGAAGGGTAAAGGGTGATTTGCTTACTGGGACTGACATCTGTCTGAGTGTGCCCTGTACTCAGCTCTGCACTTTGTAGATTATGAGAAATTCCCATCTGAAGAAATGAATCCACATCTACACCTCTGCTAAATCATTTTTCCCCACAAGGTATAAATCTATCTTAAATAGCTAAAGTTTCAGAGAAATGGAAATCATGATATAAGCCTACAGTTAATATTTCAGCAAATACAGAAGGAAAGTTAAAGACAGTTTCTTGATCACAAGAGGAAAAGTCAAGCAAACCAAAAGTTGAAATTTTTGGCCAAATTGAAATTTTAAAATAAAATTGAAAACAAACAGATTACCAGTAATATAGTATATGGTGTATGTTTAATGTTCTGCGAAAGATGGTTCTTGTAAGCTTGATTAAGAGTGCTACAGCCTTAAAGATTGCACTTATGAGTTGGATGGTGGCATTAAGAATGTGTTGACTTCTTCCAGGATGCTAAGAACATAAATATTGGAGTGTAATCCACTTTCAAAGATTTATGAAAATAGTAAAACCATGATCAGACGTTGGGGAAAATCTTCCAGACTAGACTTTCTTCTCTATCACAAGTTTCCACAGCAAATCAGGAAAATGTAGGAAATGTGGCAGTATTCCTACCTCAGAAGACTAGCCTGAGGAGTAATAAAAACAAAAATATTGCAATGTTAATTGTGGACAAAGCCAAGATTTATTTTTGGTATTAGGAATAGGACACCCTAAACATACAAGGACACATTTAAATTCACTGACAGTCAAATGTAGAAATATTAAAGAAATCTCATTAGCACATTTGTAAGATTAGGAGGAAATTCTGAGCATATGTATAAATATATATAATATCACTGGAGCAGGCTTGAATATTCAGTCAAAAAGTAAAAGACCATTTTTGAAATTTTAGCCCAAAGTCTTTTATAAGTAAAATATTGAACTTAGTAATCCACTCCTAGAAACCTGCAATGAAAATTACCACAGTAATCATAACACTGTCCTATGTTCTCATTTTCTATTTTAATAATAATATTTTCAGTCACAAGAGTCAGGTTGATGCCCTCAAGTGAAACTGAGAATTGAAATAATTGCATAGATAATTTAGACTAAACATATTTTCCTTTACCTGAGACTTCCATATCATTGAGATTTCTTTTGATTGGAATCATGTGAATGCTATCCATCTTCTCAAAACATAAGCATTATTTGCACATTTAATGGCTAACAACAGCATCTGGAAAAGGCTCCTCTGTGGAGTTATTTATTCACTTCCATATTTTAAAAGGGATTTGAGGAAGAAAAAAATCTGGATTTCATGCTACATTTCCAACGTATATTGTGACATGAAACTAGAAGCTAACAGTTTTGCTACAGACATTTGCCCAGTGACATTTAACCAGGTATAAGTGAAAACATACTTATGGTGAAATCATCATAATTAATGATGATAGAAATTCTAGTAAATATGATCATTCTATTTCCCGAGGTGTGGTTTCAAAATTTAACACAAGATAGTAAGCATAAACACAATAATTTGATTACTCATTTTACTAGTTGGAATTCTCCTTAGATCAATTTCTAACAGGATTTGGATTACTTTGACTCCATTGCTCTATAAGTCTTCACTCTCAATAACTATTCCAATGTTGGTAATGAAAGTACTTAGGTAGTCACACTTGCACCATTCCTTGAAATCTTGCCCATTAGTTTGCTTGAACCTCATAAAATATTAACTTGTGTTGTGTGCAGTAAGGAGACCAATAAAACACCAATGTGTGGTGACTAAACCATTAAAAAATGTCTTAGCACCCCTTCTATAATATTCTGTGACTTATAGGAATTTCAGATTTGTCTGTTTTTAACAAGTATGAAATATTCTTTGTTCTTAATATAACTTCTTCACACTCTTTGAGAGAGAAATTACCCATACATGCAAGAAAAAAAAAAAACCCACTGGATTCTGGTTTACTAATTTATTTTAAGAAATAAATTTGGAGAAAATTCTGCTTATTTCACTTCCTTACTTTATCTTTTAGTAATCAACAGGTGATTGCCATTAGCAGCCAAAGAACGAAAACAGTGTTCCATTAATCTTCAATGCCTAAGAAATAAAAGGCTCTCCATTAGAGTGTATAAACAGAAAATCGATGTATGTTAAACCAACTTTCTAAGGTACAGCTTCTCTTAAATACCAAATTTGGATAAGGAAAAACAGAATTATCCTTGAACAAGATGAAAAACTACAAAATATTAGAATTGAAGGATTTCTATTTAAAACTCAAATTAGTCTGCTAATTATGGCCACATTACCAAACTAAACTGAACCCAGTGAAGTAAAGGGAGGAATCTATTTATAACCAAACCAAACTAAACCAAACCAAACCAAAACAAAACAAAAAAAACCTAGAATTAGCAAGCAAAAATTAGCAGGTTTTCTACTTCTACCACCATCTTTTGCTCCAGAGATTGATGGGTCCCCTCTTCTGAGTGAGCCAAAAAAAAACAAAAAATAAGAAACAATACACCCAAATATATGAATCTGAAGTTGAGTGGTAAGCAAGTTTCCAGGAAAACCTAGTCAATACCTCATAGTCATTTCAAACTTTCTATGGAAGTGTTCAAATGCAGATTCCACTTGATGAATAGAATTCAATAGCGGTTTGAAAACAGGTATATATTTAATTGGGCACTTTGTGGTGATTGAATGGATCCAAACTGCCAATGTCTCTGAAAGGAGAAAGGTAAATAAACAGAACATAACCATTGTCATTGACTATACATGCTGTGATTGGATTATCTTGTACCCAGTTTCAGACCTTGAAGCATTGAAGGTATGAAGAATCCTTGAGAGAGAGAGGAAAGAAAGTGATAGCTTTAACTTTTAAAATGCAAAGCATGACTTTTTCAAATTGCTTACCAGCTCCCAGTCCTCATTACTGCCCACCTCCCTCCCCCTTATTCTAGATAGAATGTCAGCCATGCTCCTCTTACCCAGCTGTTTTAGATAGGTAAATGTTTTAGTGCCCGTTGGATCTCTCTAATCTGCAGAAGAATAAAACAGAAAAACAACTTTAAAATAAGCAACCACACCTTTAAAAATCTTTGTTTTGTGACAAAGTATCTTTATAACTTTGTATTCAATATATGAATTGCTTTAGATTTAAGCATTGTCATTTCATATTTTAACCCAGTCACCAACTCACTATTAAATCTTAATATTAAAGGAGTACCTCAATTTCACCACCTGTTTACCTACGTTGACACTGGACAGGGAGTGAGCTATGGGAGTAAATGTATATAAAGAGCTCTGAGACGCTTTAGTAAAAAAACAATATAGATACATGAAGTATATTGTAAATATTGGAAAAAAACAATACAAATGTTCCATTTCTGTAATAATTGACAGGTTGATAGGCTAAACCATAATTTTAGCTTCATTCAAATTTGCAATAAAAATGAGATCCAATCTAAATACTCTTAAATAGAATATGTAGAGCTTCAGTGGTAATGATGTTCTTAGATTTCCCGTTTTTATATGATATTTGAGAGATCACATAGCATACTCAGTGGCATTGATTCTGGGAGAACTCAATTTCTACACATCATTCAACTCTTCATCAAGGTTACAAGAAAGGTGGAAAAATAGATCAAAAGAGACTAAAGGAAGTCGATAGCTTGGCATAAAATGCCACACAGCTATCCGCTTAGGGCATAAGTCAATATAGTTGTGCATTGTTCATTCCCCTTGTTAAACAAGAAAGGAGAGAGAAACTTCAAGTTAGGAGATTTCAGAACATTCATATCTTTTATAACTTCTCTTTGCAAATCTTTATGGACAAATGTGTCTTTTATTAAAATATGAACATTCGAATTTCAAATGCACAAATTATTCCTTTAAACAAAATGATCCTTATACCCAAACATTTGTAAATGTTACCTCTTAAAGGCTAAGAATGTTGTTATGATCTTGCTCACCTATAGAATATTATCTGAGTCAAGAGTTCAGAGTAAGACGTGCATACCTGTCTTGACTTAAGTGGTCTATAGAGAATTGGATCAATGGTATGCCAAGGTCTCCACTGCAGGTATTGTTTTGGCAAACTTTCACAGATTTGCGTCCTAGCTTATAGCTTTCTGTAAAAACCTGGAGTAGAATAAGAATATAAATACTCATATTCTTTTATCTAAGTCTTTTTTATTATATTATTCTATTCTGATATCAAGCTGTATGAAAGCTTTTACTTTTTTTTTTTTTGGTCCTATTTAAATTAACAGATTGGTTAATTACTACTGTAGCAATAATAATCACACTATTTTTTCATTTCTGCATTTTTTTGAAATTAGGTTTCAAATGAATGTTCCTCATTTGATAACGATAATTAAATCTGGAATAAGTGTAATGAATCAGTGTGACTGTCATGTTGATTAAATAGGGATTTTTGGTACGTATTCACTTTCTATTGCTGCTGTGACAAATCACCATGAACATATGGCTTGACACAACACAAATGCATTATCTTATAGTGCTTTAGGTCAGACTTCTGATGTAGTTCTTACTGACCTAAGATAAAGGTATCAGCAGAGCTGTATTACTTTCTGGAGACTCTAGGACAAAATCTCTTTCCTTGCTTTTGCCAGCTTCCAGAGGTCTGCATTACTTGGTTTGTGGCCCCCTTTTAGATATTCAAAGCTAGCAACATAAGGTCAAGTTCTTCTCATGCTGCCATATTTCTGTTTCTCTGAAGTCAAGAAAGGTTCTTGCTTTTAAGAATTTGTGTGATTAGATTGGGCCCACTTGGATAAACCAGGATAATCTCCCCATCTCAAACTTCTTAACTTTAGTCATATATGCAAGTAATTTTGCCATGTAAAGTAACATATTCACAGGTTCTGGAAATTAATTCATGAGTCATTATTCTTTCTACTATATAATAATGGTCAAATTTTGTCTGGACATTAATTATATTGATCTTTTAAATAATCAGCAGTGTCATGATCATGTAGCCTACCTTTGTTCCTAACCATGTATTTGAAAACAAGAACTTCCCAACATTTCCAAAGTAATTCCAGACCTCTTAAAGTAAAAAAAGAACCTCTATTATTTAAATATTTCCGCTTTGAGCTTTTTAAATTTCAATAAGAATAAACAAATGGATAAATACTATTATTTTGGAAAACAAGCATATTATCAGGATGTATTTAAGCATTACAAGAAGAGAAGGACTGGGTTTTAGCCTGCAAATGTAATGCATTGTGTCTTCTTCAGCATGTCTCTTCAGCTCTTCAGGCAGTAGTTCCTCACACACGAAGCAAGTAAATTGGATTATGTGATCTCTTAAAATCTCTTGAATTACAAAATTTTATAATTTCATCACTTCATGAATACTATTAAAACACTAGAGTTGGATGGAGATAACACTTCATATGGAATGGTGGAGTGAGGCCTCCATAAATCTACTTCTCACTAAAAGCAATAGAAAATTAGTAAAAACTGGCAATATCAACTTTTTCAAACTCTGGAAGTTAGCCAAAGACTTGTAAAAATATGAGGAGTGTTTATTCAAGAAAAATTGCTGACTTTTGGTAAGAGCAACAGGGTTTGTGGCATTATGACTTTACCTTTTCCCATCGCACTCTCCTCAGCCTTGCAAAACTTGAAAATCAGCAGCTTTGCAACTATAGTAACTGTGAAAAGCAGAAGCTATGTAAGTATTGGAAGTGGAAAACTAGGTTTGGACCTCAAAAGGTCTATCCTTAGAGTATTGTCACTATTTGATCTATTTGACAGCTCCCTGGAAAAAACCCATTTATATTATATTGTCCTTATTTTACCTGATTAGGAATTTCCTTAAATAAAGAAAATACTTATCCCCAAAGTGTTTGTGGAAATTTTTCAGCAAAAATTGTTTAACACGGGAGCTGCCTAAGGCTGCAGTATCAGTTTAGATTAAATAAGAACTTGGCTAAAAATTTAAAAGGAAGATCTGGTGAACAAGATGTCCATAGGGGTTTTGAAAAGTTCTGACATATTTATGGAGTTCTAAAAGTTCATACACATATGCAGGGCTGGGTGCATGTCCAGGAAAAGACTGAGAAGGTCTCAATCTCTCACCACTAACAGATTTTGAGGTCTTGCCCAAGTAAGAAGTAAAGAATATGTAAGGTTGTAAAATTCCTGAGTGTTGATCATAAGTCCCAAAAAATAGAGCTTCTCAATAAAGAGTGAAAGACTTGTTGGTTCAAGGAAATTAAGGAAATATCTGACTGATCATTAATTGATCACTAAGTTAACTAAGGAGAAATTTCAGTGACTACATGCTACAGGAAATGCAGACGTTACAGAATTAGCTCAAGAAAATCATTAACTAACTAAACATGAGCTGCAGTATTAGCAACAAAAACAACAACAAAATAGCCACAGCATCAATCAAACCCTGGGAGCAGGGTTTGATTTCCAGTGTTGCCACATTACAATATCTCAAAGGTCTAAAATGTCCAGCTTTTGGTTAAAAAAAATATGAAATTTATAAATAGGAAAGTATGGCCTATACATTGGGAAAAAAGCAGTATACAGAAACTGTCCCAGAAGGCGTCTAGATGTTGAACTTCATTAACAAAGACTTTAAGTCACTCATTATAAATATGAAGAAATAACTAAAATAAGCTACGTCTAAAGAATTTAAATGAATTATAACCACAATGTCTCACTAATGTTATATATTAATAGATAGAAATTATAAAAGAAGAAGCAAATAGAAATTCTAAAGTTGAAAAGTACAATAAATAAAATGAAAAAGTCATTAGAGGAATTCAACAGAAGATTTGGGCTGGCAGAAGAAAGAATCAATGAACTTGAAGTCAGGTCAATTGAAATTATCTAGTTTGAGGAACAGCAAGAAAAAAGAAGGATAAAAATTAGAGTCTCAAATCTTTTTGGCATACCAGCAATTGTACTAACCTATGCATAACAGGAGTATGAGAAGAAAAGGGTTAAAAAAAAAAAAAGGAGAAGAAAAAAAATTGAGGAAATACTGACTGAAAATTTCCCAAATTTGATCATAAAAAGAAAAATAATTATTCTATATATCCAAGAAGCTCAACAAACCACAAATACATTAAACACTAGGACAACAACACCATGGCACATTATAGTCAAGCTGTCAGTAACCAAAGATGGAGCATCTTGAAAATAGCAAGAAAAAATAACACACCAGGTATGGAAGATCTTTAATAAGATCTTTCATTGACTTTTCATCAGAAAACATGGAGAATAGAGGCAGTAGGGTGGCATTCAAAATGTTCAAATAAAAAGACTGTCAACCACGAATTCTGTATCCAGAAAAACTATACTTCACAATGATAGACATAAACAGAGACTGTGTCACTAGCAAACCTGTCTTATGGGAAACACTAAGGGGAGGCCTTTAGGATATTTTGTAAGGGCACTAGATGGTAACTCAAATCTTCACAAAGCAAAAAAGAACCCAGTAGGGTTACCATATTGGTAAATATGAATTACAGTATAAATGTATTTTTTGTTTATAACCCTTTTCTTCTCTTATTTAAAACTCAAGTGGAGCAAAGCAATATTTATAAAATTTTGTTGATGGGCTTAAAATGTTTTATACAGTTTAAGGGGATGAGGAAGGGGGTGAGGGATGTGAGGAATGAGGTGAGATCAGAGCTTTATTGGAGTAGAGTTTCTGTATACTGTTGAAATTGTCAGTATTAATTTAATGTAGCTTGTTTTAAATTAGGTTGCTAACTTAATATTCAGGTAACCACTAAGAAAACAACTAAAAATATTGTAAATGTAACAACAAGGAGCTTACATGGTACACTAGAAAATATCTATTGAACAAAACCTAAGGCCGTGATGAGGGATAGATAGAGAAAGTAAACTGTGGAAAACAATTAGCAAAATGACAGATGTGAAGCCTTATTTATCAGTAATTGTATTAAATGTAAAGTCATTAGACATTCCAATTAAAACACAGATTGGCAGAAAGGACAAGAATTCATGATCCAACTTATGCATATATAACAACCATACTTTAGATACAAATAAAAATAATAAAATGATTGCAAATTAAAATAGATTCAAAGACATAGAAAACAAACTTATTGTTACCAAAGAGGAGAAGGAGAGAGAAAGGGGCAAATTAAGAGTATGGGATTAACAGATAGAGACTACCATACATAAAATAGATAAACAACAAGGATTTACTGTATAACATAAGGAATTATATTCAATATCTTGTAATAACCTATGATGGAATATAATCTGAAAAAAATAACTGAATCATTTTGCTGTACATCTGAAAATAACACAATACTGTAAATTAACTTTACTTCAAAAAAAAAAAACAAAAAAAAGAAGAAGAAAAGATTAGAAAAACATATAGTCAAAGTAAAAATTGACAGAATTGAATAGAAATAGAAAATTCAACAATAACAGTTAGAGACTCAATTAATCCACTTTTAATAATGGATAGTACAACAAGGCTTAAAATCAGTAAGAATATTATAAAATATCTAGACCAACAGAGAGCTATAGAAGACTCCACCCAACAAAAACAGAACATGCATTCTTCTTAAATGCACATAGAACGTTCTCTAGGACTGATTATATGCTAGGCCATAAAACAAGCCTCAATAACTTTAAAAGTATTGGAAACATACAAAGCATATTCTCTGAACACATGGAATTTAACTAAAAATCGATAATAGAAGAAAATTTTGGAAGTTCACATGTATATGGAAATTAAACAATATGCTCTAAAATAACCAATCAAAGAAGAAATCACAAGAGAAATTTGAAAATACTTTGACATGAACAAAAACAAAAATACAACATATCAAAACATATAAGGCTACAAAACCAGTGCTTAAAAGGAAAAGTAGAACAGTAAATGCCTATAATTAAAAATAAAAAAGAAATTAATCAACAAACTAAAAAACCATCTTAAAATTGGGGTGTGGGGGAAGCAAACTAAATATAAAGAAATCAGAATAAAGGAGATATTGGAGCAAGAATGTACAACACAGAGAATAGAAAAACAATAGATAAAATCAATAAGTCCAAAAAGTTGTTCTTTGTAGCATCAATAAGTTGATCAACTTTTAACTAGACTAAGAAAAAGAAAGATTAAAATTAATAAAATCAATATTATAAGAGGGGACCTCACTGTTTTTCTTTAAAATATTTTTTTGAAAGAAATATTTTGAATAGCCATATGCCAACAAATAAAATAACTTAGATGAAATGGAAAAATTCCAAAAAAACATACAAAAAAACAAAATTGACTCAAGAAGAAAGCAAAAATCTGAATAGACTTAAACCAAGTAAGGAGATTGAACAAGAAATTTGAACATTTCCCACAGGAAGAGCCAAGGCCCAGAGCACATCACTGATGAGTTCTATCAAACATATAAAGAATAATGAATATCATACTTTCAAATACAGAGAGGAGGACTGAGTACTTCTCAACTCATTATTAGTTTGATACCAAAATCAGGCAAATACATCACAAGAAATGAACACTAGACAGCTAAAATATTTCTTATGAATAGCAACAAAATTCCTCACAGAATACTAGCAAACAAAATCTAGCAACATATAAAAAAACATTATCCACCAAGACCAAAAGGGAATTATCCCAGGAATGCAATAATTCAAGGTTGTTTCAACTTCCAAAAAAAAATCAATCAATACATTGAACCATATGTGGTGGGTGCAATGGTGGCCCCTCCAAAAAATATGTCCATATCTCAGAACATGTGAATGTAATATTATTTGGCAAAAAGGATCTCTATATCAAGCCAAAAAGTTTATGGTATGTTGTTATAGCAATGTTAGGAAAATAATACACCATATTAATATAATAAAAAATAAATCCCATATGGTGGTTTCAATAGATACAGAAAAAGTGTTTGAGAGTATGCCACATCCTTTTATAGAAAAAACACTCCACAATCAAGGAAGAGAAGGGAACTCCTTCAACCTGATAAAAAGCATCATAAAAAACATCGGCATATACACACTACCAAATGTACAATAGTTAGCTAGCGGGAAGCAGCTGCATAGCACAGGGAGTTCAGCTCGGTGTTTTGCAATGACCTAGAGGGGTGGGATATGGAGAGTGAGAGAGAGGCTCAAGAGGAAGGGGATATGGGGATATATGTATGCTTATGGCTGATTCACTTTGTTGTACAACAGGAACTAACACAGTATTGTGAAGCAATTATAGTCCAATAAAGGTCTATTAAAAAAAAAAACATATAGCTAACATTGTACCTAATAGTGAAAGACTAAATGCTTTCTTCCTAAGTTCATGAACAAGATAAAGACATCTGCTCTCATCACTTCTATTTAACATATACTGCAGGTTTTAGTCATAGGAATTAGACAAGAAAAATAAAGAGGTAAAGCCATCTTTATTTTCAGGTGACAAAATTTTTATATAGAAAATCCTAAAAAAATCACTAAAAAAGCTATTAGAACTAATAAACAGGCTCAGCAAAATTGCAAGGTACAAGATCATTGTACAAAAATCAATTTTATATCTACACACTAACAATGAACAATTCAAAAATAAAACTAAGTCAATTCTATTTATAATAGTATCAAAAAATAAAATATTTAGCAATCCGTTCAATAAAATAAGTTTAAGACGTGTACACTAAAAACTACAAAAAAGTTTAAAAAATTAAAGATCTAAATAAATGAAAGATCATGCCACATTTATGGATCAAACATTTAATATCATTAAGATGAAATTATTTCCCAAATCAATCTATAGATTTAACATAATTCCTATCAAAATTCCAGCTGCCTTTTTAAAAAAAGAAATTGACAAGCTGATCTTAAAATTCACATGGAAATTGAAAGAACCCAGCCAAATATTCTTGAAAAAGAACGAAGCTCCTGGACTCACACTTTCTAATTTCAAAACTTACTACAAAGCTGCAGTAATTGAAACAGTGTGGTACTGACCTAAAGATAAATAGATCAATGGAATAGAATTTAGAGTCCAGAAATAAACTCTTCCATTTATGATGAATTGTGTTTTAACAATTACTGCAAGACATTTTAATGTAAAAAGAATAGTCTTTTCAACAAATGATGTTGAAGCTATTGAATATCCACACGCAAAAAAAGAAATTGGACTTCTACCCTACATCATATATAACAATGAACTAAAAATGGATCATAGACATATATGTAGGGGGTAAAAATAGTTTAGAAAACTTAGAGAAAAACGTAGAAGTAAATATTTATGACCTTGGGTTAACTAATGGTTTCTTAGATATGACCCTAAAAGCCCAAGTGAGAAAACAAGAACAGAATAATTGGACTTCAGCAGAATTAAATAATTCTGTGTTTTAAAGTTCACAAAAAAAAAGTTTAAAAATAACCCACAGAATGAGAGAAATATTTGCAAAACAATGACATACCATTTCACACCCACTAGGAAGACTACAAAAAATCAAAAAAATTCCAAAAAAAATCAGACAATAACAAATGTTGGCAAGGATTTAAAGAAATTGGAACTCTAATACATTGCTAGTGGGGTTGTAAAGTTGTGCAGTCACTTTGGAAAGTAGTCTAACAATTCCTCAAACTGTTAAAGATAGAGTTACCATGTGACCTGACAATTCCACTTCTAAGTATATATTCAAATGAAATGAAAACATGTATCTATCCAAAAGCTAGTACATAAATGTTCATAGTGACAATTTACAATAGCAAAAGGTAGAAACAAATTTTCACCAACAGTGAATGGATAAACAAATTGTGGAATATCCATACAATGGACTATTCATTGGCAATAAAACGGAATGAAAGACTGAATGACTTGGATGAAACTTGAAGATATAACACAAAGTGTAAGTGAAAGAAGACAGTCACATATTATATGATTCTATTTATATAAAATGTCTAGAATGAACAAATTCATAGGGACAGAAATTAGGTTAATAGTTGCCTGGAGCTGGGCAATTGGGCAGATGTGGAATGACTGCTAATAAGTATGAAGTTTCTTTTGTGGGTGATAACATGTTCTAAAATTAGGTTGTCATAATGATTGCACAACTCTAGAAATATGTTTTTAAAAAGCCATTGAATTGTACACTTTAAATGGGTAAATTTAATATTATGGTATTTTTTTTTAAGATTTATTGTTTAATTTATTTTTGGCAGCATCGGGTCTTAGTTGTGACATGCTGGGTCTTCCTTGAGGCATGCAGGATCTTTCGTTGCAGTGCAGGGGCTTCTCTCCAGTTGTGGTGTGCGGGTTTTCTCTCTCTAGTTGTGGTGTGCAGGCTCCAGGGCACGTGGGCTCTGTAGTTTGTGGCACGCAGTCCCTCTAGTCGAAGCGCGCGAGCTCAGTAGTTGTGGTGCACAGGCTTAGTTGCCCTGCAGCATGTGGGATCTTATTTCCCTGACCAAGGATTGAACCTGCGTCCCCTGCCTTGTAAGCCTGAATCTCTACCACTGGACCACCAGGGACAAACATTGGATAAATTGAATAGGATCCTTAAAGGGAAATATAAATAAAATGTTAATGGGGAAAATGTGCAACCAGATATTTTTATTGAGGGAATCATGCTTCCCTTGATCTTGTAATATTCTTGTAAGACTGATAAATATTAATATTCAAAGAAGGAAAGTAAAAATATTTCATAAGAGTGGGGGGAGTAGAATGGCAAAGTTTTGGATTGCTTATAGAAGGTGAGTAGTCTGATTTGGCAGATATGTTGAATATGAGGAAGTTACTCATTACAGAATGAAGTATGGAAAAATGGTTTAAAAACCACAGGGTGGAAAGACTAGACTCCTAGAGAAAGGAATATATTCCTTAGTTCAGGAAGTTACAAGAATAACCTAGATGCAAAACAAAAGCTGCAGGCATCCATTTTCTTTTAATCTCTAAATCCCTTAGATTAAGAAGACAGGAAAAGGCAAGAGTACCAAGGAATTGTGGGTCTTTAATATCATAAATCACTGTCATCAGTTGATCTTCTGAGAGAGTAGGACTTATCCACTAGTGATCTGAAGAAAAGACTGGAGGAAAGAACATGAAAGAAAAGTAATTGCCCAGTTTTGGGAGACAAGGATCACCCTTCCTACAGTAGCAGACACATATGTGATGCAAAGGATGGTTGTCCTATGTTGTAAACAGAATCTGAGGTCCAAATTCATCATATAGCACTTATGTGTCCACAGCCAAGTCATTTAACCTTGTAAGCAACCATTATTACACATGCAAAATTTTATAATATCAACTACTCTATGTTTTTCAGAGGCTTAACAGCTTAAAACAATGCCACGCTCCTACTATAATTAATAATAATCACACATATTTCCAACTGCCCTTGGCAAGATCATCATGTCCAGTCACCCTACACAAAAGATGTCACAATACAGGCTGCAGGAGAACAACCATGAGAAGGCTATTATCAGAAATGATTATCCAGCTTCTTCTAATGGCCAGTATCTCCAAAAGTCTCATTTAAGTAGGAAATGTAAATGTAACCCTATTAAAATTCTGAGTGAGATATGTAACTTCACTTTCACCACTTTTGGTAAAATGGTACTGAGGTCCTAGTTTATGCAATAATAAATGAGAAAAAAAGAAAGAGTGTGCTAATTGGATAAAAAAAAAAATCCACCCTTTTTTAGTTGCTATGATTTTTTACCAAGAAAATCTAAGAGAATCAATAGATAAATAAGTAAATCTAGCAAATAAATTTGGTATAAATAGGAAACACAAATCAATATCTTCCATATACTGTCAATAAATATATATGAACTATAAGAGAAAAAAATAACATTCACAACAGCAATGAAACATATCTAGGAATAATTCTAAAAATATATTTTTCTCAAAATATATTTTCCTTGATAAAATAAAAGATTATAAAGAGAAATTAAAGAAAATCTAAATATATGAAGAGATATGTCAAGTCTATGGATGGAAAGGTAAAATTTTCTAGAGATATCAATTTTTTCAAGTTAGTCCATAAGTGTAATGCAACACCAATCAAAATGTCTATAGCAGTTTCATGAAATTTTATAAGCCAATCCTGAAATTCATATACCAAAGAGCAAAAATAAAGAATAACAAGGAAGAGTTTCAATAATAATAGGGTGAAGGGACTTCTTCACTAGTAGCTAAAACATTTTAAGGCCTTAAAACTCAAGACATTATGCTATTTAACCTGGGATAGATGAACAGACCAGTAGAACTTTAAAAAGAGCCTAGATTTTTCACTTATATAATCTAGATATATGATGGAGATGACAGAGGAGAAAACACCAGTTATTCAATAACTAGTTCTGTATCAATGATTATCTGCACCACATACTATATGGGAAAAATGGATTTTATTTGTAAAAGTGAATAGCAAAATTTTAAATTTCTAGAATAACCTAGAAGAATATCTTTTTCAACTGATAATATGCACAGATTTTGAAATAAGACTCAGAAACCACAGTCGTGAAGGAAAATATTGATATATATGGCTATATTAAAAAAAACAATAGTAACAATAAGAAAAGTGATGTTAATGCACCATGAACATACATATAGCCTGGGAGAAGATATTTGCACACCATATGATCAACAAAGGAATAATATTCAGAATATATAAAGCATTTCTGTAAGTCAAAAGCAAAAGACAATACAATCAAAAAAGAGGCAAAGGATTTAAAGAACATATTACAGATAAGGTTGTCTTCCCTTGAAATTAGAGAAATGTGAATTTAAAAGTACAATGTTATACTCAACAGCTTGGAAAAAACAAAGATCATATGGGGAGAATGTGGAAAAACGTAGATTTATATCTCAGAAAATAGATAGGTAAATAGTCATATTAGTAAGAAATTTGACAATATGCAGGAAAACCAGAGTATACCTACCTTTCAGTCTAGTAACTCCACTCCTAAAAACATTCAGTGCAACATTTCTACAAGGAAATACAAACAAGACAATTCATTGTAATATTGTATACAAAGGTCAAAACTAGGAACAACTACCCTTAAATAGGAAAATGAATAGGTAAACTGTGGTGAATGCTTGTGATTGAATATCACAAAGCCATTAAACTGAAAAAATTAGAACTGTGCATATCCACGTGGATAAATTTCACAAATAACAAAATTGAATGAAAACTCAACTTAATCTATAAAATAATGTATTTATTATGATTCACTTCCTCTAAATTTGAGAACCTATAAGTCGATAATATACATTATAGCCATACAAATACACAGTAAAGTTAGCAACACACATGGGGATGGTATATACAAAACTTAAGATGATGGGTGTGTCAAAGTAAGGAAGAAGGGCAAAATGGGATTGCAAAGAGATACATGTATCAATAGAATTTCCAAATACATCTGTAATGTTTTATCTCTTAAAAAGAAGTTCTGGAGAAAATATGACAAATATTAAAATTTTACAAAGCTTAGTATTGGGATACCAGCATTTATTAAAATATTCTTTAAACTTTTTGGTGTTTTGAAGTTTTCTATAATAAAAATAAAAAAGAACTCAGGTGAACTTTGAGCCTTTGAGGTGAGGAGAAAAGCAGTATTAAGGATATACAAGGAGTTTTAAAATACCAAGAAAGGAGGTTGCAATTTTTAAGACCAAATACTGCTCCCATCCAAAAAATAAAGATTAAAATAATAAATTTAGGAATCTTTATACTTTATTGCTTTGATCTCTAGTTCTAATCCAAATTTCTCAGTTTTATTATATTCTTCTTTCAGAATGTGATACAAACTCTAGCATCTTTACTGAATTCTAGACATCCGTACATTTGTTTTTAAATGGACAGAATCTGGTTTTATAAATATCAAATGTACCAGGCCTCCAACAACTGGAATGTGGTAATAACAAGCCCTTTTACAGCTTATAGGGATTAATGTGTTGTTTTAAAGAGTTCAAATGTAGATTAAAATATATAATATATTTGAGGTGGATAAGAAAGGATTCATCTTTGAAATACGTTAGCCCAGACAATTGGGAAGATATTTCAGCCTCTGACTAAATGAAGATATACTGAACAAATTGGCTCAGTAGAAAACCATCACTGTAAGGGATAAGAAAAATGGTCTCTGGCACATGGAACTGGTTAAAGAGAATGTATATTTGTGCACTTGCCATGAGTCATTTGTGTGAGACAGCTCTATGAATGCCATTTGAGATCAGCTTTAACTCTGAAGTGTTTAAATTTTATATATATATATATATATATATATATATATATACACCATCTATGAATTAGAAAGGGAAACTATTAATTTTCATTATCTAAGCATAGTGCATACTATGTTGCTTAAAGTGTCTTAACATTTGGAGAGTCAATGAGTGGAGTGAATGAAAAACAAAATCCAAATTTAATAAGAAGTAAATTGAGTTCAAAGAATACAATGAGTTGTAGGAAATTGTTGTGCTGTGTTGTCTCTAAAGATGGATTAAATTCAACAGAAAAAGGACAGGCAATACCAACGATGCCAAACCAGAAAGCTAACAAGACAAGAGGCATGTGCCAGGTACAATTAGCTCCCTGTCAGAGTTCATAGAATACACAGTGTTTTAATCCCAAAGACTTTCTGAGCTCTGCTCTCAAAAAGGACATTGGGGCAATTGAGATTCATAGGCAACAGACACCCTCAAGTATAGAAACACAGGCATATTGACTTTAACTGCTTGTTTTGATGTAAAAGACTGGATAAAACTATCAATGAAGGATGATTTGCCCCATATCTCCAGAAAACAACTCTTTAATTGTGCAGTAAAAGTGCTGGAGTGCGAGAATGACAGTGAGAAAATCAGAAATCTTTTCTACGTCTCTTCTTAGATTTATGCTTTTTCACCTACTGTGAAATAAATATAAAGCAATACAATCACTCTGAGTGGCATTATGGAGCTTAGTTTATAAGTGCATAGAAGGCTTTGAATAAATTCTCAACGCAAAGGTAACATTACTTATTCATTTAGCGAATACTTTTACAGCCTTTACAATGTGCCAGGTTCTGGTGTAAAAGTTCTAGAAAAGTGGCTTGCCTAATTCTTATTACAACCCTATTGGGTGGGTATTATAATCTTCACCTTAAAGAGGGGAAACTGAGGTGAAATATGTAACTTGCTCAAAGTCACACAGCTGAACAGGCAGTTTATCCATATCCATGATCTTAACCACTACTATATATCTTCTAAATAAGAAACCTGATGCTTACAGTTGAACTCTGAGAGGAAGTGCTATAAGGAAGGGTTTTGGCAATAAATGAAATGGGAAATGGGTAGAGATGTACTGAGAAAAGAAAAACAAAAGATGGATATCATGGGGAAAAATGAAATGATTCTCCCTACCTTCTGGAATTTTGCAAGAGTTTTATTTGTAGTCCAGAATAATAAGTCTTGGAAGCAAGATACCCAACTGTCATCCCTAAAATGTTTGAACATAAGACTGAAAAATGAATGCAAGGACTTCAAAGAAGGAGAAAAAGAGGCAAAACTTATTTACCATCTTCTGTCATGGTAATAATATCAAACAGTCATAATAATGGAAATTTAGCGATGTGGGTAGAGGGCTTTATTAGACTCCATTCTTAACCACTGAATTAATGTTGTTAAAACATTCTATTTAATAACTCATTAAATAATAGTTCTGATTTAAAATGCTAGAAAGGCTGGTATTTGGAGTAAAAAACACTATTTCAGAAATCACATGCTCTAAACAAACCAAACTATTCATAATATTCAGGTTCTTTCAGAGCAGTTATAGGAAATACTAACTTCATGTAAACCCGTATTAATTACACTCGCAATGAATTACTCTCTACTAGATGCTTCAAGGTTACTGAAGGCGTTAATAAATGTAGTTTTTGTTCAAAAAAAAGCTTACAGCATAGTATGTCAGAATTTTTACATGAATAAAGTAGGGAACAATTCAAGAGTGAGTACAATGTAGTTTGTTATATATGGTACCCATAAAGCCTGCAGGTATTGGACACAACTAGAATGAATGAAACTGTTTCTTAAAGGAAATAACATTGTCATTGGAGGAAATACCGAATTTAAGTTAAAAAGGATGAGAAATAAGATAGAAAGAGTAAATTTGAGCGATGATGATATAGAGTGTGGGCTCTAGAAGTTGACTTATTTGGTTCTAACACTATATACATGAACTTGAGCAAGTAATTTAACTTGTTTCTTGTCTTTCAAATAGAGATAATAATAGCAACTGTTTCAAAAGATTTACATAAGATTTAAAAGAGGCCAACTTAATATTGAGAATCAAGAACAGTGATAGCAAGAAGGGTATTAATAAATGTTAGCTGTTAATATTACTATTAAAACTTACAGAAGAATAAATATGAAAGAAAATTACAAGATGGGTTTATAAGTTATTACCATTTTGATTCATGATCATTAATTTCACGAACTTCAGTAAATTCATGATCATACAATGGAAACTGCATGTAGCTAGAAGAAATACAGTGAGTTTAGCAAAGATTAATCTAAAAAAAAAATCAAATGAGCAATCCAAGGCCCATTCATGCACTTTCCTTCCTCTCCACTCCAGTTCTTTTTATGCACATGAGCTGAGAATCTCAGTACAGGGGAAGGAAGAAAGGGGGAGGAGAAATAGTAAGTCTAAAGAGAGAGTAAACTTGAACAGTGCTGAAACAGAATATCCAAACAATTGTCAAATGTATAAGAAGGCCGTTTTATTAACCAGATGCTACCAGGCCCAAGAAAACACAGAAGAGCGTCCCCATCACGACACGTTGCTTTGCTTTGACAGGTCTGATTTATGAAGCAGATGATTTGTTATTTATTGATCAGAGACTGATTCTACTCACAGAGTTAAGAAGAAGCCTGATAAAAGGCAAGCATGCATCTCATTTGGTTACAAGCAAAAATACTGTCTATCGGCTTGCTGTGTCAACTGACTTTGATGCTACAACATCCAGATGTTCAACATGTGCAAACTTCAGAAACAAAACAAAACAAAACAAAACAAAATGGGCCTCTCCTGCCACAAAAGAGAGAAAAACATTCAAAACATGTCCCATAGAAAAAAGAATTCATCAGGACCAAAGAATATAGACTGAAATGCATTTTTAATAGAAAATAAGAAAGATTCACTGTATTGTTTTTCATTATTTCATTTATTTAATGATTATTTATTGAGGGGTCTCTATGTTTAAGGCATGTGGGAAGCACTGTCTTGACACTTACAATGTCCTATATACAAATTCAGAGTTCCAGGAAATTACTAGCTCACATAAATTTTTACCAAAATGCTCAAAGCAAGCCTGATACCTTTTCATCTTCTACAATATCAAAGCTTCTATTAAGTTAATTATTTTTCACTCTTGGTATCATAACACAGTTGCCATTTGTTCTTTCTTATTCAGGAAATTCCTTCAGCTTTGTTTTTCTCTCCAATCAGTCCAGCGGAAAGCTATGTATAACTGGGTTTTGAGATAAGACACATGATTACTTAGTCTGGAAGCATGGAACATTTTATATTCTAGTTTAGTGTATTTTAATTACAATGCTAAGTTTGCACAACATGAGTTGTGCCACATGGTGATTTTGTAATTTTCCAAAAGCTATTAATGATCAAAAACACTAACCTCTACTTTGTCACTTGAGGGTTTATGGATTTTCCTCCCCTTTCCTAAGCATGCTCTAAAAACAGGAAAGAGAAATATCTTATCATCTGAAGTTAGGTGTTAAATCTTTTTCATTTTTTTTTCCAAAAATTTTTCTGGGAATGACCTCATCCAAGATGGAGTGGTAAATATGTTTGAGGGTAATTTAGTCTTTCAATTCATTTCGGTTAGTATTAGAAAAACAGATTTTCTCTTCTGTCTCACAGTTGTCTCAGCAATAGATGGCATGAAGTTATTGCCCAGGTCTTTCAGTTTAACAAAACTAGTTAAACAAGTACCACATCATGGATAATACAGTCATTATCATTATAAGAGCACTAAATTGTAAAGTTGATAGCAAGAATGTTAGGCAATTATAATGAGCTGCCGCATTTGCAGTACTGTCACACAGAGGCTTGCCTTCAAAAACAAAATTTCTCAGAAACCAGAAATTCACCAGTTTGTTTGTCTTGCTCATAAAGTACAGCAGAATATGGTGCAAAGTACATGGGCTATGGAATTAGACAAACTTGGATTTCATTCTCAGTTCTGCCTCTTAAAGTAGCATCCATTAACCTCTCTGAATCTTTTCTTTCTATTGGTCAATTTGTGATTGTGGTTCCTATACCTAAGGTTTGTTGGATTGATGTTGGGTTTAGATGATGCGTTCTAACAAGATAATCTTACAACATGGTTAGAAGCATGCTGGCCTCTGGTAAATATTTAAAAGGAAAAATCTTAATTTCTTTTTCATTACTGGCCTTATAAGTCTAAGAAGATTAAGTGGATAATTGAGAGTGTCAAAGAAAAGTCAAAACAATCAGATTTTTTTTTGTTGCCATATTAAACAGCATTTGTTTTTCTGAAGAAGAATATTGCCCTTCATTAGTCCACAATTTGATTGGATATAAAATCACCCAAAATTCAGAATTTGGTTATTGTGTCTCTGGAGGGTAAGCTAACTTACATCTAATTTATTTGAAAGTTAAATGAATGCCAAAAAAATCTCTATACAATATTATTTGTTATTTTTGTACTTTGAAGTTAATTTGCTAGTAAATATAGAACACAAAAGATCACTTGATTAAAGATTTTTCTTTAGTTGTTCATACCCACTTATTCATTTATTCATTCAAAGCATTTATTGAGTACCTATTTTGTGTCAGACAAAACAAAACAGCAACACTATCTTTTGAACATTGTGAAATATTGCTTAAGTTGGATGGCATACCTGACCTCTTAATTTGAGTACATTCATTTAATATTGTAACTTGAGCATCAGGAGGGAATTACTACCCACTGTGGGCAGGCACTCTGCTGTTTGCTTTTCCTGTGGTATCTCATCTAATCTTTAAAATAACCTCATAAGGTCAGTGTTACTTTCCACACTTTACAGATGAGGAGTTGAAGTTAACGAAGTTAAGTTTTACAAGTTTAAGATGATACAATTAGTGGCAAAGCTGAGTTTGAGCTCAGGTTAAGGCACTAAAGCCATATCTTTTTTCACCAGCCCTAGGAACAGCAGGGTTTCTACTATTGTGAGAGAGAAGGCAGAAAGTGTTTGTAATACTTTTAGACAATAAGTGTCTAGAGTTTCAGAAAATTTAAATGTGAAATAAATTGGAGAAGGATAAAAATGTCTTTATTCAGAAATTCTAATTCAGTAAAATATATTATCCTGTGCTTCATACTTTCAATTATACTTTTCTTATAATTTATTATAGAAATAATCCCTGAACATATGGAGTTTAGTAGAGTACAACAGTTGAATTATCAAATGTTCACTGACTACTATCTGGACATTCAATAATACAACATTCAAATTTTGGTTATGTAAAAATGAACAAAAAGATCTTTAATATATAGTATCTGAAATTTTTCTGATATGTGGATTATTTGATCTGGGTGATCAACACATGGGAGTGAGTCACTGGCTAGAAAATTTGTGGCATTGTTGTCACTTGCTTCTAGTGGCAAACATATTTTCAGGAGAATATTTTCAAATTTGGAGTTGTTGAAGTTATTTGGAGTCATTCATTGCAAATATCAAAGGTGGCAGTATGTAGCATAGCCAAGCACTAATATAGGTCCTATGGAGGATGCAAAAACAGTGTGAGGTGTAGGCCCCACCTTCAATAAATTTACCATCCAGATAAAATATAATTTTGAGGAAATACAGAAAAAAATTTATTTACACAGATAGATCTTTCACTTTTCAACCTACTTTTCACTTACCTTCTCATGTCACTTATCTTGTTCCTTTAATGTAATCATGTTACATGGCTATGTCTTTGACTACACTTTTCTCTCTTTGAAGGTAAAAGTCATAGAAGAATAAAAGATACAAAGTCACCCATCTTTGCATCCCCAATCTTCAACACAGTGTCCAGAATCTTATGAATTAATGAAGAACTTTATGGTTCTTAAATGGAATAACATCTGTGTGCATCTTCCTCTACCCATCAACTTATAATTTTATTAAAATAGATGCCATGCTTAAAGTTCATTGTATTTCATTCTAAATTCCAAGTTCTGAAATAATTTACTATAGATATTAAGTGTTTAATAAGTATAATCTATCAATCATAGCTATTGAGAAGTCTCATTAAGATTAGTAGACTATGAAGAACACACAATTCCCATTTTTTCTTCCCTGTGTGGCCTTGAATTAATCATCTGATATTAGTCTTTACATTCCAGTTTACTTTCCCCTGAGGAGTTAAGAAGTTCAAAGCTGAGAATTAACTAAGTTATTATTAATTTTTAAACTTTTTATAATTAAATAATGCCTTTAACCACAACTTGGGCATTACTCATCTGATCCTAGCATCTGATAGACCCAGAATTCATGCCTAGGGAGAAAAAAATCCAAAAAGACAACTTAGTTTTAACTCAAATCTTGAACAATAGAAAACAGATGAGTATAAAAAGTCAAAAAGCCCAGAAAGTTCCATTTGCCATGCCATAGTATTCTACTCCCAAAGAAAATGTCATGAAGTGAAGCATCACATTTATATTCCTGAGAATAATATTATCGTACAAAAACTGATCCATTTTTTAAAGTATTTTTGAATTTGATCAAAGGTAAAATTTGAAAATAGCTTTTTACTAAGGAAAAGGACAGATTCTGCCTCCAGACTAAATATTCATTTTTTTGAAGAAAAAGTTAGCAAATACTGAAGGACTAAATAACATTTTTTATGGCATAAATTAGCAACACTAGTAACTATTCTATAGAAGACTGGTGGAAAATCTTTCAAATTCTCAGGCTATTATTAAATATTACATTAAGTGAGAATCAAACTAATCTAAAACATGCATTACATGTCAAATTAAACCAAAACAATGTCATTGCAAATTCAAAACATGGCCAGAAATGCTATGGCTTAGAAAGTGCAATAAACCGTCACAGGGGGAATTCTATACATAAAGCAGATCACCAAATCTAAAGAAATAATACAAACTACAGAGGCAGCTCTCTGACAGGTTTCTCCCATTTTAATGAAACAAGTTTCAGTGGAAAACTTAAAAGATTAAAAACTCACAACAAAATAACTCCCATACATTTTTCTTAGGGCTGTCTCTACAGCCCCAGATGAAGTAGAGATTTGGCAGTTTTCCCATAATGGGATCAGTGGAGACAGTCAACCTAAATGGAACACAAAAGAACCTACACTTTCTATATTAGTTGTCTAGCTCAAGCCATATATTGGCTAAATGTTCATTTCATGTTGTAATAGGTAGACATATACAAATCCAACTATATTTGGCTCCAGAGTAATAATTTCCAGAAACAATACATCCAGCTTTAGCAACTCTCTGGCAATAAATTCCACCTCATTGTATTGGAATTATGTTATTTTTCATGGTTTAAGAAAATCTATGGAATAGTTTCAGAAGGATAGGTGTTAACTCTTTTTTAAATGTTTGGTATAATTCACATCCGGTCCTGGACTTTTGTTTGTTGGGAGTTTTTAAATTACTGATTCAATTTCAGTACTGGGAATTGGTCTGTTCATATTTTCCATTTCCTCTTGGTTCTGTCTTGGGAGATTTCTAAAAATTTGTCCATTTCTTCTAGGTTGTCCATTTGTTGGTGTATAGCTAGATACTCATAGTAGCCTCTCATGACCTTTGTATTGCTGTGGTGTCAGTTGTAACTTCTTTTCCATTTCTGATTTTATTGATTTGGACCTTCTCCTTTTTTTTCTTGATGAGTCTGGTTAAAGGTTTATCAATTTTGTTTACTTTTTCAAAGAATCAGCTTTTAGTTTCATTGATCTTTTCTAATTCTTTTTAGTCTCCATTTCATTTATTTCTGCTCTGGTCTTTATGATTTATTTTATTCTACTAACTTTGGGTTTTGTTTGTTCTTTCTCTAGTTGCTTTAGGCATAAGGTTAGGTTGTTTACTTGAGATTTTTCTTGTTTCCTGAGGTAAGCTTGTATCGCTATAAAATTCTTTCTTAGAACTTCTTTTGCTGTGTCCCATAGGTTTTGGATTATTGTGTTTTCATTTTCATTTGTCTCTAGGTAATTTTTGATTTCCTCTTTGATTTCTTCAGTAATCCATTGGTGGTTTAGTAGCATGCTTTTTAGTCGCCACGTGTTTGTGTTTTTGCAGTTTTGTTTTCTTGTATTTGATTTTTTTAATACATTTATTTATTTATTTATATTTTTGGCTGCATTGGGTCTTCGTTGCTGTGTGCGGGCTTTCTCTAGTTGTGGCAAGCAGGGGCTACTCTGCATTGCGGTATGCGGGCTTCTCATTGCAGTGGCTTCTCCTGTTGCAGAGCACAGGTTCTAGGCATGTGGGTTTCAGTAGTTGTGGCATGCAGGCTCAGTAGTTGTGGCACATGGGCTTAGTTGCTCCACGGCACGTGGGATCTTCCCGGACCAGGGATCGAACCCGTGTCCCCTGCATTGGCAGACGGATTCTTAACCACTGTGCCACCATGGAAGTCCCTCTTGTAGTTGATTTCTAACTTCATAGTGTTATGGTCAGAAAAATGCTTGATATGATTTCAGTTTTCTTAAATTTACTGAGGCTTGCTTTGTAGCCTAGCATGTGATCTGTCCTGGAGAATGTTCCATGTACATTTGAAAAGAATGTGTATTCTACTGCTTTCAAATGGAATGCTCTATAGATATCAAGTAAGGCCATCTGATCTAATCTTTAAAGCCTTTGTTTAAAAGTCATCTGATCTAATCTTTAAAGCCTTTGTTTAAAGCCTATGTTTCCTTATTTATTTTCTGTTTGGATGATCTGTCCATTGATGTAAGTGGAGTGTTAAAACTCCCCTTATTATTGTGTTACTGTTGATTTCTCCTTTAATGTCTGTTAACATTTGCCTTATATATTGAGGTGCTCCTATGTTGGGTGCATATATATTTACAATTGTTATATCTTCTTCTTGGATTGACCCTTTGATCATTACGTAGTGTCATTCCTTGTCTCTTGTAACAGTCTTTATTTTAAAGTGTATTTTGTCTGATATAAGTGTTGTTACTCTGGTTTTCTTTTGATTTCCATTTGCATGGAATAACTTTTTCCATCTCCTCACTTTCAGTCTGCATGTGTCTCTAGATCTGAAATGACTCTCTTGTAGGCTGCAAATATATGGGTCCTGTTTTTGTATATATTCAGTCTATGTCTTTTGGTCAGAGCATTTAGTCCATTTACAGTTAAGGTAATTATTGATATGTATGTTCCTATTGCCATTTTGTTAATCATTTTGGATTTATTTTTGTGGGTCTTTTTTCCCCTTCATTTTTGCTCTATTCTTTTGTGATTTGCTGACTACCTTTAGTGCTATGGCTGGATTCCTTTTTCTTTTTTGTGTATATATATATTTTTTTGTGCTTATCATGAGGTTTTATACAGCAGTCTCTCTCTCTCTCTCTCTCTCTCTCTCTCTCTCTCTCTCTCTATATATATATATATATATATATATATATATATATATATACACATATACATATATATATGCTTGTTTTAAATTGCTGATTTCTTTATTTCAAATGTATTTTATATACCCTGTATTTGTACTCTTAGCCCCTCATTATTACTGTTTTTAATATATTTTACATCTAATTGTTTTGTGTATCTCTTAACTGCTCATTGTGGATGCAGATGATTTTATTACTTTTGTCTTTTAATCTCCCTACTAGTTGTGACCCTTTGTTTTTTACCTAGAATAGTTCCTTTAGCATTTGCTGTAAAGCTGGTTTGGTGGTGCTGAATTCTCTTAGATTTTACTTGTCTATAAAGCTTTTGATTTCTCCATCAAATCTGAATGAGAGCCTTGCTGGGTAGAGTATTCTTGGCTGTAGGTTTTTCTCTTTCATCACTTTAAGTGCATCACACCACTCCCTGCTGGCCTGCAGAGCTTCTCCTCAAAAATCAGCTGATAGCCTAATGGGAGTTCCCTTGAATGTTATTTGTAGCTTCTCCCTTGTTGCTTTTAATATTCTCTCTCTATCTTTAATTTTTGTCATTCTGATTACAATGTGCCGTGTTGTATTCCTCTGTGGGTTAATCGTGTATGGGTCTTTCTGCACTTCCTAGACTTGAGTGACTGTTTTCTTCCCCAGGTTAGGGAAGTTTTCAGCTATTATCACTTCAAATATTTTTCAGGCCCTTTCTCTTCTTCTTCTTCTGTGATGCTTATAATGCAAATATTAGGACTCTTGATGTCCCATAGGTCTCTTAAACAGTCCTCATTTATCTTCATTCTTTTTTCTGTTTAGTGGCAGTGATTTCCACTACTCTGTCTTCCAGCTCATTGATCCATTCTTCTGCTTCATTTATTCTACTATTGATTACTTCTAGTGTATTTTTAGTTTGTTATTGTAATTTTTAAATTCTGTTTGGCTGTTCTTTATATTTTCTAATTCTTTGTTAGAAACTTCTAATTTCTCACTCCATGCATCCATTATTTTCCTGAGTTTTTTGATCATTTCTACGATCATTACTCTGATGTCTTTCTTGGGTAGATTGCCCATCTCCACATCACTTAGTTCTTTTCCTGGGGTTTTATCTTGTTTCCTCATCTGAAACATATTCCTCTGTCACCTCATTTTGTCTAAATTGCTATTTTTATTTTTATGTATGTGGTAGGTTAGTTATGTTTCTTGAACTTGGAGAAATAGTCCTCTTTAGGAGATGTCCTATACATCCCAGCAGTGTATTCCACTCTCGTCACCCAAGGACCAGGAGCCAGCTGTTCCCAGGTATATCCATTGATGGGTGGAGCCGGGTCTTGGCCCTCTGGTGAGCAGGGCTGTGTCTAAGGGCATGTCTAGAGGTGACAATGGGCTCAGGAAGTCTTTAGGGAACTTGTCTACTCATGGATGGGGCTGTGTCCCCATCTAGTTTGTAGTTTTGCCTGAGGCATCCCAGCCCTGGAGTCTACAAGCTTTTGGGTAGGGCTAAGTGTTGGTGCCAAGATGTCAGCCTCCAGGAGAGATCACACAGAAGAATACTACCCAGTATGTCCATCACCAGAGTCTATGTCCCCAGGGTGAGCCACAGCCACCTCCTCCTCCACAGGAGACTCTCCAAGACCAGCAGGTAGGTCTGCCTCAAGCTCCTATCAAACTATGCTTTTGTCCTTGGTGCATGTGAGATTTTGTGTGCAACCCCTAAGGGTATAGTCTCTATTTCCCCCAATCCTGTGGAGCATCTGCAATCAAACCCTGCTGACCTTCAAATCCAAATGCTATAAGGGCCCCTCTTCCCACTGATGGACACCCAGGCTGGGTGCCATGACATAAGGCTCGGAACTCTCACTTCTTTAGGAGAACCTCTGTAATACAATTATTTTCCAGTTTGTGGGTCACCCATCTAGGGTGTTCTGGGATTTGATTATATCGCAAGTCCATCCATTCTACCCACCTCTTTGTGTTTCTTTCTTTATATCTTTAGTCGTAGAAGATTTTTTCTGTAGGTTCCAATCTTTTTTCATAAACAGTTGTTCTTCAGTTAGTTGTGATTTTGGTGTGCTCCTGAGAGGACGTGAGCATAGGGTCCTTATGCTCTGCCATCTTGGCTGCTATCCCAATTATGAATGTTCTTGATGAAGCTTTGTTTGCAGCTCTGTTTTTTTGTTTGTTTGTTTGTTTGTTTTGCGGTATGCGGGCCTCTCACTGCTGTGGCCCCTCCCGTTGTGGAGCACAGGCTTCGGACACGCAGGCTCAGCAGCCATGGCTCACGGGCCCAGCCACTCCGCGGCATGTGGGATCTTCCCGGACCGGGGCACGAACACACGTCCCCTGCATTGGCAGGTGGACTCTCAACCACCAGGGAAACCCTGCAGCTCTGTTTTTTTAAACTGGAATATCATTGTTCAGCATGCTCCTTGCTCTGCGCAATCGTTAGCACTTGAGCCCGCTGCCAAAAAATGTAGCTGATCAACAAAGAAACTGCCGAATGCCACTACTTAAAATCTCTGGAGCTTGAGAACAGCAATAAATAGCTTCCTGTGTCACTGAAAAACATTCATCCCCATCATCATCCAGGCTGATATCCCAGAACAAACATCCTCCTAATATGTTTCAGTCACATTAGCCATTTAAAGGATATTTTGTACAGATTCTTCTGACTTCATTGCTTCCACCATTTTCTTTTCCTGGCTGAAGTCTATTCTTACACTTTAAAAATAAATAAAAACATCACTTCTACTGACAAGATAAGGTCACAATGGGCAGCTCCACAGAACACAAATAAATTGCAGAGAAAAGAGCATTTCTGAATTCATTCTATGAGGCCACCATCACCCTGATACCAAAAGCAGACAAAAATATCACAAGAAAAGAAAATTACAGGCCAATATCACTGATGAACATTGATACAACAATCCTCAACAAAATGCTAGTAAACCAATTCCAACAATACATTAAAAGGATCATACACCATGATCATGTGGGATTCATTCCAGGGATGAAAGGATTTTTCAATATCTGCTAATCAATTGATGTGATACACCACATTAACAAGTTGAAGAATAAAAAACATATGGTCAACTCAATAGGTATACAAAGAGCTTTTGATAAAATTCAACACTTATTTATGATAAAAACTCTCCAGAACGTGGGCATAGAAGGAACATACCTCAACATAATAAAGGCCATATATGACAAACCCACAGCTAACATCATACTCAACAGTGAAAAGCTGAAAGCATTTCCGCTAAGATCAGGAACATGACAAGGAGTCCCACTCTTGCCACTTTTATTCAACATAGTTTTGGAAGTCCTAGCCAAAGCAATCTGAGAACAAAAAGAAATTAAAGGAATCCAAATTGGAAAAGAAGTAAAACTGTCACTGTTTGCAGATGATGTGATACTATACATAGAAAATGTTAAGGACACACACCAGAAAACTACTATAGCTCATCAATGAATTTGGTAATGTTGCTGGATAAAAAATTAATATACAGAAATTTGTTACATTTGTACACACTAACAACAAAATATCAGAAAGAGAAATTAAGAAAACAATACCATTTACCATCACATCAAAAAGAATAAAATACCTAGGAATAAACTTACCTAAGGAGGTCAAAAGACCTGTACTCCGAAAACTATAAGACGCTGATGAAAGAAATTGAAGATGACACAAACAGATGGAAAGGTATACTTTGTTCTTGGATTAGAAGAATCAATATTGTTAAAATAAGCATACTACCCAAAGCAATGTACAGATTCAATGCAATCCCAATTAAATTACCAATGGCATTTTTCAGAGAACTAGAACAATTTTTTTTTAATTTGTATGGAAATACAAAAAAAAAAAACAAAACAAAAAACAGAATAGCCAAAGCTATCTAGGGAAAGAAGAAAGGAGCTGGAGGAATTAGGCTCCCTGACTTCAGACTATACTACAAAGCTAGAATAATCAAAATAGTGTGGTACTGGTGCAAAAACAGAAATATAGATCAATGGAACAGGATAGAAAGCCCAGAAATAAACCCACCCACTTATGGTCAACCAATCCACAACAAAGGAGGCAAGAATATAAAATGGAGAAAAGACAGTCTCTTCAGTAACTGTGCTAGGAAAACTGGACAGCTACATGTAAAACAATGAGATTAGAACATTCTCTAACATCATATACAAAAATAAAGTCAAAATGGATTAAAGACCTAAATGTAAGAGCAGATATTATAAAACTCCTAGAGGAAAACATAGTTATAACATTCTTTGACATAATTGCAGCAATATATTTTTGGATCCATCTCCTAGAGTAGTGGAAATAAAAACAAAAATAAACAAATGGAACTTAATTAAACTTAAGAGATTTGTACAGCAAGGGAAACCATAAACAAAACAAAAAGACAACCATTGAATGGAAGAAAATATTTGCAAATGATGCAACTGTCAAGGGATTAATTTCCAAAATATACAAACAGCTCATATGGCTTAATATCAATAAAACAAGCAACCCAATTAAAAAGTGGGCAGAAGACCTAAGTAGGCATTTCTCCAAAGAAGACATACACATGGCTAATAGGCACATGAAAAGGTGCTTAATATTGTTAATGCAATTGAAAAATGCAAATCAAAACTATAGTAAGGTATCACATCATACCAGTCAGAATGGCCATCATTAACAAGTCTACAAATAATAAATGCTTGAGAGGGTGTGGAGAAAAGGGAATCCTCCTACACTGTTGGTGGAAATATAAATTGGTGCAGCCACTATAGAGAACAGTATGGACATTCCTTAAAAAACTAATAGAGTTAACAAATGATCCTGCAATCCCACTCCTGAGATATATCTAGAGAAAACTCTAGCTCGAAAAGATACGTGCACCCCAATGTTTATAACAGCACTATTTACAATAACCAAGACATGGAAGCAACCTAAATATCCATTGACAGATGAATGGATAAAGAAGACGTAGTGTATACATATAGGGGAATATTCTCAGCTATAAAAAAAATGAAATATGCCATTTGTAGCAACATGGTTGGGCTTGAGATTATCATACTAAATAAAGTCAGACAGAGAAAGACAAATATCGTATCACTTATATGTGGAATCTAAAAAAAAAAATAATACAAATGAACTAATTTACAAAAAAGAAATAGACTCACAGACATAGAAAACAAATTTATGGTTACCAAAGGGGATAGCAGGGGGTGGGAGACATAAATTAGGAGTTTGGGATTAACATATACACATTACTACATATAAAATCAACAATAAGGACCTACTATATAGCACAGGGAACTATATTCAATGTTATGCAATAATGTGTAATGGAAAAGAATCTTAAAAAAAAAATATATATATATATATATATATATATATATATATATATATAAACTGAATCACTTTGCTGTACACCTGAAACTAACATAACTGTAAATTAACTACATTTCAATTAAAAATGGTTAAAAATAAATAAAATGTACAAAAAAGGAAATTTATGAAGGATATTAAAACAGTTTTGTTATGCTGAAAATTATACTCTATTATACCTAATTCATTGATTAGTTCATTATAAAACAGTTATAATAAAACAGCTCTAGGGTATCTAGAGAGAGAGAGATTTTGCTATGTGAAATTATCAATAGTAAAATAAAAATTACTGTTTTCTCTATCACCTGTTTGATCATAAGAGAAAAAGTATTTCAAATCTAAAAACATTAAACATAATTTCAATCTTTTTGTTTAAAATAAGTTAATTTTTTTGTTTAGAAAGCAAATTATTTTTGCTGCTAAACTAATGATTTAAATATTTCAGGAACTTGACTTTTAAAAACATAACCTACACTAAATTATTACTGTTTTTAAAACTTTCCAAGGATCACATAATTTTATATTTTTATTAAGAAATATTAAATTTCACAATGTCTAAGAAAGTCAGTTATTTTGCCTATAAGGCAAGAGAGGGATGCAGAAAAATATATAAAGGTCATTTTCCTGAATTTATATTACCAGTTCATCAATCTGGTATTGCTAGGTAGAATCACATGTATACAACTGATCATGGACAGTGCTGAGTGACTTAATGTCTTGCTAGCAATGAACTGAACCCCAATTTGTTAATTCTACAAAAACATATATTTTTTTCCAGAATTTTTTTTTCATTTCTTGTATGATTTTTAATCTCAAAGTGTCCATTATAGACATAGCTTTCTTAGTCAGTTGGGTAGATGTGAGCCCTATTAAGGAGGAAAATACCCCAAACAGACTGTTTTACTCTGACTGACTAATTAGGTGGCAGGTAACTAATTTAATTGAATTAGGAAGGATTAGGGAATATATTTAGTAAAATGGAATGCCCAAAAGAAGAGATGGCTAAATATATAAATGATAGGCTTAGGCTATGTCTTAGTCTCATCTGCTCCCTAAAATGAAATTGACTTCATCTTAAATCATTTATATCATCCTCATCATGTATGATTGACTAAGACTGTTTTGAATAAGCCATGGAAAATATTAGAGGCTCTAACTTATACTCATTTTGAGAGGATAGCAAATATTGATGCCACCATGCTGTGTTCCCATGAAAAATGCCAAACACATGTGTACAGCATCCCGAAGGGTGTTGCTGAATATTCTCCCTCAAATATTCAGGAAAATAAAGCAAACTGTACAATACAAGATGAGGCAGGCTGAAATGTTCTATGTTATCTGCAGCATGCCAATTGTGTCCCATACATTAAAGCATATTAGAGTATGAATAAGTGAGAGTATTGCAGGGATAAACATGTGTTTGGCACACTTTGTTAAATTATTTAAAAAATTATTTAGAAACAGTGGTATTTGAGCTCATTAGTAACTATTTGTTGCTCATGTTGTAACTGATGTCATTCAATTTGTATGTAGCAACTCCTTGTCTGAAAACTCAGGAAAAGAAAGATACTGTAGAGAGATAGTACTGATATTACTAAAATACAGTAGAGTTTGAAGGAGTTGTGATCTGGTTATTGAGGCCACTTAGGGAAGACAATTCCTTTGCTGAAAGGATTGAGGGAGTTGGAGATTGGTGCTATTATGAAAGAGAGGAAGAGGGTTTTTTTTTTTTTTTTTTTTTTTTTTTTGCGGTACGCGGGCCTCTCACCGTCGTGGCCTCTCTCGTCGCGGAGCACAGGCTCCGAACGCGCAGGCTCAGCGGCCATGGCTCACGGGCCCAGCCGCTTCGCGGCATGTGGGATCCTCCCGGACCGGGGCACAAGCCCGTGTCCCCTGCATCGGCAGGCGGACTCTCAACCACTGCGCCACCAGGGAAGCCCAGGAAGAGGGTTTTAAGAATGAAGTGATGAAGGGTCAAAATAGAAGAAGTATTTCAAGCTATAGAAAGGAAGGAAAAGCCAACATGTCAAATCATGCAAGAAGTTTCAGTGGAATGCAAATCGATAGAAATTTGTTGACTTTATTAACTAGATAGTCTGAAAAAAAATACCTATTTTAATCAATGTTACTATTCCCTTGACATTCATCTTTAATTTCAACAGTTCCTACAACCCATAAACTTTTTTCTTCTCCATGCTTCCATTCAAAATTAAGCTCTTGTCTTTGGCACTCATTTTGTTTTTATCTTGCAATATTTCTCAAAGTCTGCCTTGACTGATACAACGGTATATTTTGTTCATGACTGTCTCCTCCACTAAATAGAAACTCAGAGCAAAAAACATGACTTTGCCTATCTCAGCCATAGAGTAGAACTAAAAAAAGTTGCCTAGTTTGACTTCAGTTTCTTTACATTCTTCTCCAAATTTACGTGCATCCAGTATATCCAACTGAACGATAGTTGCAATGAATGGAAAAATAGAGGAAATTATGTCAAGTGTGTGATGATGCAGGAAGCTTTCTCAGCTCAATTACATAAATAGCTTACTATGCCTCTGTTGTGGTTGCTGAAAGGCAATATAGACAGGCCAGAAATAACAAGGCAGAAATTATTTTCATGGATTCAGGATACTCAGTTTGTGCTTGGAAGTTATGTTCGTAGTGGTTTATCTGCTCAGAAATTGCAGAGAGCTGAAAATACAGGGACTTAAAATGTAGGCATAAGAAAACAGAAAATAACATGTTTTCAGCTTAAGAGAGGCCATTTTATCAAGTGGCATGAGCTGCTTTATGAGGAGTGAGTTCCCCATTATTTAGTTTTCAACAGGAAAATGGATGAACATTTGTCAGGATTATAGAGAGAATTTTTGAAATGAGAAAAATGGATGAACATTTGTCAGGATTATAGAGAGAATTTTTGAACTGAGAAAAATGGATATCCTTTAAAGTGCTTTATTATACTAATATACTATTAGGATGTACTATTTTGAAATTGACCATAGCATTTGCATTTAGAAAATTCCATGGCAAATTTTGAGAAGTAACTAGGTATAAAGATTTGAGAAATGATTTTTTAAACTAATTTGCCTTTTATTTACTCATTTTGTGCCAGACATTATTTTACTCCTGGGACAACCATAGTATACAAAATAGACAAAGTCCCTGTCTTCAAGGACCTCACAGTTGATACAAAAAATATATTTTGCACTTTATTGACAGTTCTTATAAGAAGTAAAGTTTTGAAAAAATGTATGTAATATATGTAATAAAAATATATAATATATATATATATAGGCCCTGTGCCAGACACACTGTCTGCCTAAATATTCACTGGTTCACTGGTTAGTTGGAAAACACCACAAAATTAGTAAGACACAAAAATGCAAAGAAAAAATTTAGCTAAAGAAATTACAAAATGATTGTTGCATTTTAGAAGAGAAACAGCATGAATCAATAAAATTATCCATCATCATTACTATATTTTTTATTATCTCAACAACTATGTGAGCTGTGTAGTCATTGTGATTAACTGACTTTTCTAAGGTTATATCCCTAACCAATTGTGAAGACAGAAATGTAACTCATTTTTTTTCTTTGAGACATAATCAACTCCACTGACTTTGAATGATTATATGCATGCCTATGTCTATATACATTTTTATCTACAGATTATAAAAACAGAGAGGGTAAAAAAAAATCCAAAGTCACCCATCCTTCAATTTAATTATCCTTTTTAAAAAAATAATAATATAATCATATATGATTTTGGTTCAGGAACTCATAGTAGGAGGATAACTTGCTAGTAATAGAATCAGATGCCTGGAAAGAACTTTGAGATCTTCAAGTGCAGTGCTTCTCAGAACACTTAGGGTTGCATTCATAATCTCAGGGAGTCTATAAAGTCAAAACTATTTTAATAATAATACCAGGACCTTATTTGCTTTTCTCACTCTCATTCCCTTACAAATGTGCAGTGGAGTTTTCCAGATATTATGTACATGTGATAGTGCAATAGATTGAATACAGAAACAGTTATGAGAATCCAACTGTCTTCTATTAAGTAAGATATTAAAGAGATTACCAAAACTGTAAAGCAATGTCATTCTCACTAATTTTTAAAACTATAGATATTATTTCAAAATTACTATTTATAATTGTTATGTTCAAATAAGTGAATAAATAATTTAGTTAAAATAGTCTTCATTTTATTTTGTAATATAGTGAGTATCCATTGCTATAACCCACATACACAAAAATTCTTTGGGTCTTTAGTAATATTTAAGACTTATTCATGGTGCATATTTATGAAATATGGTCCTGAGATGAAAAAATTTGAGAGCTGTTATTCTAGTAAAATTTCTTGCCTATCTGGTAGATTCTGAGTATCATACATACACCAAGCTGTGTTTTTCTTCTAATGAATGGACCTCATCTTTTCTCAAAACAAACCTATCCTTTTCTAGGCATAGTGATCAGTATTTTCATACACTGGGTCAAAATCTCTTTCCTATAGTTTTCAACCACTGATCCAGGCATTATCATTTGGGGAAGGGAAGAGTTTACTGAATAAATTAATTCATAACAATCAGATGAAACTTTTTTTGGACAAGTGTATTACGTTGTTGGCTACTGTTAACTGCTGGGCCACTTTCCTTCGTTCCATTCATTTATGAAATTCGAGTTTTGATATCATGTAGATTTCTGCATTTTATTGTCTAAAATTACTTCATTGAGGAGACTCATTTTAGCATGAAGCTACTATATCTAAATTTACAGTAGATATGATTGCATACTTTTTAAATTTCATTTCAATATCACAAAAAAATCCAAACAAAAATTTTATCTAGAAATACTTTGAAAGTAATTTGATATTCTTGATGAAGGGATTCAACTGTTACTGGCCAAAAGCCAAGTAGTTGTCAAATGGATATTGGCAGTACATAAAAAATGAAATCTCTTGCTATTTCTGTTCTTGTCTCTGAACATAAATATTATACATTTTTTTAGTGAAATGCATAGATTATAAGAATAAAACATTATTTTGCAGGGAGGAAATGATGTGTCATTCAACCATTAAAACAATTCTTTATTAACATATAACCATTTTCCAATTTAAATTTCCATCATCAATTATTCATGGATTAATTAGCTAACTAATTAATCTTCTGTGTCAACTTTAAAACAACTGTTTTCAAAAAAGGCAAGAGTTTTCTTAAACTATACTCTTTCCTTTTATTTTTCTGACATTAGATGTCGGCAGATGTTATTGTTAGCTTAAAAATATATGACTTTCAGGGTTAAGGATTAAAAAAAGGACTTATGACATTACTTTCCTATTTTAGTGTGAGTTCCTTGGCAATTCAAAGTGGAAACCCACAGGGTAACCACAGGAGGTAACACCTTCCTGGATCAATATTTGTGCATCAGATGTTATAAGAATGTTTTGTAAGGTTCATAAATAAGGAGCTTTTTTTTTTTTCCCTCAGACTCAGAAAATGAAATTAAAAGGAATTTGGCTGTCAAGGGACTTGCATTTTCTGGAGCAAATAACTAACTAAAGGAAGACTTTGAATTCATCAATTAAAGACAAATGTTAGTAAAAAAAGAATGCCAGAAATATTCCTTATTTGAGGTGCATTTTCTTCCCAGTCAATTGGGGGTTTCATAAAACTGTCATATCTAACAAAATCAAATCCACAGACTTTTACTAAGTGTCAAGTTTGATTTAATTCTATTCAACAAAAATTTACTAAATACCTACTATTTATGCACTAGGATTATGCTACGATCTGGATTTGAAACCATGAATAAAACAAAAGCCTGGCCCTCTAAGATCTTATGGTCTGGTGCAGGAGCAAGACAACAACAAAAATGTCTTTGTAATTTAATAATCTGTGAATTTACCAGAGGCAATGATGGTTGGACTGAGTGTTGTAGTATGAGAAAAGTGTCCTTGAAGTGAAGCAACAATGCAATGTTATTCTAGAGAGAAGAAATAACCTAAGAAAAATAATTTTTTGTTGACTGGCATGATGCTCTCAGAGAACTAGGAGATGCTAAGCCTGGAAACGGTGGAAGATGAGACTTAGAAGGGAGTAAAAGGCCAATTTTAGATAGCCTCATATGGCATGCTGAGCAGCCAAGTTCAATAAGAGTTGTGAGCCACAGAAGAGTTCTGAGCAGAAAGTGGTAAGATTAGGTTAAGCCTCACTAATATATAAGAAGATTGCTCCTCCCACCCTCACCCAGTCCCTAGATCAGCTGTCAGGTATGCCATACCAAATACTTGAGGGAAGGATGAGAGTGCCGCCATGAGGAAGGGTTGACAGTGGAACTGGGCCTTATTCCTTGGCTTACTACATACTCTAAAGTAATTCTTTGTTAAGTGGATTCCCAAATTTTACTATGTTAAATAGTAGAATTATAATGCCTTCTACTGAGATGGAAACTTGAAACTCTACTGTACTAAAAAAAAGATTTCCTGGTTATCTCATGGCATATTACTTAAAAAAAGCTATAGACTCATGACCCAGTCAAGTTTATTCCAAGGTACAAAGATGATTCAATATTAGGAAATTCATTATTATAATTCATCATTTAATAGAGCAAAGAAAATAAATCATCTCCAAAGATGCCAATGGTACAATTTGACAAAATTCATCATAGTTACTTTACAGTGGAAAAACCTAGCAGAAACCGCCTTAAACAAGTGATCAAGATTAATATCATCAGTAATAAGATGTATCAACATCACGTACCCTCTAATACAATGCACTAAGAATGGCATAGCGCCTCTGTGGTATTCCTCACCCAAACCTGAAACCTCTATCTAATCATGAGAAAACATCAGAAAAATCCAGATTGAGAGACAGTTTACAAAATAATTCTTTTCAAAAGTGTCAAGGTCATGAAAGACAAAGAAAGACTGAGAAAATGTCATAGAGTAGAGGAGACAAAAGAGACATAGCCACTGAATGTAATGTGGGATCTTGGACTAAATCCTGGAACAGAATAAGGACATTAGTGGAAGAACTAGTAAGATCCAAATAAAGAATATAGCTTAGCTAATAACATAATACCAGTGTTAAACTCTTAGTTTTGAGAAATGCACCATGGTTATGAGATGTTAACATTAGAGCAAACTGAATGAAGACTATAAGAGAAATTTCTGTATGATCTTGAAATTCTTTTGTAAGTCTAAAATTAATTCAAAATAACCTTTTTAAAAAAATCTTGTCAAACTGCATATTTAAAATTGGTGATTTTAATTATATGAGTTATACCTAATAAGGCTAATTTTTAAAAAAGAAATGTTAATTTTGTTAGGTATGATGAATATTGTAGTGATCTTAAAAACTACATACCTATTAGACATACATCCTTAAGTATTTATAGATAAATGACATGATATGTGGGGTCTACTTTAAAATACTTGAATCCAAATAAGAGCAGTTATAGACAAAACAAAAATTGTTGGAGTTAGGTGGTTGACACACAAGTGTTTTTAATACTATTTCTTCTTTTCTGAAAGTTTATTTTCCACAATATAAAAATTTTAAATAGAGTTGTTGAATGTTTTTATTTTTCAAAAAGGCAAGTGTTCCAAATTAATGATTTTTATTCTAATGATAAGTGGTTATCAAGAACATTTATCCTAGCAAATATTAAAAAAAAAATACACCTCATCCCTTCAAGGTAAAGATGATATTTTAATGAGTCAGAACCTGTTTTTTCAAAAGAAACTTGTGTTATAGAGAGAGTATTGAGAAAGTTTGGAAGTGTTTTCATCATTATATGATTTTGTAAATGAAAATGGTGCTTGTCTTTCATTAAAATTCTCATATCTTAATGCTATAAAAAGTTGGAAACAGAATTTTTAAACAGTTTTTAGAAAACCTTCCAAACGTAAGGTGTTATTGGGTATTATTTAATCCTTTAAAAAAAAAGAAAACAAACCAAAATTAAATGCTGGTTCCCATCAGAGAGGATAGACATTAACAATAAAATTTTAAAAATAAATTTTAGAATATTTTTTTCAGAGGAAATGAAAATGTTTTAATAAAGGTTTTTTTTTTCCCATCAATCTACAGATCTTTAGAAGTATTTTTTTCAGCTGTGACAGCTATTTAAAGGAAGTATTAAAACAAATTGGATTTCTAAGTAGACCTTTAAATAATTTTTTCAGAAGAGTTAAATTAAGATTTTAAAAATAATTAATCATATCAACTACTTTGCTAAAAACTAAAAAAAATATTTTAGACATCAATAATAAACAAAACAATTATTGAATTATTTTCTAAATTCTCATTTTGTGTTTGGTTTTTAAGATATGTGATATATTAGACCAGTACTATTTTCACGTACATCTTAAATGTGGACTTCTGTTTCTGCAAATGTGGTGGACTAAACAAACTGAAAATACTTTTTCACAGGATGCCTAGAAGAGGTAAATGTCATATAATAAACATCCTTTTAAATATATAACTATATTCCTCAGAAAAATAAGGAAAACACTTGAAGTGAAAAAAGAGAAGAGCATGGTGGAGAACAAGTAAGGAGTTGTTGTGCTAGCTCTTTGTAAGCTCAGAGCTTGTGATCTGACACCTGAGTAGGAAGAGAAACTGAGGCCACCATCTATAAAAGTCAGACTCTTTGAAAAGTAAGCTAGGACATAGACTTCCAAAGAAGACAGTAAGGAACCTTGTGTGTTTTAGCATAGAAATCGTGTAGAGGAAGAAAAAAAAAATGTTATCCTTGAGAATTTCTAACCACGGACCTACTAATACAGAGGTCTGTTATCTGACTTTGTACTGATTTTTTCCCATGTGATAATCCTGGAATGCCCCAAGACAAGAAATAAAAACTTGTCTCAGTACAAATTTTTGCCCCAAGCATAGAAAGTTGTCTCAGGACATTTATATGTTTGGAACTTTGGCAGAAGCAAAAGCCATGCTTTGGAGAGACATGCCCTCCACATAAGTTTTACAGAATTCTGCAGAAAATGTTTCACTGTAGATGTGCCCCAAAATGAAAGTCATATAACACATGAAAAATATTCAGTCATGACAGAAAGTCAGCAGACAAGATAAGCAGAAGGTTTAGACCACCCAAGAACTTCAGATAGTGCAACAATCCATAAGAAATCATAAAAAAAGCAAAATTATACAGTCATAAAATTCATTAAAAAAGAAATAGAAACAAATGAAATATATGACACAATGAAAAAAATAAAGATGTATCAAAGAATAACAGAGAACTTCTAGAAACTGAAAATTAGTATTAGAATATAATTTGAATGTAAAAATGTATCATATGAGGGGAATGTTGAAACATTTTTAGTGTAGTGTTGCATAAATGAAACGTTTAGAGTTACCTGGCTTACAGGATTAAGGCAATAACATAAACGTGTGAAGTAGGCTGGTGGCAAGTCAAAATGAATAAGCAGGTATGCATAACTTGTGTGAAAAGGCAGTGTTTACACAGTTCTGCCAATTTTTGACTTGGGGGTATGTGGACACAGTGCTAATACCATATAGTGTCATTTCTCAAGAGAAACTATAAATTCCAAAATTTAATGTGAAATCTAACAATTTTTAAATATTGGTAATGATTTCAAGTTTTTAAAAACATTTATGTAGGCCTAAAGAAACGTAACAGTGACTACTATGTAGCACTTCTTGTTTGAAGTGTTGGTCAAAGAGAAGGGACCTATTAACAGATTGAGAAACAATGGTCAGAAGTCCAAGAATAATAGAAGCTAAGAGAGTAGAGTTTTTCAGGTAGGGTTGAGTGGTAAACAGTCTTCAGCATGATAGGAAAAGAAAGAATAAGGACTGGATTTATTCCACTCAATTTTGAAATGTGTTCTTTAGTAATTTTTAGAGAAAAGTTTCAGTGGAGTACTGATAACTAAAACCATATGTCAGTAAACTGATAAATCATTATTAATCAGGACAATGGAGTTGGTATGTATCATCTACTTTTGGCTCAGTAAAGAGGTACTGACTCAAGATCAGAAGACATTATTTGTTAATCTTGTATATATGTTTTTTTTAAGAAGGAAGACACTGGAACATGCTTATTGTGTGAGGGCAAAGATCTAGTGGGGAGAGAGAGAAAGGAAGTGATTTAAGAGGTAGATCAGATCCAAAGCATTGGCTATGAGCAGGGGGAGGGTCCTTTGTCTTTTAAGACTAGAGAAAAAGATGGGTGCTTTTCTAGTAGGAGGTGGGAGTAAAATTTGAGGTAAACCAATTTGGACACTGATTTTCTCTGTTTCTTGATGAACTAGGAGACAAAATCAACAGTTGATGAGAAGGTTAGAGCTTGGCCTTAAAGAGTGATGAAATAGAAATATTTGCTGCAAATATTTGATTGAGAACTCTAAAAGCCAAAGAAGAATTGAAGAAAATGAGTATGGATGTAGATAAATCTGTTGTGAAATCTGAGGTATTTAAAGTGAAAAAAGTATTGCAAGGTTTAAAAGAATCAAACAGTAAAGAGTAGTATAAAGTAAAAAAATGATAAAATTACTCATGGCACAACTCACCAATCATATATATATATATAAAATGTCTGCTTACACAGCTTTAGTCTCTTACCTCAAAAGGTAACAAGTAAATAATTTCCTGAGTCTCATTTCATTAAAATATATTTTGCCTGCATAATTAATACACATATACTATTGAAAATGACACAGAACAGGATCATAATATACACACTTTCAACACCTCTAAGACTTTCCATAGAAATATATCAATATCTCCTACATTCTATTTAATGTTTACATGTAAAACCATTAGACAAATACATCATAATCATATGCCCAGTTATTTGCCAATGGTCATTTAAATCATTCCCATTGTTTTTGATATCCAAAAATGATTGAAAAGTCCTTTATATCAATCCCAATTTACTTATGTAAATATGTGTGAAGGATACATTTTTTTCCAGTGGAATTTATTTAAACAATATTTCTTTTTAAAATTTTGATTGATAATCCCAATTTATCCTCCACAGGTATTACACAAATTTACCCTCACATCTACAGTGTTTGAGAATTAATTTCTATGCTTCCTCATCAAGACTGGGCAATATAAAAGCTAAGTTTGTTTTGCCACCAGGAGAGAAGAAAATGGTAACTTCTTTTAATTTGTTTCATTTATAGTGAGTGAAGAAAGTGATGATGAATAAGACATGGTCCTTAATCTGCCTGGGATTTCAGTCTATTGAAAGAGGCAGATAATTAAATAAGAAATTGCATTAAAGCAAATCCAAGAATAGAGGAAGTCCAGAATGCTATGAAAATACATATACATCTGACTAAAACATGGTCTAGTGGAACAGGAACAGGAAACATGGAACAGGAAAGACTCACTGTAAGAACTGATGACTAAGCTGAGACCCAAATGATTAATATAATCTAGGAAGATGAGATTTGAACAGATTTTTTTCCAATCAGAAGATGAAGGTTTGCAAGGTCCAACTGGCAAGAGAAAGTGTTTTTACATGTCAGACCTAGATATTGCTAAAATAGAGGATATTAGGTGCCTTCAATGCCTGTGTTAAAAAACATTTATTTATTATGCTTCCAACAAATTTTTATTGTCAACCATGCATCAAGCATTGTGCTGGGAATTAGGAATATTCTGCAGAACTGGCATGATACCTCTCTTCACAGAAGTTAGATCTTAATAAGAAGAAAATTAAGTGGCAATAATAGCCATGCATATTAATTTAATACTTTCTTTTTCTCCTCAAGCTACAATGACTATGTCCAATACCCTTAGATCCTGAAATTGTTCTTGTCAGATCTTTTGACCACCATTTTCTAAATCTTTGATATTCATTCACCTTTCTCATTCTGTCATGCCCACTAACATATTTTTAGATGCATGGAAACAGTCAGTCTATTGATTGCCTCATTCACTGCCAGTTGCTCTGTTTGGTCTTGGCCTCTGCTACTTCTCTATTCACCTTGGACTGCATGGATTATCATCTAAATTACTCTCTCACTCACAGTACTTATCTTTAGGCCTAATTACCTAGAAAAAACGGAATCCCAATTAATCCTGAACTCCGCTGTCTCATATTGGAGGTTGAATTCTGCAAGAAGAGTTCCCACAACCATGAAGATTTTTGTTAGAACAACTTCATGTTCTTCAGCCTTAGCTGGACTCATGGCACAGCTCACCAAGCATAAAGTGGTGACAGTGTATTTCAAAATGTATTAATGTGCTTTCTCTCTTAGAGTTCCTTTGCCATAAATTTCTCCCTAAGGAGCCAAAGCCACCCATGAGTGCTGTGATACATGTTTTGCAAAGAGGAAAAAAAATAGAATCAATATTTAGCATTTTACCTTAAAATTAGGATTTTGAAGCTCATTTCACACACACACACAAAATACAGTTGTGGAAGTGAAGACATGATTTGTAAAAGGCAGAATTTCTAGTAAGGAGACAACCACTAAAACCATTCTGTAAGTGAAAAAGCATAATTCAGTAAGAGCTTGTCATATTATTAAAGATGATTAGCAGATTAGGAAGAAAGCAGATGAAGATATGGGCTACACAATCACAAGAGAGCACAGTGTGAGTATAGCTCTGCCTAGTGCTGAGGAGACAGGGTAGGATCCCGTGGCTCTCTGGTGAAGGCACTCATCAACAGCTAACTGCATATCATCTTTCTAGGATTTCACAGGCATCTGTGTTTCAAGACTTTCTCAGCTCATCCAAATACTTCCATTTCCCCTCATTCACTTCAAAAGCTCCTGAAAACTGTAAGCTTCAAGAATCACTAAGAGGGACTTTGGGTGGCCAGATAGGGTGGTGGGTATAGAAGGGAAAGATCCCAGCACATGTCCTTGCTTGCATTAAAAGGAAACAGCTTAAGATTTCCTCCCAGATCTTGGAGAATAGGGAAATCCAGACCCTCATTACTCGGTCACAGGATCAGGAACATCGTAAGGACTCAACAAATATCTATTGAATTTATGCATGTGTAAATGAACATATGGAAATATGATGAGGGTCTAGGCCTGGAAAATGATATTGCAGGAACAGACATATTGTCAGGAGATGAATAGGATGAGGAGAGATAGAGGACTTACAGCTGAGGAGCATGACGTCAAAGGAAGTAGGTTTTATATGAGGGTAGAGGAGAAGCTGCTCTGGAAAGCAATAGGTTCCAGGTGCTATACTTAATGTGGGCAATTACTGGTAGAGAAGGAGCATACATATACACATCTCTATGCGCATTAATGGATGCATTTACTGGACCAAATGTAATGGGTGGAGAAAGGGTAATGAAGAAAGGAGAGGGTATGAAATAGGTATTCATTCGTTTAATAAACATATACTGGACACCTAATATACTCCAGGCATCAAATTAGGTTCTGAGAAATGGCAACAAACAAAACAGATGTGGTTTCTCTGCTTTTGTGACTTAACCATCTATTGAAGAAAACTGACATTAAACAAATTCAATTTATATTAAAGCATGAAATAAGTAGTGAAAACTTCTATGAAATAGGAGAACACAGTGTCATTTGAAAAAACAAAATTGTAAAGTGGTTGAGAAAGGCTTCTCTAGGAAAAGGCAATGAGCTCAGGCGGAAAGAAGGGAAAGGAGTTATCCAGGCAAGGAGAGTTCAGTAAGCTTTTTTTAAAAAGATTGTATGTTGGCAAGTAGAAAACAAGCTAAAGGAACTTGTACCAAAGTAAATATATATTTACATAGACATATATGCACATACCTACTTACAAATATACATACACGTGTATATATATGTGTGTATATACATATATACACACATAAACCTATATTATATGTGCCTACATATCCTTATATATACACATGGTTATGGATTTATTAAAAAGACTTATCCTTCTGCAATTGTGGTAGCTCACTGAACAGTCTACAAGAAGCTGTTGTTTTTGCATCTGGTGCAAAGCAGGTAGATATATGTGAAGTAAGTGGCAGCAAGGACAAACTGCAACCCACAAAAATGAGCCAGAACCTATGCCTTTAGACTGGAATTCCTGTTCTTCTCACTTCGTCCAGGCCCCACCTATGATGATTTTGCAGTCCTGCAGAAGAGCTTGGCCTACTTTCTCACAGAGCAAAGCAAACACCTGGCCCAGGATCCAGAGAAACTGAAGGATGATCAGGAGACACCTGGAGGATCCACGGCACAGCTGCTACCCCACTGCAACAAGGTAAGTCAGGAAACCTGTAAGAATGTGTTTTGAGCTGTAACACAGTTTCTTACCCTGCAACCAGTCTTCCAAATGTAAAATGAATATAGATGCTGCTTCCCATTCTGCTTTCCAAATCTCATGCATACCCACAGGTACCCAGGGAAGGGAATTCTGAGAAGTGTAGTTCCAGCTTAGTTAAATTGACACAGTACAAATCCACTAGAGTACTGATCCTTATTATTTAAAATAAACCCTTTCTGTAGGTCTCTAAGTGTAGAAGAGACAATTGCATGACTTTTATTGCTAGGAGTTGAAGCTAGAAAGTTGAGAGACTTGACCACATGCCTTGGTATTGTGATGAGAGCAGGCTCAAGAGTAAGACACACAGAGAGAGAATATTAAAGTTTAAGAATTCTAGTCTTAGAATAGAGGATATCTCTCTCATCTAGTTCTCTTATTGATATGGGGTAGTCAGTCCATATAGTCTTGAGCAGGTTGTTCTCTAAAGGAAATGGAGGAAGAAGAGAAATAAAGACAATCATAATCATACCAATTTAATAGAGAGTTCATCTGGAGAGTACTGCAAAGAAATAAGAGTTTTATACAGCCAGATAATGTTTTCCATAACACAGCCAAAAAATCCATCCCTTCATGAAGCTTCTCCAAACTAACCCCACTTGGCTTCTTTTAGTTTCAGTCACCCTAAACTTTTTCCTTTCCATTTCACTGAATACTGAACACTTACTAAATGTCTCTTGACAGCTGTGGGCTTCCAACTGGCAGATGTTTCTGTCACTCAGGTTTATAATTTTATAGGTCTACCTTGTGTCTTCATGGGGCCATAAAGTTCCTCAAAAGAAGCACTGGGCTTCTTGATCCTTTTACAATATTCTTTTGGATCTTGCTATCTACATGTGGGTCACTTAGGAAATGCTGTCAACTGACTTAGTAATGGATTAAAGGATTGACCTGCATGAAGATACTGTTGACTCAATCTGAGCAATCTGAAAAGTTCTTGCTTAAATGAAACAATGCAATAAAAGATAGGCCATTTAAATAAAAGTTATTTAAGGAGTTGTTATACTGGAGTATTTTATAATTTCAATGTGAGAAACCCTTTAGGTTCCAACAGATTGTTTTTTAATTGTTTTGGTTTATTACATCAACACATCCTTATTATCATATTCTATTCTTAAAAGTTTGTTTCCCTTCCTCAAAAAAAGTATCTGTGAACTTTGCAAGGAAGAAATTCTGCCCCATTCACTCTGCCAGCAGTACTACTGGTAAATAAATGTTAGTTCTGGATTATCACTAGGTTTTTAAACCTACTGCCACTTTCTCTGTAAATTCTTTCCTGCTTCTTCCCCATCAGAAGTCACTTTCCCTTTCTGATCTCATAGGAATATATATATATATATATATATATATATACTGAACTTATTGTCCTATATTCTGCATGTGTGCTGGTATCTTTCTCACATGGTAAACAGGCCACCATGGCTGGGCACTTGTGTCTTGAATTAAGTGATATTATATAGCATTCACAATCTTAAGCTATGTATGCTTTATCTCCGTATACAGAGCCATGAACTTTTTTTTTTTCTTTAAGGAATGAAAAGAATGAGGATAATAAAGGAAACTGGATCCTGGGAAAACAAATGTTCTCCACCAGACCAAACTAGTAATAAATTATATAGCCCTAAATACCTGAGAATGCCTGGAGTAGATGAGAGACATATGTGCTGTTACTGGCCTCAGTCACATCTCATTCCATTGTTACTACTTATATTATTTTGAATATGCTAATTCATCTCTCTGAGCTTCATTCTCTTTCTCTTTAGAATAGATATATTCCTACCAAACTCATAATGATGTTATAATGAATATATAACTTATCACATAAAATACCTAGAATATCACAAAGCACTTACAGACTCAAAATTTATAAATGTTACTTCTGTCTACGATGCTCCTTTATCTTTTCTGTTTCCAGACAAAATGTAGTCATTTCTAAGGGCCCAACTTAAATCCCTTTTTCTCCTGGAAGTCATCCTGTTATACACATGATTTCTCATTTCTTTATATTTCTAATGTACTTGTAGTATTTCCCAATGTGTTTCAACTTTTTGAAGAGAATCTCTTTTTAATGTCAAAAGGGTTATTTTCCCCATATAATAATACTTGATTTAAGAATCTATTAATTTAGGCAATGCATATTGACAAAAACCCCTACCATTAATTAAGATCACCATCAATTATAACATCATTATACACAGAGGAAGAGCTCTTTGAGACATATACAATTGTGTATTTAGTCTATGGGCATGCCTAGGGCACGTGAAGATTTACTGACCGGGTGGAAAACTGTGAACAATCACCACCTTGCTCTATCTCCCCGCCGCTATACTCCTTGCTATCTGCATCTCGCTCTTCTCCCACCTAAAACCATTCATGATTATATTACTGACCCCATAGTTTGTTAGTAACTGGACTATATTTTTCCACCAGTATGTACCTGCATGTTGTATTTACATATATACTCCATTTGTTCTAACAATAGTTAATGAACTTTAAATATGGATTTTATGATCACAGTGGATTTATAGTTTATTTTTTCATCTATTCACTATTAACCACATACTACAGTGGTATTCAATAAATGTTGAAGGAATGAATGAATGCAGGGGTCTCCAATATACTTCATCCTATACAGGAAATACAAAATTTAATTAGTTATGATTGTTGGTGTTGAGAAAGTTATATTTCAGTTTGGGTGAGGTGAGGTGGGAGTTTGGGGAGATATATTAATTTGGATCTTTCAAGAGGCAAGTTCCAAGATAGGATTAATTATTCAAGGATTTTGTTAGGGGAAATGTCCATGGGAGAAAATGAGGAAGAGCCACAAAGGAGCTGGGATTACTGTCAGACTGGGATGTAGGTTGAACTCCAAATGAAAGAACAAGAGAAGGAAGGTTGAGAAGAAGCATCCCAGATTGCCTTACAGTATAAGGAAGGTTCAGCAAGGCTAGTAAAAGGCTCTTTAAGCCAAAGTGAGAGGACAAAGGTGCCCCATTTCTCCCAGGAGTGGGCCTGCTTTAGCATCCCTGTTGATGCGCTGTCACTGACCGTGAGCACCCTGAAAGAAGCATGGCCTTAGAGCAAATGTGGCAGTAGATTTCTAAGTGCAGCCTCTGGGGCCTGTCTGCAAGGTGTATTCTCATGTATGTCACAGGTGGTTCACAGAGGTACACACACTTAGTAAACTAAATATAATTCAAGTTACCATACATGTAATTTACAAACATTCTTTGTACCTGCGACTGACTAGCGTATGTGCACAATATCTGCCACTGTGTGTAGTCCTATAAACATAATACATATTTTGTGCAGGGCCCTTCTTCCAAACACACATTTTTACTTTATTTTTACTCAACATAATTTAATTCAACCAGAATACTCCATTATTCTGCTGATGCTTTCAGAAACCAATTTTTCTCTTGAGCCTTAGTTCCTCCATGTATAAAACTAAAGATAAGTCTGATGATCTTTAAATTTCCCTCTCAATTGAAGTTTGTTGAGTGCCCATTATATATCAGGTTTTGTACCACAAAATTTCAAATACATTATCGTCGATTCTTTAAAAAAATCACTCAAGTATATATTGCCCATATTAACATTTTTGTTTGGACACATGAAAATTCAGACGAGCTTGCCCAAGATCACATAGCTAGTGGTGGATCTGAGATTCAAAGTAAATCTAAATGAGTTATTTCATGTTTTCTGAGTCAAATGAGAAAAAAAAAGACTCAAGCTCCAGATTCCTCCCGTTAATTAAGAATAGTCATAACTACATCAACAATGGTTCTCAAATTTTAAATCATATAAGAACATCCAGGAGCTTGTTAAAAATGCATATTAATAGACCTATTCCATGCTCATAGTGAATGTTTGATGGACCTTCAAATCTGCATTTGAAGAAGTATTCTGAGAGATTCTGATGCAAGTGGTCAGATGAACCATGCCCTATAAAATATGAGTATGGTACACATTGCTGCTAATTAAAGAAAAAACAAGACATGGTCATTGCTTCAGGATGGCAAAGAGTATAGTTGATAAGGACTGTGACGATATCAGAAGGCTACACTACCCACTTATACCCTGCTCACCATACATGTACTTTCAACCTGTCTCCCCTGAAATTGCTTCCAAATAGCTACCCTAGGGAAATAAAAACAGATTCATGGAAAAAATGTTTACATAAAAATTGTATTGTGATTGTAATGTGATATATTACACTCCTTTTATATCATAACAGTCTTACATAGTATTCTAATACAATTTGACACTATACTTCATATGCAATAAAAATACAGGAAGAAAATATATCAACTTATTAAGGATGGTTACTCATGAGTGATGGCATTATGGGTTTTTTTATTTCCTTCTTTGTAGCTTTCTATGATTTCCAGATTCTCAGTAATACACACATATTCCCTTTGATTTAAAATATTTTTTAATTGCTAAACTTAAATTTGACAATTTCTCTGAGTATTTGAAATGTACAATCCTAAAACATCAGAGCAGCATACTTGATGGAAAGTTTCACTGTCACACATATATTCAGACGAGAAATTATTCCAATATATGGAGATAAACAGTGACATTGATTTCTACAATGTTTTTTAAAATAAATTCATTTTTCTTCTACAATATGCTCTGGTCTAATGAATATTTAACTATGTGTAATGAATACAACTAATTACAGTAGTTTTCCTATAAGGTTATTAAAATACTAACTAGAGTGTCTTGGGAGAATTCTCAATACCCATTTCTAGATCAAATACCTTTTTCTATCATTGTTTTCCAAAGAGCCCGGCCTGTTTCTGAGATCTGGTAAAGAATTTTCTCAGTGGAGAAAAAGTGGCAGATTTCATTATTTTGATGTTTCCTTTTTAATTTGCATCTTTAAAGAAGTGTTACTTCATTCCAATTCATGAGTTTATTCGTTTGCATTAAGTTCAATGTGTCTAGAATTTCATGACAGTGCATTTAAACTATTCAGTCACATCTACCTCTTTTGGGGAATTTTGACATCTTTCTGTAGTGTGCTTGTAAATTTTTTGTGGTATTCCCTTTCACTTTCAGTAGTAGAACATCAAGCCTTTGAATGTGGTAGCTTTGACAGTTGTCAAAGTAAAAAGCCATATATATATCCAAATATAACTGATGTTCTTCCAGTGAAATGAAAGCTTCTACTTAATGAAGAGTAAATTAATCACATTATTTTTCTGTATTTCAGAGAAGTAAATTACTACAATTAAATTACTTATGGAGATTAGGTTTAAACAGCAACAAGTATACTATTCAGAAGTACATTAAGAAAACTATTTGAAAATTTAAATACTAGAAATATAATCGAGAAGCATATTCCCAGGAAAAAATACATGAGCATTAAATGAAATTAGCATACTTCTAAATAATGGAATTTCTGGTAATTATTTCTCCAACCTGAATATTTCTAATATGAATAGTATTGTCCTGAAAAGCAAGAGTTATTTTTTTCTTATTTCTAATCTTATATATTCCCCAATATCTTCCTTCATTATCTAGTATTTATTAAGTGCCCACACTGTTAGGTCTCTATCAGTCATACATATAGTGCAAACATGTTAGAGTACATGAGTGTTAGTCAAACAATCCAGATATTGTAAAAATATAAACTGGTAATATTGTATAGCATTTTAGTAGCTGTATAACCTTTATCTTCCCCTCTGTTTTTGTTTTGTTTTGTTTTGAGGTAAGAAAAAGACAGCTTTCCCTTTTTGAATAAGATAGCCTTGAGCTCATATACTATATTTCTTTTATATATACTTACATATGGAAAAGATACTTGAGTTGCCAATTTCCTTATATAGAGAGGAAGACAATAATATATACCTATTTACTGACTGTTGAGAGGATTAAATAAAAAGGAATGTAAGGTACTCATGCAAGATGCATATGCACAAGGATATTTAGTGTATCATTTATTTTTTGTATCAGCAAAGGTTATACACATCCCAAATATCCATCAGTAGTAAATTAAAAAAAATAATACAATCAAGTATTATGCAGCCATGAAAATATAAATTCTTTACGTATTAATATGAAGTGTTCTCCAATGTGAAATATATATGAAAATAATGTGTTAGAAGAGTGTGTATAATATGCTAAAGGAACTAATTTATGCAAGAATTTTGCCTAGTCTATTTCTCCCATGTAATATTTACATTTTATTAAAATTGATTCATGTCTCTGATGCTTTTATAAAGATTTTTAAAAAATTGGAAATGATTATCACAAGCCCACACCATATTAGAATATTAATTTATCTCAAATACTGTTTATGCTCTTTCATAATCATTTCCATTTAATATCTGTAAATATTTGTCTGGTGACTTATAAAATTAGCATTATCATATAATTGTAAATTTGAGAATATATAAAATATAATTCTATATAAATACTTATTTAGGGACTTCTACAAATTCTTTACTTGACATAGTGGAGCCATTCTTATTTACCATGTAAATTCAAGCTTAAGAACCTTTGAAAGCATATGTAAAGAACAATGACTATATCAGTGGGACTAAGGAAAATTCCACTGATTAATTCACACTAGGTAAGAATATACCCTTAAACTATTTAATTGATTATTAGAGAATTAAACTAACCTAGATAAATTTCTAATTTTCCATATCTAACCTATATACAGAGTCAATTACAGGAGATTATTTTATGACAAGAAAAGTATGTAAACAGGGTAAGGAAGACTGTGGAGTTTAGGAATTGCTCCTATTTTGGGGAGGTTCTCAAAAGTAGATTAATATTTAACATAAAATTTTTAACTACAACTTGCAAACTTTCAGACATATATTCACTTCCTCATTCTTTAAAAATATAAACATTTCATATTTTAAACAATACTAAAACTTCCTTGTCACATTAAAAACAAAAGGAAAATATGTTTTCTAAAGTTTTACTTTATCTCTTTTTTTCCCCACATGTCAGCCTTTCAGGAAGATCAGTAAATTAAATTTCCTTTGGAAAAATTCTTAGAATAAATCTGAATATTTTAAAAATCAAGTAGCACTTTTACTAAATTAAATTATTTTTACCATTTTTTCCCCACACAAATGTTTCACTTTAAGAATGTGCTAGACATAAAATGCCAACAGTATAAAAGAGATCATTCACAGTATGACTTATTCAAGACACAAGAGGATTTAGTGCCATACAAGTATGCTCGTCATAAGATGACTTTAAATTTTGAATTGCTACAGTATATTTAAAATAAAATTTATTTTACAAAGTCTTGGTTTACATACTTGGCTGTATTAAATGCATGTCTAGAACATTTATTTTAAAGGAGGGAAATTTGTTAACCACAAATTAGTCAATTCTATATTAATTTAATATATAAGTATATACACTATCATTTTAAACACATATGGAAATTTGTGGTAAACTGTGTTTTAATTAGTTATAAAGATAATTACTGTCCAATATGCAACCTAAAAGATCATGCAAATCAAATGAAATCGTTTAATGGCTTAAAGAGCAATTTAATACAGTTTGTCTTACCTTTTTGTTTAATATGTGTATGTGCATGTGTGTGTATTTCCTAAAATGTATGATTAAAGGAGAAAGTCTAAGGAGAATTCAATTTCATACACACATTGAATAGGAACTAGAGAAATTTTTAGATAATTTATTTGGAAAGTTTCTTGCTTTTACAAACAAAAATAGTTTTATTGTAATATCTGTAGCATTCTCAATTGGTTCATTCACTTGGTAGGGAAAGAACTTTGGAGAAAGACATTTTCTTTTAAGGAAAGCCAATTCTACCACAGTGTACAACTGTGTTCACTGAGCTTACAAATAAAGCTAAGACAGAAATAAAACAGTGATTTGAGAAATGGGTATTGGTAATTGGGGGATAAGATCATATGAGTATTGAGGAAAAAGTAAAACATTTTGAGGCCAAATGATATTTTAAGAGATTCTTTAAAAAATTAAATACTTCTTTCACATATTTTAAATATATATTTACATAGATATATGCACTGTCACTTAACTCACTCCGGATGCCTCTCCTTAAAACTACAGGCTGCTCGATTAGGAACGCAAGTTCAGTTTAATACTAGTGTAAGCAAAGCATAATGGAGATAATACACTAGATCTTCGATTATCTGCAACTCCACAGCAGAACACTGAAAATTTATGCTACAAAGTATAGCACTGGGCTTCCCTGGTGGTGCAGTGGTTGAGAGTCCGCCTGCCGATGCAGGGGACACGGGTTCGTGCTCCGGTCTGGGAAGATCCCACATGCCGCGGAGAGGCTTGGCCAGTGAGCCATGCCGCTGGGCCTGCGCGTCCAGAGCCTGTGCTCCGCAACGGGAGAGGCCACAACAGTGAGAGGCCCGCGTACCAAAAAAAAAATATATATATATAGCACTGCATTTAGTTGTCTCCAAGTTACAGAACCATCACTAGCTCTCTTAATTGAGGTAACCAGGTGATTCCCTGGAGGAATTGTTAATTGTGGAGGATCTATAGACAGAAGGGTGTATTTTATAAACTCATCCTTAGAGACCATCTTCCATTGTAATATAATTGATTGTAATAAACTATATTTCAAATATGTTGCAAAATCCAAGGGAATTCTTAGTAGTCATAACAGAAACATTACTCCAAGAAAAACGAATCCTCAAACATGTTTCATATGAAGGCTCTGCAAAATATATCCTTCTAATTTCTCAAATCTCTAGAAATTCAAAATCCCATCAGGTTTCTTCAAGTTGCAAAGAAAAGCTATTAACTTTCATTTCTTTTCAAGACTGCATATTTGTGTAGGTCACTTTTTAATTTAAATTGCTTACCTAACCTATAAAATGCAGTTAAACTGAGCAATTGTTATCAATCATGACTCTAGAAATGTAACCTTTTATTTTTATTACTTGTTAAAAATGTAAAACTTTATTCAAATGTCACATCTTCCCTACCCTCCTTTTCATAAAAAGAAAAGCTGTTTTACTAAATAGTATGAATACCATTTATTAATGCTTATTATTGCTGAAGTTGTGGGAAGTTTCACCATAAATTTCAAAATGCAGAGTAGGCTCTATCTATAACATGTGGTCTGTGTATGCTACTTTGCTCTGCTGGAAACCATTGTCATCATAACTTATAACTGAATTCTAAAATAGTAATTAATAAAATATTTGCAGAGAAGATTTTTAGCACTTTAATACTTCAGAGTTTTACTGAGGCAGATACATAAATTAAAGTAGAGATGTTTTTGCCTTCTAAGGACATTTCCAAGTTTCATGATTTTAAAATGCCTATTTTAAAAATAGTATTTTGTTATAGGGAAAGCACAATTTTATATCTAACTCCAGAATCATTCACATTCTTATTGTAATAAAATGGCTCAGAATTTGAAAGAAACATTCAAATAGTATGAATATTAATTTCAAGATGGATAGGGACAAAAACAGAACCTTTTAGTTTTTTTAAAAAAACTAGCAAAATTATGTTTTGTGCTCCAGAACCAGAAAGAGGTAAAGCAAAATTTTCAGAAAAGATGCAGCTTGGAGCTAAGAGAGTCTAAGAACCATTGACTCTGTTGAAGATACCTAAAAATAGCAAGGTATATGGTCTCCTTAGAATATAGAATTTAAAACTTTCTTGTCAAGACTGAAAACTTCACTGCAATGCACATTGTATAGTCTAGTTAAAGAGTCATTGTTGGCCATCTCTCTTTACCTTTGATAAAAATATATTTGTGAAGCAAAGGACTCCATCTCATAGTTCCACCAAGGAGCTCTGCCCACACTGCAGAAAAAGAATATTCATTAAAAAAAAAAAAAAAGTACAAGGAGATCAGTCAGCTATTAGCTTATTTGAGAGAATTCTTTATTGTCCAGTTTGGAGAGCAGTCAGTAAACTTCCCTTTCTTAGTAAATCTCTTTTCATTTCACACATTTTTATTTAATGTCTACTATGTTCCAGGCACTTGGAAGACCACAATGAGTGAAACAGACTAAAGTTCCTACTTCAAGGAGCTTACATTTTGGTGAGTAAAACGGCATAGAAAATGTTGAGGATGAGGTCGTTGAAACTTTAAATGGGGACTCTAGAGCTGATGTCACTGAGAAAGTCATCTTTGAGTAAATATCTGAAGGAAGTAGGGAGACAACCATCTGGATATCTGGAGGATATCTGGTCAGAGGGAACAGCAAGGGTAAAGGTTCTGAGTCAGAGGCCTGATAGTATTGTTGGAGGAAGAACAAAGAGGCCAGTGTGGCCGAAGGTGAATGAGGTAGAGGGAGAGTACTAGCAGCCAAGGGTGCCAGATGGCACAGTGCTTTGCAGGCTCTTGTATGGTTTGTGCTTTCATTTTGAGGCCAAAAAAAAAAAAAGAAAACTATTGAAGAGTATTAGGAGAGGCTGCTGAGATGACAGCAGTCTGCAAGGGACCAAGTATAGAAGCAGAAAGATAACTTAGGAGACAAGTGAACCAACCAACATAAGAACAACAAAAACTTGAACCAGGATAATATTAATGAAGTATTGTGAAGAAGTTGAATTTTTAAATATATTTTGAAGACGGAACCAATAAGATTTCGTGATGGTCCAGATGTGGCACGTGAGACAAAGAGAGAAGTCAAGGAGACTTCAAACTAGGTTTTGGAATTGAGCAACTGGAATAATGATGTCATGGGAAAGGCTGCAGGACAAGCTGTTTCAGGGGAAATATCATTTGATAAATTTGTGATGTGTAGAGATTAAAATGCCTATAACACACCCAAGTAGAATGTCAATTAGGTAGTACAGTACATGGATCTGGATTATTAGTATACAGATTATATTTAAAGCCATGGGAATTGATCAAATCACTGAATGAGGTAGTGTGACAGAAAAGAGAAGCTGTCTAAGGACTGAAAGTTGCTTATTTCTTGCAGGTTGAAAGAAGGTAAGGAGAAAAGAGAGGGTATAAAAATGTCTAATTAGTTCAGCTTCTAATAGTGTAGTTCAGAATTTACTTTAGGAAATAATCAATTGATTACTTTTTGGTTGAGTTGATTAATTTTTCAGATAAGTTGACCAAGTGGAAAAATCTGTATTTTAAAATGAAAAGTAATGTCAGTCTATTGGGGAGATAGATAAGAAAATTACTGATAATATGATTATAGTATGGTGCAGAAAGAGCTATGCTAGAACTTTGAACAATGTATGGTATATAGAGAGTGATTTACCATAACCCTCATCAGACTGGGGATTTTGAGTAAACCATATTTAATGAAGTTGATTTGGGCTGTTTTAAAAGAGTTATCAGGTGTTTAATGGGCACATGACATTTTAGGTCACAGTAACACCCATGTGTGAAAATTCAAAAACTTGGAATAGTTGATTTATATGTTTGAAATAACATATATACATGAATGAAAATGGAGGAAATGAGACCGAAATGGAGGTAGAGCTTACATTTGCTGAACAAGTTTACCCTTAAAATTATAGTAACTATGGAACTTCAGTTTTAAAATATCATAGTCTGCAGGATGGCTGTATTAGTCAGGGTTCTCCAGAGAAAAGGAACCAATAGGATACATATGCATAAGAGGAGATTTCTTTGAGGAAATGGCTCATGTGGTTATGGGGGTTGAGAAGTCCCACAGTCTGCCATCTGCAAACTGGAGACCCAGGAAGCCTGGTAGTATGATTCAGTCCAAGTCTGAAGGCCTGAGAATCAAAGCGGGGAGGCTGCTGGTGTACGTCCTGGAGGCCAGAGAACCAGGAGCGAGGGCAGAAAAAGACAGACATCCTAGCTCAAGAAAGAATTTCCCCTTCCTCTGTGTTTTTGTTCTATTTGGGCCCTTAAAGGACTAGACAATGTCTAGTGAGGGTGAATTTTCTTTACTCAGTCTACTAATTCAAACACTTATCTCTTCCAGAAACATCATCACAGACACACCCAGAAATAATAGTTTACCAGTTATCTGGGCATTCCTTAGCCCAGTCAAGTTGACACATAAAATTAATCATCACAATGACAGAATAGATATCAGAAATTAGGCTTGCTGTAGGATGAACAAGTAGAAAGTTCTATAGCATTTTGGGCAAGAAATGAAGAGTGTCTGAACTAAGGAAATAGAAACTGGGTTGGAGAAAAGTTTATACATTTAAGAAATATTTACAAGGTAGAATGTGTACACTTGAGGAATAATATGGTGTGGAAGAAAAAGAATATAAGGGAGCTCAGGAGTCCAGGTTTCTGATTGGATGAACAAAGTACAGAATAGGGAAGATGTTTGAGGGAAGAAGGATGAATTTAGTTTTAAACATACTGAGTTGTAGGTTTCTTTGTGACTTCTAATTAAAGTTGTATGGTAAGCAGTGTACATTAAGTCTGGAGTTCAGCAGAGAGTCCAAGACTAGAGATATATATTTTGGATATATGTTTTGGGTGTTTTCCAATAACTGGAGTTAAAACAACGGATTTAGATGAGATTGTCTAAGATGAGGAGAAGCTAAAGATAGAATAAAGGATCAAAGCCTGAGAATTCACCAATATGAAAGGGGCTTCTCAACAAGTAATATTTCTATTCTTAGTGATCAAAGAAGTAGAAAATCCTTCCCAAAAGGAAATGAAAGTTGTTTCCATTTCTCCATTCATTCTCATGCCCTTCCTAACTTCCCCATAATTCCTAAAACTGTCCCTTTTTTTTTTTTTTTTTTTTTTTTTTTTGTGCAGTACGCGGGCCTTTCACTGTTGTGGCCTCTCCCATTGCAGAGCACAGGCTCCGGACGCTCAGGCTCAGCGGCCATGGCTCACGGGCCTAGCCGCTCCGCAGCATGTGGGATCTTCCTGGACCGGGGCATGAACCCATGTCCCCTGCATCAGCAGACGGACTCTCAACCACTGTGCCACCAGGGAAGCCCCATATTCTTTTTTTATGTCAAATTTTTTTTTTTGCCTATATGGCAACAATTTCCAAACTTTTACTTTTCCACATTTCCATTCCCTTTTTGTTGTAGAGACACAAATATTGCCTAGATGTCAGCAAAACCTAGACCCATTCATGCATGAGAATCTTAAGGAAAGTACAGCTTGGAGCATAGCTACATAGAAAAGGTCCCTATGATGCTTCCTTCACCAAAATACATACACTTGAAAGGAAACCTTAAACGATATCAATTATGTCTTAGGTTATTCTTTCAGCTATGGAACATAAGTTACAACTTTCATTAAATCTACATATAACCTCTATAGAGATTTTATATTTCTTCTATGTGTTAATTTTTTACAAAATTCAGTAAAACAAATAAGCCTAATGTGTGTGTGTGTATATATATATATATATATATATATGAATCAAATAAAACAAATAGGACACTATTGCCATGGTAAACCAATCATGAGCAATTTAACTTTGCACCTTCAGTATTTTATAGATAGACTCTGCTGGCCGATGGTTAATTGATTATAAATGGTTTACTTCATACTTTCCCAGTCTTTCTATAGTCTCTTCAGCAATTAGGTTTGGCTATCCCAGGCAATTCCCTGTAACAGTTTTTATCTGAAAGCTCAGACTGACAGAACACCTCATCTCTGCTCCCACATTTACTTTGGGGTTTAGGTTACAGTGTATCCATTCACACTAAATATTCAGACTTTTCACTTTAAAACGTTCTTGTGGTGCTCTGCTTCTTTCTTGCTCTGGACCAGATGTCTTTCAAAGACACATTAGAGTAGAAGGAGTCAAGCAAGCATATTTTAAAGTGACAGGTCTATATCCAAACTCTATGGTCTTAATGAAATCTTTATTCTAAGAACTGAAGTTTTTAACTCCACTAGAGCCACTGTGGTCTCCAGCCTCGCTGTTAATCATTTCCAAATCAAGTTCATGGACAAGAGAAACATCTCTAGGGTACTCACGAGATGAGGCTGAACTCAGCCGTCAGTGGAAGCAGGTACATCTGAGCACACTAAAGCACTTTTTCAAATATGCCTGCAATTTTGAAGAGCCTCTTCGGGTTTCAGTTATGAGGAAGAAAGAGAGAAAGCTGGTTTGCCAATAGAAGTTTTCAAAGGCCCTTGCATTACTAAACCATAAATAAAGTTCAATGTGGAGCCTGTGGGCATTTATGCAATTCATACATTTTGGTATGGTGCAATTAGCTTGGCAACATTTGCTTGTGAAAGACATGGCTGCTAACAGCAAAGGATTGTAGGTCAGCATCATGATTCACTGCCAGAATTTCCTGGACACTGCTTGCATGATGCTTGGAGGCAGTCCAGGCAGTTAGTCCCTGAAGAAGTTTATATGAATCATGCTTATCAAATTAACCTCAACATTTTAAAACTGTGGCAATGAAAATGGTCAATTTCAAACTTTCCCTGTTGTATGAACTTTTGCCATTTGCTTACTGCAGTGCTTTCTCTTTGCTTGCTTAGAATTGATCACATACAGGAACTTATCAGTGCAAAAATGGCCAGGTACCACTTGGAGTGGCAACCTAATATTTCTGTAGAATCTATAAACCTAACTCAAGTGCAGAGACAGTTGGAATCACCAGAGTCAGGCATTGTAAAACAGTCAACTCAGTCTCAAGTACAATCTTCTGAGTTCACTATCCAATACTCAGTCTGGAGCACAGATGCTAGGCTGTTATTGATGCTCATTAGTTAGAAGAGGGAGATATAAGTTAAATCACTAACATATTGAGAGTCTCTAGACACTTTGACCCATCTATGTTGCTTGGTATATTATTACTGAAATAAAATTTGTAGGAAGACTTCTCTTGGTTATAGAAGTTGTGTAGAGTGGAGGGTAAGCATGTGAACAGTAGAGCTGGACTTCCATGAGCTGAATTTTAGTTCTTCCACTTTTTAACTGTATGATCATAGTCAAGTTACTCTCTGTGTCTTCATTTTTTTATCCATAAAATGAAGCTGTTGTGTAGCCCTAGGTGTAAAGCATTTAGAAAAGCATCTAACACACTGTAAGTACCAAGTGAGTGTTAGCTATTATTGATCTTGCTTAAGGGTCATTTTTCATTTGTTTGATTCCACAAATCCATGAAAAGAAAAACAAACCTACATGGCTTGGGGGTAAAGCCATTGGTTACATAGTAAGGGCTAGATCTGGGGGTCTCATCTGTCTTATTTCATAAGGTTGCTGTGAGACTTAACCAATGTAAATAAAGTACAGGGTCTGGAGACTAGTAATGATAAATAGTCTTATCAATAGTGCTATTATTAATGTTAATATTTTCTGCATAACCTAAAAATGTTCCCCAATTATCTGTAAGAAATTGATTTCATTATAAAACGGCCGCAACAAAATCATGAAACATTAGCATCAGAAGGAACCCTAGAGAAAATCCTTCCCAAACTCCGAACACAAGAAATGTTTTCCTTTTTCACTTCTCTGCTTTGGCTAAAAAGAACAACAACCAAAAAAAAAAAAAAAAAAAAAAACACACAAAAAAACTATTTTGATCTCCTATGAAGATATAATCACTCCTTTATAAAGTAGCCCATTAAAGTAGAAATATTTTCACATATTGTCAAGTTACTTCTTTTATTTATCTGAAATTACTCTTATTTTTTACCCTGTTGTTTCAGCTTCTGCTTTAATGATCCTCTCAAAATCCTCTAATTCCTCCTCTATATGGTGTCTGATGGTCTACCTTACACCCATAAGGGATTTTATTTTTCCTCCAGGCTAAACATTTCTAGCTCCTTTTACTAATTCTCAGATAACCTTGTTTCGACTTTCTCCTTCATTCTAACTGCCCTCCTTTGAGTGTGTTCCACTTTGACTATTTTTCTCCTAAAATGTAATGCCTAATAGAACTTAATACTCCAAATGTAGTCCCTTTCAGCACATGGTAAAGGGGAAATGTTACTTATTTTCTTGGACAGTTATATTTCCATTATGTAGCCTAGGATGAAATTTGCATTCCTGGCAGCTGAATCACAATCTTGACTACTTGACAAGCTTATAGTAAAGATGATCCTAAATATCTTTCATACATTTTGCTCTTATTTTTTTTCCCATCTTGCACTTTTGCAGCCGGGTTTTAGAACCTAAAAAATAGGGTGCATTTATCCTGAATAACTTCCAACCCGTTAAATTCAGCCCTTTGTTCCATCCTGACTATATTTTGTTTCAGATTCTTATTAGTTAACCCTCCCAACTTTTTACCATCTACATATTGTGAGAAGTTTGTTATCACTGATGTCTTTGAAATACCTAGAGTGTTGAAGATTATAGACTTAGTGGTTGATATTAATCCTTTAAATAATATTTTTGAGTATGATCATTCACCAATTATAAATTCTCTGAGTATTTTAACACCTAACTCAGTTATACTCAGAGATGCCGTGGGAACACTAGTTAAATGCTTATGGCTGTAGCATTCCTCTAATTTACAAATAGTAACCTATTATTAAAACAAACAAATCACAAAAACAAAAATAATCATATGCTGACAGTACCTGTACCATAAATCCTCCATCTAGAAACCTGGAGAAATGTCTTATGAGAAGGTTCAGTGCATGTCACTCACCATCCCACTCATCTCCCTTGTCTGGGCTCAGTAGAGGAAAAAAGAAGACATTCTCTTTATTCTATAGAAATAAAGGTGAGCTCAAGCAGAGCCTCCCTGTGAATTTTCACAAAATGACACATCCCTTACCTTCAGAATTATATTTTTATTGTGACCCATGAAGAGGGACACTGGAACATAGTCTATATTCTGGTCAAGTGACAGATACCTCATTCTGGCTTTGGTGTGTTCTTATAAATATCTGAGAATGAAGTTAGATATCCCTTGCCTAAAAGGCTGTGATTTTTGTTTATGGATTAGAAGTTTATTTCAAATATTTTCTACTTTACACTTGGAGGTAGTTACTCATTTTACACATATGGAGTACTCAATGTATATCTGTACTTTGTACTAGTTATAAAGGATTTAAATTTCTTTAAAAACACAATGACTTTTTGGAGCTGATAATCTAACTAGGAAGATGAACACTTTAGCAAATAAGTTATAAGGCAATGTTGTAAATACTGTACAACAGAGCACACATAAAGTACTAAGTAAGGGAGGGTAGCAGGACTTGTAACACCAAGCTAGAATGTCAGGGGTAACCACATGAAGGATGAATGTACTTTTGTCAAGGTTTAGGGGAAGGAGATATCCATTGCTTAAATACAGCATTTCAGGCCAAAGATGCAAAAAAAATACCTAGTCTTCTACCAACCTAGGGTATTGGTCCACTAGCACTATCCCCCAGATCCTTGCAATATATTAATTATTTTCCCAGTTTTTGTCCTTGTCTCCAAAAGTCTGTTCTGAACATGGTAGACAAAGAGATCCTTGAAAAATCTAAATCGGATCATGTCACTAAAGTGCTCATACTCTTCCATGACTCATATAATACAATTAAAGAAAAGTATGTTAGAATAATATTCCAGAACAAAATCAAATAATAATAATCAAATAAAAAAGTAATATCCCAGAATAAAATCAATGCTGAAAATGTCCTCCCCTCACCCCCACCCCCATCCCGGCCTTACAAATCTGCAATCCCTAATTTTACTGATATTCTGACCACATATCTTTGAACCACTCTGCTTCAGACCACTCTACTGGTTGCCTTGCTCTTTTTCAAACATTCCAAGCAGGCTTTCTCCTCAGGACCTATGCATCTGCAGCTTCCTCTGCCTGGAACACTCTTCTTACAGATAGCCATATTTCTCCTTTTCATCCTGCTCTAGTTTTCTCCACAGCACTTATTATCAACATGGGTCATTCTATACACTTACTTACCGTGTATTATCCATTTCCCATCACAAAAATATAAGCTCCACGAAGACATGGATTTTGTCTGTTTCATTCTATACTGTACTCCCAAGTATTTTCACAGGACTGATGTATCAAAGGCAGAATCAGAGGAAGGAAAGTTGCTCTGGTGCCATTTTATGAAAAATCTAGTATTATATGTTAGGAAGAATTGACTTTATCTTTTAGGCAAAGAGAAACTGTTTAATGACATGGAATCCTTTGGAAAACAGAAGTGAAATCTTTGGACTTTGTGCCCTCAGGGTCAACTACCTTTCTTTTCAGGTGAAGCTGCACCCTAATATTATTCCTTTTCAAGGTAGGCAAGCCCTGAAGAGAAAACTCTGCTGTAACTAACTGGGCTTATTAAGACTTTAATATTCTATGCTGACATCCAAAGTAGCTGATTAAACCTACCAGCTCCTTTGAATGGCTACTAAGAAACCACTGAAGCATATGAAATTGGAATTATTGCTATTTACATATTTGAATCAAGGTGAGAAATTAAAAGAGTCATAAGTTAACATAATTTTAAAATGAAGTAAGCCTGTTTTTGTGAGTGTGGAACAACATGAAAAAGGAATTTACATATTACAAGGATAACAAACCAGCTATATATTAAACTTCTGCTGTCAACACAAAGATTTTCAAGTAAACCATAATAAACACATAATTTTAGTTACGATGCTGACTTTGTTGTGCATGTTACTAAAATATGTGAAACCAAAGTCTGCCAACAAGGGCTGTGTGTGTGTTTCTTGCAACAACAAAAGAGTATGTCAAGTAGACTGTGAGAAAATAGCAGTTGTAACCCAGCAGGAAATCAAAATTCAAGGTGAGATTCTAGGGAAGACGAGACATGTGTCTTCTCTATGAGCGGAGAGCTATGAGTTACAAGAATTATGAAAGTGTTTTGTTGGTTTCAGAAACTACCAAAATTACAAGAAATACTCCTAATAAATTTCCTCAGTTATTTGGCTCATTATTTTCAAGGTCAATATTGAGTGGCCATATGACCTCGTCTCATTAATTGCTTAGTCATTTAGTAGATGTTCAGTCAGAAGACGCATTTCTTAGATTCTAAAGGAAAAGGTAAATGAGAGCTGTATTCATGAAGAGATACATTCTAATTTGCATAACCAATTATTTCCATATTTTAGCTAACCACAAGCTGCAATATATACAGCCCTCACATTTTTCTTCCACTCCCATCAAAATAGCAATACAATTGTATTATTTCCTATTTAGAGATATAAATTATATAATAGGAAAAATATATATATAAAGGAAAGAAATTTCAAAGGAATTTCATGTAAAAATGTATATTAAGGAAAAGCATTACAAATTTTTCTTTAGACAACTATAAATAAATTAGTGGATTTTTTTAAATACAGACATTTCATCATTTATATGTGAGAGTTTGGACATGGTAAGGAAGTTAAGAACTACCTCGTGTTATCTTCTGAACAACTTTAAATGTTAGGAAATAATATATTTTTTTTACAGTTGAGGAAACAGTAATTGAGAGAGCATAGTGACTTACTCAAGGGTGCAAATCTAAGAAAGAAGTAACATTGAGTTATGAACCCAGGGCTTTCTGAGTCTAGCATTTTTGAAATCTCTAAATCACCTTTCTGAAGAACAGGTTAATAACTGTCATTAGATTCTTAATGGCATAAATCATGTGAAAGATACTATAGTCCTGTTTTTTTCTCGGATTACAGGGTAAATGCAGTGTAGGTGAAAGATGAGGCAGGCTGGCTTAATCTGACTGGTCTCAGGATGCCTCCAGCATCATGGAGTAGATTAAATGAGTTTGAAAGCTTTCTTCCTTGGTGCAGGGTTGGTATCTGCCCAATAGGACCGGATGTGGCCAGCATCTGTTCTGATTGGTTGAGTGTCCGACCTAATGGTTTAGGTTTCTGTCCTGACTGGTTAGTGCCTTCGCCATGTTCATTGAGACATATTTTGAAAATCGAATACGTTTTCTCAAATTTTAAACAATACAAGCACCATTCCATATTATAAACATTATTTCCAGTCAATCCCACACTGCAGCTTCCTATCGCCATCCAGATATATATATTTTTTTCTTTGTGGTATCTCATCCAAAGGTCTCAGTTCTCTGTGGGGACACTTGTGTCGACATTCATTCGAAAGTCCTCAGGTAAAATCAATTCCTATATCTGCCCCTAGTGATACTTCTCATAAGAATGTGTGTATTCCCCAGTACTCAGCATCATTTCTTTGAACACTAAGATTACATCTTAAATGAAAAAATAAAAGTAAACATCCCAACAAAAACATACTTTAATCCTTAAGAAGACTGTAAAATTGTGTGAGATAAGAGGGAATAAATAATGTCACACAGTGAGATAATTTTGAGATATTTATACACTGTAGACCTCAGCTTGCTGAGAATGGTGTTCCAACAGTATCTCTCACTCCATTCCACTTGGAACCATCACCTTTAAAAGCCTCCTCGCTGCATAGGGGGAATTTTCTTCATTTTCTCTCCTGTATCTTCCATTGTTGTAGAAATCAATTAAAGTCACCTTAGCTAAGCAGTAGGCAGAGGAAGGGGGAAAAATAGCAATATAAAGATAGAGCCCATCTTACATATAACTAGAATATGCAACAAGGCATTCTATACTCTTAGCTTCTTGGTAAAGCCTGAAAATTTAAAATTGTCATTATTCTTTTTTGTTGAGAATTGTCTTTTCAGCTAGTTTCTTCTTCCTTTCTTCTTTCTTTTCTTCCTTCCTACCTTCTTTCCTTCCTTCTCTCCTTCCTTTTCTCCCTGTCTTTGTCTCTCTTCCCTTCCCTTTCCTCTCCCCCCCATATAATGGTCATTTAATTCTCAAGACACCTCACAAGTTAAGAATGGTCCTCAATTTTTAGATGAAAAAAAAAAGGAAGCCAACAGGTTAAGTAACTTGGACAAAACCAAATATTTAGTAAGTAGCAGAATAGAATTGAAACAGGTGATCTTCTTTTAAAATAAAATTATTTCATGACTATCTTTATGAAGGAATAAAAAATACTTTTTTTGTATTATCTCCTTAACATGAATTGACTTTATTTTTTTTAAGATGATAGCCTTGAAAAACCTAAGAGCAGATACTGAAAAAGAGTGAGGTCTGAGATTTCACGAAACAAAATCTCACCAATTTCCCAGTGTCAAACCACTAAATGCCAGTATGTGCAGAGTTATCTGATAAAAGATCATTATCAGGTAGTTTCCATCTCAGTTAAACAAGGTAGTGCCATAATAGAAGTTTCCTTACTTAGAAAGTACAACCGGATTTTTCCCTGAAAATTCTTGAAGTATTTATCCCCCTGAGACTGTGTATATATTTATACACAAACAGGAATTTCAATATAACTATATTTCAAAGACGTTTATTAACTTTCTGAATTCCTTTTGTAAATAGTTACATAATCTTAGAGATAAACAATATCTCATGTGTATTAAGTACCTCGTATGTGAAATGCTTTCCATTTAACCTTCAAAGTAATCCTTTGATGTAGATACAATAACTCGATTATTTCAATTTTACAGATAAGTTAATGAGGTAACTTCTCTGGTATCAGTAAGCTGAAGAATAAAGGGCTAGAGAGCTGATCCAGTTAACCTGACTCCCCAAACCCACTTTGTTTACCACTGCACTGTAACACCAAAGAGTCTATTTAAATTTTTAAAATAACTCTTTAAGATTAATAAGTGTATTTGTTTAAAATATTTATATTGTTTCACTTAATATGATTATTTTAGTAAATATCTTCTTTATACTTGGACTAAAAAAATTTTGTTTTACATTTCAGCATAACTTACCCCTTGAATGTGATAATTTTTCAAAGTGTTAACTACATCATTGATAAAAACATAACAGTTTTATAAGTTATTCCAAAGTCTGTTCCAAAATTCAAAGGAGCACTTTAGTGTGTTTTTATCTTAATTGATAGCAATCAAAATAGATATATATTTCTTTGGTGTTTTGTTTTCATGTAGGAATTGTTGAAGTACAGGAAAAAGAGGAAGGGAACTGCTAAAACCTCAGAAAAAAGCAAAAATAGAAAAGATGGAATTACTGAAGAAATATTTCACTTAATTCACAAAGGGAAAAACCCCTTGTTCTGGTGTATGGGAATTTGCATGATGAAGCTCCATATTTTAAGTTTCAATAGTCATTAATATAAAAATGTTACAAATTACTAAAGAGTACTTCTTAATTTAGCATCAGAAAAGTTGATATTGGCATTAATTTTTTAATATAAAACTGTGTTTTTTTGGAAATAATTTAAAGGTGGAGTACCTTTCCCTTCCTATCTACTTACTCCCAAAATAAAACCCCACAATCACAATCAATGAAAATATTTCTCATCTCTCTTATATTTAGAATATGTTTTTGAGAGACAGGGTTTATCATGGTCTTATTTTCTCATTTTTGTGTGGTACAAACCAGGATTTTTAAAAATACCTTTCAATTAATGTGATTTAAAAAATCAAACATTCAGAATAGAGTGAGTTGAGTGGTAACAGTCTCTGTTACTTCTCACTTTCCAAATATTCACTTCCATATCTGTATTAACTCACTCTGTCAAAGAATCCATCACAGCCAGTCAAAGGGGCTAATTCAGAACAGTATATTATGTGAATGAGATGGATCTGACTGAATGACGGAGATTAAAAGAATATATATTTGGGGCTGGGGAGATAACGTGCTGCTCAAATGCACTGAGAAGATTCATAAGGGGGAAATATTCAAGGTGATGTGAGCAAGTTTGTTCCTATTACAGTTAGGTTTTTTGTTTTGTTTTGTTTTTGGGGTTTTTTTTTTTGCGGTATGTGGGCCTCTCACTGCTGTGGCCTCTCCCGTTGCTGAGCACAGGCTCCAGATGCGCAGGCTCAGCGGCCATGGCTCACGGGCCCAGCCGCTCCGTGGCATGTGGGATCTTCCCGAACCGGGGCACGAACCCGTGCCCCCTGCATCGGCAGGCGGACTCTCAACCACTTCACCACCAGGGAAGCCCTAGAGTTAGGTTTTAAATGGTGTTATAAATTTCATGTGGCCTTTTATCCCAAGAACTAGAATCACATCATTTACCAGAACTTCTCTTCACTGTCTACTCTTCTTTGTGACACTTGCCTAAGAGCATTCTCAAACATGTAGGCAGGGCCACTTTTTTCTAATTAATCAAATAATAATAAAGCATAAGTAATGTCTATAATCTAACAGTATGATAGCCTCACGAAGAATAAAAATATGCAAACTACATTTACTAATGAAAAAGCTTATGCTTGCTTCCTTGGACATTCTTGGAGTCTCTGGTGAGTAAATGTTCCAAAGTTCACTCTCAATCTCCTAGCCACTTGCATAAAGTATTCCCTTGGTCATGAGTATCCTGGCCCTAATTTGGCTTCTCTAAGCTGGGTTGCCTGTGCCTTTGGCCCTGTGCAGAAACTGGGTTACTTTCTGCTTGTTTTGCTTTTGTTTTCTCTTATTTTTTTTTCCAGCTTTATTGTCATATAATTGACACATAACATTGTGTAAGTTTAAAGCATACAAAGTGTTGATTTGATACACTGATACATTGCAAAATGATTACCACTCTAGGAGTAGCTAATACCTAGATCACATCATATAATTTCCATTTTTTTCAGTGGTAAGAATATTTAAGACCTACTCTCTTAGCAACTTTCAAGTATATAATACAGTAATATTAACTAAAATCATTATGCTGTACATTACATCCCTAGGACTTATTCATCTTATAACTAGAAGTTTGTGCTTTTTGACTAATAGCTCCCCCTTTCTCCCACTCCGCAGTCCTGGTAATAGTTATTTTAGTCTCTGTTTCTATGAGTTCAGCTTTTTTTCCACACATAAGTGAGTTAATACAGTATTTGTCTTTCTCAGTCTCACTTTTTTCACTTATCATAATGCCCTCAAGTTCCATCCATGTTTTTGCAAACGGCAGGATATCCTCCTTTCTCATGTCTGAAAAATATTTTTTTATTGTCCATTCATCTGTTGATGGACACTTACGTTGTTTTCATATTTGGCTATAGTGGCGAATGCTGCAATGAACATGGGAATGCAGATGTATCTTTGAGATCCTGATATTTTGTTGGATATATATCCAGAAGTGAGATTACTGGATCATATGATTGTTTTATTTTTAATTTTTTGAGGAATTCCTACATTGTTTTCCATAGTGGTTGTACTAATTTACAGTCCCACGAACAGGGTTCAAGTGTTCTTTTTTCTCCACATCCTTACCAGAACTTTTACAGAAGGTGTGTAACATGTTACTTTGATACATTTATATATTAAAATCAATGTAACATTTATCACATAACATCATTATGGTACAACATTATATGATTTGCCAATATTTTCTTCCATTCAGCAGCTTGCCTTTTCATTTTGTTGATGGTTTCCCGTGCAAAAGCTTTTTGGTTTGATGTAATCCCACTTGTTTATTTTTGCTTTTGTTGCTTGTGCTTTTGGTGTCAAATTCAAAAAATCTTTGCCAAGACCAATGTCAAGGAGCTTACTCACTATCTTTTCTTCTAGGAGTTTTATGGTTTCAGGTCTCATATTCAGATCTTTAGTTCTTTTTTGGGGGGGGGGGCGGGGGGGCTGCACCATGCAGCTTTCGGTATCTTAGTTCCTCGATCAGGAATGGAACCTGGGCCCTCAGCAGTGAAACTGTGGCCTCCTAACCACTGGACGACCAGGGAATTCCCCTTTAGTCCATTTTTAATTTTTCTTTTTTTTTGTATGATGTAAGATAGAGGTCTAGTTTTACTCTTTTGAAGGTGGCTACTCAGTTATCCCAGCACCACTTATTGAAGACACTACCTTTTCTCCATTGATATTCTTATGGGTTTATTTCTGGGCTCTTATTCTATTCCATTGATCTATGTATCTGTTTTTATGCCATTTTATCATACTGTTTTGGTTACTATAGCTTTGTAATATAGTTTGAAACTGGGACGTGTGATGCCTCCAGCTAAGTTCTTCTTTCTCAAGATCATGTTGGCTATTTAGGGTCTTTGTAGTTCCATACAAATTTTTAGGATTATTTGTTCTATTTCTGTGGAAAATGCCATTGGAATTTTGACAGAGATTGCATTGAGTCTGTAGATCTCTTTTTACAGAATGAACATTTTAACAATATAAATTCTTCCAATCCGTGAGCATGGAGTATCTTCCCATTTATTTTTGTCTTCTTCAGTATTTTTTCATCAATGTCTTATAGTTTTCATTGTATAGATCTTTAACCTCCTTGGTTAAAGTTATTATTAAATATCTTGTTTTATTGATGCTATAGTAAATGGAACTGTTTTCTTAATTTTTCTTTCTGATAGTTCATTAGTGTATAGAAATACACCTGATTCTGTACATTGATTTTGAATCCTACCATTTTACTGAATTTGTTTCTTAGTTTTAACATTTTTTTGGTGGAGTCTTTAGGTTTTTCCACATATAGTATTATGTCATCTGCAAACAGAGGTAATTTTCCTTCTTCCTTTCCAATGTGGATGCATTTTATTTATTTTTATTTCATAATTGCTCTGGCTAGGAATTTGTACCATGTTGAATAAAAGTGGTAAAAGTGGGCATCCTTGTCTTATTCTTGATCTTAGCAGAAATGTTTTCAGCTTGTACCATTGAGTGTGATGTTAGCAGTGGGCTTGTCATATATGGCTTTTATTATATTGAGGTACATTCCTTCTATACCCAATTTACTGAAAGTTTTTATCACAAAAGAATGTTGAATCTTGTTAAATGTTTTCCTGCATCTATTGAGATGATCATATGATTTTTATCTTTCATTCTATGAATGTGGCATGTCACATTTATTGATTTGCATATGTTGAACCATTCTTGTATCCCAGGGGTAAATCATACTTGATCATGGTATATGATCCTTTAAATGTATTTCTGAAAATCCAGTTTGCTAATATTTTGTTGAGGAATTTTGTATTTCTATTTATCAGGGATATTGGCTCATTTCTTTTCTTGTAATGTTCTTATCTGACTTTGGTTTAGAATAATACTGGCCTCATAACATGTGTTTGGGAGTGTTCCCCTTCTTTGATTTTTTGGAAGAGTTTGAGAAGGATTGGTATTCTTTAAATGATGGATAGAATTCATCATTGAAGCCATCTATTCCTGGACTTTTCTTTGTTGAGAAGTTTTTGATTACACATTCAATCTCCTTACTAGGATTGCTCTGTTCAAATTTTCTATTTCTTGTGATTCAGTCTTGGTAGGTTGACTGTTTCTAGGAATTTATCCATTTCTTCTAAGTGATTCAAACTGTTGTTTCCTTATCATTGTTCATAGTAGTCTTTTAGAATCCTTTGTATTTCTGTGTTATCAGTTGTAATGTCTCCTCTTTCATTTCTAATTTTATTTATTTGTGTCTTTTTTTTTTCTTGGTAAGTCTAGGTAAAGTTTTGTCTATTTATTTTTAATCTTTTCAATAAACCAGATCTTAGCTTTACAGATGTTTTATATTGTCTTTTTAGTCTCTGTTTCATTTATCTCTCACTCTGATCTTTGTCATGTCCTTCCTTCTACTAACTTTGGGCTTAGTTTGTTCTTTTTAAAGTTGCTTGAGGTATAAAATCAGGTTGTTTATTTGGAATTTTTTAAATGTAATATTTATTGCTATAAACTTCTCTTTTAGAGCTGCTTTCCTGTATCCCTTAAATTTTAGTGTGTTGTGTTTCCATTTTAGATTACCTCAACATATATATTGATTTCTGTTTTGATTTCTTCTTTGATCCTTTGGTTGTTCAGGAATATGTTATTTAATCTCCACATATTTGTAAATTTTTCAGTTTTCTTCTTGTAATTTATTTCTAGTTTACTACTATTGTGGTCAGAAAACATGCTTGATATGAATCCATTTTTCTTATATTTATTGACTTGTTTTGTGACCTAACATATGATCTATCTTGGAGAATGTTTCATACATGTTTGAGAAGAATGTGTACTCTGCAGCTGTTGAATGGAATGTTCTATAAATGCTTGTTAGGTTCATTTGACCTAAGATATAATTTAATCCAATGTGTCCTTACAGATTTTCTGTCTGGATAATCTATCCATTGTTGAAAGTGGGGTATTGAAGTCTCCTAGTATTATTGTGCTGCTATTTCTCCCTTCAGAGCTGTAATAGTTTCTTTACATATTTATTTGCTCTATGTTAGTACATAAATATTAAGTAATGTTATATCTTCTTGATATAACAGTATATTTGGGGAAGTTTTTTTAAAAAAATAATATATGCATGTAACTATGACCTACTGCTTCTCTGAAGACATTAAATGACTATCATATAAGATCAAATAATAATGGAGATACCATTCATTGATCACCCCTTGTATGCCAGGCACCATCTTTGTCAGTTACACATTATCCTTATAATAATCTTAAATAGTAAGTATTATTATCCTTATATTTCAGAGGAGGTTAAACAAATTACCTGATGTCACCCATCTAGTAAGTAGTAGAAACAAGGTTTGTACCTAGATTTAGTTGATCCAATAATAATTTTCTTTCTATCATAAATACATGTCTACAATCTTTGATAAAACATTACCACCACATTTGAAAATTCTCTGATTTTAGAACTACCACTGAGTGATGAATTTCCTCATCTGGTGAAGTGCTCATTAGTGGACTTAGGAAAGATAGAAGGTCTAGAGGGAAAAATACCTGACCTTCTTTTTCTTTTCTAAAGAGTGGGCCAAAATCTCCAGCCCTGCATTTAGATACATTCTATTGATAGTTTCATTTGGCTTCAAATCTAATTGAAAAATGTCCTACAGCCTTGAAAGAAATTAGACCCACTGGTGTATCACACTAAGAAAAATCCTTCAATATGTAACAGAAAGTATGTAACAGGAAAACTATTCCAGAATTTCTTTGTTGGCATAGTTAGTATGGTAAACACACACTAGTCAAATAATATTAAAGGCAAAAATATCATTATGCATTATACAATAGGTTAATTTAACCTATTGTTTGACATAAATTTCAACTTGAACGTATCATTCCACAAATACCTTTGTATTTGCTTGTCTTTTGATATATTGTTCCAATAACAAGACAAGGTGTTATTATTTCAGTTCCAAAAACTAATAGAGAAAGCACATAGAGAAAATTAATTCTACTTTCAGAAGGAGGGAAACATACTACAAAGATAAGATTTCTTCTTAGTATATAGAGTTATGTAATGCCTCCAGTTTTCTAATAAAATGTCTGATTGTTCTTTGTTTACTCTTTCTTTACTTTTTTTTGGTCTCATTATCTAAAATTTAAGCTCCTTGAGAGTAGACAGGTTAATCTGTATCTTCAAGTTCCATTCAAAATAATGAACATTTGCTGAGAACATACAATATTACTAGCTAGTAGTATTATTTGGATGTGTATGTTTAAAACATTATGATTTAGGAGTCAAATTTTTAATGTAAGGAAATGTGGAAGCAACTCAACTAATTAAATAAAACAAAGCACTCTAACATGACTGACACCAACAACTAAGTATGGTCATAGTTTTGGTGAGAAGTCATAAAGCATTTAAGAGTTTGTCTCCTAAATATGTGGACTGGCAACCTAAGCTTCTCAAATTCATTTGATGTTTTAATCAACCATATGCATAGTGGAAGGCATACACTGTAGTTAAAGTCAGAGCACAATAATTGTAACTGTAATTTTCCACTTTTCTGAAGAATGACAAATAAATTATAACACTATTCAGGCTCAGCTAATGACTAATTATTAATCATAATATTTCAAAAATATTTTTCAAAAGCACTCATTTTCAAGATGAATCCTACTATTTTTTTTTCCTTTTCATGGAATTTAGCATCACATATTTATTAAATCAACATAGGAATTTTATTTTTAATACCTATAGACACTTAGATATGTTCAAACCAAATTGAATGAGAAAGGGAAGTATGAGCATATTTCGTACTATACATTTGCAAACTGTGAAATATGTTTGGATGACTTTTCTGGAAAAGATCCACAGTTGAAATTATACTCCAGGATTTTTCTGGGTGAACCAAACAACTTGTTGTGAATGATAATCTAGAGTCATTTTGTTGATAAAACAAATCTTTGTTTTGAGGGAATAAATAGTTATGTTGCAGCATATTTCACACCATCCAAGAATATGGTCAGCAAACCTTTTTATGAAAATTTAATTAAATTTACCTAGTTATAATGGTTCTTTGAAAAACCTAAAGCTGGAAATTAAGAGAAGCCATGCACCTGGGCATTGACAATACTTTAATAATGCCAATTGAGTTCCGTTGAGAAGTTCATAATGACCTTTATTTACATTTAATTAGCACTTCTCTGGATTAATTCCTCATTTTGTAAACCTAATATAACCTCAATTTTGGAAGATGTGAATCGAATATGATAACAACATGTACCTGATTGTTTTAATTAATGTGTCTAAACTGAACATGCCCCATCAAATTCATAAAGATCACACTTTATGCTACCCTTAGACTTCTCATCATGTTAATTGGCTGCTCTGCTAGAAAATTAACTTTATATTATTCTGACTCTGTGTCAAGTAGTACAATTCCAGTTGGTTATGATGAGCATGGAGAGTAAACATATAAACTTTATTTCAGATATTTATTTATTTAGGCTAGAGGAAAACAAAAGTATTAACATTGGTTAATTCTAAGTGATAAAAGTATAGATAATTAAAAATAATATTCTATATTTTCCAGAATTTTCTATAATGAATATTTATAACTTTTTTGAAAAATATTATATTACATATATAAATCAGATATATGCTATATGTTTGTGTGTGTATCTGTGTGTGTGTATATATATATATATATATATATATATATATATATATAAATTTTTTTTTAAACTGTCTTGGAAGTCCAAGGAAAACATTCATCATTCATGTCTTCTGCTCATATTCTACTTGATTTCAACATTAATACAGGTGAAGGTGAGAAACAGGTCAAGAGACATGAGACCATGTGAATCTTAATGGTTTGGATAAAGGACAGTAACAATGATGAATGTGTGAATGAATGAATGATGTTTTATGATTCTTCCTTTGGGGAAAGGAACTGGGAATCTCAAATACAGAATGATAATATCTTGTCAAAATGTTCTTTTTATACTGAAGTTTTTTTCTCTATTTAACTGTTCTCATTGGATTGGACTCAAGACAACATAGTTGCCATCAGATTCTAAGATTAGAATCTGTTGCCACTAATATAAGTAAGTGTCTATCAGTTATATCAGAGGCATATTTAGGGAGACGAAGCATTCAAAGTCAAAACAGTATATCAACAAATAGAAAGTAGCAACCAAAGAAATGTTATAAAGTTTAAAAATTCTGGAAAATAGTTTTTGATGTCATATCCTAGTTGATTCTATAAATTGGGACTCATGCCAAAGCCAACCAGAATTAGTGCCAAAAAAGCCTAACATGTAACATAAATAGGTTCTTGTGATAATATTCTCTCTGTTTCAAAAACTTAAAGAGTAATGTTGTCAGATTACAGGAGAAATTGTTTCCCTGTCAAATTTAATGATGGGATTTTTAAAATTTCAGTATTATTCCTGGAAAATGCAGTGGGCTGTGTTTAAATTTCCAAGTTTATTCTTAAGTGAAGCTTTTACTCTATACATGCAGAATATTATTTTTTAAGGTTTTATCATGTTATTTGCTTGATTGCCCCAGTGATCTCTTAAAGTATCATTTCCCCTAATCTTTAACTGTCATCTTTAATTACATACTATCGTTAAAGTAAACTTCTATGCTTTGGGGCTACAGATAGGGAGCCAGGGACAGATTGTTCTCTAGAGAAAATAAGGAGGAAGCAACGGTTAAACAACTATAAGAACAAGTGGGGCAAAATTAATAAAGCTTCATAAAATGTTGAGTAACCAACATCCCTTTTACTCCACATTTGATAATGATGTTTTTTTTCTACTTTGTCAAGTATAAATAAAGACTGTGTACCCACATTAAATGAGTCTTCTGAGTCCATTGGGATTAAGTGGGAGACAGCAACCTTGTAACCAGGATGGAAACCTGGAGACTTGGATTCTAGTTCGAGTTCTATCTCTGCTTAGTTCTGTGACTTTGGATAAAGCATAACTTTTGAACCATCACCTTTTTTTTAATCTGTAAAGACTTAATTGATCTGGGTAATATTTGGGTATCCCTTTGAATCTCTATATATAAAACTCTGGGGGGATATGAATGAGTAATCCCACATAAAGGCAAACTTAAACCCAGTTGGCTACCAACTTGCAAGAGTATATAATGTGATCTGTCGATTCACTTTTCATCAGTCCTTGTCTTGTTGATTGTCATTAACTGGTATTGCTACAGTCCTTTTTCACTTGAGTTCAATACTATGATCTGTATGTTTATAACCTATACCATGCACACATTGCACAAGTAACAAAGGAGAATCCATAAAGACATTTTAGAAAGGAGTACCATTTGATGAGTTGTCATATTGAAAAAAGAGATAGAACACAGAGCACTGTGAATTATCCTAACTATATGTGACAATTATTACACCTTCCTTCATGCCCCAAAGTTAGAGCTAATAAGCAATCTGTGAGTGGTTTAATATTGCAAAATTACTATTTTCCAGCAAAAATCCCCTTTGTGGTACTCTTGATACTATATAGCCTGGAATTTTGAAATTTCCCCAAGGAGGATAGAAATTGTGTATAATACCAAATGGTGTTGGCCCTTTATTGTCAGAGGTATTTAGATGCCCTACTTGAGAGGGTGGAGAGTATTACAGCATTACAGATAAGAACAGGAATTTGACAGTGAGACCATGATGTGAATTTGACAAGTGACTAACTTTTCTCAGTTTTAGATATATTATCTACAAACCAGGGATAATAATATATTAACTTCATAGAGTTGCTGTAGTTATTAAATGAAATTAAGTGAAAAAAATATATAAAGTGCTTATCATACTGACAGCTCTTAAAGGCTTTTATGTAAATGAGAAAAGCAAAGAAAAACATTGCAATATTTGAGAACCAAGTGGAGTTTTTCTAGGTGTTTATTGTTTTTTTGTTATTAAAGCTTTACTGAGATATAATTAAAATACCTTAAAATTCAATAAAGTGTACAAGTCAATAGTTTTTAAGGTATTCATAGGCTTTTGCAACTGTTAACCACTATATTATTGTAGAAATTTTTCATCACTCCCCAAAACTCTCCATCCCCTAATATATTTTCTGTCTCTATGCATGTATCTATGGTGGACATTTCAAATGAAGATAATAGTATAATATGTCTTTTGTGACTGGTTTCTTTCTCAACATAATGTTATCAAGTTTCATTCATGCTGTAGCATGTATCAGTACTTCTTTCATATTACTGAATAATATTCCATTATATCGATATATCACAATCTGTTTATCCATTCATCAGTTAATGAACATTTGGGATATTTCTACTTTTTAGCAGTTATAAATAATGCTTTTAAGAATATTCATGTAAAGATTTTGTGTGGATATATGCTTTCATTTTTCTTGTGTATATACATAAAAGTGGAATTGCTGAGGATCACATGGCAAATTTATGTTTAATATTCTGAGGAACTGCTTATCAATTTCTGAAAAATGTACCTGAGATTTTGATAGAGGATTCATTGACTCAATAGAACAATTTGGGGAATCTTGTCATTTTAACAATTTTAGTCTTTTGATTCATGAACATATATCTTCTGTTTATTTAGAACTTCAATTTCTCTCAACAAAGCTTAGTAGTTTTCAGAGTACAAGTTTTGCACTTCCTTTGTTAATTACTAAATTTTAAAATGATTTCTGTACTATTGTAAATGGAATTGTTTCTTTAATTTCATTTTCAAATTGTTTATTGCTAGTGTATAGCAGGTAATTGATTTTGTGTATTGATCTTATATTATCCCACTGAACTTGGTTATTGGTTCTAATAGTTTTTTAGTGATTTATTTAGAATTTACTGTATAAAAGATTATGTCATTTATGAACAGAAATAGTTTTACTTCTTTCTTTCCAATCTGGTTGTAGTTATTTCTTTCTTCTTCTCTAATTGGTCTGGCTAGTATTTTCGGTACAATGAAGAATAGAAGTGACAAGAACATCCATTCTTATCTTATTCCTGATCTTAGAGTGAAAACGGTGATCTCTCATCAAGTATGATGTTATCTATGGGGTTTTTTGTAGATATCATTCATGAAGTTGAGGAATTTCCCTCTTATTCCTAGTTTTTGGAATGTTTTACCATGAAAAGGTGCTGGACTTTTGACAAATACTTATTCTGCATATACTGGGATTATCATGTGGTTTTTATTCTTTATTCTATTAACATGGCATAACACAATAATAGATTTTAGTTGTTAAAACAACCTTACATTCTTGTGATAAATCACACTTGTTTATTATGTACAGTCTTTTACATCCTACTGGATCAAGTTTGGTAGTATTCTGTTGAAGATTTTTAAATTTATATTTACTTGTAATATTGGTCTCTAGTTTTCTTTCCTGTAATTTCGTTGTCTGTTTTTTATACTAGAGTAATATTGGCTTCATAGGATGAATTGGAAATGCATCGCTTAGCCAATTTTTTGGAAGTGTTTGTGAAGAATTGATATTAATTTTTAAAATATTTATTAGAATTCACCAGTGAAGGATCTAGGCATGGGCTTTTTTTAAAATGGGATGTTTTAAATGTATCTATTCAACCACTTTTTTATATCATAGGTCTATTCAGATTTTCTATTTCTTTTTCAGTCAGTTTTGATTTTATATATCTCTCTAGGAATTTATCTATGTCATCTAAGTCAGGGGTCCCCAGCAACCAGACCGCACAGCAGGAGGTGAGTGGCGGTGAGAGAGCAAAGCTTCATCTCCTGCTCCCCGTAGCTCTCCATCACTCACATCATCACGTGAACCATCCCCCGCTCCACCCATCTGTGGAAAACTTGTCTTTCACGAAATTGGTCCCTGGTGCCAAAAAGGTTGGGGAGCACTGATTTAAGGTATCTATTTTTGGCATATATTTTTTGATTTTATTTCTTTGTAATCCTTAATGTCTAAAATGCTGATAATGAGGTCCCATATGTCATTCCTTTTTTTTTTTTAACATCTTTATTGGAGTATAATTGCTTTCCAATGGTGTGTTAGTTTCTGCTGTATAACAAAGTGAATCAGCTAAATATATACATGTATCCCCATATCTCCTCCCTCTTGTGACTCCATCTACCCTCCCTATCCCACCCCTCTAGGTGGACACAAAACACAGCTGATCTCCCTGTGCTATGCGGCTGCGTCCCACTAGCTACCTATTTTACATTTGGTAGTGTATATATGTCCATGCCACTCTCTCACTTCATCCCAGCTTACACTTCTTGCTCCCTGTGTACTCAAGTCCATTCTCTATGTCTGTTTCTTTATTCCTGTCCTGCCACTAGGTACTTCACAAACTTTTTTTTTTTTTAAGATTCCATATATATGTGTTACCATACAGTATTTGTTTTTCTCTTTCTGACTTACTTCACTCTGTATGACAGTCTCTAGGTCCACCCACCTCACTACAAATAACCCAATTTCATTTCCTTTTATGGCTGAGTAATATTCCATTATCTATATGTGCCACATCTATATCCATTCATCTGTTGATGGACACTTAGGCTGTTTCCATGTCCTGGCTATTGTAAATAGAGCTGCAATGAACATTCTGGTATATGACTATTTTTGAATTATAATTTTCTCAGGGTAGATGCCCAGTAGTGGGATTGCTGCATCATATGGTAGTTCTATGTTTAGTTTTTTAAGGAACATCATACTATTATCCATAGTGGCTGTATCAATTTACATTCCCACTAACAGTGGAAAAGGGTTCCCTTTTCTCCACACCCTCTCCAGTATTTATTATTTGTAGATTTTCAATGATGGCCATTCTGACCAGTGTGAGGTGATACCCCATTGTAGTTTTTATTTGCATTTCTCTAATGGTTAGTGATGTTGAGCATTCTTTCATGTGTTTGTTGGCAATCTGTTTATCTTCTTTGGAGAAATGTCTATTTAGGTCTTCTGTCCATTTTTGGATTGGTTGTTTATTTATTGATATTGAGCTGTATGAGCTGCTTGTATATTCTGGAGATTAGTCCTGTGTCAGTTGCTTCACTGGCAAATATTTTCTTGCATTCTGAGGGTTGCCTTTTCATCTTGTTTATGGTTTCCTTTGCTGTGCAAAAGCTTCTAAGTTTCATTAGGTCGCATTTGCTTATTTTTGTTTTAATTTCCATTTCTCTAGGAGGTGGGTGAAAAAGGATTATGCTGTGATTTATGTCATAGAGTGTTCTGCCTATGTTTTCCTCCAAGAATTTTATAGTGTTTGGCCTTACATTTAGGTCTTTAATCCATTTTGAGTTTATTTTTGTGTATGATGTTAGGGAGTGTTCTAATTTCATTCTTTACATGTAGCTGTTGAGTTTTCCCAGCACCACTTATTGAAGAGGCTGTCTTTTCTCCATTGTATATTCTTGAATCCTTTGACAAACATAAGGTGACCATATGTGCGTGGGTTTATCTCTGATCTTTCTATCCTGTTCCACTGATCTATCTTTCTGTTTTTGTGCCAGTACCATACTGTCTTGATTACTGTAGCTTTGTAGTATAGTCTGAAGTCAGGAAACCTGATTCCTGCAGCTCCATTTTATTCTCTCAAGGTTGCTTTGGCTATTTGGGGTCTTTTGTGTTTCCATAAAAATTGTGAAATTTTTTGTTCTAGTTCTGTAAAAAATGCCATTGGTAGTTTGATAGGGATTGCATTGAATCTGTAGATTGCTTTGAGTAGTATGGTCATTTTCACAATACTGATTCTTCCAAGTTCCCTCTTTGCCTACTTTCTGGAGGTTTTTTTTTTTTTAATCATAAATGGGTGTTGAATTTTTTCAAAAGCTTTTTCTGCAACTATTGAGATGATCATATGGTTTTTCTCTTTCAATTTATTAATATGGTTTATCACATTGATTGATTTGTGTATACTGAAGAGTCCTTGCATTGCTGGGATAAACCCCACTTGATCATGGTGTATGATCCTTTTAATGTACTATTGAATTCTGTTTACTAGTATTTTGTTGAGGATTTTTACATCTATGTTCAACAGTGATATTGACTTGTAGTTTTCTATCTTTGTGACATCTTTGTCTGGTTTTGGTATCAGGGTGATGGTGGCCTTGTAGTCTGAGTTTGGGAGTGTTCCTCCCTCTGTTACATTTTGGAAGAGTTTGAGAAGGATAGGTGTTAGCTCTTCTCTAAATGTTTTACAGAATTTACCTGTGAAGCCATCTGGTTCTGGGCTTTTGTTTGTTGGAATATTTTTAATCGCAGTTTCAATTTCAGTTCCTGTGATTGGTCTGTTTATATTTTCTATTTCTTCCTGGTTCAGTCTCGGAAGGTAGTGCTTTTCTACGAATTTGTCCATTTCTTCCAGGTTCTCCATTTTATTGGCATACAGTTGCTTGTAGTAATCTCTCATGATCCTTTGTATTTCTGCAGTGTCATTTGTTACTTTTCCTTTTTCATTTCTAATTTTATTGATTTGAGTCTTCTCCCTTTTTTTTCTTGATGAGTCTGGCTAATGGTTTACTAATTTTATTTATCTTCTCAGAGAACCTTCTTTTAGTTTTATTGATCTTTGGTATGTTTCCTTCATTTCTTTTTCATTTATTTCTGATCTGATCTTTATGATTTCTTTCCTTCTGCTAACTTTGGGGTTTTTTTGTTCTTCTTTCTCTGATTGCTTTAGGTGTAACGTTAGGCTGTTTATTTGAGATGTTTCTGTTGCTTGAGTAGGACTATATTGCTATAAACTTCCCTCTTGGAACTTTTGCTTTTGATGTATCCCATAGGTTTGGGGTCATCATATTTTCATTGTCATTTGTTTCTAGGTATTTTTTGAGTTCCTCTTTTATTTCTTCAGTGATCTCTTGGTTATTTAATAGTGTATTGTTCAGCCTCCATGTGTTTGTATTTTTTACAGGTTTTTTTTTTTCTGTAATTGATATCTAGTCTCACAATGTTGTGGTTAGAAATGATACTTGATACAATTTCAGTTTTCTTAAATATACCAAGGCTTGATTTGTGACCCAAGATATGATCTATCTTGGAGAATGTTCCATGAGCACTTGAGCAGAAAGTGTAATCTGCTGTTTTTGGATGGAATGTCCTATAAATATCAATTAAGTCCATCTTGTTTAATATATCAATTAAAGCTTGTGTTTCTTATTTATTTTCATTTAAATGATCTGTCCGTTGGTGAAAGTGGGGTGTCAGAGTCCCCTACTATTATTGTGTTACTGTCAATTTCCCCTTTATGTTTGTTAGTATTTCCCTTATGTATTCAGGAGCTCCTATGTTGGGTGCATAAATATTTACATTTGTTATATCCTCTCCTCGGATTGATCCCTTGATCATTATGTAGTATCTTTCTTTGTCTCTTCTAATAGTCTTTATTTTAAAGTCTATTTTGTCAGATATGAGAATTGCTATGCCAGCTTTCTTTTGATTTCCATTGGCATGGAATATCTATTTCCATCCCCTCACTTTCAGTCTGTATGTGTCCCTAGGTCTAAAGTGCATCTCTTGTAGACAGCATATATATGGGCCTTGTTTTGTATCCATTCAGCCAGTCTGTGTCTTTTGGTTGGAGTATTTAATCCATTTATATTTAATGTAGCTATTGATATGTATTTTCCTATTATGATTTTCTTAATTTTTTGCATTTGTTATTGTAAATCTTTTCCTCCTCTTGTGTTTCCTGCCTAGAGAAGTTCCTTTAGCATTTGTTGTAGAGGTGGTTTTGTTGTGCTGAATTCTCTTAGCTTTTGCTTATCTGTAAACTTTTTAATTTCTCCATTGAATCTGAATGAGATCCTTGCTGGGTAGAGTAATCTTGGATGTAGGTTTTTCCCTTTCATCACTTTAAATATGTCCTGCCTCTCCCTTCTGGCTTGCAGAGTTTCTGCTGAAAGATCAGCTGTTAACCTCATGGGGATTCCCTTGTATGTTAATTGTTGCTCTTCCCTTGCTGCTTTTAATATTTTTTCTTTGTATTTAATTTTTGATAGTTTGATTTATGTTTCTTGGTCTGTTTCTCCTTGGATTTTTCCTGTATGGGACTCTCTTTGCTTCCTGGACTTGATTGACAATTTTCTTACCCATATTAGGGAAGTTTTCAACTATAATCTCTTCAAATATCTTCTCAGTCTCTTTTTTTTTCTCTTCTTCTTCTGGGACCCCTATATTTCAAATGTTGGTGTGTTTAATGTTGTCCCAGAGGTCTCTGAGACTGTCCTGTATTCTTTTCTTTTTCTTTCTTTTTTTTTTTTTTTTAATTCTGCTCTGTGATAGTTTTTTCCACTATTTTATCTTCCAGGTCAATTATCCATTCTTCTGCTTCGGTTATTCTGCTATTGCTTCCTTCTAGAGAATTTTTAATTTCATTTATTGTGTTGTTCATCATTGTTTGTTTGCTCTTTAGTTTTTCTAGGTCCTTCTTAAACATTTCTTGTATTTTCTCCATTCTATTTTCAAGATTTTGGACCATCTCTACTATCATTACTCTGAATTCATTTTCAGGTAGACTGCCTATTTCCTCTTCATTTGTTTGGTCTGATGGGTTTTTTTACCTTGCTCCTTCATCTGCTGTGTATTTCTCTGTCTTCTCATTTTGCTTAACTTACTATGTTTGAGGTCTCCTTTTTGCAGGCTGCAGGTTGTAGTTCCCATTGTTTTTGGTGTCTGCTCCCAGTGGGTAAGGTTGGTTCATTTGGTTGTGTAGGCTTCCTGGTGGAAGGAACTGGTGCCTGCTTCTGGTGGTTGAGCATGGATATTGTCTTTCTGGTGTGCAGGACCACATCCATTGGTGTGTTTTGCAATGTCTGTGAACTTATTATGATTTTAGATAGCCTCTCTGCTAATGGGTGTGTTGTGTTCCTATCTTGTTAATTGTTTGGCATAAGGTGTCCAGCACTGTAAATTGCTGGTTGTTGATTGGAGCTAAGTTTAGCATTGAGATGGAGATCTCTGGAAGAGCTGTCGTTGTTTGATGTTACGTGTAGCCAGGAGGTCTCTGGTGGACTAATATCCTGAACTCGTCTCTCCCACCTTAGAGGCACAGGTCTAACACCCGGCCAGATCTCCAAGACCCTGTCAGCCACACAGCTCAGAAGAAAAGGGAGAAAAATGAAAGAAAGATAGAAAGAAAGAAAAGAAAAGAAAGTTATTAAACTAAAAAATAATTGTTAAAAATTTAAGAAGTAATTTAAAAGAAAGAAAGAAGAGAACAACCAAACCAAAAAACAAATCCACCAATGATAACAAGCACTAAAATCTATACTAAATGAAAAAAATAAAAATGGACAGACAGAACCCTAGGACAAATATATATATATATATATATATATATTATATATATATATATATTATTAATATTATATATATATATATTATATATATATATATATATATATATAGTTGCTACCAAAGTCCACTGCCTCAATTTTGGTATGATTTGTTTTCTATTTAGGTATACCAGAGATGCAGGGTACATGCAGTTGATTGTGGAGATTTAATGCGCTGCTCCTGAGGCTGCTGGGAAAAATTTCCCTTTCTCTTCTTTGTTTGCACAGTTCCTGGGGTTCAGCTTTGTATTTGGTCTCATCTTTGTGTGTACCTAGCCTGAGAGCATCTGTTCTTCGCTCAGACAGGATGGGGTTATAGGAGCCGCTGATTCGGGGGCTCTGGCTCACTCAGGCCAGGGTGGAGGGAGGGGCACAGAATGCGGTGTGAGCCTGTGGTGGCAGAGGCCAGCCTGACGTTGCACCAGCCTGAGGCATGCCATGTGTTCTCCTGGGGATATTGTCCCTGGATCATGGAACCCTGGCAGTGGCAGGCTGCACAGGCTCCCGGGAGGGGAGGTGTGGATAGTGATCTGTGCTTGCACACAGGCTTCTTGGTGGCTGCAGCAGCAGCCTTAGCATTTCATGTCTGTCTCTAGGGTACAGCACTGCTGGCCATGGCTCGCTCCCATCTCTGGAGCTCGTTTACATGGTGCTCTGTATCCCCTCTCCTCACACACCCTGAAACAATGGTCTCTTACCTCTTAGGCAGGTCTACACTTTTTCCTGGACTTCCTCCCTGCTAGCTGTGGTGCACTAGCCCCCTTCAGGCTGTGTTCATGCAGCCAACCCCAGTCCTCTCCCTGGGATCTGACCTCCGAAGCTGGAACCTCAGTCCTCAGCCTCCACCCACCCCAGCGGGTGAGCAGACAAGCCTCTCAGGCTAGTGAGTACTGGTTGGTACAGATCCTCTGTGCAGGAATATCTCTGCTTTGCCCTCTGCCCCACTGTTGCTGTGCTCTCCTCCATGGCTCCACAGCTTACCCCCCACCCACCCCCTGTCTCCACCAGTGAAGGGACTTCCTAGTGTGTGGAAACTTTTCCTCCTTCACAGTTCCCTCCCAGAGGTGAAAATCCCAACCCTATTTTTTTGTCTCTGTTTTTCCTTTTTTCTTTTGCCCTGCCCAGGTACGTGGGGAGTTTCTTGCCTTTTTGGAAGTCTGAGGTCTTCTGCCAGCACTCAGTAGGTGTTCTGTAGGAGTTGTTCCACATGTACATGTAGTTTTGATGTATTTGTGGTGAGATAGGTGATCTCCACGTCTTATTCCTCCACCATCTTGAAGACGCCTCCCATATTTCATTCTTGATTACAGTTTTTCAAGATTTCTCTCTTTTTTCTTGGCCATTATTCCTAAAGTTTTGTCAATTTTGTTGATTTTTCAACAGAAAGCAAGTCATTGAGTTTTTTCTTTTGTATTCTGTATTCTAAATATTTCATTTATTCCTGATATGACATTTATTAGTTCCTTTACAGTGCTTACTTCAGGTTTACTTTGTTCTTTTTATAATTTCTTTGGGTGGAAGATTAGATTATTGATTTGAGATCTTTTCTAATTTTTATTAAAAGCTTCTATAGTTATAAATTGTAACTTTAATGACTGTTTTAGTAGTTTCTTCACTTTCATCTCAAAATATTTTCTAATATCTCTTGTAGTTTATTCTTTGACCTTTTGGTTATTTATAAGTTGTATTGTTTAACTTCACATGTTTGTAAATTTCCTAAATTTCCTCCTGTTATTTTTTCCTAATTTAATTTTTACAGAGAACATATTTTATATGATTTCAATATTTTTACATTTTCTGAAGCTTGTTTTATGGCCTAGTATATGGTTGATCCTAGAGAATGTTCCATATGTGCTTGAGACAAATGTATTTCTGCTGTTACTGGGTATAATGTTCTAGAAGTGTCTATTAAGTCTACTTGTTCTGTTCATTATTGAAAGAGAGGTATTAAAGACTTCTAGTATTGTATTTGAATTGTCTGTTTCGCCTTCAATTATGTCAGTTATTTCTTCTTGTATTTTAGGGCTCTTTTGATTGAAATCTATTTCTCCTGTGGTGTATAGTCTGTAATGTTACTCCTCAGAAAGTACAGCCTTGAGCATGAACAGTCACCTTAACTCCCTGCCTCCACCCCAAGAAGAACAATGGTTTTACCTGAGCCCTCTGACTAAGTCTTTTCCTGATCTCCCTTATCTCTTTGTAAGTTTCTGGCTGGTCTCTCTATATTGGTATCACACCCCGATGTTAGTCATCACTAACTGCTAGCTGACTGTTCTCTTATCATCTACAACAATGCCCTAGAGCATAAGTCATTCCACAGTCTGATCAAATTAATGTCTGACTTCTTTGAAGGAGTAGTATTTAACACCAAGCTTTGAGGCTTGCTTAAATCTCAGGAGGGTTCCTCTTAACTAAAATCATCATTGTTTGGACAGTGTCTTTAGGCTGAACTTCCCACACTTTGTTCCAAATAAGTCAGACCTCTTACAGTACCCTATTCTCTGGTCTGTACCTGCCCTGAGTAAGACTTCCATCACACTGAGCTGGATGAAAGAAGGAAACTGGCCATTGCTTTACTTCCATAGACTCTCACTATTTCTACCAAGGTTTAGTAGATTTTTTGTAGTAAATAAATCTCCATTTGCATAAGACAATTTCCAGAGACTCCATTTTGTGTGTTTGTTTTTAATTTTTATATGTTATAGTTGTTTTTCTGGGGAACGAATTTGTAGAGCTCCTCATGCCACCATTTTTGGAATGCTTCTCCTCCCCAGGATGTTTTTAATAGGTTCACTCTTGTTGTTCATCTTATATAGTGCAATTATATGGAAAGGACTTTTTATCATATAATTTTTGTCTTCCACAAACGTTCTGACCACATCAGGCTTTGAGACTGCTCCCGTCAGCAACCCAATGACCTCAAACCCCAGAGAATCTCTGGAGCTGTGAATATAGATGAGGGTGGACCTTGGGAACCTGCTTGCTCAGGACTTCCTCAGCAGATGGCTCTCACTTTATGTCCTGATTTATATTTTGTTGGAGGAATAAGGGTAAAAATAGTATTTTACTGAGATTTTAGTTTTGTTCATGACCTAAACAGACTGCATAGAATCTTAGGAGGGTCATGGGAAAGCCTCAAACAAATATATGTTGTCCTTTGGTCATTGGCATCAATGTGTCGACTATGGACCTAAAGTCCTGCAAATCAAAAAGCTATTTAATGAGATAGGACTTGATGCCTTATAGCCAGGTCAATTTTTTTCTGTGCTTTTAGCTAAAATTCTGTCTTTATGTGCTCTGTTCTGTATTTTCATATTTGGAAATCCACAGATAATATGTCCCAGACACCCTTAACACTAGTTTTTGTTTAGGTGCTGCCAGTGAGAGGCTCTGATGGAATATCGGAAGAAAGGAGGAAGGAGGGATGACATCCTTCATCTTTTTCTGTTTTCAGTGGCGGCAGCAGCAGCAGTAGATCAGGAACAAGAGGAATGACTGCAGATGAGTAACAGAGGCCTTGAAAGGTGTTCCTAGTTCTTTGGTTCTAAGGGTAAGAGTTCCACAGACATCTCAGGTGCTGAGAAATTTCTGCTTCCCTTTTGAATCTCCAGCTCCCATTTCCACATCACTAATCTTCAGGTAAACTTTTGTTCCTCCAGCCCTTCCAACATACTCATAACCAATTCTGAATTAAACTCTCTCGATCTGAAATACCAAAGGTGATTTCTCCTCTCTGACTAGATTCTAACTCTTACACAGTATTTACCTAAATCTTTTCCTCTAGAGTAAGAAGATGGGAGAAAAAAAAATAGAATCAAATACTTGCAAAAAATTTAGGGTTACTGTGGTTCATTGATAATAATTGACATGAAAATAGTATCCATTGGATATCCATAGAACTCACTGCATTTTATTTAGGAAAAAAGTAGGAAAAGATAAAATTATAAAGCTTTGAGAATAAAGCTTAAGGGAAGTATCTTTACAGTCTTGGAGTAGGCAAACATATCGTAGACACTACACAGAAAGCAATAATCATAAAAAATGGGCTTTTTTAAAATTAAAAATTTCTCCTCATCAAAATGCACTAAGACAGTGAATAAATAAGTGAAAGGCTGGGAGAAAATATTTTCAAAAAACACATATCTGACAAAGGACTTGTATCTAGAATATATAAAGAACTCCTTCCATAATAAAAAGACAACACAATTAGAGGGAAAAAAAGAAAAGGACAGAGGACAAAAATAGACACTTTGATAGGAAGATATGCAACTGGTTAATAAGCACACAAAAAGGTCTCAGCAATATCTGTCACCAGGGAAATGCAAATTAAAACTACATTGAAATACCACTGAATACTTATTAGAATAACTAAAATTAAAAGACTGACAACACAAAGTGCTATCAAGGATGTGTAACAACCAAAACACTTATGCATACACTGCTACTAGGAATCTAAAACACTTAGTAGTTTCTTATAAAGGTGTATGGACACTTACCCTGTGACCCAACATTTCCATGCCTAAGCACCTACCCAAGATACGTGAAAAAGGTATCTTTTGTAAAATTGTTAAATGTTCATTTAAGGTTTGTCTTAATCGCCCCAAATTGGAAACAACCCAAATCCCAACACCAGGAGGATGGAAAACAAAGTGTGATAGCATGTAATGGAGTGTTGTTCAGCAATAAAATGTAATGAACTATTGCCATAAGCAACAACATGAATGCATTTTACCGATATTATGCTGGATGAAGCAAGCTAGACCCAGAAAAGCACTAACTGTGGGATTGTATCTAATTTCTAGAAAGAGAAAACTATAGTGAAAAATATCAGCAAAGTTTCTACCTTTGAGGTTTGGGGAAGATTGATAGAGAAGGAGCATGGAGGAACTTTCTGAGGGTGATGGATATATCTCAGTAGGAGTGTGGGTTACTTGGGTATATACATTTGTCAAGACTCTTCTTAAAGTTTGCTTAATATTTGTGCATTTTACTTTGTGTCAACTTTTGCCCTAAAAGGCTTTTTTTGATTGATGGGTACAAAAGAGTTAAATATTCCAGAAATCTACTCATTCGACATTTGTCTAATTCTTTACTGCAGTGTTAAGTGTTCTATTTATTTGATAGTTGATCATGAGCAAGAAATAAATGCAGTCTCCTTGAAAGTTATGTAATTTTGAGCAAGAATTATTATTAGCATAATCTACATTCAATATTTGGCAAGAAGAGGCAGACTATGTAAATTTATAGCAATGTATAGACAGGGCCTTGGAGAGAGGCCAAGTCTGTAAACATGGAAGCTTGACCTGGAATACCATTATTCTAGAAGTAGACACAGGAAGATATCAATTTGAAAATGATTTGCATTAAATTAAAGAGAAAGAATAGAAGCAGATAAAATATAATTAACTTGAAAAAAAACAGACTATTCAGACAGACAAGAAGACAGAAAAAATAAATAAATTGAAATATAACTAACATGTTATAGATTTGCCTTAGATTTCTCTGTTTTTGTTTTGTTTTTTTTTCATAGATTTGCTCTCTGGTATATCAAGCTTTAGTGTAATCTCTTAACATCTTTTGATATTCTTAAATTTGGTTCCAAATCTACTGATACACAGTCTATTTTCTGTCAGGTTCTTTTGGCTAGTTCAAACTTTTGATATACTTTCTCACATTTTATTTACTTAAAAAAATAAAATAAAAGAAAGGAAAGTGGCATAGATAAAATCTTGACCTGTTGAATAAATTCTTGAAGTGAATATGTAAAATTCTGGCTTTCTGACACATCAAAAAAATTCCCATTAGGGTACCATTTTATAAGATCTTGACTAAACTGATAAAGCAACAAGTGCAGTCCCACACTGGTTATACTATGTGTAGTATAGCATGAGGTTAAAAACATGAGCTTTGCAGAAACCTACAGCTGGGTTCAAATTTCAGCTCTGCTCCTTCACGTCTGCATAACTTCAGACAAATTACTTAACCTCTTTGAACTTCAGTGTCCTCATCTGCAAAATTCAAATAATGCTTTCCTCAGAGGGTTAATAGGATTAAGTGAGAAAATAAATGAAATTACTCAATACTTGACATTAATATTAAGCATCATTATTTAAAAAGGTATGACTAATGAGGTGGCTGTACATAGTTCAGATGCCTGTTTTTATTACATCTAAGGTGTATTTGAATCAATTTTAGAAATCACCAAGGTATATTAGTTGAAAAGAAGCAGGACATCATAAGGACAGACTATGTAAGGTTCTCTTCATCTAGTTTATTACAGGCCTAACTCTAGTGCAGGATTTTTAAACTTCAGAGTATTTCCCTAATAAAATGATAACTCCTAGCATTAGGTAGACTTGTGTGGAGGTTCTGTTTAATCTTCCATTTAGGCTCTATTTTTTCCTTTCTCTCCTGTCCCACCCAGGTAATGGAGTTTTCTGATTGTCTTGTTGCTTCTAAGGTTCTTTTTTTTTTGGGGGGGGGAAGAAAATTCAACTGCTAAAGTTCTTAGTCTTATACTTAAGACTCTTTAAGGCTCTTAAGTCTGTCTGTCTGATTATTATTCACTCAATCATTTAACAACTACTTATTAATTTCTCATCTTAGGCAAGCTGCCATGCTAAGCACTCATGATATAAGCCACTGGCTGAATAAGATCATCTCTCTCCTAAAAAAAAAAAAGGTAAGTGAAGAAACTTTAAATTACTAATTAGACAGTCATTAACTAAGTAACTATTACTGATAAGAAGAAGTACAGGGTTAGAAGACACTATTTCGGCAGGGTTTGGGGTTTGGGCAGATAAGAATTCTCTAAAAGAGTAACGTTAAATTGAGGTCTGAAGGTATGTAGGTATTTAAAAGTGCTGCATAAACATGAAGGCTTAAGTAGAAGCCATGCTTAAATTTACTTAAAGCAAACCTATATGATTGGAGCTCAGAGAGAAAGATGGTAATGGCTCAAGATGAGAATTATTAAGGTAGGCTGAAGCTAGATAATAGAAGTCCTCTCAGGCTACATTAGATATGCTTTATTTCTTTATAAAACCTTGTTTTTGTTTTTGTTTTCTAGTAGGGAAAAGCTTACTGCTAATTTGCAGTGCACTGCTTTTGCTGACCCTCATCAGTTTGTGTATACCATCAGCCTTTGAATTCCATGGTGACATGCATTCAACCTGCTTAAAGGCTAGACTTTCTCCTTGGCTGCCTGTGCCCTAAGCTATCACTCATGTTTCTTAGGCCTCTAAGATCTCTCACTGACTCTCTGGACATAGGTTAGTGATGCCATTGGAAATAATCCTTGACCCCAGGTCAGTGCCCTCTATCAGTCTATTTCCTCAACCAGGACCAGGATCTCACCAATGATCAACTCTTTTTGATTAGACTGAGCATTGGAGGAGTCCACTTTCAGGCTGGTCTCAACCTTCCCTCTGGTCTCCATCCTCCATAGCAGCTGTACCAGCCACATAGTCCCCTTTTAGACTTCTGGGTATGTCCAGCATTAACTGCCTCTTACTTCTCTTCCTTCTAATGTGTCTACAAGGTGAGAAATCTTAGCTTCTACTTACATGAGAGAAATGTGAGGCTTGTGGTGATTTGCTCACTTGCCCAAAGTTACACAGTGACTACAAAGATCTCTGTACTAAGATCTAAACCCAAGTGTCTCTGGTTCAAGAGAAAAGTAACAACAACAGCAATAAAAAAGCAATGCTAATTATTTTGCTCCCTGCTACAGAGTAAGAAAAGCCCTAATTCAGGGCTATGAAAACAAAGTAGAATAAAGAGTACTCCCCAAATCACTATCTTTCAAGACATGGGACCTTTTTGTCACTCTCCTTTTTCTTATTTAGTTTTTGTCTTTTCTCTCTGTTTATGGATCAGTTCCCACCTACACTCATTTCAGATGTCTTGCAGCTCTTTCAAAATCATTTAGCTTTCTTCTCTCTCTCACTCAGCTCTACAAGTTGATCCCAAACACATGATAATTTCTCAAAATAAACTTCCAGAGCTTCAAATCAAAGTTGTAAATCTGGATTGGACAGGTCCTGCCTTTGGCTGACACATTTCTATGGTAGTGTTTCAAATTTCTTTCAGCAAAACTAGCAAAGTTAAGTGAGATGAAAGAAAAAACTATTTTACTTTTAAGGTAGAAAAACACATTTTACTTTCTCTTTTTCTGGTTACTGATATAGACCCACCACAATGTAAAGAAAAAGGATGGTGTGAAGGAGAAAGGCACAAACAGTAATGGATAATCTAAGATGAAGTAAAACCAAGAAAATAAGTATTAGTCTCTCTAAAATATGCATTGGCACAGGAAAACTGTCTACACTAGAGATATAGACAAACTTCAGAATCACCATACTCTTCAGCAAATGTCCTTAAACCTGCCTCTATTTTCTTTTAATCAAAAAATACTTCAGGAAATTTTCCTATAAAAGATAACCATGTCCTTGACCTTAATTTTTACCTTTTTAGAAAACTGTAATCCTTGAACTAATTACTATATATTATACATTGCCAAGTGCAAATACTTTACCAAAATAAAATTGTATAAAACACAAGAATAGTATGTTACATAAAGTAATATTCCACTAATGTTTACCCATCAAAAATATAGGACAACTGGGACTAGACCTTAGAGAAAAACACACGGATTTTAATTTCAGACTATGAGAGGGAGAATTGTTGAATGGTTTGTGAGGTATATGTTGGTTTTGATGAGCCACTGTAATTTATATTGTATTTCATTCGGTGCTTCTTAGTAGTCAAAATTGACTCTTTATTGAGGCTTTTTGTATGAATGAAATCCTTTCAGGAGCATCCATTCTCTAACATTTAATTAATGTGTCCTTTTGGCACTTAAAATATCATCTAAATAGGTTTTTGTGTGTGGGACGTATGGGTAGTTTAAACCACAGAGGAACAGAAATAAACACTGGACTCATTTTTATCATATTGCCAAGAGACACAATTATAGACAAGCGTCCACTGTTATGATAAGCAAGAAATGCATCTCAAATCCCATTCAGGGTGCTAAGAATTCCACCCTTAATGTATTTGTAAGCATACTGTCATAAAATCAAACTTCTTGCCTGATGTTGATGCTACATCTCTTGGAAATTGTGCAGGGGACCTGAATCTAGGCAATGTAATTTCCCTGTTGCTTACCTTGTGAAAAACCCTATTTTTTAATATCAACTGGATATGAACTAGAATGATTGTGACAACCTCATCTCTAATGCAATGAGAGCTGTGGTTACTTTACAGTGTTTTGCTTATAGAAAAACATAGAAATGCTATATAGAGAAACACATACTTCATGAGTCTGATGCTAATGATTTTGAGTAGAAAATCCATCTTTTGGCTATATTCAGAATATAGAAGTACTGACCAACATGCAAAATACTTTCACTTTCAAGCATATTTGTGTAGAAAAAATCCTTAGTGTGTACAAATTCTCTTTGTACAATTCAGTGCAATTCATTTAAATAAATGCATTGAGTATTTTCCATATGTAAAGTAGTATGCAATTTATACGTTTTAATTTCTCTCTCCTTAAGCATAATAATACATCGTTTGAAGTACATTGTATATGCAGATAGAAATATTGCCATTTATTAAAAAACATTTCTTTAAAGTTTCCTTACTAATTTACTATTTAATATTTTTTAAATACTGTATTCCAGTGTTGTATTTTTTATTGCCTCCTTTTTAAAACCTGATGAGTGTCCTAGTTCCATCTTGAGCCACCAAAACATGACATTATTCATTTAAACATATTTATTAGCATTCAATATGAAGGAGAGGCTATTTCAAACTGATCAATGGCAATATTGTCTCTTTAATATCATTTTATATTTTCACCGTGTCATGTATTTGATTTAGAAATTACTTTCAATTTTACGTTAATCTCAGGCACTTCGAAAATCACTAATTTAGCAAGATTAGCCGTAGCTCCCTTAGTACATTTTTTAAAAGTTCTGTCAAATAAAATTTTGCTCTTAATGTTAAATCATAATAACAGGGGGGTTAGCAAATGATATTCTTTATTCTTCCTTTCAACAGGTTTTCAGTTTTTTTATAGGTGACAGTTTAGGCATTGGATGCCCATTTGCCCTAAGTAAGAAATCAAATGAAATCTTTTGACAGTTGATTATCCTCTCTGGTTCCTCCTGGCTAAACTGGGACCTCATCTTATTTCTTTTTACTGACTGAGTGTTATTTTCAAAGTGTTCCCACTCTGTTACTAATGTCTTTATGTCCTAGGACATAGCACAGTGCCTGACATTTAGTTATGCTCATCACAGACTGGCAAGACTGCTGTTCTCTTCTTACCCAGTGATAGTGGTTTTAGATTTTTTTCCCCCAGGAATTAAAATGACATGTCCACCCTCCATGAGTGATATTCCACTCTACCAGCCGTTGACTGTGCCTTAGTTCACTTTGCACTTCCAAGAACCTTAGCTAAAATCCCTAATAAACAGTCATGAACTTCTCAGAGTCCCTGGCATGCAAGGCCTCCCAGGAAGCAAGGCCAGTTTTATAGAGTTTCATAGCATCTTACCAAATTAGGTTCCAAGGCTATTCTTTACCAAATTAGAAATAGATTGCTCCTTTGAGCAAAAACTAGAGATATATAGAGGAAAAAAATAAAACTAAAGGCAAAATGAGTAAAAAGGACTAAAGTTGAAATATGGTAATACTTGGCATACTTCAGCCTTTGACCAACCAAGAGTAGCAGTATGTCATCCAAAACCAAATCTCTTACTGTGCTCAGACTGAATGGTATGAGTAATTTAATTTAATTTATTTTTTTAATTTTAATTTTTTAAGAAAGGTTTTTTTTTTTACTTTATTCATTTGTTTTAAATTTTATTTATTTATTTATTGGCTGTATGGCATGTAGGATCTTAGCTCCCTAACCAGGGATAGAACCCATGCCCCCTGCAGTGGAAGTGTGGAGTCTTAATCACTGGACCTCCAGGGAAGTGCCCTAGTATAAGTAATTTTTAATCCAAATTTAAAAAAAAAAAAGAAATGGATATTTTAAATTCTCTGCTGGTGGGAAAATAAGTGGGAGTAGTTACCATAAAGTTCTCAAAACTTTTTTTTTAATAATAGTAATGCTAGATTTCTGTAGGTTCTATGTGTTTATTTTGTTCATTGCTGTATCCCTAGCATCTAGAACACTGTCTGGCACATAGATGTTGCTCAGTAAATATTACTTATATGAATATTAATAACCAAATGAATTTCAGTGGAATGCTATAAGGCTATCTGTCTGGTGCCCTTCTTCTAGCAACTTTTCTCTTTCACCTTCACATAGTTGGAATAAGAGCAAACAAGTTAGTGGTAACCCAGGCCCTTGACCATAGCTGACTGGTTCAGGAGTAGATAACTCACCAAAACTAGGCTGATCATAATGTCCCACTCCTTTCCTTTCCCACCCCAGTAAGGATGAGTGGGACTGAGATTCCAGTCTGATGGAACAAGGACAGTGAGTCCCTTCCTTGGGAATTGTGGCCTTTGATAAAGAAGGGGATCAAATCAATCTTCTCGGGATGACTGATTCTCTAATATAAAATGCAAGAATTGTTGACAGCCTTATTTCCCAAAAAGGTATGGAAAATAATTCTTGATGGTATTTCTACATTTGTCCTAATTGTTCTCAAGACCCAAATGCATTTATATTATTCACTTGTGTGAGACACTTGAACATTCATAGAATAAATTCTTCAGTTTTCTTAAATTAGCTTTTCTTTACCTGTTACTAGTAACTAAAAGAGTTATAAATTCATTCGCCCCCCTCTCCCTCCCTTCTTTATTTCCTTCCTTCCTCCCTTTAAAATTAGTCATTGGGGGCTTCCCTGGTGGCTCAGTGGTTGAGAGTCCACCTGCCGATGCAGGGCATGCGGGTTCGTGCCCCGGTCCGGGAGGATACCACATGCCGCGGAGCGGCTGGGCCCATGAGCCATGGCCGCTGGGCCTGCACGTCTGGAGCCTGTGCTCCACAACGGGAGAGGCCACAACAGTGAGAGGCCCGCGTACCACACACACACACAAAAAGTTAGTCATTGATCCATCTATTTTCTTTCTCAACTGAATATTCTTTAAAAGAGAGGCATTATTTCAAAAATGGATAACCAATAATAAATTGTCAGTTGTCTGAAGACTGGCATCTCTCCTATGGGCATTCAGTGAACGGTCATGGATAGAGGAGAAGTTTTAGTTTCTCCAGTGTGATTATCCATTTGTGTTAATACATGCTCAGAGGCTTAATATAGAAGATTAACATTATTAACAGAATTTTCTTTCTTAATAAGTTGTTTTCTTCCCATTAAGTCTAAATACTGTGTGTTTCTTGACAACATGATTGATGTAATTATTATCTCTAAGTGCCAGTTATTGAAGCAAGAGAGCACTGTGTGCTTACTCTGAAACTGCCAAGATGCTCCTGGGTCAAAATGTCTGAAAATATGTAAGTTCAAAACATTCAGAATTTGTAGCACTGATTCTCTTTTCTAAACTCTAATCCTAGAGGTTATTTAATCTTAGTTAGAATTACCTTAGCTGTTTGGCATCTCAGCCTTTAAAATGATAATGTGAAGACCCTTGAAAGAAAAAAATGAAAGTTTATTGAAATTTATGTGATTATAAAAAAAACCTTGTACTAAATAAAGCAGCAGTTAAAACACATTATCATTTAACATATTTATTGATAATAGTTAATAATGGCTGACAATGATAGTGCTTACTAAGTGCCACTAATAAGAGCTTTATAGATATTGGTTTATTTAATTCTCATACAGTTATCTGAGGTAAGTATCATTATAATCCCCATTTTATAGTTAACTTCAAACCAGGGAAGTTTAAAAACTTGCCAGTTTCACTGATAACCTATTTGTCACAATTTGTCAGGGTCCTAGTGAACTCAGATGCTATGTTTTTACACACCCATACTTGGTTCTAAGAGACTGAGCTGACTAAATTAAACCCTCCAAATGTTCTTCTAGACTCAAAAATTTTACCTTCAAGCAATTTACTTTATCATGGGGAGAGTTCAGAGTATAAAATAAAATAAAGAATGGATCTAAAGGACTCAGAGAGAAAAGTAAAATAAAAAAGTATTCTAGCCTTTAATAACAAAACAAGTCAAGAAAAATATTCTTAGGGTCTTCATTTGATAAATAATTATTTCACTTACCTTTAGGCAGATGAGTGGACGCTAATGCAACAAAGAGGAATTTTAGAATATGAAAGCCTAGTTTCTAGTTCCTGGCTGTACCACTTCCTATCCATGAGAATGAGCATGGAGCAACACATATCCAACATTACATGATTCCTCTTTAAAATGAAAGTAAGGATTCATGTCTTACTGCTCTTACATGGACTTTTTAAGGAAAAAAAAAGACCATTCAAGTAAAATATAAATTATGAAGCACAAAAGTGCATTAAAAATATAAGGTATTATTAAACTTGTTAGTTATAGGCTTTGAAATGTTAGGTATCAGAATTACCAATTAACCCCACCCAAACCCACTATGTAATGCTGTCTTTATTTATATTGACATAGTAATATTTGTTTTAAAATATCCCTTTGAAAGGAGTCATGTTAGATTTAAAATATATTTTATTACACAAATAATTATTCTAGTAGTCACAAAGTCCTGAGTACACATTAAAATTCAAGTTTAAAAAAGTTTAAGTATGCTTACTGGTATTCTGAAGATTTTCTCTTATTTTAATCATGAGTAATATTAATAGAATTACATGTCTTTATTGTTTTCATAGTAGACAGATAAAGAATAGTATCATCAGGCAACTGGTTTTCATATTTGCTGCAGAGCAAAGGTGATGGTGGCATTAAAATATTTGGTCCTTGTTAATTTTTTTCATTCATCTAAGTTACATTACGAATTAGAAGCTTACATAGTCTTTCTTCAGAAATTTATAGAGCTTTCTTTAAGAATGTTGACATTCATTAATATAGTTACAAATCTTTCATTTATGATTTACTAAAAACATTTTTAACTAGATTCAGTTACACCAAAAATATCAAAATGTACTTGATTTTAAAATTTATTAAGAGCAGTTCTGTCAAGATTGTCACCTAAGCATTGGATACTTTCTCATTCACAGAGTTTGTCCCTCAAAATGAAGTGTTAGGAAAATTAAATTGTGCCATTACATTTGAATAGGATTTGCAAAGTCTTCTTTTTATTTTTGATAATAGAATGAGGTATCATGGGGAGATTCCCAATTTTCAGAAATAGGAAGTAAGCACTAGTGTAGACAAGAGAGTATGGGAAGGAAACAACTTTGAAACATATTGCCCATCAGTATTGAATTTAGTTGTGTAACTTTAAGTGTAGGTGTTTCCAGGAGATAAACTGGGAGTGGAGAGAAAATGTTAGGATGGTGGACAAATTTAAAAGCAACTCAGTGTGGTGAACTTGGAGCTTTAGAAACAATAATACCCACTAACTCAAGAAGAACGTTTAAAAATATTTTAAGGCCATAAACTTTCACCATGGAGTATCCACTCTACCTTTGTCACCCACTCTCAATTTAGTCATCCTGTCTCTTGTTTTAACTCCTATGTCAAATGTTTGAAAGAATTAAGCATCTAACTTCAAAAAGTACACGGTGTTCTCCACAAGTTCATGGATTCCATGGAAACTAAATACAACCATGTTTAAAGGAGCATTTTAAAAATACATAAAAAATACATTTTCATAAGAAAACTCTTTTATTTTATATTAAGCTTGGTCAATTTTCTCTGGCTACTTTATCTGTAAATGAATTTGGAAGTTTCCATTGCAAGCATGTTCACTTAGGACTCATAGAAGAAAAACGTCAGTAGTATTATCTTGTCTATACCACTTATTAACTGAGTGGCTTTGCCAAAATTATTTAACTCCTCTGGGACTCACCTTCATCACAAATAAAATTGCCATATTAACGGTACCTATCTCATAGAATGATTGAAAAAACTGATCAGTTACTACAAGTAAAATACGTATAACAGTGCCTGCCACATAGGAAGTCCTACATAAATTTGGCTATTGTTCCTGTTATCTGATTCATACCTTCACTGTGCACAGGAGATCAATGAAATCCAAAGACATACTGAGCCTTCCCCAAAGGTATTCTGCAGTATAAGGAGGAGATGAGCCTCTCAGCTAGTCTTCAATTTCTTACTTTCTTGAATCAATAACAATCAGCTCCTCTTTTGTGTTACATGTTGCTTGTACATAACTCTGTAACAATTTTTACACATTGGATTTTGATTATATGTTTCTATCTTGACCCACATTTCCCCTCTCCAGCTATACATCAGCTCATTGAAGCAGGAAGAAAATGTGTCTTAGTCCTTAGTACAGTGCCCAGAACATGCTAGTACCTCAGTAAATATTTGTTGAATAAATAAGTGAATGAATGAATGGAAAAATGAGAGATTTTGTTAATTGAGGAAACCTACCCTATAAGTATACTACCGATGAAATGATAAAAGCTCTTCCTGTCGGTCTTTTGTAGTTGTTTCTAGTAGAGTTCAAATCTATTCTGAAGGGGTAAGAAGACAATTTCAGTAATGTTATTACCCCTCTTTAATAAATGATGGAATTTCTGAGTAAAGAAATTCAACTTCTCTTAGTTGTTGCAATTATTGACCATCTGATTCCAAGTGTGTCTTGCCTTAAGTGGAAACTTGCTACAATAAAGAAATTTAGATCAACACCATATTGATTCTGCTGTATACTGAATAAAGTCCTTAATGATCTGCTTCCAGCACGTAACCAAAGTGATGCCCAAGAACTGTCCAGCTTGGCATAACTATTCACACCAGCTATGAAGCTGATTTTGGTCTTGGAGACTGAGCATAAAAAATGACAAGCTGCTAATTATCTCCAAAGAACAGAAAAATATATAAAATTAAAGAAGAGCATTGAAAACATAAACAGGAAAAAGAATCATCAGGAAAATGAGATGAAAAGTGAGAACCTTCACAATTCAACTGCTGTATATATTTAATGCCTAACTAGTTTTGTAGGTCGAAGGAAAAAAAAGCAATTAGTTTGGTAAAGATGAAAGCGTGTTATCATAGGGTCTCCTCTTAATTAAAGGAAGAGAACAGAGTAATAGGGGAGATAATCCAAAAAAAAAAGAAAGAAAGAAAAGAAAGAAGTAAAGTTAACAGACTAGAATAAATGTGAAAATAAAAAAAAGTAAAAAATACATAAATAGCAAGAATATATTTCTTAAAGTTCTTTTTGTGCATTGCATAAATAAGAAAGAAATATATTGGTAGAAGTCTTCTTTATAAGCACTCAAACCCTTACTGTCTAAAATGTTTGCTTCCTTGAATGTGGCTTAACTTGAAAGAGTATCTAAGCAGAGAATTGCCTTTATTTTCCATCTGAATGGAATAGAGACCACGTCTTTTCCATCACTTTGAAGTAGATAGAGAGAAAAAGATTATTGAATAAAAGCAAATACAAAAAATAAAAATTGGCATTGTTATTCAACAATCTGTGTTAAGCACCTCCTCTACACAGGGCACCAGGGAAACAAAGATGAATGACAACTATTTTTCCGTACACTGCTTATGATCTAATATTTTGACAGATTTAATGTGTTAACCAACAGGATAAATTATTTATTCAAGGCAATTGAGCTGGTCAGTTTTATAAACCGGGGTTAAACATTTAAAATTGCTTGGAAATGATATAATTTTTCAGATTAGTCATGGATTAGGGAATAGGAATCCATAATTTCCTCAACTTTTAAAAATTTCCTGGCTTTAATTTTTTTTTTTTTTTATTAAACGTTGTTCCCTCTTATAGCTGCACTCCATGTCCTTTCTTGACGGAAAATATATCCATTAAGTGATAAATCTTGAAATAGGAAAGAAAAAAATTAAATCTAGCATTTCAGGTAAGAAAAGTAACCAATTATCATGACTAAGAAAAATAGGTTTATTTTAGTTACAAATTCCTAATGATCACTCAAATGTCATGCTAATGACTCAGTTCTTACTCACCCATCAGACAAAACACCCCATACTTAGATACCTTCAAGGCTACATTAGATCCTCACTTGTCTGAAGGTCACCTGTAATTATTCACTCACCCACCTCACAGGGGCACTGGATGGAATGACTAATGTATCATTGATAACTGCTTTAAATGGTACACATCAAAGGCCAGATTCACATCTTGTACTCCTTTATGGAAAGTCATTGAAAAGGTAGAATAATGAAATAGTCTCTGGAGACTTTCAGATAAAGACCTGTCTGAATGGATGAAAAATCATTTTTAAAACCAAGCACACCAAGAAAGGACTGCAGCTGCTATAAAGCATTGGCCCCCGATGGTATCTTAACAAATACTCTAGACATACATTACATTACATCACTGCTGCTATCTGTACACAACACTATTTTTTGATGAGAAGTGTGATCAGACGCAGCTCTTGAGACTATTATAATTTTATTTTAAATGGATGTGTTTTAGTACTTCAGCCTTTAGCACAAAACACTATTATATTTTAAGACAGAATTGCCTCTTTTAAAAGTGAAACAAATCTTGAAGTTGTGATTGAAATGTACATTGTTTTCTTTTAGTAAACTCTATTAAAACACACTCCTAACATCGCATTTATTTTTCTGCATTTAAGGAAACAAATTATAGCTTAAATCCATGGGGAATCACACATTTTAAATTACCCGTGCTCATTCTTATAACATAATAGGAAAGAATATTTACATAAATGCAGAAAAATATTCTCTGCAGTTTCTAAGGTGAAGATAAGTTATGAGCTCAGAGTTAATTAAACATGAAGGCAAGGTATTCTTGATTATGGTGTGGTATGTCTCATAAGGAATGAGAATAAGAAAGAAGAAAACTAGTTCCAGTGTTCGTGTGTCTTTGAGAGGGAAGAGAGGCTGTAGTATTGAGTTCCCAAACACAGCATCTCACCAACATTTTGATTCAGCATTCACCTAATCGGCTCTAAAAGCAAGTGATACATAATGGCAAGATTCCTTATGAGTTAGAGTGGTAAATATAAAATGGGTAGAGGAAAATTGGAGAGTGTACAAAGGTCTAGTAGGCAGAATGTGCCTACTCCCTCCAAATATGTCCATGGTCTTGAGACTTGTGAATATCATATGTTTCATTCAAAAGAGACTTTGCAGATGTAATTAAAATAGGGAGATTATTTTGGATTAGCTGGGTCCAATCTAATCACACAAACCCTTAAGAGCAGAGAACTTTTTCCAGATGGAGGCAGAAGAAGAAGGAAATCAGAGAGATTGGAAGCATGGGAAGACTCATCCTTGGTGATTAAAAGATGGGGAAGGTAACATGACAAAGAATACAAATGATTTTAAGGTGCTGAGAGAGATTCTGGGACTGCAGCCAGCAAGGAAAGGGGAACTTTAGGCCTATAACTGCAAAGAACTGAATTGTGACTTCTTAAATGAATTTGGAAGTGGATTCTCCTCCAGAACCTCCAAGTAAGTGTGAGCTGATACCTTGATTTTGGCCTTGTGAGGCCCTAAGAAGAGGGACCAGCCAAGTTGATTTGAACTTCTGGTCTAAAAAAGTATGAGATAATAAGTTTGTGTGATTTTCAGCTACTAAATTTGTAGCAATTTGTTACAATAATAATAGAAAGCTAATACAAGAAGGTAGTCGTTACACCCAATCACATATTTACCTTGCAAACTAAGCAGTATCAGTTATACTTCTGCAGCTCAGCCTGGACCTGGGTTCTGGAGACATCTTTTCACTGAGCACACCTGTTTGAAAGGCACCATGCTGGATGCAGATAGGAATACAAGTGCTGAAAGACAATGTACATGTACTCGGGGAAAGACCAGTGGAGAGACCAATGCACATGTCTTACTCTAACCCATCAGAATGATGGAAGTTATTAATGGAGAGTCACACAAAACTCTGTGAAACCTGAGTCAGATGATTATCTGAGGAAGAAGGGAAGCTTTCACAGGGATGTTAATGGAGTCGAGTCCAAGGGGAAGAGGGTCTTAGAATTGTTTGGGAATCTCATTGTTCTACACCTGTCTAGACACTATAACAAGTAATAAAGTACCCCAATGAGTAGTACATTCTGTACCATTGTGATGCTCAAAGGCTCACTCTGAGCCATGGGGATATAAGAAAACTCAGCAGATTCCAGAAGGTGGCCACGATGATTCTGGTAAGTGTAGTCTCAGACTTTTGGCTGATAAAAAAGTTAAAAATCAAATTTTCAGCTTTATCTGACAATTGGGGATTTGAGCTTCCCTGACATGATTCAGGAATAAAACTTAAAGTACCTAGAATAGTCATTCTTAATCCTCATTATTTTTCAATCAACCATGGATTGTAAAAGAAAAATAGGGCTGTCTTATCCCTATCCCAAATTTAAGGACTAGAATTTCCGTGTTGAGGTTTGGGCGTATGTTTGTTTGTTTTTTAACCCCTCAAGTGAATAAACTTTATATTTTTATGAACTGTTCCAGGAATACTGGTTTCACAGCCAAATTTTTAACAAAGGTAGCAGTGAATTCAAGGTTGAATAATCTGACAAACTATTGAAGTCCATGTATGCTATGCTTGTCATAACAACCCAGAAGACGGCAGGATCGTCATCCATTTGTGAGCTTATTCCAGGACTCCTGTAATGCCACACCTGTACACATGGTTGCCAGTGGAACTGGAGTAAGCAGCCACACAATTTCCTCACAGAAAATTCTGGTTTCACTTCAACATGAAGGAAATTTAATACTCAAAATTCCAGAGTTTTCCCGTAGAAGTATGATTCTCATAAACTTTGCCTGGAAAGGAAAAAAAGTAAAGCACGTACTACCATTACCCAGTATGGCTGTATATTGAATTCATAGACGAGAATATCCTTTGGGAAAAGTGAAACTCAAAATATACCTCTAAATAACTAAATGTAATAAACCAGTGGTAAATGGTTAAATATAGGCTAACTAAATATTTAACAGCTTCTGATTTTGATTATTTTGGTAGTGATCTCCATCATTTTGCACACATTATTCAGAAAAAGAAATGAAAAGTAGTCAAGAGTATTACAGAGCTAACTAAACCCTGCTTGTTCCTCAAGGAGAATACTGAACTGAGAAAACCACATGTGAAATTTATCCAAAAGAAAACTTGGGGAGGAACTTCAAGATGGCAGAACAATAAGACGCGGAGATCACCTTCCTCCCCACAAATACATCAGAAATACATCTACACGTGGAACAACTCCTACAGAACACCTACTGAAGGCTGGCAGAAGACCTCAGACCTCCCAAAAGGCAAGAAACTCCCCACGTACCTGGGTAGGGCAAAAGAAAAAACAGAGACAAAAGAATAGGGACGGCACCTGCACCAGTGGGAGGGAGCTGTGAAGGAGGACAAGTTTCCACACACTAGGAAGCCCCTTCACGGGCGGAGACTGTGGGAGGCGGAGGGGGGAGCTTCGAAGCCGCGGAGGAGTGCACAGCAACAGGTGCGGAGGGCAAAGCGGGGAGATTCTCGCACAGAGGATCGGTACCGACCGGCACTCACCAGCCCGAGAGGCTTGTCTGCTCACCCGCCGGGGCAGGCGGGGCTGCGAGCTGAGGCTCGGGTTTCGGTTTCGGACGGAGCGCAGGGAGAGGACTGGGGTTGGCGGCTTGAACATAGCCTGAAGGGGTTAGTGCACCACGGCTAGCCGGGAGGGAGTCCGGGGAAAAGTCTGCACCTGCCGAAGAGGCAAGAGACTTCTTCCCTCTTTGTTTCCTGGTGCGAGAGGAGAGGAGATTAAGAGCGCTGCTTAAAGGAACTCCAGAGACGGGCGCGAGCCGCGGCTAAAAGCGCGGACCCCAGAAACGGGCGCGAGCCGCGGCTAAAAGCACGGACCCCAGGGACGGGCGGGAGACGCTAAGGCTGCTGCGGCCGCCACCAAGGGGCCTGTGTGCGGGCACAGGTCACTATCCACACCCCTCTTCCGCGGAGCCTGTGCAGCCCGCCACTGCCAGGTTCCCGGGATCCAGGGACAACTTCCCCGGAGAACGCACGGCGGGCCTCAGGCTGGTGCAACATCACGCCGGCCTCTGCCGCCGCAGGCCCGCCCTGCACGCAGTGCTCCTCCCTCCCCCCCGGACTGATTGCGCCAGAGCCCCCGAATCAGCGGCTCCTTTAACCCCGTCCTGTCTGAGCAAAAAACAGACGCCCTCCAGCGACCTAAACGCAGAGGCAGGGCCAAATCCAAAGCTGAGTCCCTGTGAGCTGTGAGAACAAAGAAGAGAAAGGGAAATCTCTCCCAGCAGCCTCAGAAGCAGCGGATTAAAGCTCCACAATCAACTTGATGTACCCTGCATCTCTGGAATACATGAATAGACAACGAGTCATCCCAAATTGAAGAAATGGGCTTCAAGAGCAAAATCTATGATTTTTTTCCCCTTTACCTCTTTTTCTGAATGTGTATGTGTATGCTTCTGTGTGAGATCTTGTCTGTATAGTTTTGCTTCCACCATTTGTCCTAGGGTTCTATCCGTTCATGGTTTTTTTAAATTTTTTTCTTAATAATTAATTTTAATTTTAATAACTTTATTATACTTTTCTTTCTTTCTTTCTTTCTTTCTTTCTTTCTTTCTTTCTTTCTTTCTTTCTTTCCTTCCTTCCCTCCTTCCTTCCTTCCCTCCTTTAGACAATGAATCATCCCAAATTGAGGAGGTGGTCTCTGACAGCAAGATTTATGATTTTTTCCCCTTTACCTCTTTTTGTGAGGGTGTATGTGTATGCTTCTGTGTAAGATTTTGTCTATATAGCTTTGCTTCCAACATTTGTCCTAAGGTTCTATCCGTCCCCTTTTTTTTCCTAAATATTTTTTAATTCAATAACTTTATTATATTTTATTTTATTTTACTGTATCTTCTTTCTTTCTGTCTTTTTTCCTTCTTTCCCTCCTTCCTTCCTCCCTCCCTCCCTCCTTTCTTTCCTTCTTGCCTTCTTTCCTTCTTTGCTTCTTTCTTTCTTCCTTCCTTCCTTCCCTCCTTTCCTTCTTTCTTTCTTCATACTTCTACTAATTCTGTCTACTTTTTCTCCCTTTCATTCTGAGCTGTGTGGATGAAAGGCTCTTGGTGCTCCAGCCAGGAGTCAGGGCTCTGCCTCTGAGGTAGGAGAGCCAACTTCAGGACATTGGTCAACAAGAGACCTCCCAGCTCCACATAATATCAAATGGCGAAAATCTCCCAGAGACCTCCATTTTAACACCAGCACCCAGCTTCACTCAACGACCAGCAAGCTACAGTGCTGGACAACCTATGCCAGACAACTAGCAAAACAGGAACACAACACCACCCATTAGCAGAGAGGCTGCCTAAAATCATAATAAGTCCACAGACACCCCAAAACACACCACCAGACGTGGACCTGCCCACTAGAGAGACAAGATCCAGCCTCATCCACCACAACACAGGCACTAACTAGTCCCCTCCACCAGTAAGCCTACACAACTCATTGAACCAACCTTAGCCACTGGAGACAGACATCAAAAACAGTGGGAACTACGAACCTGTAGCTTGCAAAAATGAGACCCCAAACACAGTAAGATAAGCAAAATGAGAAGACAGAAAAACACACAGCAGATAAAGGAGCAAGATAAAAATGCACCAGACCTAACAAATGAAGAGGAAATAGGCAGTCTACCTGAAAAAGAATTCAGAATAATGATAGTAAGGATGATCCGAAATCTTGGAAATAGAATGGACAAAATGCAAGAAACAGTTAACAAGAACCTAGAAGAAATAAAGATGAAACAAGCAATGATGAACAACACAATAAATGAAATTAAAAGTACTCTAGATGGGATCAATAGCAGAATAACTGAGGCAGAAGAATGGATAAGTGACCTGGAAGATAAAATAGTGGAAATAACTACTGCAGAGCAGAATAAAGAATGAAAAGAACTGAGGACAGTCTCAGAGACCTCTGGGACAACATTAAACGCACCAACATTCAAATTATAGGGGTTCCAGAAGAAGAAGAAAAAAAGAAAGGGACTGAGAAAATATTTGAAGAGATTATAGTTGAAAACTTCCCTAATATGGGAAAGGAAATAGTTAATCAAGTCCAGGAAGCACAGAGAGTCCCATACAGGATAAATCCAAGGAGAAATATTCCAAGACACATATTAATCAAACTGTCAAAAATTAAATACAAAGAAAGCATATTAAAAGCAGCAAGGGAAAGACAACAAATAACTCACAAGGGAATCCCCATAAGCTTAACAGCTGATCTCTCAGCAGAAACCCTACAAGCCAGAAGGGAGTGGCAGGACATACTGAAAGTGATGAAGGAGAAAAACCTGCAACCAAGACTACTCTACTAATTTACCCATCAAATCTCATTCAGATTTGATGGAGAAATTAAAATCTTTACAGACAAGCAAAAGCTGAGAGAGTTCAGCACCACCAAACCAGCTTTACAACAAATGTTAAAGGAACTTCTCTAGACAAGAAACACAAGAGAAGGAAAAGACCTATAATAACGAACCCAAAACAATTTAGAAAATGGGAATAGGAACATACATATCGATAATTACCTTAAATGTAAATGGACTAAATGCTCCCACCAAAAGACACAGATTGGCTGAATGGATACAAAAACAAGACCTTTATATATGCTGTCTACAAGAGACCCACTTCAGACCTAGAGACACATACAGACTGAAAGTAAGGGGATGGAAAAAGATATTCCATGCAGATGGAAACCAGAAGAAAGCTGGAGTAGCAATTCTCATATCAGACAAAATAGACTTTAAAATAAGGACTATTAGAAGAGACAAATAAAGACACTACATAATGATCAAGGGATCGATCCAAGTAGAAGATATAACAATTATAAATATTTATGCACCCAACATAGGAGCACCTCAGTACGTAAGGCAAATTCTAACAGCCATAAAAGGGGGAATCAACAGTAACACATTCATAGTAGGGGACTTTAACACCCCACTTTCACCCATGGACAGATCATCCAAAATGAAAATAAATAAGGAAATGCAAGCTTTAAATGATACATTAAACAAGATAGACTTAATTGATATTTATAGGACACTCCATCCAAAAACAGATTTTTCTCAAGTGCTCATGGAATATTCTCCAGGATAGATCATATCTTGGGTCACAAATCAAGACTTGGTAAATTTAAGAAAATTGAACTTATATCAAGTATCTTTTCCGACAACAACACCATGAGACTAGATATCAATTACAGGAAAATATCTGTAAAAAATACAAACACATGGAGGCTAAACAATACACTACTTAATAATGAAGTGATCACTGAAGAAATCAAAGAGAAAATCAAAAAATACCTAGAAACACATGGCAATGGAGACACAACGACCCAAAACCTATGGGATGCAGCAAAAGCAGTTCTAAAGGGAAGTTTATAGCAATACAAGTCCACCTTAAGAAGCAGGAAACATCTCGAATAAACAACCTAACCTTGCACCTCAAGCAATTAGAGAAAGAAGAACAAAAAAACCCCAAAGCTAGCAGAAAGAAAGAAATCATAAAAATCAGATCAGAAATAAATGAAAAAGAAATGAAGGAAACAATAGCAAAGATCAATAAAACTAAAAGCTGGTTCTTTGAGAAGATAAACAAAATAGATAAACCACTAGCCAGACTCATCAAGAAAAAAAGGGAGAAGACTCAAATCAATAGAATTAGAAATGAAAAAGGAGAGGTAACAACTGACACTGCAGAAATAAAAAAGATCATGAGAGATTACTAAAAGCAACTCTATGCCAATAAAACGGACAATCTGGAAGAAATAGACAAATTCTTAGAAATGCACAACGTGCCAAGACTAAAGCAGGAAGAAATAGAAAATATGGACAGACCAATCACAAGCACTGAAATTGAAACTGTGACTAAAAATCTTCCAACAAACAAAAGCCCAGGACCAGATGGCTTCACAGGCGAATTCTATCAAACATTTAGAGAAGAGCTAACCCCTATCCTTCTCAAACTCTTCCAAAATATAGCAGAGAGAGGAACACTCCCAAATTCCTTCTACGAGGCCACCATCACCTTGATACCAAAACCAGACAAGGATGTCACAAAGAAAGAAAACTACAGGCCAATATCACTGATGAACATAGATGCAAAAATCCTCAACAAAATACTAGCAAACAGAATTCAACAGCACATTAAAAGGATCATACACCATGATCAAGTGGGGTTTATTCCAGGAATGCAAGGATTCTTCAATATATGCAAATCTATCAATGTGATAAACCATATTAACAAATTGAAGGAGAAAAACCATATGATCATCTCAATAGATGCAGAAAAAGCTTTTGACAAAATTCAACACCCATTTATGATAAAAACCCTGCAGAAAGTAGGCATAGAGGGAACTTTCCTCAACATAATAAAGGCCATATATGACAAGCCCACAGCCAACATCATCCTCAATGGTGAAAAACTGAAAGCATTTCCACTAAGATCAGGAACAAGACAAGGTTGCCCACTCTCACCACTCTTATTCAACATAGTTTTGGAAGTTTTAGCCACAGCAATCAGAGAAGAAAAGGAAATAAAAGGAATCCAAATCGGAAAGAAGAAGTAAAGCTGTCACTGTTTGCAGATGACATGATCCTATACATAGAGAATCCTAAAGATACTACCAGAAAACTGCTAGAGCTAATCAATGAATTTGGTAAAGTAGATGGATACAAAATTAATGCACAGAAATCTCTGGCACTCCTATATACTAATGATGAAAAATCTGAAAGTGAAATCAAGAAAACACTCCCATTTACCATTGCAACAAAAAGAATAAAATATCTAGGAATAAACCTACCTAAGGAGACAAAAGACCTGTATGCAGAAAATTATAAGACACTGATGAAAGAAATTAAAGATGATACAAATAGATGGAGAGATATACCATGTTCTTGGATTGGAAGACTCAACATTGTGAAAATGACTCTACTACCCAAAGCAATCTATAGATTCAATGCAATCCCTATCAAACTACCACTGGCATTTTTCACAGAACTAGAACAAAAACTTTTGCAATTTGTATGGAAACACAAAAGACCCCAAATAGCCAAAGCAATCTTGAGAACAAAAAAAGGAACTGGAGGAATCAGGCTCCCTGACTTCAGACTATACTACAAAGCTACAGTAATCAAGATGGTATGGTACTGGCACAAAAACAGAAAGTTAGATCAATGGAACAGGATAGAAAGCCCAGAGATAAACCAACGCACATATGGACACCTTATCTTTGATAAAGGTGGCAGGACTGTATAGTGGAGAAAGGACAGCCTCTTCAATAAGTGGTGCTGGGAAAACTGGACAGGTACATGTAAAAGTATGAAATTAGATCACTCCCTAACACCATACACAAAAATAAGCTCAAAATGGATTAAAGACCTAAATGTAAGGCCAGAAACTATCAAACTCTTAGAGGAAAACATAGGCAGAACACTCTATGACATAAATCACAGCAAGATCCTTTCTGACCCACCTCCTAGAGTAATGGAAATAAAAACAAAAATAAACAAATGGGACCTAATGAATCTTCAAAGCTTTTGCACAGCAAAGGAAACCATAAACAAGACCAAAAGACAACCCTCAGAATGGGAGAAAATATTTGCAAATGAAGCAACCGACAAAAGATTAATCTCCAAAATTTACAAGCAGCTCATGCAGCTCAATAACAAAAAAACAAAAAACCCAATCCAAAAATGGGCAGAAGACCTAAATAGACATTTCTCCAAAGAAGATATGCAGACTGCCAACAAACACATGAAAGAATGCTCAACATCATTAATCATTAGAGAAATGCAAATCAAAACTACAATGAGATATCATCTCACACCAGTCAGAATGGCCATCATCAAAAAATCTAGAAACAATAAATGCTGGAGAGGGTGTGGAGAAAAGGGAATCCTCTTGCACTGCTGGTGGGAATGTGAATTGGTTCAGCCACTATGGAGAACAGTATGGAGGTTCCTTAAAAAACTACAAATAGAACTACCATATGACCCAGCAATCCCACTGCTGGGCATATACCCTGAGAAAACCAAAATTCAAAGAGTCATGTACCAAAATGTTCATTGCAGCTCTATTTACAATAGCCCGGAGATGGAAACAACCTAAGTGCCCATCATTGGATGAATGGATAAAGAAGATGTGGCACATATATACAATAGAATATTACTCAACCATAAAAAGAAACGAAATTGAGCTATTTTTAATGAGGTGGATAGACCTAGAGTCTGTCATACAGAGTGAAGTAAGTCAGAAGGAAAAAGACAAATACCATATGCTAACACATATATATGGAATTTAAGAAAAAAAAATGTCATGAAGAACCTAGGGGTAAGGCAGGAATAAAGATGCAGACCTCCTAGAGAACAGACTTGAGGTTATGGGGAGGGGGAAGGGTGAGCTGTGACAGGGCGATTGAGAGTCATGGACATATACACACTAACAAACGTAGTAAGGTAGATAGCTAGTGGGAAGCAGCCCCATGGCACAGGGATATTGGCTTGGTGCTTTGTGACAGCCTGGAGGGGTGGGATAGGGAGGGTGGGAGGGTGGGAGGGAGGGAGATGCAAGAGGGAAGACATATGGGAACATAAGTTTCTGTATGACTGATTCACTTTGTTATAAAGCAGAAACTAACACACCATTGTAAAGCAATTATACCCCAATAAAGATGTTAAAAAAAAATCTTCCAACAAACAAAAGCCCAGGACCAGATGGCTTCACAGGTGAATTCTATCAAACATTTAGAGAAGAGCTAACACCTATCCTTCTCAAACTCTTCCAAAATATAGCAGAGGGAGGAACACTCCCAAATTCCTTCTACGAAGTCACCATCACCTTGATACCAAAACCAGACAAGGATGTCACAAAGAAAGAAAACTACAGGCCAATATCACTGATGAACATAGATGCAAAAATCCTCAACAAAATACTAGCAAACAGAATCCAACAGCACATTAAAAGGATCATACACCATGATCAAGTAGGGTTTATTCCAGGAATGCAAGGATTCTTCAATATATGCAAATCTATCAATGTGATAAACCATATTATCAAATTGAAGGAGAAAAAATATATGATCATCTCAATAGATGCAGAAAAAGCTTTTGACAAAATTCAACACCCATTTATGATAAAAACCCTGCAGAAAGTAGGCATAGAGGGAACTTTCCTCAACATAATAAAGGCCATATATGACAAGCCCACAGCCAACATCATCCTCAGTGGTGAAAAACTGAAAGCATTTCCACTAAGATCAGGAACAAGACAAGGTTGCCCACTCTCACCACTCTTATTCAAAAGAGTTTTGGAAGTTTTAACCACAGCAATCAGAGAAGAAAAGGAAATAAAAGGAATCCAAATCGGAAAGAAGAAGTAAAGCTGTCACTGTTTGCAGATGACATGATACTATACATAGAAAATCCTAAAGATGCTACCAGAAAACTACTAGAGCTAATCAATGAATTTGATAAAGTAGATGAATACAAAATTAATGCACAGACATCTTTGGCATACCTATATACTAATGATGAAAAATCTGAAATTGAAATCAAGAAAACACTCCCATTTACCATTGCAACAAAAAGAATAAAATATCTAGGAATAAACCTACCTAAGGAGACAAAAGACCTGTATGCAGAAAATTATGAGACAGTGATGAAAGAAATTAAAGATGATACAAATAGATGGAGAGATATACCATGTTCTTGGATTGGAAGACTCAACATTGTGAAAATGACTCTACTACCCAAAGCAATCTATAGATTCAATGCAATCCCTATCAAACTACCACTGGCATTTTTCACAGAACTAGAACAAAAAATTTCACAATTTGTATGGAAACACAAAAGACCCCGAACAGCCAAAGCAATCTTGAGAACGAAAAAAAGAGCTGGAGGAATCAGGCTCCTTGACTTCAGGCTATACTACAAAGCTACAGTAATCAAGACAGTATGGTACTGGCACAAAAACAGAAAGATAGATAAATGGAACAGGATAGAAAGCCCAGAGATAAACCCATGCACATATGGACACCTTATCTTTGATAGAGGTGGCAGGAATGTACAGTGGAGAAAGGACAGCCTCTTCAATAAGTGGTGCTGGGCAAACTAGACAGATACATGTAAAAGTATGAGATTAGATCACTCCCTAACACCATACACAAAAATAAGCTCAAAATGGATTAAAGACCTAAATGTAAGACCAGAAGCTATCAAACTCTTAGAGGAAAACTTAGGCAGAACACTCTATGACATAAATCACAGCAAGATCCATTCTGACCCACCCCCTAGAGTAATGGAAATAAAAACAAAAATAAACAAATGAGACCTAATGAAACTTCAAAGCAAAGGAAACCATAAACAAGACCAAAAGACAACCCTCAGAATGGGAGAAAATATTTTCAAATGAAGCAACTGACAAAGGATTAATCTCCAAAACATACAAGCAGCTCATGCAGCTCAATATCAAAAAAAAATAAATAAATAAACAACTCGGGCCTTCCCTGTTGGCGCAGTGGTTGAGAGTCCGCCTGCCGATGCAGGGGACGCGGGTTCGTGCCCTGGTCCAGGAAGATCCCACATGTCACGGAGCGGCTGGCCCCGTGAACCATGGCCACTGAGCCTGCATGTCTGGAGCCTGTGCTCTGCAACGCGAGAGGCCACAGCAGTGGGAGGCCCGCGTGCCACAAAAAAAAAATAAAATAAAATAAAAAACTCAATCCAAAAATGGGCAGAAGACCTAAATAGACATTTCTCCAAAGAAGATATACAGATTGCCAACAAACACATGAAAGAATGCTCAACATCATTAATCATTAGAGAAATACAAATCAAAACTACAATGAGATATCATCTCACACCAGTCAGAATGGCCATCATAAAAAAATCTACAAAAATAAATGCTAGAGAGGTTGTGGAGAAAAGGGAATCCTCTTGCACTGTTGGTGAGAACGTAAATTGATACAGCCACTATGGAGAACAGTATGAAGGTTCCTCAAAAAACTAAAAATAGGACTACCATATGACCCAGCAATCCCACTACGGGCATACACCCTGAGAAAACTATAATTCAAAAAAAGTCATGCACCAAAATGTTCATTGCAGCTCTATTTACAATAGCCAAGACATGGAAGCAACCTAAGTGTCCATCAACAGATGAATGGATAAAGAAGATGTGGCACATATATACAATGGAATATTACTCAGCCATAAAAGGGAACAAAACTGAATTATTTGTAGTGAGGTGGATGGACCTAGAGACTGTCATGCAGAGTGAAGTAAGTCAGAAAGAGAAAAACAAATACCGTATGTTAACACATATATATGGAATCTAATAAAAAATCAAATGTTCAGAAGAACCTAGGGGCAAGACAGAAATAAAGATACAGACCTACTAGAGAATGGAGTTGAAGATATGGGGAGGGGGAAGGGCAAGCTGTGACAAAATGAGAGAGTGGCATGGACATATATACACTACCAAAATAGATAGCTAGTAGGAAGCAGCCGCATAGCTCAGGGAGATCAGCTCTGTGCTTTGTGACCACCCAGAGGGGTGGGATAGGGAGGGTGGGAGGGAGGGAGATGAAGAGGGAAGAGATATAGGGACATATGTATATGTATTACTGATTCACTTTGTTATAAAGCAGAAACTGACACACCATTGTAAAGCAATTATACTCTAATAAAGATGTTAAAAAAAAAGAAAAGAAAACGTGGTTTAATTTAGAGGGAGTGTTCAGTAAAGTATTATCTTCAAACTTTGAGTGTGTATATGTCTGTTGTAAAGGCAGGGGCAGGTTTAGTACTCACCCTTATAAAGTATAAGTCATTTCCTCCTGGTCATTTTTCCCTGTCAGCTTTGAAGAGTTACTATTTGTTTATGATGTGAAGGTGGAATTTTCATTCCTTAAAGCAGAACTACTGAGATATGAACATCTAGAAAATTCCAGTAGATGGTTTCAAATATTACCACTCACCTTAGTTGTATTTTCCTTCTTCTAAAGTTTAATGAACAATTCATAAGACCAAAAACAAACAAAAGACCCAAACAAAAAAACATTAGTTTTCTAAGGAACTTATAGGTGAGTGGTAAGACTGCCATAAATATGTTTTATATATCCCTGGTAATCACGTATAACAATGCATAGAAACTTTTAATAAAGATTTACGTCTAAGGAAAAAAATGTTTTTGAAGAGGGGGAAAGAGAAAAAAATGGTGAGGTGGGGCTGTTTTTAATGACCAGTTATCATAACCAGAGATATTTAAAGTCAATTCCTGAAAAGGAAAGAGATAACCATTTTTGTCTCTTGATAACAAAAGGGATTAGGATCAAGGATACATACAGAGTCTATGTTCAAAACACATTTAATGTTATACAATTTTATATTAGAAAAATAATTATTATTCTTAAAATAAAAACTATATAAAATCAAGAGGGACAGAATTCTGCCTGGTGGAGCATGTGTAATAAAAGCTGGAGGAAGAGTACTCAAGGTCAGCTTATGAAAACCGTGAACAGATATGGCTGGACTGGGGGAGATTAACTGGGAAACAGGTCAGCCTAGAAAATTAAATGGATAAAAAACAATTCAGATAATTTGATGTTAGAAATAGATTTCTCTAAGGGGAATTCCAGGTAGCTATATCTGCTTTTCTACGTAGTTGAATAGATCCAGTTTGCTATCTTGGTGCATTAAAGAAGAGTCTCCTCATTAGTAAGACTAAGTAAGACTCTGAACCTTGGCTTTATTAGAGAGTTTAAACACTAGATTTCATGTCAGGAGAATATTGGACTTGGGAATCTTGAGGCTTTCTGCAAACTCTAGAATAATACAAATACTTTAAAAAAGACAAATAAGTGTCATCTATCAGGACCTTTTGAAAACAGGTAACTTTCAAACATGTTAAAGCTATTATTGAAAGCAATTATACACTTCAAATTAAAGTGCACAAATATACCACAGTGAGAAACTTGTCTAACACCTAGAATTTTAATATATGTAATAAACTTATGAAATTTTTTCTCTAAGATTTAGTATTTCTGATAATGCTTATTATATCTGTTACTTCTTATAGATAGAACAAACACATTATATGTACTTGAGAATCTCAGATAATAGTAAATATTATTATTTTAGATATAATTAATAACTAGTCAGTATCTCAAAAAATCTCATTACTTAAGGGTAAAGATCTCTGCAACATTAAGTTACTCTGAAAAATAATGAGCATTTAGAATAATAATTTAGTTCATAAAAAGTATAAGAAAGATGCACATTTTCAAAACACTTGTACTAGGAAATGATATAAATATACAAAACAAACAAAAAATGTAATGCCACATGATTTGAAACAGGGCTTGATAATTTTTTAATTTCTTAGACCAAATGTATTCTGTTAGCATCACATATTTTTAATGCCTCTCTTTTAATTCAATTATTCCTTTTAAAATGTGTATCGTAAGTAGATTAAGTTAAACTAAGTCATTTAATAATACTATTTTAGATGGGTTTGTATCATACGGTGCCCATAATTGGTTTACTTCATTAATAGAAAACAATTATTTTCAATCCTGTTTTGGCACATGAAATTCTGAAATCTGCTTACAGCCAATGGATTACAATGTTTTGAATTAAAGTAGGTGCAGAAATAAGTTAAAATCACAACATGATTCACTTATTTTGTAGGAGGGTACAAAGCTTAATTGTGCTCCATTTAGTGTCAGTTGCACAACCACCTTGGAAACTAATTGTTCTACCAGGAGAGCTGTCATTCACATTCACAAAAGAGACACACCTTTTGCTTTGCTTCACCGCACTTACTTTGAAAATGTACACCAAAAGAAGTTCAACAATTCCACTCAGTACGATGCTATGTGTGCTTTAATAAATCAAACACTTGGTGGGAACTGTAATTTGGATATGTTAACTTTGAGAAATAACAAGTCATGAAGGCCTTGAAAAAATGTCTGAAAATAAAAGACGAGAAGCAAATATAATTTTCTGTTTTATTTTAAGCTCTGAGGTCCATATCTATCAAATATTAAAACAGCATTACTTGAAGATGTTCACATGAGAAAAGCAGACTAGTTTTCTTACTTGCCAGTCTGTTATATAACAGTCACATGTTCACAGCATATCAAGTCCATTTTAATATTAGTCCTAAACTAATATTAGTCCTAAACTTCTCTTCTACTTAAGATAAAAATAATGAAATAAATTTCCATCTTCCATATTTTTCTGTAGCCCTGGAAATTTCATTAGGAGGTCACTATATCATAATCTGTGGAGAAGATGAAGTTGATAAACACATACAATTTAATAGTGATCCAATCTGGTCTAATGACTGGAGCTGGGGGGTACTTGGCTCAGGAAAGTCATTGTGACCTGAGTTTTATTGGCAATGGCCAGTTACGAAGGTAGGATGATGACATTTTCAAGCACTATTAGGTGGTGAGCATTTAATGCTAAATATAAATACATTATCTTCTTTTCCAAGGTGGAGTTAGATATTGGGTTAGTGGAAAAGTTCTCAGGATGCGGAAATCATAACGTAATATTTGTAATATTTGTCTGATTTTTCAGATATTGATGGTTGGAGCTCTTGGAATACAGCTGGCCCAGGGTAAAAAGAGTTTCCTCATGAACAAGTAACCCAAAACTCTTAAGATGCCAGAGGAGCAGACCTGATACCTAGTTGCTAAGAGTGAGAAAACAGGCTGGAGAAGGAAAGCCAACGACATCTAGACCATCGGGACTATCTTAGGGAGGATCATCAGAACATGGTACTCTGTAATTCTCCTTGAAAGCCCATCATGCATGCAGTTAGTTGATAATAAATATCTTCCTCAATAAACAGTTAACTAAATGAAGGTTACGGATATTGGAATCCATCTTGTTCACTGCAATTTTTCGATGTTTTAAGGACTATTTGACATATAGTAGTGTTTAATATTTATTGATTTATAAACTGGTCAAGAAGCTTCTTCCCAGTAAAGCTGGGGCTCAAGAAAATAGGGCAGTGATTCAACTCCCAAGAACTGCCCTTCTACCAACCAGAAAAGAACTAGGACAAAGACATTTGGATTGAATACAAAAGTGAAGTTGTTGAACCCAAATTATCCTTTTTCTTGGTACTGCCTCTCTGATGCAACATATTCTTAGTTTTGTTAGGCTCATAAAAAAGTAAGCAATTTTGAAACCCTGAAGATCATCTCTAAACAGATATTTTTAGGGTTGCCATAGCAGGCAATACAGCAGGGTGACTGGCTTAGATTATGTTCTTTGTACTCTCTTTAAAATAAATTTTAAAAAAAGCTTCAATGAATGAAAACAAAATAGTTTCGCTGTGCAATACACAGTGTCATTTAATTACAGTTTTTACTCTGCATCTTCATTTGTGTTTTAAGCAACTGAATAGATAGACAAAATCCCAAAGTCATTTTCAATGTAATTAATTTTTATCACAGATTCCAGTTACTGATTCAACAATTACTTATCGGGTATCAAAAATGTACCAGACACTATTCAAGGCCATGAAGTTACAGCATTGAACAGGACTAATTTCCTCCTTTATGAATCTTAAATTCTATTGGGATAACTCAATAAGCAAATATCTATGGTGTGTGTGTGTGTGTGTGTGTGTGTGTGTGTGTGTGTGTAGTGTGATAATGCTGAATAAAATATTAAAGCCAAAAATAAAGGGGCTGTTCATGATTGGGGATGGAGGAGGTACTTTAAATAGAGCAGTCAAGAAATTCCTCTTTAAGGAGATGATACCTGACCAGTGATTCAGATGATAAGAAAATCATGTGAGGATCCAGGAAAGAGCATTTCATGTGGGTCAGTGTAAAGGCCTTGAGATGGAAATGAGGTTGGCCCATTTAAGAAGCATCAGCAATGTCTATGTTTTTGGAGTAGGTGACAGAGTGAGTGAAGTAGAATTAGAAATCATTGAATGTATGGTTTATACAATCAATGCTAAAGATCTCCGTTATCCATAATGTGATGGGAAGCCTCTGAGGTATTTGGTTTGATGAGTAGCAGATGTACAGTCTTGATGAAGTATATCATCATATTCTATTTCTTTTTCCTCCTTTAACATTTCTTTAACTACTTTGTGGAAAATATACTATGGCGTTATAAATGAAATAGGAAGACCAATTAGAAAACTAATATTTTAACCCAGGCAAGAGATACTTATTGCTTGGACTAGGATCCTAACAGTGTATGGTAAAAAGAAGGTTGAATTTTGATGTATTTCGATGATAAAGCTCACAGAACTTTCTGATTGACTGGATAAGAGGAATTGAGGAAAGTGAAAAATCAAAGAAAATGCTTAAGGTTTTTGAATGAGAAACTGAATGTGTGTTTTTTATTAGGACAGGGAACTGCTAAGAGGATCAGACTTGGGCATGAAAAAGGGGAATAATCAAAGATTCTGCTTATATATAATGTGAAATATTTTCAGATATATAGTTCAGGGATGATGATAAAGGTTTGGGAGTTGGCATAAAATTATACTGTATTCAAAGCCATAGAAGTGAATGGGATTGCTTTGGCATGCATTGATAAGTAGAGAGGAAGACAGAGCCTTGGAAGTGACAGTATTTCAAGTGAGAAAAAAAGAAGATACAGAAAAGAATAATTTGCTATCATCAGTGAAGTAGGAGGAAAACAAAAGGAATTGGGGTCTTAGAAGTCAAGTGAATGGGGATTGACTGGTCAAGAACAAAACAGTGAATATTTGTATCCATTTCTATTGAGCATTTAAACATAATGAAGAATAAAATTAATCATTGGATTTTACACAACATAGATCTGTTGATAACCTTATCAAGAGCAGCTTTAGTGGTGTGGTGGTGACAAAATCCCGTGATAATACACTAATTAGGGAATTAAGTGGGGAACAAGAAGTGAACATAAGCCAATCACTCAAGGAACTCTGTTTCAAAAGGCTACTGAGCAATGTGAAGAAAACTGGAGATAGAGGAGTTTTTAATAATAGGACCGCTCAGTTTTCTTTTTCTCCTTTTGGAAATAATCTAACATAAAAGGGAAAATTGGTGGCAAAGAGGAGATAAGAAATAATCTCAGGAGCAAATTCTTTGAGTACAAGAGAATAAGCTGGAGCACAGATTGAGAGGTTAACTCTCCATGGGAACAGGAATGGTTTATACTTTGCAAGAAAAAAAAAAGTAAAGAATAAGGCCACAGGTGGGTAACAGATTTAGTGATAGACATGTGAGTTCATTTTCTTTTCACTGGTATTTTCTCATTGAGATAAGATTGTTTAATCATTTTGACCACCAGATATGAGTGAGGAGTAGAAAAGGGTTTTAGAGCTATGAAAATATCTGCAGGAGAGATATTTTATTGATTTTAATGATGGGCCATGAGATCTAAGCTAATAAGTAAAAGAGGTAAAAATGTGGACAAAGACAACAAACAGTGAATAAGTGTTGGGGACAATAAATTAGAGATCCTGTGTGGTTAAAGAATTATGACAGTGGAGTCCATAGAGAAAATGAGCTAGTAAAATATACGAAATGGGAGCAAGAATGTAGGATGCTTGAATTTGGGCATTTAGAAGTGGGGCCATTATTGATAATGACAAATTCTAATGTATGACTATAGGATTGGATATCTGAAGTGAGATAGAGTTAAAAATGATTGGTGAAATGGTCAAAAAAACTGAAGCCAGAATTAAATGGATCACCTCTGTGATTCTTGAAATTACCAAGAATGCTGACAGGAGTCCTCTATAGAGAAAGACAGTGAGTCAGTTGTCAAACATTCAACAAATAAGGGGAGTAATGATGAGATAATATGTGACTGCACAAGGAAGCCTGGTGGGTGGTATAGTGTGGTGGCATGCACTTCTTTGACACTGTGGTGATTGACAGGTAGTGAGGAAATTTACTGAGAGCTGAAAATCAAGGAGGGCACCTTTAGGCTTCATGATACATGGGGTGTGGGAGCAAAGTTGCCTCCACATGAGAGCAGGGAAAGGGAGTCTTCAGAGATAGCCAAATTTCAATAACAGATGGAAAATGAAGGGAACCTTCAAACATGACTTTGAGGCTATATGAACTTCATTGTTCATAGAAAATGAACTCTAGATGGCATAGTAGAAAACTCACTTTTATAGACTTGAAATATTCAAATAATAAAAAGTACAATTATAATTTTGAGGATGTTAGCCACTAATAGGCTTTGGGTGCTTACTATGCACCAGGCACCATGACAGGTGCTTTGCATATGCCATCTAAATTTATCCTCACAAAATTCTATTGATTGGTCATATTATCCATATTTTATGGGTGTATAAAATTAAGCAACCTGCCTAAAAAGCTCAGCCAGGATTCGAATTTCTATCTCTGATTCAAGTGTCTAGATTTCTAAAAATTGCCTTGTTTTCATTACAGCAGTCATTCCTTAGGCAGCCATCTCTTTCTTGATGTTGACATAAAGGCCAGTCTGTCTATAGAATGCTATTGCAGTTAACTATAAATTTAAAAGTTAGATTGGCTCTATTAAAATATGTTAGTATCATTATCAAAAATATCTGAATATTTTGATCAATTTCAAACAAAAGTTTATTAAATGACTTTAGTAATTTATCATTTATTAATTTATTCATAGAACAAGTACTTATTAAGTCCTCATATTATATGTTAGACACTATGCTAGGCACAGAGGAGAGTAAGACTGATACAATTCCTTGCATCTTAAAATGTAGAGCGCAGTGGGGAAAACAGACGCTAAATGGATAGTTGCATGTATTTAAATTTAAAGTACAGTTGTGAAAAATACAGGTGCCAACAAGAATATATAATAGAGGGATGCAGCTATCCTAAGATAACTTCCTCCACAAAGTTATATGTCACATGTAGTTACTCTCAATGATGTCTTTGCTAAAAGGAAGATGGAATCCATTACCGATCTCACTGATTCCTGGTTAGGTCAGATTTATGCAGAACCTAAGCAAAGCAAGGGGGTTGAGAGATTATATAAGTGATACAGATTTCAAAACTGCTATAGATTTCCAATCTTGATCCTACAGGCCAAGAAACTCAACCCTCTCAGCTTTTGGAGCAGCTCAGACAATACAGGAAATAAGACCCAGGCCTTCTGGCCCCTAATCCAGTTTGTATCTTCTAGACCACAGACCATTTCAGGATTAATTTTATGATCCAACAATTCTGAATAAATCCTTGCATTATGCTCATTGCCCTGTTTTCTAAGTTAAAGGGAAAACCACTCTTCCATTTACCATGGACAACAAAACATTATCATAAAATAGCCACATTCTCTATTCCTAGCTGAATCTCTCAGAAGGATCAAGGAATACCAGAAAACAGCTATCAAAAGCCTGCAAAAGACAAGCAGATATTCTAGCTCAAGAAGGGTTTTGTACTGAAACTATATTGACTCATCTTTAGTAATAGTGCTTAATTTAAAATGCCTTTATAAGCTATCAGCTGTTAAAATTTTCTGCTCAAAGTTTGATAATTGCAGAATTATGGAGAGACCAGGTATCTTGACTAGTACTAGACTTCTTCCCAGCTTGTTCCCTGGACTCAGCTAGCCCATCAATTTTAGATGCTATGGAAACCGGCTCAACTAAAGCCATCCCCTTGCCTTTCAGTCACAGCCCTTTGGCAAAAGAATAAAAAGGAGGCCAACCTTAAGAGTTATACCTTCTAATGTCTTAGCTGTCCCTTAATAAGTATGTATTCAGAGCACATCGACAATAGTGCGACTGACATTGTTACTAATATAGAACCAGTCAAAATACAAAGAATTTTAAATGGCTCACATTCTTTAAATGATTTTGGAATCGTTTCTTCTTCTAAACCAGAGTCTCCTGCTGCTCCTGTTGGTAGTGATATCTCTAAAGTGCCAGACAATGGTGACCGTGATGAATGGTCTTCATAGTCAAAGGTGCCCTGAGTGAAAAGCAAAAGAATAAAAAGCCAGTCTCACTTGTGTGACGCCAGTCATGGAGACAATAAACGTCTGTGCATGTACTTTTAAAGTCGGATCTTTTAAGCTGATTGTTAAGCAGTTAACTGTTAATACTTTGAAATGTTTCATTCTTTGTTAGTAGTGAGTTTATGTCGAAAACTTTCCATGCGACTGTAAACCTAAAGCTGCCTTCAATTGAGCTTAAATAATTTAATTATTGCTTTTTAGTATGGAAGGGTTGAATTTTCTAAAAGATTGAGAAAAACAGATATTTCCAATAATTAGAGATAGGATTATTCACTATAATTGACATTAATATGTGATTTACATATGATAATGTTCCTAGTTCTTAATAAGTCCCAATAAGTAAAAGTAAGAATGAGAATGATTATCCCACAAGTCCAAAAATAAAAATACTACCTTTTTTTTTAATTATGATTTTGGGAGTCATTATATTTTGCTTTAAATGACTGGTTAGAGTTTCTTCAAGTCAAGTTTGAAAGATATACAGGCTAATCAGTAAAAAGTTCAAAAAAGTTATTTTATTGGTGACCTAAATATGTTGTTCTACTAAATACCAAAGGAAGAAAATCTATATTAAGCTGTACACTTTTTTTTTTAAAGTACTGTTAAGCTAGCAACTCTCCCCATCCCAAATCCCACTATAGTATAAAATTGCATCAAAAGTATTATGGTATTACACCACTACCTACATCAATAAAATGCCAGTTTGACATATTATAAAGAAAAATCAGTTATACTTCAATAAGCCCAACTCTCTAGAAAGAAAAGGAAGTGAGAGGTATATAGTATGCCTCATCCACAACAAGTCGTCAGAGACCACAGAAACATATAATTCTGCTATGCCCTAGCAGTCTTTATTTCAAAAGGAGTCATTTCCAGCACAAGAATACATGTTTCCTTAGATGCTACATTTCAATAGTGTACTGAGACAGACAGGTAACTCTGAGGGAAAATACTGAAATTAGAATGAGACCATGGTCTTCCATACCACTTTATTCTCCTGTTCCAATCTAGCCTACAGACACATCTGGAATCTAACTTATATTTCAATATTCATAATAAGCTTTCACTTAGATAATAAAAACAGCCTTCTTCAGGAAGCCCCCATGACTGCCAACATTTGACCATTAATAAACTAAAATGTGGGCTCTTTCCATCTTGATTTATAGCACCTGAAGTGCAAGCAAAATGCCAACTGCAAATTTACTATTCATTGAAGCCCTGGAAGAATGAAGAGATATAAATAATCAGACAACTACAGATAGACAGTAACTCTGCTTCCGGCTTTCTCTCTGTCTACTAAAGTTTCATTAGGGAATCCAGGATATCGCGGAGGCATATCTCTGACCTTTGAAGTTGACATGAAGGGAATAGCCATTCACTTCTAGAAGTCTAAGAAGAATATTAGAATGCATGGGCTATTTCTGTGATCCAAGAGAAAATGTGTTATTTATTTTTGGTATGTTTGGTTTTGGGGTTTGGGACCCATCTTCTTCCTGAATAAGTAATGACATTCTCCTGACATCACATTTGATCCTTTCTGGTTGCAGATACTTTCCCCAGATATCTTATATTCTGTAGCCCCATAGCTTTTCCATAAGCTTCACTGTTATCTTTGAGATATAAAAACACATCAGGCCTCATCGTTCATCTTACCGATACTTCCTCTACCTCTACTTATATCAGGGTTCAGAAAAGAAACTTTATTGATTGAGAGATTAAAAACTTTCTTCATGGAAAACTTAACATTTAAGACAGGCTTGGATAAATGACTGGCATTTCTTTGACAGAGTTGTGAAGGGTGTTCCAGGTGAAGGAGTGCATATGAACAATGGCACTTGAGATAAATTAGTTGAGTTGAACATCGGAGCATTGTGGGCTAACAAATTGAAGAGTGAGTTTGAGACTTTACCATGGAAGGCCTTGAAAAACAGGATAAGTTATTTATTCTTAATTCAGCATGCAGGGGTTTGAAGTTATTGAGATATTGACCAATAACAATACAATCTAAACTTTGTTGTGCAAAGATTAATCTAACTGTAGTGTAAGGGAAGACTAAAAATGGGAGAGGACAAGGGAATCTATTTAGGCAAAAGATAATGAAAGCTGACTACTATTTGAACATAATAAATGGAACAATTCCTACACTCTCCTCCAATTCTTTGCTAAGGTTGCTCTCTCTGTCTTGACTGCTTATTTTCTATTCCCCAAATTCAGCTACTGAAGGAATAATTCCACACTTCAAAGCACAATTCAAATCTCAATTTTTATGAAGAATCTCTGAGATCTCCAGGGGAATTCCCTAATGCCTTCATCTTTTGTAACTATAATAAGTTACATGGCTCATGGTAGGTGGCCAAACAATGTGAGTCAAATGACTGAATGCAATAACACACAAAAATTTGTCTTGTGTTAAAGTTATTTTTGTATCAGTTTGTTTTACTTATATAATTGGCAGAACAGCGTCGTCTTTAAATCTTTTCATCCTTATAAGGAGATTTGCATATTGTAGGTAGTGAATAACTGTTGAATAAAATTGATCTCTCAAATTTTCTGAAGATGTACCAATCTAATAAATCTGTATGTGAGCATTAATAATATCATAAGATAGTTGAATTCAACATTATATATTATCATGTGGGGTAATATTTAGGCAATATGATATTGAATAAATATTTTTAGAATAAACCATTTTTTCTAGATGTAAGTTAAATAAAATGTAAGTTTTCATCAGAGCATCACAAAAGTCATCCAGATAATTGGAAACCATGTCAAGAAGGAAAGCTAACACTTCAACTCTAGTTATGAGTATATGCTAGTTTTCAACCTATGGCTTCTCAATCTAGTTTTCTTTCCATGTTTTATGATGCTGGAGCTGGACCCTGCCAACCTCGTCCTTTGCTAGCAACACAATGATAGTAAGTGGGGGTGGCAGGACACCTCAAGGCAGCTCCGAAGCAAGTCTCACCATCATCCTAGCAACAGCTTGCCAGTGAGTCTCAGCAGCACCACAGCAGACAGCTCTCCAATTAGCTTCCTAACTTCACAGCACACAGCTTCTAAGCGACTTTCAAGGCCACTCCATTAGATGAATTCCTGGGGAGTTTTACTGGCATCCCCAGAGTGGTTTCCTGTGGCACCTCAGTGAATTTTGTGCTCCAAAGGGACCTCAGCCACATCTCTCAGGTGAGATCTGAATCCCAACTTCGAGCTAGAAGGTGGGAGGGACCCACCTCCAAGTCTGTTTTTGCCTTGTGTTCTTTCCTCAGCTCTGGAGATAGTGTTCTCCAACTCTGCTATACCTGTATTTTGGGGGGTTCTCTTTATACCCTTTTTAGTAATCTCCTTTTACAAATTTAATACATCTTAATATTAAAATTTTCCCTGTTCATATTACAGGTGTGTTTTTTGTCTACTGAATAACCTTGACTAAAACAGTCTGAAAGGGAAGTTTCTAGAAGCAGTCAACCATTACAAGAAGAACAAGATGCTTATATTCAAATATTGGCTAGGTCACACAAGGGACTTATCTGTTTCAAATAGAAGAGTTGGAATCCTTGCTATACCTATAGCCCTTCCAAGGAATTCCTTATAAATAGGTCCACATGTTTTTACTATATGTCCCCTTCACCCTGAACACAAATGAATGAGTGACTTCTGCAGAGCCAGCAATCTTATAGGTGTCCGGGGACTTTTGAGACATCCTGGCAATATGATATTCCCAAAACAGATGCTCTAAGTCAATAGTGACCAAATCAATCAATTGATCAATCAATTTCTCTCTGACAGAATATTGTGTCATTGTTAATAGGTAGACCTACTAAACAGGAGCCATGAGATAGTAGGAAGCACATATAAATAGAAAACTCAGGGCAAAAAGCATCTATTACTTCCTCTCATAGAAGCCTATACTTTTCTTACATAACATTACCTTAATTGTGGAATTATACTTAGGTACTTTTCTTCCCACCAGACTCTGAGCTTCACAAGGCTAGGGATCGTGTATGTCTTGCTTTCATAAATCCCCAGTATCTAGCATAAGAATGAGTACTCAATAAATATCTGGTGAATGAGTGAATAATTGAATGCCAATAGACTGCAGTTCTACCAAGGATCATAGAAAGTTTTTCTTGAAACACATAATGGCAACAGTATAGGGACTAATAGCTGAGAGTAGTGTAGGCATTATCAACAAAGTAACTTTGTTGAGTCTTGCGAGGTATCCTGAGTACCAGTTTTAGTTCCAGAAATGGATTTCAGTTACCTAGTTGATTTCCTGTGAGGCAGGATAGTATGGGTGATTCATGACATTGTTACTCCCCCAAATATTTTTGCAATTTATTGGAGAGTAATTTAGCTTTTGGCATTTGTTATTTGCAATCAAGAAGAGATTGTCAAATGCTCAACTTTGTATTCTTGATTTCATGTATTGTTCCTCAGTTGCTGTGCTTATACTATTACTCAACTCTCCTCAGTGGACACACATTGTATAATAATAGTAATACAGGAATCAGACATTTAAGTGGTAAAGAGAAAATGATGCACATTCTTGGACTTTGACTCTCCATTAGCTCTGTGCATCTACTATATACAAATTATTATATATGGCATAAAGAAACTATGACTGATTAAAGATTACCTACTTGGGGCAATATTAACTGTTTTTAAGAAAAATGTATCAAGAGATTTCACATCTGTGTTGCTTATGAATTTCTACCACTGAAGCTTCAACAATTCTACTGGTTTCAGGCCTAATTTCTAGCCTCAGGGATGTAGATATCTAATATTAGAGAGCCCTGGGGACATGAAAAAACGTATTCCCTTACCCTCAGGGGAATTCCATTATGGTTGTGAAATATTTAGGATATATAGGGATCCTTTTATCATAAACTTCCATTTATTATAATTTTGCTTAATGGCTTAATTTTGATCACTTAAAACTATTGTGACAGTTGATAACTCATGTTTATGTTCTTGTTTTGGAAACTGAGGAAGTGATTCGGAAGATTGTGCATTTGTATCTGATATAATATCTGGTAGATTAAAGGCAACACCCAGCTGTTCTGTCCCTGGAGATTAAGAAAATGATGAGCATAAATATTAGTAATAATATGTATTATCTCATGTGAGAGACAAGTTCAGTAAAATTTTAATACTCAACTTTATGTATTATAAGCAAATGAATATAATTTACAGATCCATGTAAGTAACACATTGGAAATTCCACTAAACTGTAATATACCTTAAATCAGCCATAGTTGAAATTGGATTTAACAGGGAGAAAAACAGTATTTCTCTTCCCAGCAACTCCCTGCATTGTCATCATGGCATAGTTGGGTAGTAGTGAGTGCCAGCTGAGGACCCTTCTCTCTTCTGTGTCACCATCTGGCTTCAGTTCCACTTCAATCGGTTTCTATTGGCTTTTGGATTTATGCTGGAGTTCACAAGCAGAAATGAAGGAAGTTTGCCCATACATTAGAGATAACCTTCTTTCTCCTCATTTTTGTCCCTCTGAAATTTGTAAAGAGACATTTTGTACTCAGAAGCCTTGGGCCAGTTAATTTAAGCTTTAACAGCAGCAAAGATATGTCACTGTTCCTGCAAAATCCCACATGCTCCTTTGCCAAACTATGAAGTCAATATTTTTTCACCTGTGTTTCTACAGTGTGATCAGGATTCTTGTTTACACTACATCAAATGTTAACTGTCCTCTGCAGGTGGATGATTTTGTTTGCCTTGCTTAATTTTAAGTTAGTTATGAGGACCTATTTTTTCGACCTTGAGTTTATGCTATTTTTTAAAACTGATATCATTCTGTATTTACTTTTGGAATCCCAACAGTAAAACATTGTGTATTGACATTGTTATGAAAGACAAACTGAGTAAATTCTTATGAAAACCATAATTTCAGGTTCCTATTCACTCAGCAAAATCAGGAGTAATACAAAGCTGAGCTCCAAAACAATTTAGCGTAGAGTACAAGTCCTCAGAAGAGGATAAAATAGAAGGTTCATCACCATTAGCTGATGGTGCTAATCAGCTATTCATTATAAATGTACCATTAGAAGTACTGCTGAAACCACTCTACTTAATGGTCAATTGTTTTTTCCATTAGAAACCCATTTTCAGGATCTAATATATCAACATTCCATCTTGTAGAAGATCTAAAATTATGCACACAGCTTTGAAGCCTACAAATAAGACTTGGAAGGAAATGAGTTACTTTTGCTATCTCAGTAAGCTATGATATTGAACAAAATACGCATGTGCAGGTTCCTTTTAATCATTCAACAAATATTTATTGATCATCTTCTATGTGCTGGAACTTACAAACCATACTCTGAAGGAGCTACTGTCTGGTTAGTGAAGTGAGCGTGTGAGTGTGTGTGTGTGTGTGTGTATGTATAACAGAATTTTAGAGCTGGTCTGGACAATATATGATCTAAATTAGGTTCTTCCATTTTTTTAAATAAATTTCTATTTTTTTAAATTTATTTATTTTTGGCTGCATTGGGTCTTCATTGTTGCGCCCCCGCGGACTTTCTCTAGTTGTGGCGAGCGGGGTCTACTCTTTGTTGCGGTGCGCGGGCTTCTCATTGAGGTGGCTTCTCTTGTTGTGGAGCACGGGCTCTAGGCACGCGGGCTTCAGTAGTTGTGGCGCTTGGGCTTAGTTGCTCCACGACATGTGGGATCTTCCCGGACCAGGGCTCAAACCTGTGTCCCCTGCATTGGCAGGTGGATTCTTAACCACTGCACCACCAGGGAAGCTCAGGTTCTTCCATTTTTTTAATTAAAATGTTAAGGCACCAAAAGGGTACGTGACTTTCCTTGGATGTGGTCAAGTCGGGTATGGCTTCTGGTCTAGCAATCTTTCTAGTACTCACGCAGTCTATACTGAATGAGTATCCAGGGGTTCACATGTATGAATATAGAGAGAATTTCAGGAAATTTAGGCTGTTCATCTATGGGAATCAACAGCATAGGCTGCCTAATTATCATGCTAGAAACAAACATTTTATACAATGACGACAGGCCAATAAGGAAAGAGATGCCTGAGGGAAGAAACTTTGTTGATTGTAGCCACAACCATCAGTCAACAGGCTAACCAGCAAAGAAAAAGTGGTAAGAAAGAACAAAGCCACAGTTCTGCCACAATTTTCCTAAATGTCTCTAGTCCTGCCTCAGAACAAGAAATTCACTGACAGACATGATAAATTTGTGATTACAAGTTCAAGTATATGCTCATTGGAATGTATATTTCCTAGAGTATGTGGTCATTTTCAAAGGTTCTCTTTCAAAACCCTATTAACATGAATTTCATGGAATTTACAATTGTTCATATTGAATCCTGCCTGGGGGGAGAAATGTGCTTTCTAGATATTGAAGCATATCTGATGTTCAAAGAACTATTCACTAAAAAATCTCTAACTTCCACATGTTCAAAGCCTTGAAAAAGAATAAGACAATTCATCTGTTTTTCACCTTAATTCAATGAGGTATTTGATTTTCAACTACTGTCTCAGCACTGTATTAAAACCCTGTTACTAGGGAATAAAAGAAAATTACCTGTAATCCCCTTTCCTCAGAAAGCATGTTATTATAATGGATTTCTCACTTTAGTCTGCCTTAGCTGCTGTCTAGAGAGAAGTTGGTGTGCGTTAGAGCATCAGAGCTGCTAAATCACCTCGCCAGCAGGCAATGCTCACCTTCTCCAGCTGGAGGAACAGGATTGTTCTTACCACTTGGTTCAAAGAAAAGACAGAAAGCGTGTGGATTAAAGTGACCTGTCATGAATTTCTCGATTTGGGACAGGTAAAGAGGACGCTATTACTGAGGCAAAACTTTGGATGATTATCCTAAAATAGAGCAGCTTTCTTTTAAAGATACTCCTGTATTTAAAACTATTATTCTATCCTGGAAAACATCATATGGATAAGAAAATATGGTGGTTTTGTAACTAAAATAAGATGTCACATCACACCTAAAATAACTTTGTCTTCTTAACATTTATTCTTTTCTAGTTAATAAGATGGGACCACGTTATAATAGCTTTGCCCTTTAGGCACCTCCAGCCCTACCCACCTCCTTTTACCCATTATCTATGCCCTTCCAAATGCTAATTAGAAAATAATAGACATTACCACTGACAACAATTATTTATTGAATGTAGTATAGAAGAGGTGGGAACAGACACTTATGTGACACTTAATACATGCCTGATATTTTACAGAAACCCTGCATGGTAAATACTATTAAATGGAGGAAATTGAGGATTTACAAGATAATTTTCCCAAGTTTTCCCCAGGGGTTGTGAAAGAGGGTTATTAGGAAAACAATTCATTGAAAGCCCTGGTGTGGATTAGGTAATAAGGGGCACGAAGAAGTAGAAGTCCCTGTCTTCTAAGACCTTATAACATATGAGGAAAAATATGATATATACAAATGTCACAATGCAAAAAAAGTATGAAATACATAATCAGCATTGGAGAAATTGAGAGGAAGATGAGCTCATGTGTGAATGACAGAGTTTAGAAAGTTTTGAGAACTATTTATGTACCACAGAAAATAACAGCTAACACTTATTGAAAGCCCATCTCTTTTTGTATTCCTGATGCTGCTTTTAGAGCTTCACATATAGTAAGCCAAAAGAAAACAAACAAAATACAAAGAAAAAAAACAAAAACAAGACTATGGGTCAGCTCTCTTTACCCTAATTTTACAATGAGGATTTTAAGATACAATTAGGTTAAGTACATAACTATTATGTGGTGATTGTACAGAAGCAGAGCCACATACTTAACTGAGTATATCATAATTTGAATCCACTCTTCCACTTTCTATAAGTTAAGGTTTATCTTCATTAAACTCTCAGCATATTCTCAAATTCTTTCCAAATGTTCAGTTCATTTTTTCTTTAAATTAATACCTGACTGCCCCTGGAGAACACTTCTTTCCATGCAGGCTACTTTAGAGGCTTGTTTGTTTGTTTTAAATCCTACAGTGCATTAATTCAGGCCTTTGTTAGTGAGGTAAGTGTCCTCATTCCTCCCAATGGCTTTGTCCACTCATTGTCTGACCTGTGCAATTGGAAAGAGAGTTTCAGTTAATAGAGATGGGGGATATTTTGAATGAAACACTTTGCATGAAAAAAAACTCACAAATTTAATCAAGATGTATTTCCTTTGAGTTGTTAATTAGCTATCCTAGCTGAATAGACAGTTGGATATATAGATGTGAGTGCCAGGGTGAGGGAAAGAGTCTGTGAGTGTGCTCAGGTACAGTATTCTTGAAGTTGTCTATCTATAATCCTTGTATGCACCTCTTCTGCATTCACTCTTCAGCCCTTCAAACTCTGCTTCCTTTTCTCAATACTTTCTGAAATTTCTCTCTCAAATTTCAACAATATCTCCCTAACAACTTTCTCAATGTACTGCATTTAATCTTCATTTTATTCAGTTTTCTGCTGAATTACATGCTTACATGCTTTTCATCATCTTTCTCTCTTTCTTTGGATTGATAGAAAATATCCATCTGCCGTTCCTCTTAGGATTCACAATCACTTTCTTCAGATCCTGTTTTTCTGCTAAAGTGTTAAGTGCTGATCAAGGAATTCTGTTTCCCTTGTCTTCTTGTTCCCATGATCATAGTCTTTAACTTCAGGAGCCAGGCAGCAAACAAAAATGAGTGAAATAAACCTCATAGAGAAGAACATAAAGTAGAGGACACTGGGACAAACTGCAAGGCACACAACTTATCTAAAAGAAACCAAATGCCAAGTTTTTAAACACTAAGCAAATATAGTGAAATTTATCCATGGATCACCGGGGCATGAGGTAGATGACTGTGAGTCAGTATTTTCCACTAGCTCTCTCTCCCTTAACCCAAATTAAGCAATCACCTATATGCAGCTAATTTGAAGATAAATATCACTAGCTCAGACCTTTCTCACATTATCCAGGAGCCAATGAACTATAAACTGGAGAAAATGTGAATATTTCCTTTTATCGCAAAGACACTGTACTTTCAGAGCCATTTCCAACTATCAAATTAAATCTATACCATTGATATCTTAGGAGCACTAACTCAGCACATTAAAATCTTGAATATATTACCTTTCTTGACTGAGTACTTTTTCTTCTAACGTCTCCTACCTCGGTAGTAATTTTCCCAGGATAGAAACGCTGGAATCACTTTAAATCCTGCTCTTCCTGTACTTTTCCTTTATTAATAGTTAACTGTCTTTTGAACTAAGTATGTGATTATTCCAGAGAGGCCTTCCTCGGGAAATTAGAAATTGGATAAATAAGATTGGCTTCTGAGACACATGTTGGACCAAATCAGAGAGAGACACAGTTATCCTAAAGAGACAGAACAGCTCCCAGATCTGGAAAACTTCCTAGTAACGTACTATCATTTTTGTGCCATTTGAATGACATCCAATTGAGGAAGTCTTAACTGGGCTGTTTTGTATGTTGCCAGAGGAGCACCATGAAGATATGGGCAGTTCATTATGATCGAGTCTGCTGCTTTATTTGATAGAGTTCTGAAGGAAATTTATTAAATCATCCCCTTCTATTAAGGTAGTTGCTTTGTGAACTTGGAAATGTGAGGTTCTTGAACCTTCAAGTCATAAGGCTAGACCAGAGTTAATATCAAATAAATGGTACACTATGAAATCACTTCAGAAATTGGCACACACACATTCCTTTGATTGCTAAGATTTTTAAGCTTGTCTACTTTTCCAGCTTCTACAGATCCTACCTCTTTCTTCACTCCTTTATATCCTTTTTCATTCTCACTGTCACACGTCAACCCTGACCTGACCATTTCTACCCTAGACCTTCTAGTACTCTTTCTGCTTTTCAGTATTTAACTTATCCTCTTCTGCCACACAGAGTTTTTAAAACAATAGATAATATCATCACTTGTGTCTTTCCAGATCAAGAGGTTTTCTTTTTCTTTTCTTTTTTTTTTTTTGGCTGCACTGTGAGGCATGCAGGATCTTTGTTCCCCGAATCCATGATCCCTACAGTGGAAACACTGAGTCTTAACTACTGGATGGCCAGGGAAGTGCTTCTTTTTTTTTTTGATCAGTAGGTTTTCAAACAGCCTTGACCCAGGGCAGAAGAGAGGGGTAGGTAGGTATTAAACAGTAGTGATCCATACTCAGAGCAAGACCACCATTCCCTCGTAGAGGAGCCCACTGCCCAGAAGGCCATTAGGTTTCCTATTCTCCCAAGGCAGAGAACTACACTTTAGGTATAATCTCTGTTTAGGACAAATGAGCTTCTTTCTCCCTTTGAGCCAGAAAGACATGTAGCTCAGGTTGAGATGAACTTGAAATATTTGCTTTGTCTTCAGTGATGTTCATTTTCTTAAGAGCAGCTTTCAAGGGTACTTATTTCAAGCAATACTACCTTGATCAAGTCTATAATATTAAAATCATATATTTGTTCCATAGGGCAAAGTAGGCATTATGCATCTTAGGCTTTAATAATTATGTAAAGGCACTAATTTAAATCAGATAAAAACTACCAAATGAGTTTATGGCATATTCTGCAAAATAAATTCCTTCTTATAGCCTTATGCACAGAAAGATGAGCATTTTGCAATGCAGTAAGCTCTGACAGTGCATGTGATATCACCATGAAAGGGAACAGCGAAAGAATATAAGATGGTACATTTTAGTAAAGTTAGAGTTTGCCAAATTTGACACACTGAGATTTTTAAAGAACTAAGGTGAAAGACTAAGTTTGAGTGCTCAGTTAGAATCATAAATCTTATTATTATTAATAAAAGTACAAAATGTGACCTCAACAAAATTTATTATGCACAGTACAAAATTTACTTTGTAAAGTATGTCATTTTATTCAATGTTGTTTACTCTCTCCTATGTACATCCCCCAAAGGCAAAATTGAATGATGACTATATTCTCTGCGGTCAGAACGTGCAAAGTAAACAATACTATCACTATAGAAGCTAGGCCAGGGAGGTGTATGGGGGTACAGCTATAGATTAAATAAACAGATAACATTGCTCCTTTTATTTCTCTAAAGATTAGAATGGAACCATGCAAATTAAACTTTATAAGAATTAATGATACAGTCATAGTAGCTAAAATGTTATCTCCCACCAAACTGAAAGCCTAAGAGCCTCTGAATTGGGTTTTGATTGTCCTGATGTCAAAGACAGATCTTTCTTTGAGACAGCTAAGTATACAGCATAAAACAGCTGTTCTGGCTATCTTAGTACAACCCTGAGCCAGCATGATGAAGGGGCTAAGAAATTGCTGTGATGTATGATAGTGCCTGCATCGAAAGCAAATTTGTCTGCAACCTCCCGGGCTCACTGAATATTAAGATAAGGCAACTGGGATTGGCACTTATTCCCCTCAGTTTCAGAGCTAGGACATGTGGAAATGATTGTAGGCCTAGACTATCACATTCCTTCTAAAAAAATGTTGGCAAGTCCTCAGAAACTGTGGCCAGTTATTATTATCATTCTCCTGAACTTCATTTGGGGAAAAAATAAGGTCTAATAGAAAAGAAAGAGAATTCTGGCACCTTTGTGAATCCAAAAAAAAGTTTTATTGAAAATACAACCTTGGAAAAAGGATATGGGGAAAAAAAATCAATAGAATTTGATGACTGCCTTTTGGACCTTAAAAAGATTGATCTAAAAGTTAATTTCTGCCTTATTAGGCTAAGCCATGGACCTGAAAAACCAAAAAATATGGGTTAAATTCAATTGAATCAATTCAGTTCTCCTTTCCTCATGGCAGGAAATGGTGCAATTTAAATTTACAGTATTAAAAGAAAGATACAAGTTCTGACTTCTAAATGCCAACATAATGATGAACAAAAATCCTATTCACTATAACCCAGAACCTATTCTCTAGTGTTTTGGGGTTCTACATAAGAATGGAAATCTCCCTTTGAAAATGAGATGTAATAGTTAAGTTTTAGATGCTAAAGAAGGTCAAGAAATTCTAGTGCAAATTTTTTAAGGTATGACTGTGAATAGCAGTGTCAAGAAAAAAGTTTATTTAGAAAAACACTTCTGATAAACTTCAACAAAAGTAAATGAGTTTTACTTTGGCCTCAATACAAAGGAACATTTAGACATAAATATAGTTGCCGTATGTAAATGTATTGGAAATGAGCATGGCATTCAAGCCTATGGTATTTCAGTACCAGTCTCAACAATTTTATAGCTAGGTCACTTAATCTTATTGAACACTAGTTCTCTTATCTGTAAAATAAAGATAATGACACCCATAACAAATGGTTATGTGAAACACTAAAATAATGTATATAAGTGACCCAGCATGATGCCTGTAAAATATCTACTCTACTGAAATACAACATTTCATATACTAAATATTTAGAGAAATAGAAAACAAAGTCAGACACTCTTATAGTCTGAGTTCTGGGCTCATTTAAAAATATTTTGAAGTCAGAATCTATATTTAAATGAAGAATATTTATTATTCTATTTCCAGTGCCTGAGACAGTATTGAATGGTTAAATAAAAAGTTATTAATTTTATTTTTAAAGTCATGAGTCTAAATAATGGGTTTTGATCTGATTTGATTGTTTTAAAATCAGTTTTAGAAGTTTGCTTTTGTTTTTCCCACATTAGATAATATTTCCTGCTTAAATGCTAGATGGAGTTCATAAATCACTTGCTAATACAATAGCATCCTTCCCATAAGTATGGTGTCCTGTGGCCACTTGGGGTGAATGCCAGATGCTGTATGAAATAGAGGTATGCTTTTACAAGCTCCTCTCCTAATATGACATCCTGCAGAAAGAATCAACTTTCTCCAGGAGCATACTTCAGACAATGCTTATGTGACCTCTCAGTGCATTAATGACAGCAGGTAAAACGTTGGGTTTCATCTAACAGACGAATTGATTTAGGGATGCAAAGAAAGTACTCACTAAACAATGTGCTATCCAGCTGGAGCATAATGAACACACTTGTAGCCAAGCAAGTGGGTCTAAATGCTTAATTAACTTTTTCTCACCTTCCAAAAAATGAGGACACCAAAAGTATAATCAATCAAATCTGTTTAGTGTGAATCTAGAGCCAGATCCTCTGTATCTACCAAGGGTTAGTCTTGACTAGGCTTAGTTAAATAACTGAAGATTTGCTTGTTTATTTGTTAATAATCTTTTATTCCCACAGGAAGATATACAGAAACCTAGGAAAGGGTTGGCTCACCCAATTGGGCTTTCATTCTGCTCAGGCTCCATTCAGTAAAAGGATGTTACTTACCTCATTTTCCTATTTCAGACCCTAGATTTTAATGTTGAAAAATAGACAGGCATATATTTTAAAGAGCAAGATGGGAAATAATCATAGACAAAAAAGAAATTTGCACAGAGGCAAAGCCTCTCAGTCAGTCTTCTGATGAAAAGATTCTTTTTCCAACTTAAGCCAAATCAAGAATTATACACTTGTAACAGCACAAAATTAAGGAAATCTTGACTAGCTGCATGCACATTTATGTAGAAGAAAAAAGCCAATGGTAAGTGATGTTTCTCTTACTCTGTCTCTACTTTGCCTTATAAACTTTCTTCACGTAAAAGAGACAATGACCACCTGACACTGACTAAGAAGCTGATGAGCAGGAGAGATGACACCAAATATGTCCTGTCTATTTAATTTGCAATATACTGGCTCAATTAATGGACTCTGGAGCAAGATTTTGTGGGGTCAAATCCAGTGTCTTCTATTTGCTACCTGTGTGACCTTGGCAACTTATTCAACTGCTCTTTGCCTCAGTGTCTTCATTTATTAAGTGGATATAATCATAATACTTTCTTCATAGAGTTGTCATTAGAATCAGCATTTGTAAAGCACTTAACAACAGTATTTGGCATATAAGTAAGTACTAAGTATAGTAAGTATAAGTATTATCAACCTATCTATCATTAGCATTATCATCATTATTTATAAATAATATGTTAACATAACTAAAATGGCAGAGACATGATCACAATTTGTTGAGCCTATTAGAAAGGTCTCTAGGACTCCTAGATGTTTTGTGTTTTTTGTTTTTAATTTTAGTTTTCTATTTTTATGGAAACATGTGATATTTACACTGCTATAGTACACATATGACTCCACCATATTTTCAGCATAAAATATTCTGTTGGTTACAGTGGAGGATATAAAGATGACTAACATACAAAGGAGCTTATAATCTATTGGAGTGGATTCAGACATGCACAGAAAAAATATTATGACACGAACAAGGAGTAGAGTGTGAAGAAGTGTCAATGGGTGACAGAATTAGATAAATTTTAGGTTTCAAAATGAAGATAGGTTTTAAAATGGGTAATGCTAATTTTAAATCCTATCACAGCAGTTTGGTTAATTTGAGAGAATATTTATCCAGTTTGTAAGATGGGAGAACAAGCCAGTCATAGGACTGCTGCAAAGTTTTGAAACTTGTTAGATTAGCACTTCTGGGTTCTATAGTTTTATCCTAGTATAATGGTGGGCTACTTTAGAATGTAAGCAATTCTCATTTGAGGTATGTAGAAGAGTATGTATGAAGTGCTACAAAAAATTTGCAGGAAAGTTTAGAAATCAAAGATTAACTTGCACCCGAGTCATTAATAATAATTTACAACAGCATTACCATCAACATCCATGGGCACTGTAATCATTATTTTGTTTGTCTCTTAAAGTGTCATCAGAAGAAGTTATATTTGATATGTTCCTTCACTGTCCCATCACTTCTTGGACTAATTTTCCATTTCCTCAATTAGGGCAGGTTTTCTTTCCCTAAAATGGCCCAACGTATGTTACACTGAGATACCCAGGATGTTTATTAAGTTCTCAACCAACTTTACATTTTGATAACTTCAGTGGTACTAATGGTTAAGCAAACTGTAAATAAGTATTGACTCATCAAAAACACATCTTTGGATGAGTTTAGGACCAGAATCAAGAGTAAGGGTGTTAGGCACATTTGACAGCAACCAAGAATGTTTTAATGACTTGGGAAATTAAATATAAATCAGAGTTAACATTCATCATATTGAAGCCTGGATGTGGGAATATTACTGTTATGCTTTCTCAAAACATTTATTTTTGTTTCCATCACATGGGCCCCTGAAGTTATTAAAGTTTAAGGTTGCATGGATCTATTATCTATTGCAGCAATGAAGAGATTTTTGAAAGCAGAAGGTCACTTTTACTTTAGAATGAAAAAAGATCTTGATACTCAAAGTATCTAATTCTAAAACACTGAAATTAAGGAAACTAGGTTAATACCAAGTAAATGTTCGAGTCAGGCATGACAGGAGTCTAATCTATTTCCCCATTCTGAGCGAAGATACCTATTTGACTATAGCCAAGAGAAAATGTGTTCCAGGTGTTGACGATTTGTGACAGTCTCTTCATTGTGTTCTTTGGCGGGAATAGAGCCAACTAAAGTTAAGGGAGGAAAGAAAGAGGAATAAGAAATACATGTATGTGTGTATGCACACGCTTGTATATGTCTGTTGCCTCACAAAGTGCTACCTCCACAGTAAGAGGAATCAGAAGCAGCTGCTTATAAAGTTAATAGTTAATACAGGGGGATCTTTTTCATCTCATATCTCTTTTAACTTAAACATTTATTGGTCACTGCCAAATATTTGTTTTCAATAGAGGTGGAGTCTTCAGAACCGATAGAAGACATGTATAATCTCTGTCCCTTAAGATAATCTTTATAAAATGGCCTGTGTCTCCCCTAAATTCCAGCACTAAATGATCACACCTGAAGAGCAGGTATGTTATAAAATAAAGTGTCAGTAGCAGTGTTTGATTGTATCCATATGTAAGTCTTTCTCTTATTTTTATTGCCTATTTTAATACTGATAACCACTTCCTTGGTGTTAAGAACATCGTCCTGATACTTTGATACTAAGGCATCCTTTCTTTAGAGTTTATAATCTAAATGTCTTCAGATACATCTACAAGTTTTTCTTTCTTCTTCTCTCAAATGTATGTGTACAAAGAAGGCATGCAGGTAATGTCTTATTATCCAAGCTAATGGAAAGGAGGAGCAGAGTAAATGATTTAGAAGAGGAAATAATCCTTCTGATAAACCTGTTAAGGGCATTATGAGAGTCTTTAATTTAGAGAAATAACAAAATGAGTAAGTAGCTGGAAGGTATTCTTAGGGGAGAGTCTGAGAAACAAGATGAATTCTTAAAAGCATTCCTTTCCCCATGTTAATACTTACATTCTAAAAGGCCCTTCCCATTTATTTATTTACAGAAGTGATACCTATCTAGAGGGGGCTTTAGGATTAGGAGAGATTCTTTTTTCTTTTTTTTTTTTTTTTACTAGAGGAAGAGAGAAGTTTCATGGTAGTGGGCACTCATTGCAGCTCAGTAAAGGCTAACAATAATCAGAGGTTGCAAACCATGCCAGTTTAAGGATATGATCTTCATAGTTAAACAGAACTAAGATTGAATTAATGGCTCTGCCACATGATATCTGTGTATCCTCAACATTACTGATGATAAGGGACTTGCTTTCTTCATATGTAAAAATCAGAAAAGAAACCTCCCTCATTAAATGGTTTTGAGTTAATCTAAATGAGTTAATATGTTTACAGAGACTAATTTAGCAACTGGCATATGCTGGTTCTACTGTGGGATATGAAGCTGTACCCATGACTGTTTTTCTTTTGCACTGATTGTTGCCCTGGGTACAGTCCACTTAGTTGGTGGCCTAAAACACTGTCCTGCCAGATCCCAGGGCCAAGAAACTAAACCTTTTTCCCATGCCTTAGCTATAGTCCTTGTATTAGCTCCCTATAGCTGTGTAACAAATTATCCCAAAACCCAGCAGCTTAACATAATAAACATTTATTATCTCACAGAGATCCTTTGGGTCAGGAGTTCAGGAATATACAAATAGTGTGGATCTGACTCGGTCTGTCATGAAGTTGCAGTCAAGACGCCAGCTGGAAATGCAGTCATCAGAAGGTTTGACTCATCTGCAGGATCTGCTTCCAAACTCACCAGGTGACTATTGGCCATTGGCCTCAGTTCTTACCATGTGGGCCTTGCATAAGACTGCTCATCATATGGCAGCGTGCTTTCCCCAAAGGAACTAATTGAAGAGAGACAAAGTCTGTTTTTATAACCTAATGTCAGATGTGAAACGCCGTCACTTCTGCCATATTTTATTGAGTGCACAGATGAACCCTGGTGTGATGTGGGAGGGAAGTATGCAACAGTGTAGTTCAGGGGTCAGAGAACATCAGAGACCTTCTGAAGCTTGTCTTCCTCCAAATGGACTGAACACCAGCCAGCTGATGCCACCTCATGCCTGACTGCAAGTTAAAGCCACTGTGTGGTATTTCTTGCCGAGAATTCTCTAACTTACTTCAAAAAAATATAAAATACCAGTTAAGTGCATCTGTAGCATATAATTTTGTTTTATTCTGCTGGCCAGTCCTATATCCAGGTAAATTTTTCAACTGAGGCCAATTGAGTTTATTATAAACTCATCCATAGGTCACAATAATAGTATTCAGATAAAAAAATAACTCCACAGCATCGATTTTTAATGTCCCAGTTGCCTGCCCAATATATAAGACTTAAGTCAATCACAAAGCAAGCAGACAAGCTCTGCTTTGTGTCACTCCAGAAAGGAAGTGAAAAAAGTTTTAGGAAATTAGGAAAGGAGAGAGAAATGGGACAACAAAGACCCACCAGCACAGATACTACAAGAAAGTCCCAGACAGATCCAGTCAAAGGACAGGAGGAATCTGATAGTTTAAGATTGCCAAGTGTTGATTACATAAAACAAACAAACTAACAAATTCTTGTTATAGAAATTGTTTCTACTAGGTTTCATTTTAGGGGTTTGTTGCATTTGTCTCAATACTTGGGAATTTAAATCTCCAACCAAATTTCATTTAAGCCAGCCTTAACTAGGACAAGTCAATAACTCTTCTCTGATTCATAATGTTTTTCGGATTTTAGAAACAGGACAAGGAATAAAAAAAAGATTCCACAAAAATGAGAATCTTATATTCACGTAAAAATGGTTTTTGACTAAGGTCACATAAGATATTTTGGAACCATAACAAAACCACACACAGTATATTCCAATTGCTATGTTGTTTTGTAGTAAGTCCTTTTCTTAACTGAAAAGTTAACAAAAACAAAAATGCGAAGTTCAAATATCATAGAACTCTGCACTCAATTTTGCAATAAAATATCACATAATCTGCTATGTAATTACTACTCTGTCATTACATTTTCATAGCTTTTTAAAGTATAGTTGACAGATTTGATTCCTGGATAAAAGCAGGTAAAACATCCTCAAACAGGAGCTTTTCATTATTCTGTAAGCAGGTACTTCATTTTATCATGTGTCTTAGAAATAGATCAGGTCATTCTGGTTTTTTGATGTCACCTGTGGGAGGTTATGCTAAAAAATCGGCTAATTGTAGATTAGCAAATTTCTCTGTCTCTCATTGAACAAGACAACACCTGTTATCTAGGGAAAAGACTTATTACTAAGAATCCATAAAAATTATCTCTCCTTGCTTTCCCTTGCTTCAGAGTTAATTATGTGCCTTTGATTACTTTGCATTATGTTTTTCAACTTTGGTCAATGGACGTTACTCAAACAACAGGTTGAACTAGTCTGCACGTAAATGACAAGGCCATAGATTTCTTCTCAGAGGATACGGTAGCATCAGTACACAAGGCCCTATTTATTCACTTAAACAAACTCAGGCTATAACTATAGAGGTGACAACCGCCACACAATTAGAAAAACTAGTTCTCCCTAGCTGGTGTTTAAGGAACAGCTGCAAGGAACTCTACTGTAAGCAAAGGAAAGAAACTGATGGAGGTGAATAGAGAGTGGACTCTCCTCTGCAGCATGTGCTCAGCAGGCTGACAGGCACTGCTACTGGAGAGCAGCCGCGGGCGTAGGGAAAAAGCTGGTACAGAGGATCATATTCACATCTGAGTTCATTGCTAATGAGCAAAGCATGCTACTTTGCCCAATAATTGCATTATTATCTAAGTATTATATTTGGAAAAGAATTCAGAGTTTCTTTTTATAGATATATGTTATTTGCTCCAAGTTCATATTGAGAAATGGAGATTAACAGGCGAGAGGGAAGAGAGCATTATATGGTGTTATCAAAAAGAAACTTTGTACTAAACCAGAGCATTTGGGAAAGATATGATCATTAGCATTTTTATGAGCTTTTAGTTTCCATTTTTTCTGACACTGATAAGAGATCTGTCTTCTCTTAAACGTAATGATTTGTATATTTGCCCTCATTTGCAAGTTCAGAGTCTGAAGGAAGACAAATCCAAGTACTGTCTAATACTGAAATTTCCTTAGGCTGCTCTGACAAAAACAAAAAGGCATTCATCCTCAAATTAGTGACTTCATGCAAAAGGATAGAGCAGAAAAGTTGAACTATTTTTGGCTCAAGAATTCTTTCACCCTGTAGTAAACCCTCTGCTGCTGTAACACATGTAGACAGGAGGGGTAGTTGAGAGGGTGGCAAGGAGTACCCATGTTACAGATGTTGGTCCCTAAGAGGAAGACATTATGCACCTATGTATCACTATTTGCCTAAAATACATAATTTTTGTCCAAAGTGTTTCTAAATATTCTAAATATGGCAGAGTAAGGCATTTATTATTTGGCCACTATGAACATTTTGCCCGTCATCACATGAATTAGGTCTCAAGAACTCTACAAGCTTCCTATGTTTCACTTTTTCTGTAATTGGGAGTTAGCATAAGGGGGTGCTTAACAACATGGGTTCTGGACTCAGATTCTCCCATCTTTTGAATCCTAGCTCCACTCCCTAGCAGCTTGGACAATTTGATCATTCTATGCCTCAATTTCTTCATCCAGAAAATAGGGTTAAAATCATGGGGCTTTGGGACGATTAAATGAGAAAATATATGCAAAGCAATTAGAAGAGTACCTGGCATGTAGTTGCCATTGTATTAGTGATTTCATTTATGATTATTGCTTTGTCTCAGGAAAATACTATTTTACAGTTTTAATGTAGAAAAACTGCAAGAAAATTCAAGTTAGAGGTAGGAAATTTAATAAAATAAAGAAAAAACATATCAGTATTTGATGATTTGCCTTTAGATTCCCAATTGCTTCGTGTCCATTGACCTCTCTTGCATTTGAGGAGTGAAAGCCATTAAGGGAGTCCTACTGAGTGCCTGTTGACATGTGTGCATTCACATTCTGATAATAAAGAAGAGTTCGGTTTTGAAACATGAAACAAGTCATTATGAGGCATTGTGTTTCAGGAACTCAAAGGTTAAACTACTGAGGCTCTGACCCTGAGATTCAAGAGACTGTCCCTAAACTACCCCTTACAGAACCTTGCCTCCAACTAGATACCTTTAACAAGTCCACAGTTTTGGCTGGAAATAGTTAAAATCAGCAGTACATGGTATTTCCTAAGTGATATTGACCCCAATGTCCCTTTAGTTCTCTCTGAAAAAGTAAAACTAAATTTCTATGGTTCTTTGATCAATGCAAGGTTATAAAACAGATCAAAGCTAATATGTCTGCAACAGATATCATTTTGTCTGTTGCTTGCTTGATGTTCAAAAGGGTTGCCAAGAGATTTGCTGCAAAGAAAGCATTGAGGAATGAATTTAAGGAGAAAATATTTCCTTCTTTCTATGTTTATAAATTCTCATTTCTTTTTCCATATCCTCACAATCTGAGATGTTTTAATCGAGGACTTTAAAGAAACATAGGGACGGATGTGTTCCTCTTTCCCAGACTAAGTGCCAATGCATGTTGATGCATAATATTTGGGTATCGTTGTGATTTCACTGAACACTTCCAAAGGACGCCCACGTACAGATGTTGACTTACTTTCACACACACCCTTTCTCTTCATGAATTTATTTTTCTTGTTTTGAGAGGGTTAGGATGAGGAGAAGAAAGAGACATGAGGTGAAGTCTTTTTCCCTTATCTGTTTCTTGTTCCCTGAGCATTCACTAGGGATGAGTTGACATGCAACAGTCCCTGAGGACAAGGCTCCCACATCATCTCCAATTTGGTCACCCCTTGGGGGCTGTCTTCTGGGGGATAATGGTCATGAGAAATAATGGAGGAGGAATGTAGTAGACAGAGAAATAACAATTCTCAGAGGACTGTAAGAGTCAGGAGTCTCTTGTCAAATTCTGGGTGTTGCCTGAATCTAAAATGGCGTGTATTTACCTATCTTTGTTTTCAGCTGTAAGCTTGAGAAGCCACTTCCCAGAAAACAAGAACATTTCTTTACCTCACTGCATTAAAGTAATTTAAAAAGTGTTAATAATAACATCACAGCCATCCTCCAGGTTGGGCTACAGCGATCTCTGTATCCTGGCATTCACATTTATGCAGACCCCTCCCATGCCAGATAAGGCTGACTTGTGAAACCAAAAGGAGAGTGCAGAAATGATGGAGCGGGACTTTGAAGGCCAGGTCATAAAAGACATTGTGGCTTCCATCTCTGTACCCTTTGATTACTCTGGGGGAAGTCACTGACATGCCATGAGGACACTTGAGCAGCCCTGCAGAAAGACACACGTTGGGAGGAACTGAACTGAGCCTCCCACCAATAGGCAGTGAGGAACTGAGGCTTCCTGCCAAAGCTCTGTCACTGGGCCGTCTTTGAAGCAGATTCTCCAGTCTCAGCAAAGTTGTCAAGTGACTGCAGTGTTCTCCAACATCTTGAGTGCAACCACATGAGAGACTGCCAAGCCAGAATCACAGAGATAAATAAAAGATTCCTGACCCACAGAGATTTTGAGAAAACAAATTTGTACTGTTTAAAGCTACTAGGTTTTGAGGTGATTTGTTATGTAGCAATAGATAACTGAACAAGGAGGGAAGTCTATATGTTAGAACACAAACTGAAAAAAGCATGAAACAAAATAACACCTTCAGTGTAATTTCACCGCCATAAACTACTTGCACATACAAAAAAGAGAGAAAAATACCACCAAAATGTTAATACTTATCATTTGCTGTTGGGACTACTGGGTAAATCATAATCCTTTTTATATTTATAATGTACAAAGTATCAGTTTTATTGAAAATAACTTTTAAAATATTTTAAAAGTATTTATCTTATTATGGAAAAGATTGAACCTACTCCCATTAGCTTGATAATATGTTGAGGTAATAATATTCTGGTAACAATTTTAAAATATGAAATATGGAACTGTTTCTGGCATCAGGTCAATTTATACCGAGTTTTTTTTCATGTACCTTTTTGCCTCTAGCTAGATCTGTTTGCAATGTTCATCTAGCTTCAATGATGAGCTTAATTATAGAAGAAAATGCCTTGCATTCTGATGCTGTGTGTGAGGATTAGGCTGCAGTAACTCTGAGCCATCCTGCCTAGATGCCATGATATTATATATCTTATCAGAAAGATGATAATTAAAGTGATGTGAGTGCAAATGTAAATTAAAATTCTTGGCCACTTTTTAAACTATCTGCTGTATTACATTATAGAGGCAGTGAATTACATGATCAGTAAAAGATCAAGTCTGTCTCCAACATTTACTACCTGCATAACCTTGGATAAGTTTCTTGCTTATTTTGCACTTCTTTAACCTCATATCAGTCGCAAAGGATTACTATTGTTATTACTATAACCTGGCCTGGTCTTCAGGAAGTGTGATCTATTTTCCTTTGTTTAAAGTTTTTGACGTTCAAAGTCAGAAAGCAGGATCTACAAGACAAATGTTTGAGACACCATAAGATATCACACTATAAATAGGGGGTGAGAAATAAGGGAGTGTGTATAAATATTTTTTTAGGCTTTGCAGTCTCATAGTCCAGAACTCAAGTTCCCACTGTACTGATTATTAATTGTGTGGCATTGGAGAGTGCCATAAGCTCTCTGAGTCTTATTTGTTTCGTCAGTAATAAGAATACATGGACTACCTCATAGGGCTGTTTTAAGAATTGAATAAGATAACAAAGGTGAAAGGAGCATAGTTCCCTGTATATAACTAGTACAAAACACATGCTAGTTTCCCCCCTTTTTCCCCCCTTCTCTTCATTCTCTGTGTATTGGATGGGAGTCAGGAGGAAAAGAGAAAATTAGCAGGAATGAAAATGAGAAGATGAGTTAATGTGAAAAAAATTGTCAATACATCACTGAGTTATTATTCTATTTTGTTAACCCAAAAAGGAGCATAATAATAATAACAAACTTATTAGACCTTACCTCATTAATCTCACCATGGCATATTAAACTGCCTGGTAGAAATGTCACACCTACTATTCTCAAAAGCAATTATTACTGCATATAATTTGGATGTATTCTGAAAATTCCCTGCTAGAAATTCCTTGTTAGAAAGAGTTCACAACGCTGTAACACTCACAAAGCAGATAATGGTAAGTCATAAGATGTCAAATCTATCCCTGTCATGAAGAAACAGGAATATCTTTATAAGGTTAATTTTGGGTTTCTATAACTCTGTCAAAATAGTGGCACGTGGACATTTCGCATCCTTAGGACCTCAGGAATTGCTGAATAGCACAGAAATCTAACATATTGCATAGGCTTCCATGACACAGTTTTAGGTGTCCAGTATTGAATTTTAAGCAAGCTGAGAATTTCTGATCTTGATCTTGATGTACAAGACAGTTTGTCTACCAAGTATAGTGATTTCCTGAAAGCTTAATGTTTCCTTTTCATTTTACTAATGTTACTGTTGGTTGTTTAGAATATTTAATTAATGATTTTTAAAAAGCTGCTTATGCCCTGGGGCTTTAAAAACAAAAGAAATAATTTTTTAAAAATCCAAACAAAAAATTAATTAATTAAAATAGTTGTTGCAAGTCATTATCCTAACTATCAACTGGGAATATTTTAACACGCAAAGAAGTCAGCAATAAAACAGTTTCCTGAATTGTACTAGGCCTTTGAGACTTCTCAAAGTCCCTCTGTCCCTTGCCTAAGGCATGCTTTCATAACATGACTTGTTGTATGGTTTTAATGAAAATTATAGCAATCACTCTTTTTGGAAGAAAAAAACAAAAGGAAGGAAAGGACAGAAAGAAAAGAAAGAGGAAGCGAAGAATGAAATAGGACACAGAGAAAAAACTAGTTATAGTCTTACAGACCAAATCTAGGTTTTACTTTGCCAATTTCGACTTTTTAAAATTTGTGTAATTTCAAGAACATAAAGAAAGAAAACTCACAGATAAGGAAAGAACATAGTCATAGATGTGAGCTGTCCCTTTTTTTTCCTACCCACCTTCTCTTTAATCCAGCATCTTTCTTTTTAGTGTGTAGTTATCTTAGTTGAAGCAGAAGAATAATAATACTTATTTAAGGATATATTAAGTACTTATTTTTTTCTCAAATCCTTTCACTCAATATATACAAGACTGCATACTGGGTTTTATTACCCCATGTTACAGCTGAAGAAGCCGGAGGAAATGAATCTGGGGCTTGCACAGTATTGCTTAGGACTTGAAGCCATCTTGTCTGATTTAAATTCTTGGTCTTTTCACTGTGTATGCTAGTCAACCAGCTGCTTGGACCTCGGTCATTTAGTCTACTCCTTTTCAACATTGCTATTAAGGGGTCAGCTTTAGTGTTCTATGTTTGTTTTACAGGTTTCCCTCTCTACCCCTGTGCTGATGTCACACTGCCTTATTTGCTATAAGGCTTACAAGTTTCAGATAAATTTGTTTTATTTTTTGAAGTTAAATTTTAAATGAATGATTTAATTTATTTAATGGGTACAAGTCCACTAAGGTTTTCTATATTTTCTTGATTCAATATAGTAATTTATAATGTTATAGAAATTTTCATTTCACCTGACTCATCAAATGAGTTGCCAAAAGCTGTGCACAGTATTTCTCCCTTTTTGAAATTGTTTCCTTTGTCTTGGTTGGTCCACTTTTCATTTCTAATATTGCTTACTTTTGCTCTCTCTTTTTAATCAGTCTTGCAAAGATTTGTACATTTTTTTAGTTGTTCAAAGAATCACATATTGGAGTCTGTATAATGTAACTTTTTTCTATTTCATTATTTCCTTCCTTCTACATACTTTTGACTTCTTGTTTTTTCTTTTTTGAGTTTTTTAAGTTGAATGCTTAGCTCACTATTGTTAGCCTATACTTATAAGCATTTTAGACTGCAAATTTCCAACAAATTACTGCATTAGTTTTACACAGCATGTTTAACTAATATATTTCTTACTGTCATCTATGTCTGTTTCTTATAAATAGAATCTAAATGATTCCTTCTCTTTTGTCCAATCATATATTCTCTACCTCCAATTGAGTATTTAGTCCTTTTATTTTTATTGTATTGTAATAATTGACATCTTGTGTTTAAATCTACTACCTTGGGTTTTTTTCCCTCCTTGTTCCATTTATTCTTTATTCATCAATCCCTGCTTTCTTTGGAATTAATTGGGAATTTTTTAGGATTTCATTTTATTTCCTCTATTGTTTTGGGGTTTTTTTGGTTAAAATTCTTTGCAGTTTTAATAGCTACTTATGATTAAAATATTCATTCTTATTTTAGCATAGTCTACCTTAAATAAGACATACTACTTCCTGAGCAAGATAAGAATCTTACATAAATCCATTTCTATAGAAATACATCTACCCCATCAAAATGTTAGCAACTTAAAACAAGAATGACATTGATTTTCCATATCCTGTTCATCAGTAACTTGGAGTACTCAACTGGGCAGTTCCTCTATTCACTGTGATATTGGTTTGGCCATTCAAATGGCTGAATTCAGCTGTGAGTGCCTCTCATTCCTCAGGCTATGTCTCAACATAACCTCTAATCATTCAGTAGTCTAATCATATGTCATTGTAATATTGAGCAGGACTCCATGAAGAAGCATTCTAAGAGGACAAGGCCCTATGCACCAGCTCCAATAAAGCTTCTGCTTATGTCATGCTTGTACATTGGTCAGAGAAAGAAACATGGTTATGCCAAGAGTGAATGTGGGAGGGGACTGCATAAGGGCATTAGTTTCAGGAAGATGGTAAATTGGGGGCCATTAGTATACAAAACACAAAGATAACTAAATTGAGGGCTCACTGATGTATGTGAATACAGACCTACTAAAAAGGGCTTTAATATTTACCCAAATATTCACTCTTTCTGATATTCTTTATTTCTCATTGTAGATTCAAGATTTTGTATGTTAATGTTTTCCTTCCACCTGAAAAATTGACTTTAATATTTCTTAAAGTGCAGGTCACTAGAAACAATTTATCTCTCTTTTTTTCTGTTTGAAATTATCTTTATTTTGCCTTAACATTTGAAGGACATTTTCACTGGATATATATTTGTAGTTGAATGTTTTTCTGTGTGCTTGTTTCAGTTTTCTATAGCACTTTTTTAAAAAAAGTTATTCCATTGTTTTCTAGCCAATATTGTTTCTTTGTACTTATCCTTTGTAGAGTTTACTGATCTTCTTCAGTTTGTGAGCTGAAGTTTTGATCAGGTTTAGTAAGTTCTTGGCTGTTTCTTCCAATATTTATTCTGCCCCATTCTCTTTTTCTCTGCTTTTCACTCCTATTGCCAACTTTTTGGGTAAGTGAATATTTTTTTCCCTCCAGTCCTGCCCCAAGCTTTCTGCCAGTTTGGAGATATCTCTGCCCTACTGCCCTATCTCTGGTTTGGGAGGCAGTTGTCATATCTTTTGAAACCCAAAATGCATAGGTAATATTTCCTGCAGATTTCTTGCCCTGCCCCAGCTTTACATAGATAAAAATCCAGAAGATCACAGAGGGGTTTCTCTCAGTTCTCCTGCTCACCCCATCATTTTGTAAGTGAAAGCAGAGATGGCCTCAGATGGATTTCTCCCAGCCCTCCAGCTGTGTATCCTGTCTTCTGCAGGTAAAAATCAATAGTGTCTTTTATAGATGTCTCTGTCTTTCACCATGTCTTCAGAGGATGGCTGCATCATACTTGGGCAAAGCCTCAAGACTGATCCCTCTCAGTTTTCCTTTCCTGCTCTCAGTTTTTACCACAATGCCCTCATGTGTTTAGGGAAGGCCCATCAAAAAAGGTTGCCAAGTGGGCATAGAGTTGATAAAAGATCATTTAAAGTTCCGCTGAGACCTGGAGCCCAGATCTTGGTTTTTAAATACTAATACCTGCGAAAAGGAAGTTGAACTCCTTGGAAAAATTCTAATTTCATGGCTGGGGCTAGGATATTTAAAATAAACCTGGAATACCTTGGTGAGCCCAAAAGTAACCGATTGCTCAAGGAATGACAGGGCTATATCAGAAGGATAACAGGAGTCAACTTGAAGGGCTTCCCAATAACCAGATGTGGACAATTTTAAACATCAAAATAAATAATGGTTGTAATGTATTGTAACTCATAGAATAAAATAGAATCTATAAGATCAAGCTGATGTAAATAGTTAAAGAGGAGAAAGCAAGGGCAGTTCTTCCTTAGAGTAAAATCCCATGTAACAAAATAAGCAGAAATGTTAGAATTAAAAAATTACTAATTGGCAACCATGATAGTAATAAATGTTTGAAGCAAAAAGATCATAAATAGATGTGAAAATTAGTGGGTGAAAGTTTGATGAATAATGGGAAAGTTATATAAACCCAAAATATCTCTCCACAAGATACAAATTAATTAAAGAAAAAAGTAGTAACTTAATAGTGGAGAAAACCTGGTAGACACCATTTTAACCAAGTGACCAAAGTTAATATCACTGATAATGAGATAACTAGGTGTCATATGCATTCTGATATAATGCCCAGAGAAGTGCACACCGTTTCCATTGTATTTCTGCCAAAATGCATATCCTGAATCTAATCATGAGGAAACACTAGACAAAGTCAAACTGAGCATCATTCTACAAAATAAATGATCTGTACACTTCAAAAATGTCAAGATCATGAACAAAAACACAGGATGAAGCGACCCAGATGAAAGAGACATGACAATTAAATGCAACATGTGACCTTGGATTTGATAATGAATTTTTTAAAAAATCATTTTTTTCTTTAAAGGACCTCTTTGGTACTATTCACAAAATTTGAGTTAAAACTTTAAATGATATATTAGTGCTGTATTAATGTTAATTTCCTGATTTTGACCATTGAATTTCACTACACTACAATGCCCTTGTTTTTTAGAAAATACAGTGAAGTATTTGGGGGTAAAACAGTAGTATGATGGCAACATACATTAAACAGTTAAGATAACTATTGCCACATAAAAACAAACAACTCAATCAAAAATTGGACAGAAGACCTAAATAGGCATTTCTCCAAAGAAGACATACAGATGGCCAACAGGCATGTGAAAAGATGCTCAACATTGCTAATTATTAAAGAAATGTAGATCAAAACTAAAATGAGGTATCACCTCATACCAGTCAGAATGGCCATCATCAAAAAGTCTACAAATAATAAATGATGGAGAGGGTGTGGAGAAAAGGAAACCCTCTTACACTGTTGGTAGGAATGTAAATTGGTACAGCCACTATGGAGAACAGTATGGAGGTTCTTTTAAAAGCTAAAAATAGAGTTATCATATCCAGCAATTCCACTCCTGGGCATATATCTGGAAAAGACGAAAACTCTAATCTGAAAAGATACACTCACCCCAATGTTCATTGCAGCACTATTTACAATAGCCATGACATGGAAGCAAACTAAGTGTCCATCAACGAATGAACAAAGATGTGGTATATATATATATATATATATATATATATATATATATATATATATATACCCACAATGGACTATTACTAGGCCATAAGAAAAAATGAAATAATACCATTTGCAGCAACATGGATGGATCTAGAGATTTTCATACTAAGTGAAGTAAATCAGAAAGAGAAAGACAAATACTGTATGATATCACTTATGTGTAGAATCTAAAAGAAATGATACAAATGAAGTTATTTACAAAAGAGAAATATACTCACAGACATAGAAAACAAATTTATGGTTACCAAAGGGAATGGGGGGTATAAATTAGGATTTATATATATATATATATATATATATATATATATATATATATATAACTGAATCACTTTGATGTACACCTGAAAGTAACATAACATTGTAAATCAACTATACATCAATGAAATTTTTTTAAAAAGATGGCTAATGCCCACAGAAAGACTAACTTAAAGGCTGACATTTAGGTTATTTCCTCTAAGAACTAACAAATTAAAAGTTTCAGGCCTAATTCTTATAAACGCTTAAGACTTACAGTTAAAACCAAAGATATAAAACACGTTAATGTCCTAAGACTAAAGTAGACCTTTGTAATAGCGTAAATCCAGTTCCCATGTTTTTTTTAGCTACAAGAGGCAAGATACGAAGAGTTTACCTTCCATATTCTCACCTGGCAGCTACTATCATTTTTCATCTCCTGAATTTCACTTATAACATGAGGAGTTTACTAGAAAGCTATACACCTTGAATGATTTGTGACTTCCGAGTGACCTCAGGAGGAATGTTATCATAAATGATCCTGTCATTCAAAATGACTATTTTTTTTAATTTTAGATTTTAGCTAATGCCTAAGAAATGGTCTCTTTTTCATACCTAATGGTCTTGCTTATAAAATCTGTCGTGAGTCTTTTGAAATGTACACCTGGTTTCTCAACCACAAAATGTGAACTATTTCACCTACCAGTAAGTAATATTTTTAAAGATTTGTATTAAACTCTTACAATCACATATCTGTATAACCTGTAGTATAATTGGATTATATACAGTATTCCTGAGGGTGATGTGTGAAAGAAATCTGATGAAACTCGAGGTCAATTGCAAATTAGCATCAGTACTTAAAATGCAGATTCCATTCTTGGTTAATCCAGTGATCTGTTTGCCACTCATAACGTATCTTTCAGTTGGATCACTATGGCCCAAAGTAACTTTTTCTTAGAGCGAGTGCAACATGTGTAGGGACAATACACACAGACGCACACCCCTTCTAGGATCATTCAAATATGCCAGTTGAAGGTAGGAAGCCTTCAGTTGGTACCTGTGCCAGAGAGAATGATTGAGGGGGAAGAGAGATGCCTAACATAGAAATTCTTCAGTGAGTAAAGGGGAAGTAGTGAAAGTAGGAATCTCAACATTTTTTAAGTCTTTAATCAACAAGAGAGAAGAAAGTAACACATCTTCCAAGTAAAGTCACCCCCACAATCTGTGGCCATCACTATAGCCACAGTTATAGGTAAAGTTATAAATAGAGTTGTCAGAAGTTGCAACAAAATGTTTCGTACATAAGTGGCAAACTTCACAGAAATGTTTTATTTATCCAATATCTATTCAATAAAGCTCAAAAACCTTAAAATAAAACCATGGGTATTGCAACTAATATAGGTATTTAGAAATCATGTGAACAATTTATTTAAACAGTTTAAGTCACTGAGATTTTCATTCTTTTTTTAATTGAAAAATTGTTGATTTACAATGTTGTGTTAGTTTCTGGTGTATAGCAAAATGATTAAGTTTCATATATATATATGAAACTTTTCCATTATGGCTTATTGCAGGATATTGAACACAGTTCCCTTTGCTCTACAGTAAGATGTTGTTGTTTATCTCTGAGATTTTCGAATGATAAAAACAATTCATATTGCACTTAGCACAATGTTTTCTTAATTTACAAAATTTTGTTAAAGTCTGGTATTTCTATCTTTGGAGAGGTAATTTTTTAGAGCAATATTTCGGATAGAGTAGAAAATCATATATGAGAATGCCTGCATGTTTTTCGTACTTGCTCTTCATCATTCATGAGGAAGGCTTATTTCTCTCCATCACACTGCATTACAGCAGTGTTGACTCATTTTTTTTCTCACCCTCCATACTGTGAGTTCTTAAGGACAAAACATATGAATATCTATGCTTGGCATAAAATAACTGCTTAATAAATATTGAATAAAGAATTGAATGAGCGTATTGACACCTCTGACATACATCAACATAATTTGCTCTTTAATTTGTTTTTACCTACAGTTAAATTTGCAAAAATGTGTCTACTCACATCAAGTATGGCTTGTTACCAATAGGAAACGTATTTTTTCCTTTGGGTTATCTATATCTTTAATGATATTTACTTACAGTCTATTGATTTAGAATTTTACAGAGCATTTAGGTGAAGTAAGTCTGAGACGACAGCTCATGAATTAGTTGTTCAGTCTAGTTTCCATGAACCTAAATGGCTTTTTTTATGTTTGATTTTGTTGATTGGATAGTTTGTTCATTTGTTTATTTTGTAAATCAACTTTATTGGTTTAATTTATACTTAAAAAGTACCCATTTTTAATATACAGTTTGCTGAATTTTGACTAATGGATACACTACTGTAAACACTGCCCCATTAAGATATATAACATTTTCATCATTCTAAAAAAGTTTTCTGTTTATTACAGGTAAACCATGCACACACACAGATGCATGTACACATCCTGGCTGGCTAGCAATAGGCAGCCAGTAACCTGATTTCTGTCACTGTAATTTCATTTTGCCTGTTTTAAACTTCATATAAATGGAATCATAAACTATGAATTTTTTATATCTGGCATCTTTTGTTCAGCATAATATTTTACCCCTCTCTACCCCTGCTTCCAACCCGTTTCCTTTATCATTAACATCTAGTATTAGTGTGGTATATTTGTTTCAATGGATGAACTAATATTGATACACTGTTATTAACTAAAGTCCATAGTTTATATTAGGATTCACTCTTTATGATGTACATTCCATAGGTTTTGACAAATGTATAATGACGTGTATCCACCATTACTGTATCATATGAAATAGTTTCACTGCCCTTAAACTTCCCTGCACTGCAACAATCTCTCTCTCCCTACCTCCCTGAATATACCTGGCAACCACTGATTTTTACTGTCTTCATAGTTTTGCCTTTTCCAGAATGTGATATTTTTAAAATCAAACAGTATGTACCCTTTTTAGACTGCCTTGTTTCACTTAGCAATATGCATTTAAAGTTCCTTCTTGTCTTTGTAGCGTGATAGTTCCTTTTTTATTGATGACTGATTTTTCATTGTATGGATGTGCCACTCTTTGTTTATCGATTCATTTACCAAAAGCAGGTCATGTGTTTTTAATGATGAATGCTATTTCATTGCATGAATTAATATGTCTACATATTCACCTATTAATAGATATTTGGATTGATTTTAATTTGGGATTATGATGATAAAGCTGCTAGGAAGTTTTTATGGTCATATGTTGTCATTTTTCTTGCATACTTACCTCAGAGTGAAACTGCTGTCACATTTAATTTTAGCCATTTTAGCAGGTATATAATAATTTAATATTGTAGAATTAATTTGAATTTCTTTAATGACTAATGATGTTTGAGTATGTTTAATATGCTTATTGACCATTCATATTTCTGCTTTTTTATGTGTGTGTTTAAGCCTTTTGCCTGTTTTTAATTGGGTTGACTTTTTCTTAGTATTGAGCTGTATAGGATATACAGTGAACATTTTTTCCCAGTCTATGGCTTCATCTTTCATTTTTTTGAAAGGCAAAGCTTTTAATTTTTGTGAAATCCAGTTTACTTTTTTTTCATGTTTAGTGTGCACCATGTTCTAAGAAATATCTGCCAATTTCAACATTACAAAGATTTTCTTATATGTTTTCTTCTAGAGGATTGTTAGCTTTGGCATTTACACTGAAGTCTATTCATTTTGAATTAAATTTTTATTTAGTATGAAGTAAAGGTTGAGGTTGATTTTTTTTTTCCATATTGATTTCCAATTTTCTAGTACTCATTGTTGCAAATTCTCAAACTGAATTACCTTAGAACACCTGCTGGAAAGAAATTGATCATATATGTATTGGCCCATTTCTGAACTATTTCTTCTGTTTCATTGATCTGTATGTCATATGCCAATACTAGTTGTCATGATGACTGTCCTTTATATGTAGTATAATTCAAAAACTTTGTTCCTTTTTAAAAGCAATTTTGCTTCTTCTAAGTCCATTACATTTCCATATAAATTATATAATTAGCTTATCAAAAATCTACAGTGTAGCTTGCTCGGATTTTGTTTTGGATGGAGTTGAATGTATCAATCAATTTGGGGAGAATTGATATTTTAATGACACAGTTCTTTATTTCATGGACAGTTAGATCTTTAATTTCTCTTTTGCAGTTTTTAGTGTTTAGGTTGTGCACATATTTCATTAAATATATTACTAAAGTATCTCATAGTTTTGATGTTATGGAAATATTATTTTCTTTTTATTTTGCAATTGTCTGCTGAAAGTATACATAGAAATGCAGTTGATGAATGTAAGTTGACTTTGCATCCTAGAAAGTTTTTAAATTAACTTATAGATTTTTGTAAATATTCCTTAGGATTTCTATACACAGTGATGTTCTCTGTGAAAATATATAGTTTCCTGTTCTTTTATATCTGGTTACTTTTATTTTTTTCCCCTGCCTTGTTGTACTGGTTAAGACTTCCAGTACAGTGTTGAATAGATATGGTAAAAGCTGACATCATTGGTTTGTTCCTGATCTTAGGGACAAATTATTGTCTCTCCCCATTAAGCATTTTAGGGAGCAAGGATATCCAGGTACCAAACCCAAGTGAGGATTCCCAACATGTAAACAATGGCAAAGAGTATAACAATGCCAACCACCAGAAGTAGGAGCCCATATACTCAATCTGCTGCATCTTCTATACGTTCAGAGTTGCTAAGGAGTACTCAACACACAATCAGTGGTAGGAACAATGCTTTACTAACTGAAAGGAGAGAATAGACACAGCAAGATCAGCATCTGCAGTGTTTACCGGTCTCACATGGTCGCTGGGCTCCTCCAAATAGGTGATGTAGGGCAATGGACTGCACACACCACTTTTGTGCTGCAGGCAAGACCCCGTTTCCCTCCTGGTGGATATACTGGTGGAGATGGCCAGGTATCATATAACGTACATACTTAAGCAATACAAGAAAGTCCACTACATATCCAGAAAAGGGGAAAGTTTCTTCTACTAAGGAAAAAGAATCTGGGCTAAGTGACAACTTGGTACCCAGTTTCCATACAAGGGATTGTTCCCGGCCCAGTGCACTGATTAGGCAATTCCTGAGAGGGGCGGCAGGTCACAGGATGACTGCTTCTCCTACGTATTTCTTAAGTTTCCTTAGTAAAAGGTTATCTATAGGTTTATTTGTAAATATCTTTCATCAAGTTAAAAATGTTTACTTCTACGCCTAGTTTGCTAAGAGTTTTATTGGGAATGAGTATTGAATTTTGTCAAATGCATTCTTGCTTCTTTTGAGATAATCATATGGATTTTCTTACTAATTATGTCATACTGAATTACATTGATTGATTTTTGAAAGTTGAACCAGCCTTGCATTTCCAGGATAAATCTCATTTGATCTTGATTTATTTTCTTTTTTGTATATTGCTGAATTTAATTTGATGACATTCGTTAAGATGTTTTTTATCTTGGTTCTGGAACGATATGAGATTGTTCTCTTTTCTTTTCTTTTCTTCCTCCTCCTACCTAGTTCTTCTTTTGAAATGCCTCTTTCTGATTTTGCTGTTAGGGTAATGCTAGCCTCATAAAATGAGTTGTGCAGTGTTTCTTCTCTATTTTATGAAAAAGTCTGTTGAAGATTGTCATTATTTTGTCTTTAAGTGATTGATAGATTTCACCAGTGACACCACTGGGCCTGGGTTTTTCTTATGTGAAAGTTTCTTATTACAAACACAGTATTTTTAACAGATAGAAAATTATTCTGATTTTTTATTTCTTATATTTGTTTCAATAATTTAAGTTTTTCCCAAAAACTCACTTATTTCTTCTAAGTCATAGAATTGTTAGCATAAGTTTGTTCATAATATTCCCTTTTACATGTAATATTTCTAGTGATGGCTCCTCATTTGTTTAGATACATGTTCTGTCTCTTCCTCTCTCTCTCTCTCTCTCTCTCTCTGGCTTAGTCAACTAGAGTTTATCCACTTTATTAATCTTTTTAATGACCCAGTTTGTTGTTTCATCAATTTTCTCTGTTATTTGTCCATTTTAAATTTTATTAATTTCTGCTTTTGTCTTTATTATTCTCTTCCTTCTATTGATACTTACTTTGCATATAATTTACTCTTCATTTTCACCTTCTTAAGTGGAAGCTGAAAAACTGATTTTAAACTTTCTATTTTTTCTTATGTAAGTAATAGAAGTTTTAAATTTCTCTTTAAACACTATTTTAGTTGTGTCTCACAAACTTTGACATAGTGTATTTTCATTTCATTCCATTTAGAATGTTTTCTAATTTTTTTTTCCAGATTTTTTTCTTTGCCTATGGGTTAAATAAATGTCGGTTAATTTCCAAATCTGTTATCTCACTGCTAGTAAATTTTAATTTCATCCAGTTAGGATCAGAGAACATACTCTGTATTGTATCAAAACTTTTATATTTATTGAGGCTTGTTTTATGTCCTAAGGTATGATCTTTCTTGGTTAATGTTCTATGTATACTTTAAAATTTTGAGTATTCTGTGCATTTCGTTATACTGCTATGTAACTTTGAATTTAGTCAACACTGTTCAAGGCATCTATATTCCTGCTGGTTTCCAATCTACTTGTTCTGTAAGTTACTGAAAGATATTGTTGTAATCTTCTACTATATTTGTATCTATTTCATTTTTAGTTCCATAAGGTTTTGCTTTATTTTTTTTAATTCTGTTATTCATTTCATACACATTTAAGATGGTTTTGTCTTCTTGATGAATTGACCACTTTATTATTATGAAAAGTACCTTTTTGAGTCTTTCTAATATATAGTCTTTGTAATATTTTTTGTATTGAAATCTATTTTGTCTGATACTAGAATAGTCACTCCAACTTTTTTATGATTGTTTATATGGTATACAATTTTTCCTTCCTTTACTTTTATCTATATGTATATTTAAAGTAGTTTCTTGTAAAAGCATATAGTTGAGTATTTTTTTTACCAAATTTGAAAACTGCTGACTTTTTATTCATGTTCAGATCATTTATACTCCATGAAATTATCAAGGAACTTGAGATTAAATCTTCCTTTTAATACTTTTTAATTTATCTTACCTTTTATTATTTTTTTCTTTTTGTTACTACATTCTTGACTTCTTTTGGTTTAATTGAGCATATTTTAGTTTTCTATTAGATCTCCTTATTAACTGTTTTTTTTTAATTTATTGAGTGTTCTACAGTTTACAATATGGAATTTTACCTTTTACAACCTTCCCTCAGAATATATTAAATTACTTGACATATATGTAAGAACCTCACAATCATATACTTCTGTTTTTATACTCCTATTCTTTGTTCTTTCTCTGTTACACATTTTTTCTACATTTTTTATAAACATGTCAATATACTAATATTTTTGCTTCAAAAGTCAATTATCCCTTAAAATAAGAAAAAAGAAAATAGTCTTTTATTTTTCAAAATATTTATAACTCCTAGCAATCTTTTTACCATAAATCAATCCATTTTTCCTAGCTATTTACAGAAGGATAGCAGATGCGGTATCAGTTACTCAACTGTTCCTAGAAAAAGAAATTCACAGATGTTTTCATTTTAATTTGAAAGTTTTAAATTTTTAAATTTTAAATAAATATCCTGGAGAAACTACAAATCACTTCACAGTCTCAGGTCTACTAAAATCTGTAGAAGACAACCAAGAAAGGAGCCTCCAAATAGCATAGCATTTATTTATTTATGTATTTATTAATTTTTAACATCTTTATTGGTGTATAATTGGTTTACAATGGTGTGTTAGTTTCTGCTTTATAACAAAGTGAATCAGCTATACATACACATATATCTCCTATCTCTTCCCTCTTGTGTCTCCCTCCCTCCCACCCTCCTTATCCCACCCCTCTAGGTGGTCACAAAGCACAGAGCTGATCTCCCTGTGCTATGCTGCTGCTTCCCACTAGCTATCGATTTTACATTTAGTAGTGTATATATGTCCATACCACTTTCTCACTTTGTGCCAGCTTATCCTTCCCCCTCCCTGTGTCCTCAAGTCCATTCTCTAGTAGGTCTGCATTTTTATTCCCGTCCTGCCCCTAGGTTCTTCATGACCTTTTTTTTTTTTTTTTTAGATTCCATATATATGTGTTGGCATACAGTATTTGTTTTTGTCTTTCTGACTTACTTCACTCTGTATGACAGACTCTAGGTCCATCCACCTCACTACAAAAAACTCAATTTCATTACTTTTTATGGCTGAGTAATATTCCGTTTTATATATGTGCCACATCTTCTTTATCTGTTCATCTATCGATGGACACTTAGGTTGCTTCTATGTCCTGGCTATTGTAAATAGAACTGCAATGAACATTGTGGTACATGACTCTTTTTGAATTATGTTTTTTCAAGGTATATACCCAGTAGTGGGATTGCCAGCTCTATGTTTAGTTTTTTAAGGAACCTCCATACTGTTCCTCATAGTGGCTGTATCAATTTACATTTCCACCAATAGTGCAAGAGGGTTCCCTTGTCTCACTCCCTCTCCAGCATTCATTGCTTAGAGATATTTTGATGATGGCCATTCTGACTTGTGTGAGGTGATACCTCATTGTAGTTTTGATTTGCATTTCTCTAATGATTAGTGATGTCACGCATCCTTTCCTGCATTTGTTGGCAATATGTACAACTTCTTTGGAGAAATGTCTTCTGCCCATTTTTTGGATTGGGTTGTTTGCTTTTCAAATTGATATTTGATATTGAGCTGCATGAGCTGCTTGTAAATTTTGGAGATTAATCCTTTGTCGGTTGCTTCATTTGCAAATATTTTCTCCCATTCTGAGGGTTGTCTTTTGGTCTTGTTTATGGTTTCCTTTGCTGTGCAAAAGCTTTGAAGTTTCATTAGGTCCCATTTGTTTATTTTTGTTTTTATTTCCATTTCTTTAAAAGGTGGGTCAAAAAGGATATTGCTGTGATTTATGTCATAGAGTGTTCTGCCTATATTTTCCTCTAAGAGTTTATAGTGTCTGGTCTTACATTTACGTCTTTAATCCATTTCGAGCTTATTTTTGTGTATGGTGTTAGAGAGTGTTCTAATTTCATTCTTTTACATGTAGCTGTCCAGTTTTCACAGCATCACTCATTGAAGAGGCTGTCTTTTCTCTATTGTATAGTCTTGCCTCTTTTATCAAAACTAAGGTGACTATATGTGTGTGGGTTTATTTCGGGCTTTCCATTCTGTTCCATTGATCTATATTTCTATTTTTGTGCCAGTACCAAACTGTTTTGGTTATTGTAGCTTTGTAGTATAGTCTGAAGTCTGGAAGCTTAATTCCTCCAGGTCCATTTTTCTTTCTCAAGATTGCTTTGGCTATTCGGGGTCTTTCATGTTTCCACAAAAATTGTGAAATTTTTTGTTCTAGTTCTATGAAAAAATGCCAGTGGTAGTTTGATTGGGATTGCATTAAATCTGTAGATTGCTTTCTGTAGTATATTCATTTTCACTATGTTGATTCTTCCAATCCAAGAACATGGTATATCTCTCCACCTGTTTTTATCATATTTAATTTCTTTCATCAATGTCTATAATTTTCTGCATACAGGTCTTTTGGCTCCTTAGGTAGGTTTATTCCTAGGTATTTTATTGTTTTTTTGCAATGGTAAATGGGAGTGTTTCCTTAATTTCTCTTTCAGATTTTTCATCATTAGTGTATAGGAATGCAAGAGATTTCTGTGTATGAATTTTGTATCCTGCTATGTTACCAAATTCATTGATTAGCTCTAGTAGTTTTCTGGTAGCATATTTAGGATTCTCTATGCATAGTATCATGTCATCTGCAAATAGTGACAGCTTTACTTCTTTTCAGATTTGAATTCCTTTTATTTCTTTTTCTTCTCTGACTGCTGTGGCTAACACTTCCAAAATAATGTTGAATAAGAGCGGTGAGAGTGGGCAACCTTGTCTTTTTCCTGATATTAGTGGAAATGTTTTCAGTTTTTCACCATTATGAATGATGTTGGCTGTGGGTTTGTCATATATGTCCTTTATTATGTTGAAAAAAGTTCCCTCTATGCCTACTTTCTGGAGGGTTTTTATCATAAATGGGTGTTGAATTTTGTCAAAACTTTTTTCTGCATTTATTGAGATGATCATATGGTTTTTATTCTTCACTTTGTTAATATGGTGTATCACACAGATTGATTTGCATATATGGAAGAATCCTTGCATTCCTGGGATAAAGCCCACTTGATCATGGTGTATGATCCTTTTAATATGCTGTTGGATTCTGTTTGCTAGTATTTTGTTGAGGATTTTTGTATCTATGTTCATCAATGATATTGGCCTGTAGTATTATTTTTTTGTGTAGTTTTGGTATCAGGGTGATGATGGCCTCGTAGAATGAGTTTAGGAGTATTCCTCCCTCTGCTATATTTTGGAAGAGCTTGAGAAAGATAAATGGTAGCTCTTCTCTAAATGTTTGATAGAGTTTGCCTTGAAATCTTCTGGTCCTGGTCTTTTGTTTGTTGGAGGATTTTTTTTTTAACATTTTTGTTGGGGTATAATTGCTTTACAATGTTGTGTTGGTTTCTGCTTTATAACAAAGTGAATCAGTTATACATATACATATGTTCCCATATCTCTTCCCTCTTGTGTCTCCCTCCCTCCCACCTGTTGGAGGATTTTTTGTTTGTTTGTTTGTTTTGTTTTGTTTTGTTTTGCGGTACTCGGGCCTCTCACCGTTGTGGCCTCTCCCGTTGCGGAGCACAGGCTCCGGACGCGCAAGCTCAGCGTCCATGGCTCACAGGCCCAGCCGCTCCACTGCATGTGGGATCCTCCCGGACCGGGGCACGAACCCACGTCCCCTGCATCGCAGGCGGACTCTCAACCACTGTGCCACCAGGGAAGCCCCTGTTGGAGGATTTTTAATCATAGTTTCAATTACAGTGCTTGTGATTGGTCTGTTTATATTTTCTATTTTTTCCTGGTTCAGGCTCAGAGGCTGTGCTTTTCTAAGAATTTGTCCATCTCTTCCAGGTTGTCCATTTTATTGGCATATAGTTGCTTGTAGTAATTTCACATGATCCTTTGTATTTCTACAGTGTTAGTTGTTACTTCTCCTTTTTCATTTCTAATTCTATTGATTTGAGTCTTATCCCTTTTTTCTTGATGAATATGACTAATGGTTTATGAATTTTGTTTATCTTCTCAGAGAACCAGCTTTTAGTTTTATTGACCTTTGCTATTGTCTCATTCATTTCTTTTTCATTTACTTCTTATCTGATCTTTATGATTTCTGTCCTTCTGCTAACTTTGGAATTTTTTTGTTCTTCTTTCTCTAATTGTTTAGGTGTAAGGTTAGGTTGTTTAATTGAGATGTTTCTTATTTCTTAATGTAGGATTGTATTGCTATAAACTTCCCTCTTAAAACTACTTTTGTTGCATCCCATAGGTTTTGGGTCATTGTGTTTTCATTGCCATTTGTTTCTAGGTATTTTTTGACTTCCTCTTTGATTTCTTCAGTGATAGCTTGGTCATTACATAGTATATTGTTTAGCCTCCATGTTTGTATTTTTTACAGATTTTTTTTTCCTGTAATTGATATCTAGTCTCATAGCACTGTGGTCAGAAAAGACACTTGATAGGATTTCAATATTCTTAAATTTATCTAGGCTTAATTTGTGACCCAAGATATGATCTATCCTGGAGAATGTTCCATGAGCACTTGTGAAGAAAGTGTATTCTGTTGTTTTTGGATGGAATGTCCTAAAAATATCAAGTAAGTCCATCTTGTTTAATGTATCATTTAAAGCTCATGTTTCCTTATTTATTTTCATTTTGGATGATCTGTCCTTTGGTGAAAGTGGGATGTTAAAGTCTGCTACACTGATTGTGTTACTGTCGATTTCCCCTTTTATAGCTGTTAACATTTGACTTATGTATTGACGTGCTCCAATGTTTGGTGCATAAATATTTACAATTGTTATGTCTTCTTCTTGGATTGATCCCTTGGTCATTATTTAGTATCCTTCTTTGTCCCTTGTAATAGTCTTTATTTTAAAGTCCATTTTGTCTGATACAAGAATTGCTACTCCAGCTTTCTTTTGTTTTCCATTTGCATGGAATAACTTTTTCCATCTCCTCACTTTCATTCTCTCTGTGTCCCTAGGTCTGAAGTGGGTCTCTTGTAGACAGCATATGTATGGGTCTTGGTTTTGTATCCATTCAGCCACTCTTTGTCTTTTGGTTGGAGCATTTAATCCATTTATATTTAAGGTAATTATCGATATGTATGTTCCTATTACTGTTTTCTTAATTGTTTTGGTTTGTTTTTGTAGTTGTTTTCCTTCTATTGTGTTTCTTGCCTAGAAAAGTTCCTTTAACATTTTTTGTAAAGCTGGTTTGGTGGTGCTCAATTCTCTTAGCTTTTGCTTGTCTGTAAAGGTTTTAATTCCTCCATCGAACCTGAATGAGATCCTTGCTGGGTAGAAGAATCTTTGTTGTAGGCTTTTCCCTTTCATCACTTTAAATATGTCCTGCCACTCCCTTCTGGCTTGCAGAGTTTCTGCTGAAAGATCAGCTGTTAACCTTATGGGGATGCCCTTGTATCTTTTTTGTTGTTTTTTCCCATGCTGCTTTTAATATATTTTCTTTGTGTTTAATATTTGATAGTTTGATTAATATGTGTCTTGACATGTTTCTCCTTGGATTTATCCTGTATGGGATTCTCTGCATTTCCTATACTTGATGGACTATTTCCTTTCCCATATTATGGAAGTTTTCATGTATAATCTCTTCAAATATTTTCTCCATCACTTTCTTTTTCTTTTCTTCTTGTGGGACCCCTATAATTCGAATGTTGCTGCATTTAATGTTGTCCCAGAGATCTCTGAGACTGTCCTCAATTCTTTTCATTATTTTTTCTTTATTTTGCTCTGTGGTAGTTATTTCCACTATTTTATCTTCCAGGTCACTTATCCATTCTTCTGCCTCAGTTATTCCACTATTGATTCCTTCTAGAGAATTTTAAATTTCATTTATTGTGTTGTTCATCATTGTTTGTTTGCTCTTTAGTTCTTCTAGGTCCTTGTTAAACGTTTCTTGTATTTCCTCTTTTCTATTTCCAAGATTTTGAATCACATTTACTATCATTACTCTAAATTCTTTTTCAGGTAGACTGCCTATTTCCTCTTCATTTGTTTGGTTTTGTGGATTTTTACCTTGTACCTTCATCTGCTGTATATTTTTCTGTCTTCTCATTTTGCTTAACTTACTGTGTTTCTGGTCTCCTTTTCCCAGCCTGCAGGTTCGTTGTTCCCATTGTTTTTGGTGTCTGCTCCCAGTGCTAAGTTTTGTTCAGTGGGTTATGTAGGCTTCCTGGTGAAGGAGACTAGTACCTGTGTTCTGGTGGATGAGACTGGATCTTGTCTTTCTGGTGGGCAGGTCCATATCTGATGGTGTGTTTTGGGGTGTCTGTGACCCTATTATTATTTTAGGCAACCTTTCTGCTAGTGGGTTGATTTGTGTCCCTGTCTTGCTAGTTGTCATAGGGTGTCCAGCACTGTAGTTTGCTGGTCATTGAGTGGAGCTGGGTCTTGGCATTGAGATGGAGATCTCTGGGAGATTTTCACCCTTCGATATTATGTGGAGCTGGGAGGTCTCTGGTGGACCAATGTCTGTACTCGCCTGTCCCACCTCATAGGCACAGGCCTGACACCTTGCCAGAGCACCAAGATTTTGGCATCCGCATGGCTCAGAATAAAAGGGAGAAGAAAAGAAAGAAAACATTAACAATAACAAAATAAAATAAAGTTATTAAAATAAAAAAATAATTATTAAATTTTAAGAAATGAACATGTAATTTTAAAAAGAAATAAAGAAAGAAGAGAGCAACCAAACCCAAAGACAAATCCACCAATGATAAGAAGTACTAAAACTATACTAAAAAAAACCCCCAAAAACATGGAGGCAGTACCCTAGGACAAATGGTAAAAGCAAGGCTACTTTGGGAGCTACCTTTGCTCTCAAGGTCCACCTGCTCAATTTGCGATGATTCATTGTCTATTCAGGTATACCAGAGATGCAGGGTATATCAAGTTGATTGTGGAGATTTAATCCACTGCTCCTGAGGCTGCTGGAAGAGGTTTCCCTTTCTCTTCTTTGTTTGCACAGCTCCTGTGTTTCAGCTTTGGATTTGGTCCCGTCTCTGCATGTAGGTGGCCTGAGGGCGTCTGTTCCTGCTCATACAGGATGGGGTTAAAGAATCAGCTAATTAGGGGGCTCTGGCTCACTCAGGTAGGAGGGAGGGAGGGGCATGGAATGCGGGGCAAGCCTGCGGTGGCAGAAGCCTGTGTGACGTTACACCAGCCATGTGTTCTCCCAGGGAAGTTGTCCCTGGATCACAGGACCCTGGTAGTGGTGGGCTGCACAGGCTCCTGGGAGGGGAGGTATGGATAGTGACCTGTAATTGTACACAGGCTTCTTGGTGGCTGTAGCAGCAGCCTTAGCATCTCATGCCCGTCTCTGGTGTCCACACTGATAGCCACGGCTCACACCCTTCTCTGAAGCTTGTTTAGGCGGTTCTCTGTATCCCTTCTCATGCACCCTGAAACAATGGTCTCTTGCCTCGTAGACAAGTCCAGACTCTTTCCCGGCCTCCCTACTGTCTAGCTGTGATGCACTAGCCCCCTTCAGGCTGTGTTCACACAGCCAACCCCAGTCCTCTCCCTCGGATCTGATCTCCAAAGCCCGAGCCTCAGTTCCCTGCCCCCACAGAGAAGCAGACAAGCCTCTCAGGCTGCTGAGTGCTGGTCAGCATCAGTCCTCTGTGCAGTAATCTCTGTTTTGCCCTCCACACCCCTATTGCTGCGCTCTCCTCCGTGGCTCTGAAGCTTCCTCTCCCGCCACCCCACGTCTCTGCCTGTGAAGGGGTTTACTAGTGTGTCAAAACTTTTAGTCCTTCCCAGCTCCCTCCCAGAGGGCCTGGTCCCATCCCTATTCTTTTGTCTCTGCTTTTTCTTTTTTCTTTTGCCCTACCCAGGTACGTGGGGAGTTTCTTGCCTTTTTGGAGGTCTGAGGTCTTCTGCCAGTGTTCAGTAGGTGTTCTGTAGGAGTTGGTCTACATGTAAATGTATTTCTGATGTATTTGTGGGGAGGAAGGTGATCTCTACATCTTACTGTCCCACCATCTTGAAGGTCCCCCCCCCCCAAAACACTATAGCATTTAAATTCCAAGTCTTAGTGGAAACTATAGGTAGTTGTAATAAAAATGTTACAAGCTGGTTAGAACCCCATAGTTCAGGAAATATCTTACAGACCAGAAGTTTAACAGGTCCAAACCATTTACAGTCAATAATCTTTTACTTTGACTACTACTACTATAATTTCCATGGTACATAAATGTTATGAAGTAATGATATTGTCAGTATTTTAGATTTACTTAGTATTTTCCTTGGAGATTTTCAACTCTCTACATTATATACCATCCTCTCAGAGAATATATTTGAAGAAAGATTAGTAGTTTTGAACCCCATACAAAGTTTTAGTTGCAGAAATCATGATAATAAACACAGAGAAAAGAGCATGGTTTTAGAGTCAAACTACATTTTGGACCTAAATTCTTAGTAGCTCTTTGACCTTAAGCTTGGTTCTTAACTTCTAGAAATATTAACTTCTAAATCTATAAATTGAGAATAATCACACATAACTCTTGGATCATTGTGTAGATTACATAGGACAATGTATGAAGAGCTCCTGATATTGTGTCCAGAAAAAGAGGTTCTCATTAAATTTTATTTTCTCTTTCCAAAAGTTTCTCATTTTACAAATAACATAACAAGAACATAAAGGTTAAATGACTTTCTCAATGTCAAACTGTTAGTAGTGTCAGAACTAAATCTCAAAATTCCTTCTAGTTCTAAAGCTTTTTTTTTTTTTTTTAAACTACAACACAGCTACCTCAGAAGTATCAGCAGGAGCTTTTTATAACAGTTTCACCATTGTTCTATAGCATAAAAACTAAAAAAAGCCAACCCCTGTCTGGGTTCATTGATATGAAAATTATGTTGGACAGGTACTGTCTCATCACTGAACTTCAGTGTGAATGTTCTAAATTTGGGTTTTCACTGTCTCATCATTGGTATAAGTAGTAGCTGTTACTACAAAACCAGCCACTGAAAATAGCTGATTGCCCCAAGACAACTTAAAAAAAAAAGAAGAGCTTTATTTTTCATTTACTGTTTTGTTCTTGTTGTTACTGTTCTATTTAATTAATGAGATCTATTTCATAAATGAGAGGACTTAAAGTAAAACAAAAAAAAACACTTTCTCGAGCCTGTCAACTTTCCATCATTTCTATGAAACTGAATTGACTTGTTAAAAGGATGAAGATATGTCTCATTAATAAACTCTGTTTTATTTCACTTTTTGTTTGCAGGGTCTCATGTAAGAATCTTTTTCAAAGTTAAGTTGTTATAGGAATTTCTAAAACTACAAGATGTTGCCTTTCACATTAAATGTCACCTGGTATTTTATTTCTACACTCTGAACATAGATGCTGTAGACAAAATATACATAATTACAGATAATTTTGATTTCTGATTTTTTTGGTATCTATGTCCCTATTATTTGAATTATGAAGGCATAGGCAACATCTCTAATACATTATATCTTTGGATATATATTCTTCCAACATCTAGGCTCAAATCCATGTACTGCCCTTATTTATAAATGATAATCAGCAGATTTATAATTAACATGGCAGCAGACAAGATATGGATGATATTAGGCAAAAAATTAAGTAATCAGGGATATTGATTATTGTTAGAAAAAATAGAATTTTAGATAGAAAAGTGCTTTGATGAACACTGTAATTGATCAATTTTTCACCTTTAAGAAATTATACCTTCATTACAAGAGTCCATGAACCTTTTATAATAATTGGCCATAGACTAGGCAAGAAGGAAAATTTTACAAGGTGAAAAGGTGCAGATTATATAACTGCCATTCAATGAAAGGAGAAATAAGAACATATATGTAAATAAATAAAATGAGGTTAAAAACTTTTCTAGTAGCATTTAGATTAAAAAATTAAAATATAATTACAAACTATATAGAAAATAATGAGAATAAACTACCTTGATAATTAAATGTATGGGATGCTCTCAAATCTGTATTCAGAGGCAAAACACTCTGTTTAATATCTTATTAAACAATGTAATTAAAATCAATATTTATAATTCAATTAAAACATAAGAAACAACAATAGCAACAACAAAATTGCAAGAAAAAACAAGAGAGAATAAATAACAAAGATGAAAACAAACTAATTAACTTGAAAAGATAAAACACAAGCCAGTAAATTATAAATAATAAAATAGAGCAACATAGATGAAGCTATTTTTTACATCGTATATTTTGGTTTTGAAAATGTATGTTAAAAATTTGAATATTTCAATAAGCTGTTTAATGTTCTAGGAAAAAAAATGTTTATGGCAGAAAAGCAAATTGCTAATATCAATTTCTTTGATAATGTGTTCAGCTTCAATATCAAAGAAATATCTGCAAAAGGATTCCTGGCTCAGACAGTTTCAGTGTTCTAAGAAATATGTATTTCCAATATACTAATATCTATTCCAGGACATCAAATAAGATGAAAAACTACAAAATCATTTCAGAAGCAAGAAAACCTCTATTGCTGATCCTTGCCAAAGTAAACTTTAACCAAAATAAGAAAAATCTTAGCAATCTTAAGATAAGAATACTTTAGTTGCCAAAATCTTTAAAAATATTTGGATTCTAAATTAAACAATAAATACACTAAACATGTCAGGACAATACCAAGAAAGAAAAGCTCATTTAGTTTTTAGGAAATACATTAACATAATACATTATATAAATAGATTAAATAGAATGCCAGCATTTTAATAGTTTCTCATGGCAGGTCATGGCCAGATTTACACCACTGAAAAACAAAGTAAGAGCACTGACACATATAGAAATAGAATTTAGAAGTATATAAAGGTAGAGCCAAGAGAATTTTTTTATATGGTTATAGGATGAACTTCTGAGTGCTTACATGCCTCCTTTCTCCCTCCCAGGTTTACTTCACCCCCACCTTGGGAGGCCCTAGTTGTACTCCCCCAGACCACTAACATACTACACTAATTCTATTTAAATCAACAATAAGACCAAAAGTATTTTTGTTTCATACATCATTATTGGAGTATAATTGCTTTACAATGGTGTGTTAGTTTCTGCTGTACAACAAAGTGAATCAGCTATACGTATACATATATCCTCATATCTACTCCCTCTTGTGTCTCCCTCCCACTCTCCCTACCCACCACTCTAGGTGGTCACAAAGCACAGAGCTGTTCTCCCTGTGCTTTGTGGCTGCTTCTCACTAGCTATCAATTTTACATTTGGTATTGTATACATGTACATGCCACTCTCTCACTTTGTCCCAGCTTACACTTCCTTATACCCGTGTCCTCAAGTCCATTCTCTACATCTTTATTCCTGTCCTGTCGCTATGTTCTTCAGAACCTTTTTTTCTTTTTTTTAGATTCCATATACATATGTGTTAGCATATGATATTTGTTTTTCTCTTTCTCACTTACTTTACTGTGTATGACAGATGCTAGGTCCATCCACTTCACTACAAATAACTCAATTTCGTTTCTTTTTATGGCTGAGTAATATTCCATTATATATATGTGCCACATCTTCTTTATCCATTCATCTGTTATGGACACTTAGGTTGCTTCCATGTCCTGCTATTGTAAATAGTGCTGCAATGAACATTGTGGTACATGACTCTTTTTGAATTATGGTTTTCTCAGGGTATATGCCCAATAGTGGGATTGCTGAGTCATATGGTAGTTCTATTTTTAGTTTATTAAGGAACCTTGATACAGTTCTCTCAACTGGCTGTATCAATTTACATTTCCACCAACAGTGCCTGAGGCTTTCCTTTTCTCCACACCCTCTCCAGCATTTATTGTTTGTAGACTATTTGATGATAGCCATTCTGACCAGTGTGAGGTGATACCTCATTGTAGATTTGATATGCATTTCTGTAATGGTTAGTGTTGTTGAGCATCCTTTCATGTGTTTGTTGGCAATCTGTACATCTTCTTTGCAATAATGTCTATTTAGGTCTTCTGTCCATTTTTTGGATTCGGTTGTTTGTTTTTTTGATATTGAGCTGCATGTGCTGCTTGTATATTTTGGAGATTAATCCTTTGTCAGTTGCTTTGTTTGAAAATATTTTCTCCCATTCTGAGGGTTGTCCTTTTGTCTTGTTTAAGGTTTCCTTCACTGTGCAAAAGCTTTTAAGTTTCATTAGGTTTCATTTGTTTATTGTTGCTTTTATTTCCATTTCTCTAGAAGGTGGGTCAAAAAGGATCTTGCTTTATTTATGTCATAGAGTGTTCTGCCTATGTTTTCCTGTAAGAGTTTTACAGTGTCTGGCCTTACATTTAGGTCTTTAATCCATTTTGAGTTTATTTGTGTGTATGGTATTAAAGAGTGTTCTAATTTCATTCTTTGAATGTAGATGTCCAGTTTTCCCAGCACCACTTATTGAAGAGGCTGCCTTTTGTCCATTGTATATTCTTCCTTCCTTTTTCAAAAATAAGTTGACCATAGGTGTGTGGGTTTATCTCTGGGCTTTCTATCCTGTTCCATTAATCTATATTTCTGTTTTTGTGCCAGTAGCATAATGCCTTGATTACTGTACCTTTGTAGTATAGTCTGAAGTCAGAAATCCTGATTCCTCCAGCTCCATTTTTCTTACTCAAGATTGCTTTTACTATTCAGGGTCTTTTGTGTTTCCATAGAAATTGTGAAGTTTTTTCTTCTAGCCCCGTGAAAAATGCCATTGGTAGTTTTATAGGGATTGCATTGAATCTGTAGATTGCCTTGGGTATTATAGTCATTTTCACAATAGTGATTCTTCCAATCCAAGAACATGGTATATCTCTCCATCTCTTTGTATCATCTTTAATTTATTCATCAGTGTCTTATAATTTTCTGCAAACAGGTCTTCTGTCTCCTTAGGTAGCTTTATTCCTAGGTATTTTATTATTTTAGTTGAAATGGTAGTGCTTCATTAATTTCTCTTTCAGATTTTACATCATTAGTGTATAGGAATGCCAGAGATTTCTGTGCATTAATTTTGTATCATGCTACTTTACCAAGTTCATTGATTTGTTCTAGTAGTTTTCTGGTAGCATCTTTAGGATTCTCTATGTATAGTATCATGTCATCTGCAAACAGTGACAGTTTTACTTCTTCTTTTCTGATTTGGATTCCTTTTATTTCTTTTTCTTCTCTCAATGCTGTGCCTAAAACTTCCAAATCTATGTTGAATAATAGTGGTGAGAGTGGGCAACCTTGTCTTGTTCCTGATCTTGGTGGAAATGGTTTCAGTTTTTCACCACTGAGAATGATGTTGGCTGTTAGTTTGTCATATATGGCCTTTATTATGTTGAGGTAAGTTCCCTCTATGCCAACTTTCTGGACAGTTTTTATCATCAATGGGTGTTGAATTTTGTCAAAAGCTCTTTCTGCATTATTAAGATGATCATATGGTTTTATCTTTCAATTTGTTAATATGGTGTATCACATTGATTGATTTGCATATATTGAAGAATCCTTGCATTCCTGGGAAATATCCCACTTGATCATGGTGTATGATCCTTTTAATGTGCTGTTGGATTCTATTTGCTGGTATTTCATTGAGAATTTTTGCACCTATGTTCATCAGTGATATTGGTCTGTAGTTTTCTTTTTTTTTGTTGTTACATCATTGTCTGGTTTTGGTATCAGGGTGAAAGAGGCCTCGTAGAATGAGTCTGGGACTGTTCCTCCCTCTGCTATATTTTGGAAGAGTTTGAGAAGTATAGGTGTTAGCTCTTCTCTAAATGCTTGATAGAATTCTCCTGTGAAGACATTTGGTCCTGGGCTTTTGTTTGTTGGAAGATTTTTAGTCACAGTTTCAATTTCAGTGCTTCTGATTGGTCGGTTTATATTGTATTTATTTTCCTGGTTCAGTCTCGGGAGGTTGTGCTTTTTTAAGAATTTGTCCATTTCTTCCAGGTTGTCCATTGTATTGGCGTATACTTGCTTGTAGTAGTCTCGCATGATCCTTTATATTTCTGCAGTGTCAGTTGATACTTCTTTGTTTTCATTTCTAATTCTATTGATTTGAGTCTTCTCGCTTTTTTTGCCTGATGAATGTGGCTGATGGTCTATCAATTTTGTTTATCTTCTCAAAGAACCAGCTTTTAGTTTTATTGATCTTTGTTATTGTTTCCTTCATTTCTTTTTCATTTATTTCTGATCTGATCTTTATGATTTCTTTCCTTCTGCTAACTTTGAGGTATTTTTGTTCTTCTTTCTCTAATTGCTTTAGGTGTAAGTTTAGTTTGTTTATGTGAGATGTTTCTTATTTCTTGAGGTAGTATTTTATTGCAATAAACTTCCCTCTTAGAACTGCTTTTGCTGTGTCCCATAGGTTTTGGGTCACCGTTTTTTCACTGTTATTTGTTTCTAGATATTTTTTGATTTCCTCTTTGATTTCTTCTGTCATATCTTGGTTATTTAGTAGTGTATTGTTTAGCTTCCATATGTTTGTATTTTTGTTTTTTCCTGTATTTGATATCTAATCTCATAGCATTGTAGTTGGAAAAGATACTTGATACAATTTCAATTTTCTTAAATTTACCAAGGCTTGATTTGTAACCCATGATATGATATATCCTGGAGAATGTTCCATGAGCAGTTGAGAAGAAATTGTATTTTGTTGTTTTTGGATGCAATGTCCTATAAATATCAAGCAAGTCCATCTTGTCTAATGTGTCCTTTAAAGCTTGTGTTTCCTTATTTATTTTCATGTTGGATGATCTGTCTATTGGTGAAAGTGCCGTGTTAAAGTCCCCACTATTATTGTGTTACTGTCAATTTCCCCTTTTATGGCTGTTAGCATTTGCCTTATGTATCGAGGTGCTCCTAAGTTGGGTGCATAAATATTTACAAATTTTATATCTTCTTTTTGGATCGATCCCTTGAACATTATGTAGTGTCCTTCTTTGTCTCTTGTCTTTATTTTAAAGTCCATTTTATCTGATATGAGAATTGCTTCTCCAGCTTTCTTTTGTTTTCCATTTGCATGTAATATCTTTTTCCATCCCCTCACTTTCAGTCTCTATGTTTACCTAGGTCTGAAATGTGTCTCTTGTAGACAGCATATGTACAGGTCTTGTTTTTGTATCCATTGAGCCAGTCTATGTCCTCTGGTTGGAGCATTTAATCCATTTACATTGAAGGTAATTATTGATATGTATGTTCCTATTGTCATTTTCTTAATTGTTTTGTTTTTGTTATTGTAGGTCTTTTCCTTCTCTTGTGTTTCCTGCCTGGAGAAGTTCCTTTAATATTTGTTGTAAAGCTGGTTTGGTGGTACTGAATTCTCTTAGCCTTTGTTTGTCTGTAAAGGTTTTAATTTCTCCATTGAATCTGAATGAAATCTTTGTTTGGTAGAGTAATCTTTGTTGTAGGTTTTTCCCTTTCATCACTTTAAATTGCCTTGCCACACCCTTCTGGCTTACAGAGTTTCTGCTGAAAGATCAGCTGTTAACCTTATGGGGATTCCCTTGTGTGTTATTTGTTGCTTTTCCCTTGCTGCTTTCAATATTTTTTCTTTGTATTTAATTTTTGATAGTTTGAGTAATATGTGTCTGGGCATGTTTCTCCTTGGATTTATTCTGTATGGGACTCCATGCTTCCTAGACTTGGTTAACTATTTCCTTCCCCATATTAGGGAAGTTTTCAACTATAATCTCTTCAAATGTTTTCTCAGTCCCTTTCTTTTTCTCTTCTTCTTCTGACACCCCTATAATTCGAATGTTGGTGCATTTAATGTGGTCCCAGAGGTCTCTGAAACTGTCCTCAATTTTTTTCATTCTTTTCTCTTTATTCTGCTTTGTGGTAGTTATTTCCACTATTTTATCTTCAAGGTCACTTATCCGTTTTTCTGCCTCTGTTATTCTGCTATTAATTCCTTCTAGAGAATTTTTAATTTCATTTATTTTGTTGCTCATCATTGTTTGTTTCCTCTTTAGTTCTTGTAGCTCCTTGTTAAATGTTTCTTGTATTTTCTCCATTTTTTTCCCAAGATTTTGGATCATCTTTACTGTCATTACTCTGAATTCTCTTTCATGTAGCCTGCCTATTTCCTCTTCATTTGTTAGGTATGGTAAATTTTTACCTTGCTCCTTCATCTGCTGCATATTTCTCTGTCTTCTCATTTTGCTTAACTTACTGTTTTTGGGGTTTCCTTTTCACAGACCTCAGGTTTGTAGTTCCCATTGTCTTTGGTGTCTGCCCCCAGTGGGTAAAGTTGGTTCAGTGGATTGTGTAGGCTTCCAGGTGGAGGGGACTGGTGCCTGTGTTCTGGTGGATGAGGCTGTATCTTGTCTTTCTTGTGGGGAGGACAGCGTCTGTTGGTGAGTTTTGGGGTGTATGTGAACTTAGTATGATTTTAGGCAGCCTCTCTGCTAATGGGTGGGGTTGTGTTCCTGTCTTGCTAGTTGTTTGGCATGGGGTGTCCAGCACTGGAGCTTGCTGGTAGTTGAGTCGAGCTGGGTCTTAGCATTGAGATGCAGATCTCCTGGAGAGCCCTCGCCGATTGATATTACTAGGGGCCGGGAGTTCTCTGATGGACCAATGTCCTGACCTTGGCTCTCCCATCTCAGAGGCTCAGGCCTGACACCTGGCCAGAGCACCAAGACCCTCTCATCCCTGCTTCATGTGTTTCCCTTCACTCGGCCAGCTCCTGCCTCAGGGCCTCCCTCCCTTTTGGTTTGATCTTTACTTCCCATGCTTGGTGGGGGCCGGAGGGCAGTGCAGAAGATGCCAGAGGGCAGCTGCCCCACCATGTCCTCATCCACACCTTACACTGGGCTTGCCAGGTCCCTGCCAGTCACAGAGGGTCCACAAAGACAGCCTGACCACCAGACAGACCCAGAGACCCGGCAAGGAGGGAGCAAGACCAAATGTCTTAATGTTTTGCAAATGTAATAAGTTTGGTAACAGAAACAAGACTTATGATGTTTACAAATGAATACAAAAATCATTACTATTTTTCGATAAAGTGGCAAACATTTGGTCCTCTGGGTAGGGCAGTTTCTGAATTGGCAAATACCCAGGTCCGACTATATTATGCCATTTCATATAAGACACTTTGAGCATCCATAGATTTTGGTATCTCCGGGAGTCCTGAAACCAATCCCTACTAGGGAAGACTGTATACCAGAAGAAGGGCAGATATATTATTTAGAACTAATTAGAGAACATACTGAATTAACTAGGACCAAAATCAATATATGAAAGCCAAGAATTTTCTTATATAGTTCAAATAATCATTTGAAAAATATAATAGGGAAAATTCAACTAAATTTTGAAATTTTATATGGATACTCTCAATTTAAAATATGTAGTATACACATATGCACCTTGACATGAGCAGTTTTGTTGCAGTGGTGGAGGCCAGAGTCTGAATGGAGTGAAATCAAGAGAGAAGGGGGGAAGAGGCATTGCAGCAGCCACAATGGATATTACCCTAGGAATTTGAAAGAAAGAATGAAGGAATGAAAGAAAGAAAGGAAGGAAGGAGGGAAGGAAGGAAGGAAAGAGAGAGAGAGAGAGAGAGAGGGAGGGAGGGAAGGGGGAGGAAGGGAGACAGAAAGAAAGAGAGAGAAACAAAGAAAGAGAAAAATAAAGAAATGGGTAATAATTTGAAAGGTGAGTAGGGTGAAAATTTTGTTCATATTTTTAAGTTGCAAGGTATAACAGTATATTTGTATGATACTAAGAAAGAACTGATAGAGAAAGAAAATAAATTCACTTTATTCTTTGTTGCTATTGAGAAAATGAGGAATACCTTATCAGGTGAACAGCTGGAGATGATTGTCTAGTAAGAATATCATTTTTAAATATTAATTATTCTTTAAATTTATTAACTAGATAATTATTCAATCCTTATATATAATATTCCTTCAAAATTGTATCAATCAATTTCTTATAACCCATTAGAACTTTGCAACCTATATTCATAGGTTATGTGTTTAGTGGGTTAAAGCCTGGGAAACGATGCACTGACCAGCATAGGCAGAGGAAACAGATAGGAAAAAGTAAGGTGCAGCCATAATATCTAGGCCAACAAAAAAGAATTTTTTATGGGAATGAATAAGTATACTTTGAGAGGAAAATATAAAAATTCCATAATAACAAAATAGAAAAAAGTAGTCTTTCTGGTGATCTTTTATAAACTCCCATGGGAGGGAAAATTCTATCCCTGATTATAACTTATAAAATACAATCTCAAAACCTAACATTTTACTTTCTGATCTTTTCAAGGATAATTAGAGTTGTGGAAAAATAATACTCAAACATATGTTTATTTTATATCAGGTAGCTAATTATTATTGACCTTCTTTCTACTATATTCTGTGAAGGATATGCAAAATTATAAGACACAGTCCCTACCATCAAGAAAATTCAGCTAGGGAAGTTTTTAGTATGATTAATAGAAAAGGCAACGATATGGTAAAAATATCTGTTTTCTTTAAGGGATTATACTAGGAATAGAATAGTTTAAGCAGCACCATTCAAAGACTTGTTTTACATATGTGCATTATGAGTAATCTTCAGGTTTACTTTAGTATCTTATGGTGAGAAAGACTTGCCTTTTTCTGCCTAAATATGTCTAAGTTTTATGAGGAGGGTAGGGTTAGGGAGATGAACTTGTTTTGTTTGTACTTTTTTGTTTGATTTGGTTTTGGATTTTTGCTTGTTTTTTTTTTTTTTTTTTGGTGGAGGGGGAGGCAGTGTTGAGTGTTTCTGGTGCACCAAATAATTTATGTTTGCAGTGAGTATATACTGAAGGACAGCTTATTCTCTAGACAGGAAACCATATACACTATTTTCTGGTTTTGTTGTTGTTAACAGTGCCTGCTTATAACCTGATTCCTGGGTAATTAGGGACTGAAAAGGTAATCAGAATTCAAGTGTGCTGAAGCTCACAAATGGGATTTGTGCTTAAAAGCCTTAGAAACAGAGAAACCCCCTCTGCATCCTATAAAATGGTCCAAAAGTCTAATCACCAACTCGAGAGAGAGGACACTACAACTCCTCTGAGTCTGGCAGTTAGTGGTAGAGAAAACCCCTAGAACACCCCTCACAGCTCTAAGTAAAAACAGTTGCCTTCATTGTCAGTTTTAATAGGGTCTGGAACCCACCCAAATGTGACTGAAATTGAAGTGGCGTTTGCATGACCTAAATGTATCACTTTAAACTTCATCCCCAAACACCAATCTACTGTTTATTTACCAGTTAATAGTTTGTTTCATTTAGTCTTGTTAAACAGGCTATGCTTATTCTTCCCCCATCATTATAAACTAGGGTTAAAGTAACTTAGTAATATTTTAAAAGAGAAAATAAAATGTAATGGGGCACCTGCATGAAATTTGAATTTTCAGCCCAGATGATCCTAGAGTGTTTAATTAATTAAGTAGACAAACTATACAAAATTCTGTAGAAATATTATTTATTGATAGTTTAATTATTAGATGATCAGGATCAATAAGTCTTAGTCAGTTTTCCTGCCATTATAAATGGTGCCTTGGACATTCTCCTAAGACAGCTAGAAGGATAGTCAGTACATTCATCAATAACCCAGTTAACAACTGCCTCATTTAACTCCCTTGTACTTTTTGTCCTTGTCCCCAAAAAGGACAAAGGGAAATAGTATTTGGTCAAGCCCTGATAAATCAATAACTTAATGCAGTTAGTTACACTTGCTTAGTGAAGTTAATATTAAGAGCTTGTAAGAGTTTCCTTGTATTTACTTCTTTATTCCCACATCAGCCATTACAGAACATTCTCATTTTCCACATGAAAGCAACAGGAGCCATTTCACAGCTCAGACCCAACAGACTGAACACCAAAAGATTAAGTGGCTAAGCTGCCTAGCATTGCTTGTTTAGCTTTGCCCACAGGATTTGAATTTGCACTACACTGTTGAACGTCCTAAAATAATTTAACCACATCCCAAACACTGCATAAAGAAAGTCTGTTCCATTTCTCGCCTCTTTAGATTGTACGTCCAGAGCAATTTCTCCCAAATTAAATGGCATTTGGTTTGCGTTAGAATAATCAGGACAACTGCAAACATTAATAAGTTTGCAATAATAGCAAAGTTATTTTCTTCTCCAAATAGCCCTACGCATACCTATAAAGATTTTCCCTCCCGATTTGTTTCTCCTTTATTTTTTAAATAGATGCATCACTGTAATCTGGTTGAGTGTTATGATTCGCACCCTGGTTTTATTATGAAATGAAGCTTAATATAAACCCAGGTGAAAAAGGAAGAGAAGGAGGCAGCCTACTGAAACAAGTTTGTCATTTGCAGGTTTGACCGGGGTCATTCCAAGCATCCATTCACTCATTCATTCATGTATTTAACAAGCACTTATTGAGAGTCCATATTGTGCAAGGGATGATATTAGGGGCTGTACATAGTGAGAGAATGAAAGAGAGTCATGGCCCTTTTCATTAAGGAGCTCCAGGTTAGTGTGGAGAAGACAAGCAGCTATTAGAGCATTACCAAGGAATACTGGATTAGAGAGATATACTAAATGCTGCAAAGTCTCGTTAAACAGATTTTTCTAAAGAAAGGCAGTTGTATTTAGAGTGGTGAGCAGACATCTAGCTCTGCCTGTTCATACATTTACCCTAAAAGTAAAGCTATTGTGCTTTATTTGGGACCAAGTTGTCTACTTCAGGCACATTATAACATTATTTTGGTGACCTGATTTAGTATATAAATGTGGAGGAACTAAGGCACAGAGCAGTTAACCCAGGGCAGACTTAACCCAGGGCAGAACAAGAAATCAGCAATGAATTTGTAAATTTGGTAACTTCTATAAAATGAAAACTTTCACTAGATATAATGCATTTAAAGACTTTTGAGTATAGCAGATTTATCAGTAAAGGATGGACACGATATGATAATTGAGTCATATACTCTAATGTAGATTGAAGGAAGTCTTAAAAATGGGAAAGGCGGCTATTAATAACATCAACAATTAGCCTCTGAGGGACAAATCTAGAAAAAGAATGTATTCTAAGAAGCTATTCATAGCTTTTTAAGGTCACTTCAAATCCAGAAACATCAAGTTTAATGTCAGTACTTTTCTGAGATATCACAAAAGAGTATTGACTGCCAGATGTTACAAATCTTCAAAATGAGATTGCACGGTTTACACTACATTTTTCAAGAAATAGCACAATCTTGTTAGAATTTTTACATTTTTGTCTTTACGTGTTTCATGTATTTCAACTCTGTTTAGAGGACACAATAAAAATTGCTAACTTTTTTTTTACATCTTTGCATTTCCATTCCTCTGTAAAGTCCTCTGCAAGAAGCAAATGCTTTAAAATATTAAACATGGCATCATGATATTTAAATCCACCTCTACTTTTCTAAATAGGTTCCCAGAAAAAAACTATTTTTCCCAGCCACTTATGTGTTAGAGCGCCTCCCAGTGAATTCATCAATCTACTACCTGAGCCACATGGATATTGTTCTAACCCACATATCAAGATTTCTTTTCAAAGTTAACGATTGTGATTTCTAACATCACAGCAGTGTTTTTGTTTCTGCTGTGCTGCTTTGATATTGGCAGGAATTAGTTCAAAAGAATGCAATGAAACCTTTATTAAGGGACTGTGATACTCATAGACTCTGGGAAGGCAGCCAGGGGAATCAAGTGGTGAAACATTCAAAGCCAAAGGTGTACCACCTTCTTTAACATTTTCCCATGCCAAAGGTGACTGCTGAAGCATCGAACTAAAGATCCTTGTCCTAGTCTTTGTAGTATTCAACTTATTTCTTCAGACCTCAATACCTGTTTTTATTTACATTTCTTTCAGCATGATATGCTGTGATGTTCTGAGATTTCACTTCAAGGCACTGGCAAGTTTCTTTTACACCTGTGCAGTTCTTAATCATGGAAAGGTACTGAAGAAAGGGCTGCCAGGCAGGCCATATGATAAAAATTGTCAATATACTTATACACCACTAGAAATGGTGTATACATCTTATACGCCTGGAGATGTTCTTTGCCTAAGTCAAAGCAGGGCAGGAAGTTCATGTTCTTGGGATGTGAAATGCTGACTTTTTCCTTATTATTAGAATATAAGCCAAGCTGAAAAGAACAAGGACTCTGAAAGAAAAATAACCAACTCCTCTGGCTCCAGTGTTCACCTGTCAACTTACTTTTCCAAGTCCAGATTATGAAAAGTGATGGGGGCAGGAGAAAGGAGAAAAGAAGGGGCAAAGTGTTTCACCCAGACATTGTTTGGATTAGCTAATAAAAATCTGCTAAGCTTTTGAAAATCCCTATCAAAAATCAGGCAATTAATTTTATCTTCATTTCTAATTGAGAGCAGCCAACATGGGTTTTCAGAGCAAAGACAGAGAGAATAATTTGTTAATGTTATTTGGTTAATCATAGTTCCCAAATATAAACTTTAAAGTCTTCTCAAAGTTTAGAGAATCATGGATTGCCACATGAAAACTGCAGAGTAAAAAAAAAAAAAAAAAAAATATTTATCAATCTAATATAAAACACTAATTTAAAATACTACAGTTTATAAAATTATTTGCTTATATTATACTCCCATATATTATTAATGCCTTGTGCATGTTATAATATACATGTTTTTTAAGATTCCCTCAAAAGATTGCTGTTTCATAAGGAATCTGTAAAAACTGGGGTAGAATTATAACATTATCCAAGTTTTAGAGGCATCAATAGATTTGAAGTAATTTAATCCAATAATTTCATTCCATAACATGGGAAACTGAGACTAGAAAGAAGAAATTTTTTCAAGATTACAAAGCTAACTAGCAGAGACAGGCCCTTTCGCATTCCCAAGACTTACAAGATACCAAGCTGCTTCCAAAGAACAGTGTAGTTGGCAGGACTTTCCGTATGAAGTCCAGCTCTTGCAATTTACCCTACAAGGTATTAAAAATAGCATTACAGTTTTAACTGAATGTGTAGCTACTTCAATAAACTATTATATTTAATAACTACATACAGTTTTATTGGGTTGGCCAAAAGTTTTGTTCAGTTTTTTCTGTAAGATGACTCTAGTAGCGCTCAGTTGTCTTTAACTTCGTTCGAAACCATTTATTTAGATTGCATTGTGACAGCTGTCATATCAGTGTGCATTTAAAAAAAGGCATCAAATTTGGTGAATTTTTGTGTAGCCATTTTAATATTGAAGATGGAAGAAAAAAGCAACATTTTCGGCATATGATGCTTTGTTATTTCAAGAAAGGTAAAAACACAACTGAAACGCAAAAAAAAGATTTGTGAAGTGTATGGAGAATATGCTGTGACCGATCTAACATGTCAAAAGTGGTTCGAGAAGTTTTGTGCTAGAGATTTCTTGCTGGACGATGCTCCATGGTCAGGTAGACCAGTTGAAGTTGATAGCGATCAAATTGAGACATTAATTGAGAACAATCAACGTCATACCACACAGGAGATAGCTGACATACTCAAAATATCCAAATCAAGTGTTGAAAATCATTTGCACCAGCTTGGTTATGTTAATTGCTTTGATGTTGGAGTTCCACGTAAGTTAAGCGAAAGAAACCCTTCTTGACCGTATTTCCACATGCGATTCTCTACTTAAATGTAATGAAAACGTTCTGGGGTTTTTTTGTTTTTGTTTTTGTTTTGTTTGTTTGTTTTTGCGGTACGCGGGCCTCTCACTGTTGTGGCCTCTCCCGTTGTGGAGCACAGTCTCCGGATGCGCAGGCTCAGCGGCCATGGCTCACGGGCCTAGCCGCTCCGCGGCACGTGGGATCTTCCCGGACCGGGACACAAACCCGCGTCTCCTACATCGGCAGGCAGACTCTCAAACACTGCGCCACCAGGGAAGCCCAAAACGTTCTGTTTTTAAAACAAATTGTGACGGACAATGAAAAGTGGATACCGTACAATAATGTGGAATGGAAGAGGTCGTGGGGCAAGCGAAATGAACCACCACCAATCACACCAAAGGCCAGTCTTCATCCGAAGAAGGTGATGTTGTGTATATGGTGGGATTGGAAGGGGGTCCTCTATTATGAGCTTCTTCTGGAAAACCAAATGATTAATTCCAACAAATGCTGCTCCCAATTAGACCAACTGAAAACAGCACACGAAGAAAAGCATCTAGAATGAGTCAACAGAAAACACATAATCTTCCATCAGGATAATGCAAGACCGCATGTTTCTTTGATGACCAGGCAAAAACTGTTACAGCATGGCTGGGAAGCTCTGATTCATCTGCCATATTCACCAGACATTGCACCTTCAGATTTCCATTTATTTTGGTCTTTACAAAATTCTCTTAATGGAAAAAATTTCAATTCCCTGGAAGATTGTAAAAGGTGCCTGGAACAGTTCTTTGCTCAAAAAGATAAAAAGTTTTGGGAAGATGGAATTATGAGGTTGCCTGGAAAATGGCAGAGGGTAGTGGAATAAAAGGTGAATACGTTGTTCAATAAAGTTCTTGGTGAAAATGAAAGGTGTCTATTTTTACTTAAAAACTGAAGGCACTTTTTGGCCAACCCAATATATAATGCGAATATTATATTGATATATATCAAACATAATGATATATATCTAATAAAGTGCAGTGTCCAAAGGATTAAAGAAAACTGCATAATTAGACAAAATAGTTAAATGTGTACAAGATACTTATTGATTTCCAGTTTAACACTTTCACTGTTCTCTAAGAAAATAAATGCAAGTGATTAATTTGAGAAAACATGATATTCCACAAATGAATAAAAATGCATTTGAAATGTTAAATAATGTATTATTTCTTTACTTCTTCCCTTTCCAGAGATCTTTCCAAATGTTCAGTTACAATTCTATCAACTGTGAGTATAAATTATAGAGACCTTTTCAGCTCCATTTTACTGTGGTTGACTGAACACTGGATTGACATGCTCAGTGGTCACACAGACATCAATTGGGATAATGATATAACAATAACAAACATGTTTTCTTAGAAATATTTTAAAGAGTAAATAATATACTGAACCATAAAATGAAAAGAAGAGGATGCAAATGCTGTTTAAATATTTTTTTATAAACATACTGAAATGTAGACAGGAACTTTTAAAACAGGAAATAGAACAAATTTGTTTTCAGGTTGCACTTAAAAATAGATGAAATAAAAAGGGGGAAATTTTATTTATATTCTGTATATAGGAGTTAACTTTAAAACAAAATTTTAAGTCTATATAAAGAGTTCAAAATGAAGGAGATAGTAAATGAGCCAGAAGGACAGAATTAGCCAAATGAAGATTATTTTATATTTAATTTAAAAGATCAAATGAAAAATATTTAATATAGGAAGGAAAACATTTGGCTTGACATGAAATCTATCAGTAAGCAGAGAAGGTGATGGATAATGTAATGAGATAGCCCATTTTAATTAAATTTTCAAAATATAAGTTAATCAAAATCTATATAGGCCAAATTAAAAAAACCCAACAAAATGGAAAATGGATGGTAAGCCAAGATATGAATGGGGAAATAAGAAGGAACACTAATTATAGAGAAATATCTGTTCACTGAACTCTTTGTTGACCAATTGCTCAGGTCAACAGCACTATAGCTAAGGAATGGAAGTTAACAGATGCCTACCAACATGGGGTCTCTAATGCTTTATTTCTTAGCAGTATTAGAAAAGTCAAATGGAGCCATGCACAAGAGGCTTAACAGTAATTTGCAATATAAATTTAAAAAACACAAATTAAATAAATTATATTTTCTATTGTTTCAGTTTTATTCTTCAAATCAATAGGGTTTGATAAAAAAGTTCTCTAGTGCTCCACTCTTACAGTTTAAAACATTTTCCTAAAGATCAAATAACTCACATAAAACAACTAAAACAAATCTAGTGGATCTTGTAGAAAAGAAAAAGATTCACTATTGAGCAGATACCCAGTTCTGAAATTTAGTCGTAAATTCTTCTTGAAAGTTCTCTGTGGAATGAAACAGTGTCATTAGACAATTTCTGTTGTCGTTGCTTTCAATTTTATGCAAAGGTAATTTAGTTTTTCTATATTCCTCTATGATGACAATTCTGTAGGATTTTCAGGTTGTTGTACTTGGTTTTTGCCAATGCTCAGATAAAAATTGAGTATTTACCTTATGACAGAAAACATTTCAAATTTTGTATTGCTATATAGTCAATCAGCTGGACAGGTCCATTCTCACAGTTAGTGTCCTCTTTCTTTCTTCTTTATGATTGACTAGGCCTAACCACTGACACAATAGCCTCTGACCAAAGGGAATGGTTCTTTTCCAGAGTTATTGTTTTGGATTCTATTCTCAGTTAAGTATGTCTCACTGAACCCTTCTAATATAAACAAAATATTTGGATTACTTTCAAAGTAATAATGCCCAAAGGCAAAATTTAATATAAAACCCAACTTTTTTTTTTTTTTTTTTTGCAACTCAGCAGAAAGACCTACAAAATATGTGATGCTTGGCAGAATGACCAGGATCAATTTTTATTGCTGCATGAGGTCAGCCACTATCTTATCTAGTAAGCAGATTCCGGTTTTTGTTATTTTTTGTAAGGTATATTCTATGAGAGGCAGATGCAATATCAGCTGTTCTTGATCGATTCTTACGTAAATAATAGAGTGACGAACCCCCCAACCAATTTGGGGAGGAGTCACCTCAAATTGAGTGATTCATCTTCAGCTAACCTTGTGGTAATTAAAGAAAAATTCTATCATGCAGCATCCATGCTGCTTCAGTCATCAACTAAGCAAATTAATAATAGTCAGCCCCTAAATACTTCCCTGAATAACTTAGAATATGTTATTAAGAAGATGATTAAAGGCTCCAAGTTCTAGAGAATTTTTGTCATCCTGTTCATTATCAAGATAGAATATCCATCTAAATATGAAATATTAGAAGGTAAGACAATCTGATTTTGGCTGTCATTGGTTTTTAAAAGGAATTTATATCAGTCAATTCTTCTTAGGAGTATTTTCTCCTACAAAATTATTGACAACTTATGCATAGAAAGATGTCTGGAATTTATCAGCTTCAAATGACTAATTCCTGGGATGTATTTCCAGACTCAGAGGTGATGGTAAATAGTCACAGAATATTATTTTTCCTGATGCATTACAGCTAGAGTTTCTGTTTTCACAATCTGGAAATAAGATATCTAAAGTTATTTGAACATTATGTCTACTATTGGACAAAATAAAGGCAAGTTTCTGGATAATACAAGAAAAAAAATTGTGAACTGAATGAAATGAGTCTAACGTTCAATATAAACGTAAGAAATAAGATAGAGGTGCTGTCATCAGTGGTCATGTCTAGTTTATTCCTGAAATATTGGCATGGAAGTTTGAACTAGCTCACTGTGTGTGCCTGAGTCATCACGGTGTTTTTCCAGACCAGTGGTAGAGATCACGCTGCTCTAACCAGCAGACATTTTCTTCTTACACTTTGGGTGCCTTTGCTTATTTTTCTCATGGCTTCTAATTTTCATCTAATGAAATTATAAGCTTTGGAGTCAAACAAACCTGAGATTGAAGCTTGACTTTGAGAGCTGTAACTAGTTTGACCTTTGTCACATTCACTTTTGTTAGCCTTAGTTTCTTCAACTATAAAATGGTGAAGTTAAATGGATCAACAGTGAAATGAGACACACACACATATTTAGCAGTGTCCACCACGTTCAATAAACTCAGCTATAAGAAATTTATTAATTTATTATTAAGTTTGTAAGACATTATAGGGGTATAATTAAGTAAATGTATTAATATCATGCATCCATTCATTTACTGCTTCGTGAACACTTGTCCTTCCTGATACTGTGCTGGGCTTTGCCAAACAGGGATCCAATAAACTAAGACTAGATCTTGAGGAACACGTAGCATCTATCCAGGGAGATACCTATGTGAATAATTCACAATAAGACAACATAATAAGTATGATAATAGAAAAATTACTAAAGGAGCAAGGAAATACTGAGGAGGAAATTATTTGTCTCTTCTTTTTTGGGGTATTCAAGGAAGTATCCCAGAAAGTGGTCGCTCTTGAATTTAACCTTGAAAAATGAGTAGGAATGTGCCATTGCAGGAGGGGAAGGGAAATTTCCAGCCAAGAGCAATGTTTCAAAGGTGTTCAGATACACATTGTGCCTGGGAAGTGAGTTAGGCCTGGCTAGAGGACCCAATGCCCTCAGCTTTACTAAAGAAACCGTCTTCTCCAATACTCACCATTGTTATTAATAATAACATTATTCTAAATATACAATTCAGTCAGTTTTGATATCTTTATCCATTAGTTCTATGATCATCCACTGTCAAATGTGGCTACCTTTGCTTTCAATGATGGATTTTAAAGTATGTTATTTTTATCCATTTCTCCTATTCATATATTAGTCAGGCTGACTATCTTCTAGGCATTCCACACTCCATTCCCCTTGCAAAAAACATCAGCATCTTTATAGGAGCTGATCATACTCACACTCCTCTGCTGAATAAAAAAAAAAATCTAAATAATTCAGTATTTGATTTTAAGAGTTGCTATCAGCCTTCATAGACCTATTGTCCCTCTCTTTTTTCTCAATATTCCAATCGGTTTTTCATTAACTCAGAATATCGACTTTATTCAAACACAGCATTAATGGGACAGTTCAGATTGTGAATTCTGAAGCTTGATTGCCTGGGTTTGTATTCTGTGATCACTACTCCCTAGCTGTGTGGCCTTAGACAAGCACCTTATCCTCAGTGTCCTCATCTGTAAAATGGCAATAGTGCTAACACTTCTCTCTTAGGATTAAATGAGTCAGGAATAGGTGTGTTAATACATGCACAGCATTTAAACAGGGTCTGGCACATGACAAACATTCAGTAAGTTTTTAGCTAATATTACTATTTCCTCTTCAAAGTATAATTGTCCTATTTTAGATCATGATTTAAAAGATTTTTAAATGATGTATGGTGAATTTTTAATGATACATGAATATATGCTTTTTCTAAAAGAGGCAAGCAATAGCTATCTACAGATATGAAACATAACTGAAGCTCTCCCCTTTATCCCCACCACTGCTATTGCACAACTCAGAGGTAACTTCTGGTGACAGTTTAACAGGTATAATTCTGGTTCTTTATCTTTGTTTCTTTGAACATAAATTAGATCTTGCCCCATGAATTATCCTGGAATTTAATTGTTTTTTTACTTATTATATAGGTAACTTTCCATAACAACACATATTAAATTCATTTATTTACCAAATATTTCCTAAACAGCTACAATGTACCAGTCCTTTTCCTACTTGCTGGAAATACATCAGGGAACAAAAATCCCTGCCCAATTGAAGCTTACATTCTCTTTGATGTATAGTTTACACATTTCTAATATAACTACAGTATACCATAGAGTATGAATCTAACATAAGTTCTTGTATCACTCCTATACTGAAGTAAATGTAGATGGTTTTCAGTTTTTGCTAATATATTACCACTGACAACCTTTATACTCATGTTTCTGAGTTTTTAATTTTCAGGAGAGATTCTAAATAGTGGAATTACTGATATAGAGGGCTTTAAAAAATTTATTTTCTTCCAGTTGTGTTGAGATGTAATTGACATACAGCACTGTATATGTTTAAGGTGTACAACATAATGATTTGACTTAATACATGAAGAAGTGATTACCATAATAAGTTTAGTGAACATCCGTCATCTCAATGAGATACAACTTAAAGAAATAGAAAAAAAATTTCTTCCTTGTGGATGACAAGGAAGATGACAACACTTAGAATTTACTCTTGACAACTTTTGTATAAAACTTCCAGCATTGTTAATTATATGTATCATGCTGTACTTATAATCCTAGTACTTATTTATCTTATAACTAGAAGTTTGTACATTTTGACTGCCTTCATCCAGTTCTCCCTTCCCTCACTCCCTGCCTTTGGTAACCACAAATCTGAAATCTTTTCCTATGAGTTTGTTTATTTGTTTGTTTTTAAAGTATATTTGACCTAAAACATTGTTAGTTCCTGGTACACAACATAATAATTCTATATTTCTATAATATTCAAAATAATCACCAAGATAAGTCTACTTGTCATCTGTCACCCTGCAAACGTATTGCATAATTATTAACTATATTCTCTGTACTGTACATTTCATACCTATGACTCATTTATTTTGTACCTGAAAGTTTGAACCTCTTCATCTCTCTCACTTGTATTTCTCCTACCCACAACTCCCTCCCCTCTGGTAGCCACCCCCTCCCCTCTGGTAGCCACCTGTTTGTTCTCTGTACCTATGACTCTGTTTCTGCTTAGTTATGTTTGTTCATTTGTTTTGTTTTTTAGATTTCACGTATAAGAGAAATCATACATTATTTGTCTTTGTCTGACTTATTTCACCTAGGATAATACCCTCTAGGTTCAACCATGTTGTTTCAAAGGGCAAGATTTTATTCTTTTTTATGGCTGAGATATATTCCACTATATATATATATATATATATATATATATATATATATATATATATACATACGCACACACATACATTTTCTTTATTCATTCATCTATTGATGGGCACTTCAGTTGCTTCCATATCTTGGCTATTTTAAATAATGTTGCAATGAACAGAGGATGCACATATCTTCTCTGATTATACTTTTCTTTTCTTCAGATAAATACCCAGCATCACATGGTAGTTCTATTTTTAATTTTGGGGGGAACCTCCTACTGTTTTCCATAGTGACTACACCATTTTCCATTCCCACCAGCAGTGCGCAAGGGTTCCCTTTTCTCCACATACTCGCCAACACTAGCTTTTTGTTTTTGTTTTTTTGTTTGTTTTTTTTTTTGATAATAGCCACTCTGACAGGTGTGAGCTTGTATCTCACTGTGGTTTTAATTTTCATTTCTCTGATGATTAGTGATGTTGAGCACATTTGCTTGTGCCTGTTTGCCATCTGTATATCTTCTTTTGAAAAATGTCTACTCAGGTCTGCTGCCCATTTTTTAATTGGGTTACTTGTTTTCCTGATGTTGAGTTATAGAAGTTATTTGTATATTTGGGGTATTAACCCCTTGTCAGATAAATTGTTTGCAAATAATTTCTTTCATTCAGTAGGTGGTCTTTTCATTTTGTTGATAGTTTCCTTTGCTATGCAAAAAGTTTTTTGGTTTCATGTTGATCTATTTTTAAAATTTTTGCTTTTCTTTCCCTTGCCAGAGATTTATATATATATATATATATATATATATATATATATATATATATATATACATATAGCTAAGATCAATGTCAAAGAGTGACTGCCTATGTTTTCTTGAAGTTTCATTGTTTCAGGTCTTACATTTAAGTCTTTAATCCATTTTAAGTTTATTAATGTATATAGTGTGAGAAAGTAGTCCAGTTTGATTCTTTGCATATAGCTGTTGGCTTTTCCCAACACCATTTATTGAAGAGGCTGTCTTTTTCCCATTGTATATTCTTGCCTCCTTAGTCATAGAGTAATTGCCCATATAAATGTGGATTCAGTTCTGGACTCTTAACTCTGTTCCATTGATCTAGAAGTCTGTTTTTGTACCAGTACCATATTGTTTTGATTACTGTAGCTTTGTAGTATAGTTCAAAATCTGGTAGCATGAGATCTCCAGCTTTGTTCTTCTTTATCAAAATTGTTTTTGTTATTCAGGATCTTTGTGTTTCCATACAAATTTTAGAATTATTTGTTATAGTTCTGTGAAAAATGCCATTGGCATTTTGATAGGGATTGCAGTAAATCTGTAGATTGCCTTGGGTAATATACAATATCAATCTTTACAGTGAACATGGTGTATCTTTCCTTTCTGTTTGTTTGTTCTTCAGTTTCTTTCATCAGGGTCTTATAGTTATCTCAGTACAGGTCTTTCACCTCCTTAGGAATATTTATTCCTAGGTATTTTATTATTTATTTTGTGATTATAAATGGGATTGTCTTTTAAAATTTCTCTTTCTGAGAGTTCATGTTAGTGTATAGAAATGCAACAGATTTCTGCATGTTAATTTTGTATCCTACAATTTTACTGAATTTATTGTTGAGTTCTAGTAGATTTTTGGAGGTTCTTTAGGATTTTCTATATATAACATCATGTCATCTGTGGTTTCCAATTTGAATGTTATTGAAAAGTGAGTTTTAGGAAAAAGAACTCACAAAGGCAAGAGAAGAGAAAAGAAAAGAGAGGTGAAACCAGTTGTCTGTGATAATATAAACACCAAGATAAGAGTGTGTTTCAAGAAAAGTATATTAATAGTATTAAATACTGCTGATAGATCAATCATGATGGGAACAGAAAATACTCTTGATTTTATTATGTGGCAAGGGGTTCTCTAATTTCCTCAACTGGAATGACTTCTCCTGTCTTTCTCAGCCATCTATTTCAAGTCTCCTAAGGTCTTATTATCTAATCCAGCCATGCTCCCAAATCACTTTCCGAAAATGATTTCTATTTCCAGGTTATGTGCTCAACTCTTCCTAATGTAGTCATTTTAACATGTAATTGTTTGTCTATTATGAGTCAATCCATTAGTGTCATGTTTTGTTTATTTTTCCTAATTCAGTTTATAACACTCTGGCCAATACCCCACTCACCTCTACTTTCATTATACCCATATGGCAAAATTTCAACCATGGATTAACGCAAGTATGCATTTTTCCATGCTCTTCTGAGTCAGCTAAGTACTACTGGAGAAAGCCACAAAACAGGGGAGCCTGTTTCTATAAAATGTTCTTGACCACCAGTTTCATCTGGGCCCTCAACAAAGCCTGTCAGTTTTACCATGTTTCTCTGAATAGTCCAGTTCCCTACTGTCCACAATACCACACAGTAGGGACACACACAAAAAATTTAGTGAATAAAAGCTTTCCAGTACTTCTCCATTCTTCTAAAATCACCACTGACCAGTAGCTCTTTCATTCTGAAAAGAAGATTCTGACTTCTACTTCATTTCCATTAGATAAGAGTCACTCTACAGCTTGCTAATAAGCCTAAAAACCTTTCTGTACCTACACCCATCTTTCCTCGTTCCCTTTAGTTTCAACATATTGTGTCCTCCAATCTAAGGCCAGGGTCATTGCATAAACTTTGGATCCCACTTATTCTATCCTTTGTAAAACTGCACTGCAGGATTTTCCTTTTACTCTTTTTACTTTCAGTTTTGACCCCTCTAATCAATATATAAAATGTATTCAATATCTGCTACCTTAAAAAAAGAAGCTCTTCCTATGGTAGATGCTGTGACTAATCACTCAGATTGCTGCCTTCTGAACTTAGACATTCATTCTGCTAGTTGCCAGAGTACTTACTGCTGATAGCTGAGTCCTTCCCCAGGCCTTGCCATAAGCAGCATATAAAAAGAATCTCATCTCCTGTAGATGGAGGAGTGAAGAAGCTGAGGATTAGTGCCAGTGTTTAATTATAAGGGTAGTTGAGCTTTAGAGAAGGTTGAATTTTGACTTCAACAAGGCTGTTATGCCAAAGTCACTGATTAAAAAAGTGTGGAATTGACATTTTGACCTGGGAATATCTGGATCAATGCATTCAAATATTTTAATCCCCATATTCTGCTGAACCATCTGGGCCTTCAGAAATGGCCTATTTCTTCCTCTTAAAGGTTAGTAGTGGGCTTCCCTTGTGGCAGAGTGGTTGAGAATCTGCCTGCCAATGCAGGGGACACGGGTTCGAGCCCTGGTCTGGGAAGATCCCTCATGCCGCGGAGCAACTGTGCCTGTGTGCCATAACTACTGAGCCTGTGCATCTGGAGCCTGTGCTCCGCAACGAGAGGCCGCGACAGTGAGAGGCCCGTGCATGCGATGAAGAGTGGCCCCCGCTCACCGCAACTAGAGAAAGCCCTCGCACAGAAACGAAGACCCAACACAGCCAAAAATAAATTAATTAATTATTTTTTTTAAAAAGTTAGTAATAACAATCACTTGAAGACAAGTCAAAGACCTCAGACTAATAAAGTCAAGGTTCAATATACCTCATGTGGATGTGATACAGCTACAGAGGAAGGAAAGAGGCTACAGAACTTAGCCAAAGTATACCTGCAGAGGCCAGGGAAGTATGTGTGGTTTAGATCAGGTGGGTTCTGGGTCCAGAGAACAGGTGGTAGAACATAAAGTTGGATGATAGAGAGTTGATCAATATGGAAGAACTTTCCCTTGATACAGGAATTAATACCTTGTCAAGAGCCCTGGGACATGGCACAACAACCCTGTTGGAATGCTCTTGGAAACTGGGCAAAAATAATGAACGATACAAAGTGAAGTCAAAGTGCACAAATTAGCATGAAAAATGACAGAAGAAGTAGCCAAAAGGCTCAGAGAAGTCAGTATTGTAAGAGAGTTATACACATAAGGCTGGAAATACCACCAGCCAATTGTGTTCCACAGGGGTTACAGATGACAATCCATTTACTATTAAGGAATTTTCTAGGAATCTCAGTGTTAGCTGTTCTCACTAGACCAGGACTGACTATAGGAGATGGTGTTATAGAACTGGGCTTCATGATAATAAGTGGAATGAAAGGATCCAAAATACTACTACTACTAATAATAATAATAATGGAGGACTGGAAGGAGTACGTAACTGACAGAGCAAGATGGTTATGTTACCTTAATGAGCAGCAGGTTGGAGTGGCAGTGGATCGGGGACAGTGCTGACTCACAGAGAGCCATGGAGATGGTATATGCAAGGATAATGAAGATGAGCAGCCAACAAGGGTATTCTCAATCTAAATAATAAAAAGAAGTCAAGATTGGACGGCAGGAGGCTGAGAACACTGCCATAATAAAAAGTCATGACCCTCTGCTTAGCTTCCAGACTTGCCAGCATTCAGGTCCAGTACTCATTAAATGAGGGAGAGACTGGTTTACAGGGAGGAAGTACCCAATAACTCCATGCCACAAATGTCTATGGTGACTTTAGGTGAATTACAAAATCTTTCTCTAATTTTTCTTTTATAAAATTGGGACAATAACAGTGTCTTCTCATTGGCAAATGTTTTGTGGACTAAATGAAATAATTTGTGTGGCCTTTGATAAAGGTCCAGAATGTATTAGATATTAATTTTGTTATAGAAGTAGTAATATTAAGCAATTATATGTCTTATTTATACAGAACAATTATAAATTTAATATTTGCCATTAATAACATATAAGAATAGCCTTTAAAAAAATGTCAGCTCTCTCTCATACATACTTGGTGCAGTAAAATTCAGTGACCGCCTCACTAGTTGTTTCATCTCTTCCTTGGGTTGTTCTGCACAGCCCATCTTTTATCTAATTTCTTTCAACTTTTGAACTGTGCTGCTTGATCTTTCAATTCTTGATCTGTAAAGAAGAATATATTTTTAATAATTCACCCTAAGAATCAGATCATGTCTATCACTCAACCTCTTTCTGATGCCACCAACATAAAGCTTCTGGATTTCGTTTTATCATAAATATTTCAATAAATCCATAGGTAGCTTTGGAGATTTATTTTTGAAAAAAAAAAAGAACATTCTTAGATGTTTAAAAAAAAGCTACTTTAATACTTTTAAAATTTTAAATTGGGTCAAAGTTAATCCTTTATTTTACAAATTATGAATATTTGAAACCTATACAAGTAATTTTTTTCAGATTTTCCTTAAATACATGATTGTTTTAAAAAGCAGGCCAATAATTTTTGGAAGCTTTATTTTTTGAAAGTGAAAGAAAAAAATCAAAAGGGGAAAAAAGATAACCCTGTATAACTTGTCTTTTGCAGGTTCTGAGAGTAGTTCTACTTGATAAGAGAGGAAATGGCAACCAGAGTCTTCTGTCAGAGGCAGAAACTAAAGTCATGCAGTTTTTAATTTAAATGAAGACAGATAAGGTTAAACTTTGCAAACTTGCCTAACTTTGTATTTATCCCTCATGCTGCAGAGCTAACTAACTGCTACCATCTGAAGAAAAGTTTACACTAAGTTTAATTACAGCACTAGTAAGTCATTTCATTTTAGAAATATTTACTGAGCTCAAAATACATGTATAGAGGAGTCCCTCTACTAGATACCATCAGTCTAAATGTATGAATAAGTTTGATTCCTTCACCCAAGGAGATTAGAATCTAGTTTGGAAGACTATAAGCCTGTCCTTTACCCTGATAAAAGGAAAACTCCAATGATGGACTGTCATTCATTGCAGTTGGAAGAACTGGTGAGAGAGTTGGCATTTGGGCTGGATCTTGACAGGAACACCTTTCCTCTTACAGATGGAAATGAGAGCAAAGGGCAAGATAAGGAAAAAGAAAAGTGTGCAACTGAGAGTCCCAGGGCATGGAACAGAATGCTGAACCATCCAATGGGGTGAGACATAGGTACTGATAATGGTTGAATGAAAACTAAACCTGGATCAACTGGAGTCCCTTTTTCTGAATATTTCCATACCATACTCAGGAATTTAAATTTTATTTTAAAAATAGGGGTCACCATCAAAGATAGTTTGTGAGTTTTGTTTGGTGGGGGTAGTGCAGGAGTGATCAGAGGAGTGATATAGTAATGTAATTACACTTGTGTTTGGAGAAAATTACTATATAGAATCTAAGGGCTGGGTACTGACAACCTTCTTTTTAGAGTATGTAAGTTGGAACTGTGAATCTCTAAATTCCTATCTTTCATTCTTTTTCATATCGTCCTCCCCAAGCATCTAGCACAGCCCCTTGTCTGATATTCATCAAATGTTTGATGAAAGTCTTTGGTTTGGTTTCAAGAAAACTACATGTAAGGACACAGCTTTAGTGTTCTAGGAAATGAAACTGCTTCTAGGTGGTGTTTTAAACAAAGATCTAAGATCATATCAAAGGGAAGAACCCAATTCTGACTAGGAGTACTGGGCTGGAGAACAGTGAGTAAGGCTTTATGGAAGAAGGTGCATTTGAGCTGGACTTAATTCATTGGTAAAGGCCTAAAGCAAAGCAATATCCATGAACTTAGAACTTTTAGGAGAGATCATGAATGCTGAAGAGGGATTGACCACAGAGATAGCAAGGAAATCCTAAAATGGATATTCATCAATTTCTTAGAGTCAAACTGTCCAACCTGTGGAGACACGGATCAGAGGAGACTCAAGCTTATTCTACCACCTACTGCACAGGGATGTGTATCTGTCTGGATACTGACAGGAAATATGTGACACACTCCAATGGTATAATTTGTGTAGAGTGTAATAAAAGGACCATTTACAAATGTGTGGATAAGATATAGATACTGTGATACCCTAGGTCTACTAGTACCCGATGTTTCTATCATATGTAGCCCTCAAGCAGAGAAGAGAGGCTGCCTTAATGGAAATGGAGAAGAAGCTCAATGAGGAGAGAGCTGTCTGTCAGGAGTCATTACCTGTTGGTCAGGAGACGCAGCCAGCCCTCAGCAAAGCCAAGGAGAGGAAGCAGAGGGCTTCACTCTGCTCCTTTTCTCCTACCTCTTCCTGAAGTTCCTCATTTGCTTAACCAAACAGGATGCCAGTGGGCAAGGGAGCCCTTTGATGTAGGCCAAACCATTAGTCTCACTGAGCACAGAGATGGGTAAGAGTGTTTTTGAGGGGAAAATAGAAGATATATAAATAATATACAGAATGACACGATTGACAAATTAGTTACAATGAAAAACACTAAAATTAAAATAGCACATATCTACCTGGATTATCATGAGAAAACATTATTCTTCTTCTATGCTGTATTTTCAAATGCCAATTTACTCTTGAAAATGCCTTCTCCTGTATATTTGATACACCCAGACATACCAACTTAAAATTAGTATGCAAATATAATTACAAAATGTAGTTTATATACCACATGTACATTTTCTTGATTAAAAGTCACTCAAAACAGAGACATGGGGCTCCCCTGGTGGCGCAGTGATTGAGAGTCCGCCTGCCGATGCAGGGGACACGGGTTCGTGCCCCGGTCTGGGAAGATCCCACATGCCGCGGAGGGGCTGGGCCCGTGAGCCATGGCCGCTGAGCCTGCGAGTCCGGAGCCTGTGCTCCGCAATGGGAGAGGCCACAACAGTTAGAGGCCCGCGTACCGCAAAAAAAAAAAAAAAAAAAAAAAATACAGAGACATGGATGTAGAGAACAAATGTATGGATACCAAGGGGGAAAGGGGTGGTGGTGGTGGTGGGAGGAATTGGGATATTGGGATTGACACATATACACTATTGATACTATGTATAAAATAGATAGCTAATGAGAACATACTGTATAGCACAGAGAACTCTACTTAATGCACTGTGGTGACCTAATTGGGAAATAAATCCAAAAAAAAAAGGGGATATATGTATATATGTATAACTGATTCATTTTGCTGTACAGTAGAAACTAACACAACATTGTAAATCAACTATACTCCAATAAAAATTAATTTAATTAAAAAAGTCACTCAAATAGTGACTAGATTTTTTTTTTTGCTATGTGGATTGACAGCAAATGTGCCAAAATTTGTAATATGAATTTTAAAACATGTTTATTTATCTTTTACTCTTACTGTTAGCCTTCATGGAAGACCGTATTTCACCAAAATGAAACATGGCAACAAATTTTGTTTTTTAAATGCTGAGATAAATGATGCACTACTATTTATTCAAAACTTATAAAATACTTGAATTACTTTTCCACCACATAAGATTTCATAAGATATATTTTATAATCATTAAATTATAAAAATTACAGTTCTAAAAATGTCTGCAAATAGGAAAAAAAAATACCTTGAACACTCATGCTGCAATTTAAGAACAACAAAGATGATTGGATATAAGTATCCAATCTTCATTTGACATCTAGATTATATGCCTTATATCTAAATTGCACATCACAAGGTCAAGTCAAAAAAGTACAGGTCTGAATATGTGACTCTTTGGGGCCACACAGGCTTCACAGCAGGGCCCGAGGCTGGCTAAAATCAGTAGGCCTGAGTCTGCAGGCCTACAGAATTAGGCACTGTTACTACTCAATACTCTGTAATGATCTATATGGGAAAAGAACCTAAAAAAGAGTGGGTATATGTGTATGTATAGCTGATTCACCTTGCCATATAGCAGAAACTAACACAACACTGTAAATCAACTATACTCCAATAAAAATTTTTTAATTTAAAAATTTTAAAAAGAATCCAAATAAAACAACAAAACATAAGCAGGCACTAATTTATAACTTCTTAATTTTCCCTTAAATTCTCAAAGATCTTTGAAGGTCATATGGTAAGAGAATAACTCCAAAGAGCAATGGAAAATTAATAAAATTACTAATTTATTCTGATGTGAAAAATCAAAAAGGAAGACTGTTTTTAACCCAGAGTAACATCCTATACACTATAAGCAAAGCATTAAAAGTTCAATTTCCATTTCAAAATCCCTGTTTTCATTCTCATTGTTCATAGTTGCTTTGACGTTTCTGTACTCTGACAGAGAGCATGGTTTCATTTGGGGAAAGGAATCAATTTCTCAATGTAAATTGTGATTTACACACTTCCCTTCCTCACCTATTTTGAACTGATTTGATTCTAGAAGCACTAAGACGTGAAAAACACCGTTTTGCTTGATTTAATAAACACTTAGAAAATGGCTTGTTGGATAAGCCCTAGACCAAAAACTAGCAATCCTGAAGGAATGCATTTTCCTTTTTTTTGTCAGTTCCCTTCTCAGTGTTCCAGACTCTACCTTTTAATTAAGGTACAAAGGAATCCTCAGGTCAAGAGGAAGCTAACATCCCTGCATAGGGAATCCATCTATCTTATAATAACCTATTCTTAGGAAACAATTTTGACTCCGAAGTATGATTTATTAAAATTGTATGATAGTGTTAAAATTGATGGAACTCAGGACCTAGCCTTTTCTAAAGGCCTAAAGAGAAGCATAAAACAATGAAGGAGAGTTTATTCTAACAGATATACCAATGGGCCAATCAAAAACAGTCATACTTTTAATAGTCTCTATAGAGAAGATACTGAATAAACTTCCAAAAAGGTAAATATTTAATAATTTAAGTGGTTTAATCAAAGAAACAGCAAAAGGTAACAGGGCAAAATTTTGATCACATGCTTTGTGACAGGTACTCTGTTAAGTACTTCACTTACATCATATCTAATACTCCAAAGCAATCAGTATGTTCATTTCAAGATAAGGAATATGGAACTTTATGGCAAACAGTTTCCATTTTCTTGAGTACCTTGCTCATCAAGATTAGAACATAGCCAAAATCTCTGAGATAACCATATGGTAATCATCCATTGAAAACCCTGTTTTCTGTCTTGGCAGAAGTAGATGTGTGGGTGATTCTCAATCACTGTAGCTCTTGGATACATTCCCTGTCAATTCAGATAACCCCACATGCAGGAGCAGGTTTTCACCAGAGGAAGAAAGTTAAATGTTCACCAGAAAATTTGCCATATTAGTAATCTTTTTTCAGGCAATATTCTGGAATTTGAAGGAAACCGGATCAATAGCTATTGGTGGTAAAATAACACCAAGCCTTAGAGAAAGCCAAAAGGAGTGTGAGTACACAAACTTCTGTAGTTCAGCCTTTTCAGAAATCAAGCCAGGTTAGGGGGACATTTTTTGTTTTTTTCTGATGAACGTTCTCACTAAGTTTCAGTGTGTTCTGGTGGCAAATATGGCCTAAAGAACTAACTTGGGAGCAGGATTCTGAAACAGCTCTTAGGTCAGAATATGAAATGGAATCATTACAAGTAAAGTTACCAGAAAAAAATATTGTAGAAATAGACTGAATATAATGCAACCACTTGACTTGTTTACATGTGCTAACAAATATGACATGTATTGAGCAAAGACTTTCTATTTTTTTTAACCATTCTAAGATGATTTTGTCTCTATGGAAAATGTTGGTGGCATAGCTGTGTACATGCAAGCTCTTTTTCTTGTCTGCTTTCCTCATTTTACCTTCAAAGTTAAGTAACTGTGATATAAATGATGATGGTTAACAGCATTTATATCCAGGGACAGAAAGACATGGGTTTGCAACCTCGTTCCATCTCTTAACGGCTCTGTGACTTTATCAAGTTATTTCATATTTCTAATCTTAATTTACCTTATTTATAAAATGGAGATAAGTATGTTATTGTAAGGATTACAAGTAATACATATAATTCATATAAATTTCTTTAAAGTTCATGAAAAATTACAAGAGCAAAATAACCTCGGCTAAGATAATAATTGCTATCATTATGTTAATTTTCATCAGAGATACAACTATCATAAATTACTAATTGAAAATATGGGAAAATCTCTAAAATCTTTTAATTAAATAGAAACATTTTGAACTTCATTACCATGGAGGTTTATTCATCTTGCTCATGATTTTGGTATAAAATTAGAAAATATTTCAGTCAGTCACCAGGCATGATGAAGCCTTTCTCTGATTATCCAGAACAAACTTCTAGAAAGACACATTGCTTGGTAACTGGCATCAGGTTAACCTCGAAGTAACTCTGAATAAATGGTCCAGAGGCCTGAAATGACTGCAGAGACCCAGCTGTGGAGAGCCATGGTGAAGCTCAGAGGAGCCTGGCATAATCAGAGGAGGATTTTCCATTAGCTAGTCAGAAGGCAAAGCAAACATTTTAAAATAAAGAAGAATTTTTAGTTTAAATAAAGAGAAACACTTAGAGATCTTTGAATGCCATATGTAGTCTTACATCACTGGGTCTTCATATATGTAGTTGTCTCCACCTGAAACAGCTCTATCCTCACCTGGCTGTCTTCTATGTGTCCTTCAAGAATCATCTCAAGCATACTTTCCAATTTATCAGGGTTGGCATGCAAAATGAATGATATTTGCCACCCCAGATTTATAACCTCTTTTCAGGTTATAACTGAAAATAGTACTGAGTTTTAATCAAAAGGCCAGATTTGAGGTTCTAGGTCCAGCACTTACTATCTTTGTAACTTTGGGCAGATTTTCTCCATTTGAGCCTCTCTGAGCCTGGATCTCCTCATCTGAAAATTGATCATTTTAATACCTCTTTGCCTATCTCATAGAGGTGTTACAAAGATCAAGTGATAGAAGTCAGGAAAGAAATTTGTGAATATTTAGTCTCCATATAAACATAAAGCAAATTATTTTATGATTAATACATTTAGTCACCTCAAAGGCAAAATTTTTCAATTGACAGAAAAAATACTTTAATATGGAATTTTACATTTTTTTAGTTTTAAAAGCGTAATCATATTTGAGTTCCCTTTCTCTGCTGACTTGGATACCCTTCTCCCCATGGTGGAATTGAGATATACTCTTTTTGAGAGATAATGCACTCTGTATTGAAAACTTTTTCACAAATTAGGAAAGTTTAAACTCTATTCTGAAAAATGGTTTTAACGGGTATCAATCATTAATGTATCCCAATGTCATTTAATAGTCACACTAAATAATGCAACTTATTTAAAAATGCACTTTAAGTATCTCCTTGTGTGTTGTAAAATAGTCAACATTTTTTCTTACATCAAACATGACTCTCTCCCATTTGCTGTATCGGATGTGAGGCCAGCCAGTTCTACACTGGCACCACTGGAGCTCTGGCAGGAGACAGGAAAGAGATGAGAAGTTCTGAATTTATTGTTTATTAGCAAAAACCACCATTTCACCAATCTTTCTACAATAGGAGGTGGTGGAATGTGAGGCAAGGAATAGAGTGGGAGCAGAACAGTAACAGAAGAGTCATGTAACAGTCACTCAGGGATGACTTCTGACATGTTTTATCATGCTATGTGAAAAATATATTGGTAATTTTCTTATTATAAGGAGAGAATGAGGAGTGCCAGGTAGGTGAGTACATGGTCAAAGGGTAGAATACTTAAAAGTAATGATTTTTATTTAATTTAAAAATGATGTTGAAAGACATGATAGATACATTCAATCTATGCTTTTCCCTTAATTAAGAAAAAAATCTTTATTCAAATTATTGAGTTTGTTTGTTTGTGTGTTTGTTTTGGTTTATTTCAAGGACTTTCCCAGACTAGAGAAGAAGAGAGAGGGATCTCTGAGTCCCACAGCATAGAATACATATTGGGTGGTTGAATAAGCATTGGCCTCAGGTTCATCAGGGAGGATCCTAGACTTGACAAAGATCCCTCTGCCTAAAACAGGTCACAGAAGAGCAGCAGAGATGAAAGGACACTATTGCATAGGACAATGGGTGCTTCATTGGTAACTAAGATGGATAGATGATGGACAACCAGACAATCTTCCCTATTTCATTTCTGGTATTGGAGAACATTCTGGAATCTCGGCATCTTGACACAACTCAGAAGTGGAGAGAATTCCCATGGCTGAATAAAGATAAATGTTCTACTTTTCAGCAGACTGCAGGCTCAGAGTTTAAAATTAAGTTGATTTTAGAAAACTTAAAAATAGAGTATTTTTTCTACAATTGAATTGTGGAAAGAAATGATATGATAATAATTATCATATAACTATGATAGTAATAGTTAAATTTTACTGAGTTCTTATTATGGGCCAGAAACTTTGATAATGTGTTTATACTGATTAGCTCATTTACATTTGACACATCTCTATAATGTAGGTACTACAATAAACTCCATTTCACAGATAAAAAAACCTGAAGCATGGAATGGTTAAGGAACATGTCCAAGATCCACTCAGTGAAGTGATGGACACAGGTTAGAAGGTCAATCAGTCTAACTCTGAAACCACATGGGAGGCTACTACTCAATATCATATTAAGAAATTAATCTATTTATATATTTGAATATTGACTATATAGTAAATACTAAGGTATATATTATAATGCTAAAATGAATTATATTTGGCATAATTGAACATAAAGCCTCTAATATAGTAATTTTAAGTAACTAAACAGTGTTAATTAAGAGAAACTTTAGAAGGAAGTATATAGTAGAACTTTTACATTTTTTCAGAAAAAAGTAAAAAGTCCCCATATAATAATATTTTATGGCTAAGACAAGAACAGGATAAGACACAGGGATTCCACTAACATATTTGGAAGATAAAAATCTTACATATCTTCAAATAAATCAGACTGTGTGGCAACATGGAACAAAGTTTGTTGACTTCTTTTAAATAAAATGAAAATTTAATAAGTTTGGTTTAGGCCCATTATTATCCTATAGAAGAAATCCAGAAATTTAAAAAAATCTAGCAGTTCTCTGTATTAACGTGAATAGCTGTGCCCATGCAAAGCTTTCCAGCAGTGGCTTACTTAGTCAAACAATTGCTGTAACCAAAAGTTCCGGGACAGTTGAGTAAATGACTCTTTAATAGTCTTGAACACTCCCCTCTAGCAAAGTATAATAGTTGAAATTTGGTTTGTTTAATCTGTACCCTTCTTTGCCTGCACCAAATAGTTATTTGGATGACTGCTTCTTTGGATCAACTGCACAAACTCTTCAGATTATTTTTGAATAACTTCTATTAAATCCCTTTCATCACTGCCTAACCTTACTTGCCAAGGAAAACTGGAAGCCCCTTTATCATTAAAAAATGATTGGATTTGTGCTCTGGACCATATACTCTTTCGTAAACTTAACAGAAAACATCTATTTAATGAGAATATCACTTCCAACTCTGGAAACTGTGGATCAGTCAAAGCTGATTATCACTAGCCTAGAGTGGTGACTTTCAGTCACTTAGTACAAATGAACACTCAGCATCAAACTGTGTTAAATGGTATGTCTTTCCAACTAGAGTTATTCCATCAGAATCATTTTCTCCTTATACACTGGGCATTTTGCATCTTAGTCTCTCCCTGCTTCCTCTAAGCAATACAGCCACAATTCATGGGATGGAATGCTACTTTTCTTATCCTAGAATACCACCTTAATCAATTAAGAAAAGTTTGTTTTCTGAGTTAATTAGAATGATATGGTCTACTGGTCTGGACATGAGAAATATTGACTTACTCTACATAATGACTGTTCAAGTGATAACTTTTCAATACAATGGCTCTCCAAAAGTTATGCTGGTTTTCAAACTAATCATCTTGGAGATTATTATGACTTAAACACATATTAACAAACAAAAAAATAAACATGCTGTAAGAAATAATAGTTTGACATTTTGAGTTCAAAGACACACCTGAAACAAGTATCTGTTAAAAAGGAAATAAATTTGAATAAAATACTGTCTTTGGATGAACCCAAATTCTGTTGCTTAGTGTAATTGTATGGCAATTTTAGCTGTTGCATGTGAGCAGTTGCAGTGTTTAAAAGCCTTTTCCTGCATAGTCTTTAGTTTTATCTAAAAATATTTTTGTGCTACAATTTTATTTTGAAATGCATAGTTATGAGCTCCCCCAAAGTTAAAATATTTGTAGTGAAATTTGTGCAGAAAGGAGAAAAAGAACAAGTAAAATTAACTTCCACTATGTTTTATGTGAATACTGAATTTACTTCCAAATTTGTGTTCATTCCTTTTTTTATTGTTCAATCAATATATATTTATATCTGTGAAAATTATTTTGGAACTTTGTGCAGATGGAATGCATCATAATTTCCCCATTAAAGTTAATAAACTTTCTCTTCATTTACTGGCCTTACACTGAGTTGTAGAGTCTTCAAGAATTGAAAGTTGTTAAGTTAGAGAGACACATACATTAATACACACATATAGGTGGACGAGAGAAAGAATGTTTATTTTTCATAACAGTAATAAAAACCTTCCTGAGCTTTATTGCTCTTATGATTTTTGGAATAAAATTTTATATATAAATAAATGTTATATCATAATGATATATATACATATGTATATATACATAATATGAAAAAATGTATTTGTATTATATTTGCACACTTATGAAAATTTTTAGTGACTTTATCAAAGCTGTAGCTTACATACTGGTTGAAGATTCAGGAACTTGAAGCTCAGTATTCTCTCTCTCTGTCATCCAACAGGTTTGACTTTTTAATTTGGTGAAAACTAAGTCACCTATCTGATCTGGTTTCTTTAACTATAAAGTAAGATGACAGTAAATACCACTCATTTCATCCTGTACTTCATAGCAATGTTAAAAAAATTAATAAGATAATGTAAAATAGTTCTAATTCCTTAGAGATAGTGTGTTGCATAAATCAAAGTTACTATTAGTAAATAGGCAAGGTAATATGATCTTTATAGTTAACTTAAATGGTTGGCATTATTGATCTAATTAATTTTTAAAAAGTGTTTCAAAGGAAAAGAAATTCTAAAGTTAATCACTGCTCGTACTCAAAAGTCACCCTTAAGCTAGGTCTCCTATATGCCATGACTCTTTTAGAAAGCCATTTATTCAGTACTATATAAGATTCATATATATATATTCAATTAATTCAGTGAGTTATTATGTAGTTTAACTAGGAGTTTTATCAAACCCCTGAATAAATCAATACTCTGATACAGATAAGAAGCATTTAGTTATGTATATTGTATTGTACATCAAGAATAAGTGAAATGGTTAAAATTAAAATTGATTAAGTCACCAAGTTTTTAATTTATTATGCTAGAGAATACTATAGGAAAATCACTTAAAATAATGCTAAGAAATCCATAGATATAACTTTATATTTTAACAGATGGCATTTTCTCATTGGCTGGAACCAACACTAACACTTTCAAAATGTAATGACTGAAGTCAGAGTGATTTTAAGAAATTCTTAAAATACTGTATGAAGCACCTAGCTTAAGAAAGGTAAATTCAAATATGAAAAAAATGAAAGGAGGAAAAAATACTATAAAGTAAAATAGCATAATGAGATTTTATAATGGTTGATGAACATCCCCATGTTGATTTGAAAATTTTGAGACTTGATGAAAATAATAGCCATTACTATTGAGCAAATGATTGGTCCCTTTACAACATTAAAGAATATTAAGTTCAGATACAGTGTAGTTTTCACTGAAACTGAGTCAATTATCAGCATCACTAAATCAGAAATGGGCAATATTCAAACCTGTTAAATATCCAGTCTAATAACATCTTACTATTATTGAAATTAAACTAATTATCTTTGAAAAGAAAGAAGTAATTTGCAGGAGCTCTCTGAAATAAACACAGTGAAGCAATCAAATAATTTGAACACCAACTATGCAAAGTTACCTGCTCAAATAAGTAACCACAAGTCACAAGTCGTAACCACAGGGGTTACAAGAAGGAGCCAAAAGATAGCATTGCCCCAGGACCAACAGTCTAAGGGTGCCTTGTGGATAGTGCCTTAGTGAAGTCACCTAGTCCAGGGCCTCACCCTCAATCTTTCAGGCTTAGAAGTCCTTTTTCTTTTTTCTGTACACTAGGAATGAATTGACCTCTGAAGGACAGATTCATATTAACCAAGCTCTCAAGATTGACATGTAAAATGAGAATTTCGTTTTCATGGTTTTACAATGATAAACACATTCTTGAAGGACCTGGCACTCACATTCTATAGCCATTACTATTTTTCTCCTTGTAATCACACTAAAGGGTACTTACATAGCTCACCAGAAGAGCCATCTCAGGCTCTGTAATAGTACATGTCAGAGGGAACTGTGGTGGCAGCAGGAGTGGATATATTTCTCATGAAGTCTGATGACAAAATCACCAGCATTTGCTGGTGGGTTTGGCTATAGGTGGTGAGGAAAAGAGGAATTGAGAAAGCATCACAGAGGATGCTTTGTAGAAATATGACTGTCAAAAGGAACAGAGACAGAAAGCTAGCAGAAGGATGCCAGAGAATCACAGGCGTTTGTTTTGTTTGGCAATATAGATTGTTGTATTAACATAGGTAATGCCTGAGAAAGTACAATTGAGTGTTTGTTAGTAACGCCTACAGTGGCAACTACCAATAGTCTCTGGCTAACTCTTCATCAATATAATTGCTAGAATTCTGACCTGCCCACCATATCTCAGGCAGACAGTCCATATTGTTACTGTTAATACTGTTGACAACTGCACCTCATACCTCTGTCATTTGGTCCCGTCCTCACCATCCTAGTTGTCACACTCTAGTCTGAGTCTATACTAGAACAGGCATCCCCGGGAAGACTCATTCACCATGCCTCAGGGATGAAACAATTCTTTCCCTCTTTTGATGACATTGGTGAGGACATTGAGAGATGTTTTTCTCTCTTTTCCTAATATGCAAGGTCTATTTGTTTAGAATTGCCTTGTAAGTTTCACTTTTTAACAATTATAAATCCAGAGATCCATGTGACCCAGATTCAAGACAGAATCACAACCACTCACATCGAACTTTAGAAATCAGTTGTTTTCAAAGTGTTTTGTTTGCATGTTGATACACAACAAAGGGGAAATATAGCATATGACAATATATTTTAAATATCATTATTTCTCTCCATCCATATTCCTAACAAGGATACAGGATCCATTTAATTGCTTTTCTATTCTAAATATTCCTTAAAAAAATAACCAACTATGTGTCTCATTTTTTATCCATTCTTAATCTTTCAACACTCACTTCTGATCTCTCTTCTGTTGATTTTTTTTTAATTTTTTTAATTTTTAATTTTTTTTAGCATCTTGGATCTGGTAAATGTGGGAGCTCCTTTAGAAGTCAGGGGAAAGGCTAGAAATATCCACTTACTAATTTTGGACCTACCATATCTTCATAGCCAGAGAAGGTGTGACTTCTCCCTGGTTTCTCTCCTTTCACCCAACCCCTTACTACATGGCTTTGAGAAAAATTCCTTAATCTTACTATCATCTGTATTTGACTATTTTGCCAAAGGAGAGTAATAATTTCCTCTCCTACCACAGAAGAAATCTGGGGAAACAAAATGTGAGAATAGATGTAAAAATAGTCAAATATGATTTGAGGGAGGAAAAATGAAGAAAAAGAACTGTTATTTATATTATTTGCATTTCTACTGTGACAATTCTACCACAAATAAATGAGAAAGGTGAGAAATCTGATATGCTTTATAAATTCATCACTTCAGCATTCGTGTGCATGACCCTGACACAAGTTCCTAAAGAAAAGAAGACTGAGATAAAAGAAAATATTAACGAGGGATTTCTAAAATGAAACAGATGAAAAAGAAGTGCTTGTTACTGCAGCAAGGGGAAACAGTTGCTCGGAAATTTTTTAAAATTATTTGTTTGACTTAATAAGTGGAAAATAAAAGATTAGACTGGCTGCTAAGGGATCTGAAAACTATCAGAGATTTGGGAAGGAATTTACAGATCATAAACAAAAAATAAACTCCCTGCTATAGTTGCAACTCAGAAAAGAGAGCCCCCAAGGACCCCAAAGATGCTTCTTGTATTCTAGTGTAAAATGATTCTTATGATCAGAAGAAAGGAAAATATCCCACTAAGAATTAGAGAACAGCAGCTACAGACTGACAACAATCTCTGAGCATCTTACAGAAGTATTTTTTTTCCAAAAGGAGAAAGTTCTTGGTGTGTTCTGCATTAACTGAAATGGGCAAATGGAGTATGAGTATGTTAAATCACCAACTTATTGTTTCAAATGAATTGCTTCAAGGTCATAATTCCTGAAATGTTTTAAATTAACACTTTAAGTGTGAGAAAAATCTCAACCAATTCTATAGAGTTATAGAGGCAGAGAACCAAGTTTTCTGTGGTTTCCAATTGTCTACATCAGAGATCCTCTATCATGGGGAGCTTATAAAAACTACAGGCTTCAGGGAACCAGTCTCAGAAATTCTGATTCATAAAGTATGGGATGGAACATGAGAATCTGATTTTTTAAGCAGCCCATGAAGTCTTATTGCAGAAACCGCACGAGCCACATTTTGAGATACTAGCCTAGAGAATCACGTCTGAATTTTTCAGTAGTACATTCAAGGCTGCAACGTTCTAAGTATGAATTATCTTTTCCATCTTGCCTCTCACCACATCTCTTCACTCTCTTCCTCCCCAGACATCTAGCCTATTTACCATCATATTCCATGCTTATTAAGGCCAGCTCTCCTATTTGACTGGAATTGGGAGACTTCCTCCCACTCCAGTGCATTGAAATTCTAATGCTTTAAGGGTATGCTCTACATTTCAATATCTCCTCTGCTTAATTACACTACCTTTCATTTTATCAATAAAATATATTTAATGTTTTATATTTTACAATATTTTGTTGTTTACTTCTAGTTCACTTATCTTGCATTACAGATTATAGTGAGTTGGTTTTATATCTGCTTCTTCCAGCAGTTTAAGCTCCTTCAAAACAAACATTCAAGCATTCTAGAAAAATATTTGTTTACTTGAATTAATAATGCACAAAGGTTCATATCTGGTAGATCAAGGTTTTCATATGTTGCCAGAACTTCCATTTATAGCAAGGAAATGAAAAGACTGATTACGTAAAGTCAGTTGATACACATAGAATTTGAATGCCATAGTCAAAGTTGTCCAGAAGTTCTCCAAACGATATTTAGTTGCTTACTCCTCAGAGTGGGATCTATATTGCACTGCTCAGATCCTAAGGACTTCTTATATGAATTAAATGCTTCAGCTCGTAAAGAAAAGTGAGAAATCCATGGAGAATTACCTCTTAGCATCCAGCTTCTGGGAGTAGTATTGGTAAACCAGCTCAGCGGTCAGCCCTCTAGGGCATTGCTTAGACTGAAGAGAGCCTTGCCCAACAGGGACACATCCCTTCCTGAGACAGCCCACATAAAATGACTGAACCAACTGGAGAGATAAAGGTCTAGAACTCTTGCTCCAATGCACAACAGCTCTGAGGAGAATTGCATCTTTGGAGCTCCGTGCAAAGTCAGCTGAAGCTCCCATCAAGTCTTCATTGCACTCAACTTCTCCCTCTACCCAAACTGGCTTCCTTCTCTTCTCCTCTACAGGCACTGATCTTAAGAATACTGACTAATTTCTTTCTCCTGTTTTCTGGAGAACCCAACTTGCACAACTCCTATTTGTTATCCTTATACATAAAATACTATTATCCTTACAGAGATAGCATGAACATTATGAGAAATGGTCAGAAAATGTTTATTTAGTGTCAGCTGTGCACCCAGTACTATACATACATTCTTTACATTAATCCTCCAAACATCCCAAATTGGTATGTGCTCCTGGCACGTTTATGCCTTCAGATCTCAATTCAAATATCACTTCCTTGGCAGGCCTCTCCTTGGCAACCCTATCAGAAATAGCTGCCCCCTCCACTACCCCCACCATGGCTCCCTTATCCTGCTTTTGTTTCAATTCATAGAGGTTACCATGACCTTATGTGTTTTACCTATTTACAGAGTTCTGGTTTGTCTCTCTAGCAGATTGCAAGCTATATAAGGGCAAGGGGCTTTGTCTTGTTCACTGTTTCAGTTCCAGTATCCAGAACAGACACATGATAAATCCTCAAAACTTAATTGTTGAATGAATGCACACATTTTAACCTTACCCAGTGAATGAAATATTTTTATAAGTAGATCACTCTTGCTAATCTAAATTCTTAGAATCTTTCTCCCCAAGAAATCATTTATTTCTTAATATGAAATCATTTAAAGTGGCTAATAACTACATTGGTATAAAGAAAGGACTGTGTTTGAGTTATCCAGGAAAGATCTGTGAATGGAAAATTGACAAATTCTCAGAAAAGGAGAGAAGGAGAGAGAACTCATTCTAATAAGTGAAATATTCTCTGGCTAAATTAGCAACCCTGAAACAAATGGTGAATGTGGAGTATGATGGTTAACAATCTACTCTGATGCAGGGTTTTTAACAGTGTAATATATCATTAAGTTCTGGAGGGGGAGCTTTTTGAAAAATCAGTGTGAAGACTCCCACTGTTGAGGCTGCAGCTGTTCTGTGGAGTGACAGAGAGATGTCCACGAGAATTTTGAACTCTGTCTAACAAGCCCCTCCAAGCCTGTGAACTCCCCGCTGCTTGCCCGTTAACCTCCTCTCTTCCAGAAAGACTGTGGCTGCTGTGCTGACATTCATCACTGAGAGTTCTGGCCTGGCGCTGCCTTTCCCAGACCGACGCGCTTACTCTAAATCAGCATGTCGGAGCACTAGACAGAAGTTGTCTCTGGGGTGATGAACACTCAAGGGGAGGAGGCCAAGACATGAGGAAAGAAGATTCCCCCCCCCCGCTCAGTATGATGCCATTTTAACTTAAAACCATAGAAAACGTTTCAAAGTGTTCTACAAAATAACCCCTGAAGAAGAATGAATTTGTAATTCTCCATATAATAGAAAAAGAAGAGAAACATATTTGGAGTTGGTGCTAGTGAGTGAGATATTTTCCCCAAGAGAAAGTGAAGAACCCAGAAATAATCATTTCCAGGATATGCAGATACCCACTGGCAAAATTGCTCCTAACTTCAGGTTGAATCTAGTAATACACCAGAAAATTGAAGTACAAAATCACGAGCAGATATCTTTAAAAGTCATTTCTTAAGCTGGGGAAAAATTAAAACTGGTGGAAGACATGTCACATAAAACAAAACGAAGCAATGAAATTCTCCATAGGTAACAAGATGAGTTACAGTTAGCAAGAACATGGTAAGAAATAGTCAACAAGTGTTTCTTTAGTGTCAGCACTGTACCCACTCCTAGGCATATATTTCTTTCCCTAGGTCATTTTATTACCTTACTGTACAGGTGTGAAAACTGAGGATAAGAGGAGTGAGGTGAATCTGGCTAGGTTCAAAAAGGCCCTGAATGATCAAGCCACATTGGCCCTTGCCATCTCACTTTTCACCAGCTCTCCTGCCGAGCATGCTATGTCCATGCTCAGCCTTCTCTGCCCATGGAAGGCAACAAGTGCTTCTGGACTTTTAGCATTTTCCAAACTGATACTTCATATATTTGGAATATTCTTCTCACTACCTTGTTTCTGTGTCAATTTCCAGTCATCCCATAGGCTTTGTTTAAATGTTTCCTCAAAAAAAAAAGTCTTTCCTGACTCTCCTTATAAGTGTATAAGTCTAAAGACCAGCAAATCTAGGGATCCATATATATAAAACACATAATGTAAAACATATAATATATATTTTTAGTATAATAATCTCTCATGTAATATTTGGGACATACTTATACTAAAAATTATTTACTATTTATCTGAAATTCAAATTTAACTGGTTGTCTTATATTTTATCTGACAATCTTCCCCTTGCCCCCTGAATTTCTGTATCCCTTAGGTATCCTATTTATAGTGCCTGTACTTATACATCAAATCATTTCTCACATTTTAGTTATAAAATTATTTGTGGAATTATTTGGTTTAAAGTATATCTCTCCAACTAAACAATGCCTCTGTTCTCATCCTTGTAATTTTGGTAGCTGAAAAACTGCCTGACTTATATGAAGTACTCAACAAATCTGACCTGAATAAATGATGATATAGAGACATGATCAAAACCCCAGTGTGTGTGATCCCAAAGTCCATTGTTTTTGTTCACTCCTCCAGATTGTTGTACATGAAAGATAGACGTTTGTCACAACATGCATCATATACATTTACAAACATTTAAAAGCCAATTCTAATTATCACAGTGTTAATAGAAGAAAGCACTGTCAGATCAGAAGCCTTGAATTTTGATGATGCTAATTGCTCATTTCCCATCTTAGTTATTTTATTAGTAAAAGTGTCGGAACCCTCAACATTTCATTTTATTTGATAGAAACTTAAATATAGTTCCCTGAAGGATATGAATATGGCTATTTCCTTTAATGGAACACAGTCTGAATTTTGAAAATATGGCATGCAGTGTTGTTATTGGTTCTGTTCATGAACAAGAATTTCTAAACCATGCCAGGATGATTTAGTGATTCTATATCTTGCCAAAGGCTTAACATTTCCAAATAGGCTTTTGCACAATGAAGTGTAAAGTTCATGGGCTGCTGTCACCATGAGCTTTACATAAGCAACCTCTAGGAACTGATTCAATAGCCAACTCTAAAATTTTGGATGGCCAAGACCCACTGTGCTGCTGTCAACTTTGGTTAAACTGGTTATATTAATTTTGTACAGAAAAGCAGAGAGTACTCAGGATAAATGTGTGTTATTTTCTTTTTAAAAATTCTGTGATAAATGCATTTCTATAGCTAAACAAAAAGAGAACTTCTTTTATGGTGAGATTATCAATTGAAGACAGAGAGAAATTTCATATGCAAAAATCCAGTCCAGCAATTGTCACCATAAATATTCCCAGGGATTTCTCATCTATGGGTACAAATGAGGGACTTCAAACATTAATGACATTTGATGACTACTGGATGACTCTCAGACCTCTGTTAATTCTGGAATTCCTAAGAGTCTAATGTTCTCAAGACCTAATTATATTCTTCTCTCTGACAACTCTGTTTTCACCAGTTCTATGAGAAACCAAACTCAAAAACGCAGATTGGTTTCAGTTGGAATTAATGCTGAGGACCCAGGACTGGAGGTCTGCAGGTCAAGAGAGATTCCATTCTCTGCTTTGTTCAGAGCAGTTATTCACATACACTGTGCCTCCTTCTCCTCATTTTATTTTTATATTAAAAAAATTCAAGAAGGCATGGCTTCAGATAATATGTCTAACTTTCTTAAAATGAGACTAAGTGATGACATTTTATAGTTGATACATATTTCTTCTAAAAATTTTCATTTTCCGTCAGCTTACTTTTATTTCATATTGGCTTTTATATCATTGTTCATTATTTTTAACTCATGAAAAACTACCTGGTGCTAACATCTTTTTAACTATAATTTTAGATAGAAATAAGAAATCTTAACTTTGGTTATGGTTTCTTAAGACTGAAATATACAATAGAAGTGATTTTTCTTCCCACAATTTCCCTGTATTATTATCTGGCTAGGTTAGAAAAGAGATTAGAGGTTAGAGATTCTTATAGTTAGAGATTCTTGTACTAAAAATATATATGTTATATGTTTTACATTATGTGTTTTATATATATGGATCCCTAGATTTGCTGGTCTTTAGACTTATACAGGGAAAGAAAGAAAGAAAAGAAAAATTAATACTTGCTCTATTTACTTCTGTCTTTTTGAGAAAATGAAATGAGTTAATAAGTGTGAAAGCATATTAAGAAAGTCAAAAGTGCTAGACAGCTATATGAGATTTGTAATTCTCTCTGAACATGATGCTAACTTGTTTTAATAAACCTCTATTTAGACAGATAATACCAAATATAAATCTACACATTCCAATACAAGCAAAGGATAGGACTTTAAAAAAGTAATTCATTTTTTGAAAAGATAAACCTATTTGGAAATTACATATTATTTGATTTGTTTTCAGATCTGAAACAGTCACCCATAACGTTGCCTCTGGCCATAATTAGTGTTAGAAACATAAGTCATTTATCAAATACATGCTGGCTGAATTATCAAGAGTGTTTCAGAAGAGATTATGTTCAAAACTTGTCTACTCAATGAACAAAAATAAAATCCTGGGCCTATGAAATACAGGGTAGAGTTAAATTCAGTTTTACTTTATGGGTAAAATTTCTACTGAGAATTTACTGTTTCTTTCATTATTATTATTATTATTACTGTTTCTTAAAACTTGATACAATAATAGATTTGAGAAGGACCTTACAATTGCCTCATGTATGCAGATAGGAAGACTGAGGACCAAGGATGTGAAACATCTATCCTAGCAGATCAGAGATGACAGTATGTCTGATCCCTGCCTAATGCTGTACTGATGCCTCTGTACTCTTGGGTACTTGCTTAACTTCAGAGTTCAATAAAGATCATTTATAGTCAGTATTTGTACATTGCTCCAGATATGGTGAATTAACCAAATTAAATGGAATACCATCTTAATAAGCAAAATAATGGTTGGGACTTAAATTAGGAAAATGTATTTTTTGTGTTGTTGAGTGGGACTAGGGAGTTTGGTTAGAGAGGTAAAAAGGGAAATTGGCTTCGTGTGATAATTTTAAAATAGAGTGTTTAAATTCAGTAAACAAACATTTATTGAAATCCTATTGTACTAGGATATATATATGTATATGTACATATATATATATATCTTTGTAACATATAAACAAATAGCATTCCATTGATTTGCTTATCAAATACTGAGTACCTACTGTATATAAACTAGGTACTGGGTATAATTTTGAGCTTACATAAGTGAAAAAATACATGCTTGCAGAATTTTTCAAGGGACTGATGGTCAAGTTGAATGATTCGGTATGTACCAATTAACATGAAAATACAGTTTCTGAGTAGTTCTTTGAAAATTATTGAGACTTTTGTATAACATTACTGGAAGAACAATCTCAGAGTGTTTAAAAGTCAAAGTATTAGAGTGAAATATATATACTAGTCTACATTATAAAGCACTAATTTAAATAAGGAGAAATTATGTCTTCTCTGGAAAAGATGTATAGAAGGAAATTGTGGGGGAAAAAATCACTTCTATTGTATATTTCAGTCTTAAGGAACCACAACCAAAGTTAAGATTTCTTATTTCTTTCTAAAATTATAGTTAAAAAAATGTTAGCACCAGGTACTTTTTCATGAGTTAAAAATAATGAACAATGATATAAAAGCCAATATGAAATAAAAGTAAGCTGACGGAAAATGAAAATTTTTAGAAGAAATATATATCAACTCTAAAATGTCATCACTTAGTCTCATTTTAAGAAAGTTAGACATATTATCTGAAGCCATGCATTCTTGAATTTTTTTAAATATAAATCCAACAACCTATCCACTATTTTTTTGAGTAAGATCTTAAATTAAATTACTCCTTTGAAAGACTGGGCAAATTCAACTCATAAAATCATGTGTATGTACTAGAGATACCAATTTTATCATTAACTCAATTTTTTAAATAAAAAACGCTTAAAAAGTGGTAGCTTTCAAATAACATTTGAACCAGGTAGTTACGCTTGTCTGTTAAAGTAAACCACTCAATAAATATAGGACCTATATTTGGTAAACCATTACAAATGATTTACCAATAAAAGTCAAAAAGTATGCTACTTTTAACAACACAAGGCAAAATCATAAAAAGTGACATTCCTCTCTATATCTCTTCTACAAGAAGGCGTCTTCTCTTACCAAATCCATGACTTATACATAGTGTTTGAGAGAAAAGAAATACCCACCCCTTTGCTGCAAGATTCTTGAAGATTATAGACAATTTATTATTTATTCTAATTTATTTCTCTCTTCATTCCACTAACTTCACCTTTGGACTCTCATAATGGCCATCTTTTCCATACAGCTTTTCTTCTGAATGGTTTTTAAAGCAGCCATCAGATTTTAACTCTCTAGTATTTGTTATTTTTCCCTTTCCTCTTTATAGCCTTTAATGTGCACATTCTCTATAACTTTAAAACATAAATATAAATCCCTATCCAACATAGAAAACTCTTTTTTTTTCCCTCAGTGTTCTCGCTTTCATGTCTATATTAATAAATAGCAACTCTGATTGCCATTTTTGTTTCCTATACTCACTTCTAGGTTCATATTTCAAATGCCTTTGAGATATTTAAACTTGAAAATCCTACCTAAATCTCAAATTCAATATGCCTTGCATTGAGGTTATTAACCTCCATTCAAACCAACTCTACTTCCCAACTATTATGCCTTTGCCAGAGAAACCATGTCCAAATTATTAGGGTTCTGCACCTTGAGCTTTCTTTGATTTATATTTCCTATATCAAAATATGTTTCATTTCCAGAACTATTGTATTCAACTTTTATTTCAATAAGTATCACACAATTCAATAAAAGTAGCCAAATTTTAAGAAAAAACTTAACCAGTGATCAATTAGTTAAGACAAAAACAATTTCCAATTTAATTGCTTAAAAGGACTCTGCTCTGTATTCTCAAAGATAGAACTGAAGGGTATCTTCATTGCCTTGAGATTCCATTTAGAAACAGAAATTATCCACATCACAGAGGAACTAGAATATTTTTTAAATTTTTATTTGAATCACTATCCTTTACTAAATTAAAGAAAAATGAACATGTGAATTCAAAATCTTAGTTTTTCCTATTTTTTAAGAAATTTAATCATTTCTAATCCTTTCAGACTCTCATTGAATATACCTTACCTCTGAGAGCACTGGACAAATCAGTTCTGTCCTTTGCATTCAATAATGAAATATTATCCAGGCACCCAACATAACTACAGATAATGGAGTGTTATATGTAAAAATGTGTACAGTGAACAAACATCAACTGGAAATAGAACCAGCTAGATTCCAGAAAAGTAGAATGTTACAGATGGTAGTAACATAAGGTTTATAAAAACACAAAATGCAGTATTTCTAACAAACATGCGTGTTTCCAAATTTTTTTAAATAAATAAGTTTTGTATAGTTTTATGTTTCCCCACCAAAGTTTCTCTCAGCACACAAACAGCTTTTCCTCTTTGGGTGTCTCCCAAACCTAGAATTAAGTATCCAAACTGTATACTTTAGAATCACCAAGATTTCTGTAATTGTTACAGCTTCTAGAATAACTCTGTTGTATAATCTTTTCTGAAGATTTTTTTTAAGTTCTTAATAGTCCTTTACCAGTTCTGTTCATTCTCTTAATAGCTCATTTGGTGGAAGAGAGAGATGTTGCTCAATAGTATTACAGCTGGCTTTCTCTAGTTGGTAAGTACCTGAATATTATACTGGATTACACTTTTATTGGAAATACAACAAATAGCCTTGAGCCACTCTGCTGTTTCAAGGATTTTAAAAGTTCTCCCTCATCAAGTATTGACTTTTGCAACTTTTGCCACCAGGTGCAAATTGTATTTCAATGGCATGCTGATCTCCAGGAGAGGTTTGTTTATTCATTTATTCTCCAGGGACACCAGATGTACAATGCTTTTTGTTCAAGAGATTCTGATGCTTTGTAGAGCTTTATGGAGACTTATAGTCAATGGTTGACTCTAGGGACTCACAAAAATCATACAGTACTCCATGAGAAGTAGCACTGATATTATATCACACTCAGTGGGGTATTGAAGCTGTGTAATAGAAGAAAAGCCACACAGACTAGAGTTGGATGGTAGTTTATGAAAAATAATTAAGGAGATCCTGTTTTCAAGACCTTGTCCATCCTGCTTTAGCCTTAATCACAAAATTATCATAGTGATAACAGATAAATCCTAAAGCTTATCTTTTAAGACTATCAACCATCTCTAGATTTTGTAATTATACAATAAAATTCCAAGAACAATAGATCCTCTAGAGTATGTATTTTTTAGTATCGTAAGTTTGATAATAAAACAGTCCCTATTTTCTTTGCATAATATTAGAAATGAAACAAAACATCTTACACTGAAGACACTTTTGTAATGCGATAGAAAAAGTGGTGATGGTTTTAAGCATTGAACTCAAAATCTTTTAATATTAAAAATATATATTTATTTTTAATAAAGTTTGTAGAACTCCACCACCACATGTCAAAAAGACCTGAATACCAAGAACATTCTTATAGACATGTATACAGATTTGGAGAGCATTTACATCCCAAACTCCGTGTCTATTTTCATTTTGGAAAAATTATTGAAAACAAAAACAAAGATTTGGGATGTTTACAAAATTAAAAGTTTTATCATATAAATTCAGTTTAACTTGTATTTTTGATTACATGTTCCATGCCAGGCAGTCTGCTAGGCATGGAGAATACGCTAATTGGACAATTCCTACCTTGAAGAACTTAGGTTCTAGTGAGAGAGATGGATTTGTGAATACTTAATTCCAGTAGAATATAGAAGGAAGCCCAGGATGCACATGGTCAAACCTGGGTTTGGGGGAAGGTTTTTTCGGTAATATGGTATCTGGATGGCAATTTCATATGGTTCAACATAATAAAACATTTTAGCTTTAGGAAAGAGAGAGAGTGTATTTTAAGAAAGTAACACTAAAAGCAGGCAGACCAGTTAGAAGGCTCTTGTAGTTAAAATATGGGTCAGAAGCTGGGTTAGCGAGAGGATAACACCCAGGAAGTGAGACCATGCTTAAATGACCACAGGATAAATCCACCTCATGCTATCATGGTTTCCCATGTTTACGTCTTTCCTTATCTTCTTGCTCACTCACACAAACTTTGCTAAATATTTGTAGGAATTCAAATGAAATCTATCAAGGTTCACCTTGACTATATTTTTTGAGTGACTTTATTCTTAGTGCACTAAAAGCACTTTGAGTCTCTCATTTTTAGTGTCTGCTGTCTCAGGAGTTGTTTTCTAAGGTAAATATTCTGTATTCTCAATGTGGTTTTGTTGTTTGGGGAGCAAAGCAGAAAGAAATAAACTCAAACTGTATTTTACTGTAGTTATCTAAAGAATGGTTTTTCATTTGCCATTGTTTCCTGTATATCAATATAGCACACAAAAGAATTTGAAGTAATTGAGATATTTACATTTTAAAAATTCACTATAAATCTCTGCAATGTCTTTAATATAGACACATTAGGAAAATTTGAATCTAACCAGAGCTTTAGAATAATAATTTTATCTCTTTTATTAAAGACCACCAGGAGAACTAATAATTGAAATGTTATTTGTAACAGCCTGTGTTTTGGATCTAAATCTCATAAACTTTGTACTATTAGCATTGACCATTAATTTGCACTGCATCAATTGAATTTCTAGCAGCTTGGCAATAGAACTAAACTACTCCCAGGCAAGACTTATAAATAGACAATTATGTACCCTTCATGTACATAATTGATGTTCTGTATATGATAACAAAATATTATATTATCAACATAAACCTAACATACTCATTATGAACGATTGTCTCTGATTAATGTAAGCTTGCTTTATCTTTCTCTCCCTAATTTTTTATAATCTCTGACATAACTGGGTGCTATCACTATAAAATAATTTCCAAAGTAAGTGTGAGAAAGTACAGCATTTGGAAATTTAAAATGAGTAGATATCATTATGTCCTAGGCATCTCCAGATGAAATGGGATGGTGGAGGTGAGAAATTTTCACAGTCTTTGTACAGTGAAAGTCCACTTCATTTTGCATTAAATTTCTTTCAAAAATGTGAGAAGAATTTTGATTTCCAGCCAGTAGTCAAACTATGAGTTATAATGGAAGTACAAAGTAAATGTCTGAATGTTCTGGGGTAAATCTAATTTGAGAAACACAAATGTTTTTCAAACAGCTACTATTCCTTGGGCACTGTTTTAGGTCAAGATAATGTTCCTAACAGCATGGATCTTATAATCTAGTAAGACTGACAATAAATAAATAAATATTATTCTGGCCAAAAAGTTCTTTCAGTTTTTTTCTGTAAGATGGCTCTAGTAGCACTTAGTTGTCCTTAAAGTCATTCAAAACAATTTTGTTAGATTGATTACGCTTTATTATTTCAAGAAAGTTAAAAACGCAACTGGAATGCAAAAAAGACTTGTGCAGTGAATGGAGAATGTATTGTGACTGATCGAATGTGTCAAAAGTGGTTTGCAAAGTTTCATGCCACAGATTTCTTGCTGAACCATGCTCCATGGTTGGGTAGACCAGTTGAAGTTGATAGTGATCAAATCGAGACATTAACTGAGAACAATCAACGTTATACCACATGGGAGACAGCTGACATACTCAACATATCCAAATTACGTTTTGAAAATCATCTGCACAAGCTTGGTTATGTTAATCACTTTGATGTTTGGGTTCCACATAAGTTAAGTGAAAGAAACCTTCTTGACTGTATTTCTGCATGTGATTCTCTACTTAAAAGTAACAAAAACGTTCTGTCTTTAAAACAAATTGTGATAGGCAATGAAAAGTGGATACTGTACAATAATGTGGAATGGAAGAGATGGTGGGGTAAGCGAACAGAACCACCACCAATCACACCAAAGGCCAGTCTTCAACAGAAGAAGGTGATGTTGTGTATATGGTGGGATTGGAAGCGAGTCCTCTATGTGCTCCTTCCGGAAGACCAAAAGATTAATTCCAAAAGTACTGCTTCCAATTAGACCAACTGAAAGCAGCACTCAACGAAAGGTGTCCAGAATTAATCAACAGAAAATGATAATCTTCCATCGGGATACCACAAGACCGCATGTTTTTTGATGACCAGGAAAAATCTGTTACAGCATGGCTGGGAAGTTTTGATTCATCCACCATATTCACCAGACATTGCACCTTCGGATTTCCATTTATTTTGGTCTTTACAATATTATCTTAATGGAAGAAATTTCAATTCCCTGGAAGGCTGTAAAGGTCACCTGGAACAGCCCTTTGCTCAAAAAGATAAAAAGTTTTGGAAAGATGGAAATATGAAGTTGCCTGAAAAATGGCAGAAAGTAGTGGAACAAAAGGGTGAATGCATTGTTCAATAAAGTTCTTGGTGAAAATGAAAAATGTGTCTTTTATTTTTACCTAAAAACCGAAGGCAATTCTTGGCCAACCCAATATTTACCTATCAGTTATAGTGATAAATTATGTATAGAGAATAAATCAGTAGAAGGGTAATGGGTGCCTGGAGGTTGTATTTTATATAGTATGGTCAGGAATAGTTTCTCTGTGCATTTAACAGTTGAGCTCTTTGACTAGTGAGAATGGGTAAGCCATGCAAAGGTCTGGGGCAAGAGGGTTTCATAGTATAGAACAGCAAGTACGAAGGCCCTGGATTGGGAATTACTTGGACTCTATAGGTAAGGAAGAAAGGCAATGCATTTGAAGCTTTGAGAGAAGGGAGAGTGGATGAAGATGATGATGTCCAAGAGGTTCAAAGTCTCAAACTGAGTAGGGCTGTTAGATTTGAATAAGAGGTTGGTTGGATTCAAAGTTCTCACATACAATGCAATGGGAATATTTTTTTCCTCTCTCTTAAATACATATCCAGAATCTGACCACTTCTCAGAGCATCTATCACTATAGTTCTATTCAAGCCACTATAACTTTCCATCTGGAATTTTATAATGCTCTCTTAATTTATATCTCTGCTTTTCGCACTTACATTGTGTTCTTAACAGATCATTCAGTGATCCTTCTAAAACAGAGCTATCTCGATGGCCCACGTACTGAGACTTTGAGTAAACTAGAAAAGGATAGTCACCATTTATATTTGAAAACTGAGCACCATCTGAGCAGGAGAATTAGAAAAATTATCCCCCTAGGATTTCAATCTCTCATGTCCTCTCTGCCAAGCTTCTATGCAGTGCACAAAGCACACAACTGCAGAAGATGACTTCCCAGGCCATGCCTATGTCCCTTTCCAGCTTTATACTTCTCCCTTGTACTTATCTTCTAAAATACTACTTGACTGATTTGTTATTGTCTTCCTCCACTCTCTACCCCCACTAGTATGCCAGTTCCATGAGGGCAGATAATTTGATTGTTTTGCTTACCACTTTAGCCTCAACTCCCAGAATAGTCCTGGAACATGGCAGATTCTCAATAAATATTAGGTAAATGAATGATGAATATCACTGTAGCATTTTAAACATCCTGGTTGCTATTGGAGAGTGTATCTTAAAGTACTAAGTGTGGTAGTAGGGAAACCCCTTTGAAACAATTTCAAGAATCTGAGCCATGGTCCCTTGTATTAGGCTGATGGTGGGAGAAATGGAAAGAAGTAGATGAATTCAGAATCTGTTTTGATTGGTAAGCAGATAACACTTGCAGACCGATTGGATATGAAAAAATAGGGAAAAAGAAAGAATCTAGGGTGACATCTAAGGGTTTGATTTGAATAATTAGGTAGATGGGAAAGCAATTTACTGAAATGAGAAACAGGGAGAAGAGATTTGACTGCTAATGGATGTACATGCGGGGAAACTAGGGCAGATATCTCTCAGTTGATTTTCTTTTATTTCTCTCTTCCTTTTCTCCTTTTTCTTGATGAACCAAATATAACAATTGTTTCCTTTATGGTTTTTCAAATCCTTTTGAATTTATGCTCAGAAAAACTTTCTTCTGAGGTAATTATGTATATTTTTAATATTTTAATATTTCATGTTTTTTGTATTTAAATTGATTCATTACTTGGAATTTATTTAGACATATAACATAGAGTTCTGATTTAATTTTTCCCAAACATTTAACCAATTACCTCAGAAACATTTGTTCATCTGTTGAATAACTCCTTCTTATTTTACATATTTTAAATATAACTTTTTTTCATATACCAACTTATTATATATGCTTGAATATGCTTGTGGAATTTCTTTCTCTTCTCTTAATGTTAACATTAAATAACATATTTTTTCAATTAATGTAGTTTCCTTATTTTTCTTATTTTCAAAGTTGGATGAGTTGTTCTTAACCATTTATTCTCCCTAATAAATCCCTTTAGGATTCTAATCCATTCTTTATATTGATACTTCAGCCAAATTAACTCATTTAAATAATCTAGTCTCTACTATTCTTCCAAGCTTCTCCTCTTTCCCACTGAAGTTTTCTCTGTGGTTCAACCATAAAGGGATATTTAGGGTTCATATCTTTGCCTTATACTTGCTATGTACCTCTTTAGGACATTTTTTCTTCTGCCTAGGGAACATTGTTCTCTCCCTTCTAGACACAAATTAGAGGCCAATGCCTCTATCAAAGTTAGTTTAGTGGTTCTGTTACTAGTGTTTTTAGACATATCTATCATCTCTTTATACTAATTTCAAAATATTGTAATTTCTTACACTTGTGTCTTTGTTAATAACTAAACGTGAATGTCATCAGGTGTTATCCTTATTTGTACCTCCAGAATTGCTCACATTTCCTGTCATTTAGTAAGTGTTAGATACATATTTGTTTAATGAATAAATATATAAAGATTGCTATTTTGTATGAGACATGACACCAAAAAACTCCTAGAAGAGAAAATATATAAAATATTCTCTGATGTAAATTGTAGCAAAGTTTTCTTCAGGTAGTCCCCCAAGGCAAAAATAAAAGCAAAAATAAACAAATAGGACCTAATCAATCTAAAAAGATTTTGCACCTCAAAAAACATCATAAACAAAATGAAAAGGCAACCTACAGAATGGGAGAAATTTTTGCAAATGATGTGACCAACAAGGGGTTAATTTCCAAAATATGCAAACAGCTTATGTAACTCAATATCAAAAAAACAAACAACCTAATCAAAATATGGGGAGAAGATTACCTTAAATGTAAATGGATTAAATGCTCCAACCAAAAGACACAGACTGGCTGAATGGATACAAAAACAATACCCATATATATGCTTTTACAAGAAACCAACTTCAGACATAGGGACACATACAGACTGAAAGTGAGGGGATGGAAAAAGGTATTCCATGCAAATGGAAGCCAAAAGAAAGCTGGAGTAGACATATCAGACAAAATAGACTTTAAAATAAAGACTATTACAAGAGATGAAGGACACTACATAATGATCAAGGGATCAATCCCAGAAGAAGATATAACAATTGTAAATATTTATGCACCCAACGTAGGAGCACCCCAATACATAAGGCAAAAGCTAACAGCCTTAAAAGGGGAAATCGACAGTAACACAATCATAGTAGGAGACTTTAACACCCCACTTTCACCAATTGACAGATCATCCAAAATGAAAATAAATAAGGAAACACAAGCTTTAAAGGACACATTAGGCAAGATGGACTTAATTGATATTTATAGGACATTCCATACAAAAACAACAGAATACACTTTCTTCTTAACTGCTCATGGAACATTCTCCAGGATAGATCATATCACGGGTCACAAATCAAACCTTGGTAAATTTAAGAAAATTGAAATCGTATCAAGTATCTTTTCTGACCACAACACTAGGAGAGTAGATATCAATTACAGGAGAAAAAGTGTAAAACACACAAACACATGGAGGCTAAACAATATGCTACTAAATAACTGAGAGATTACTGAAGAAATAAAAAAATACCTAGAAACAAATGACAATGAAAACACAATAACCCAAAACCTATGGGATGCAGCAAAGCAGTCTCTAAGAGAGAAGTTTATAGCAATACAATCCTACCTCAAGAAACTAGAAATATCTCAAATAAACAACCTACCCTTAGAGCTAAGCAATCACAGAAAGAAGGAAAAAAAAAAGTTAGCACAAGGAAAGAAATCATAAAGATCAGATCAGAAATAAATGCAAAAGAAATGACAGAGACAATAACAAAGATCAATAAAACTGAAAGTTGTTTCTTTCAGAAGATAAACAAAATTGATAAACCATTAGCCAGACTCATCAAGAAAAAAGGGAGAAGACTCAAATCAACAGAATTAGAAATGAAAAAGGAGAAGTAACAACTGACACTGCAGAAATACAAAGGATCATGAGAGACTAGTACAGCAACTATATGCCGATAAAATGGACAACCTGGAAGAAATGAACTAATACTTAGAAAAGCACGACCTTCTGAGACTGAACCAGGAAGAAATAGAAAATATAAACAGACCAATCACAAGCACTGAAATTGAAACTGTGATTAAAAATCTTCCAACAAACAAAAGCCCAGGACCCGATGCCTTCACAGGTGAATTCTATCAAACATTTAGAGAAGAGCTAACACCTATCCTTCTCAAACTCTTCCAAAACATAGCAGAGGGAGGAACACTCCTAACCTCATTCTACAGGGCCACCATCACCCTGATACCAAAACCAGACAAAGATGTCACAATAAAAGAAAATTACAGACCAATATCAGTGTTGAACATAGATGCAAAAATCCTCAACAAAATACTAGCAAACAGAATCCAGCAGCACATTAAAAGGATCATACACCATGATCAAGTGGAGTTTATCCCAAGAATGCAAGGATTCTTCAGTATATGCAAATCAATCAATGTGATACACCATATTAACAAACTGAAAAACAAAAAGCATATGATAATCTCAATAGATGCAGAAAAAGTTTTCAACAAAATTCAACACCTATTTATGATAAAAACTTTTCAGAAAGTGGGCACAGAGGAAACTTACCTCAACATAATAAAGTCCATATATGACAAACCCACAGCCAACAACGTTCTCAATGGTGAAAAACTGAAACCATTTCCTCTAAGATCAGGAAGAAGACAAGGTTCCCCACTCTCACTACTATTTTTCAGCTTAGATTTGGAAGTGTTAGCCACAGCAGTCAGAGAAGAAAAAGAAATAAAAGGAATCCAAATTGGAAAAGAAGTAAAACTGTCACTGTTTGCAGATGACATGATACTATACACAGAGAATCCTAAAGATACTACCAAAAAACTACTAGAACTAATCAATGAATTTGGTAAAGTAGCAGGATACATAATTAATGCACAGAAATCTCTTGCATTCCTATACACTAATGACAAAAAAATCTGAAAGAGAAATTAAGGAAACATTCCCATTTACCACTGCATCAAAAAGAATAAAATACCTAGGAATAAACCTACATAAGGAGACAAAAGACCTGTATGCAAAAAACTATAAAATACTGATGAAAGAAATTAAAGATGATACAAACAGATGGAGAGATATACCATGTTCTTGGATTGGAAGAATCAATATTGTGATAATGACTATACTACACAAAGCAATCTACAGATTCAGTGCAATCCTTATCAAGCTACCAATGGCATTTTTCAAAGAACTAGAACAAAAAATGTCACAATTTCTATGGAAACACAAAAGACCACCAATAGCAAAAGCAATCTTGAGAAAGAAAAACGGAGCTGGAGGAATCAGGCTCCCCAACTCCAGACTATACTACAAATCTATAGTAATCAATACAGTATGGTACTGGCACAAAAACAGAAATATAGATCAATGGAACAGGATAGAAAGCCCAGAGATAAACCCACACACAGAAGGTGACCTTATCTTTGACAGGAGTCAAGAATACACAATGGCGAAAAGAGAGCCTCTTCAATAAGTGGTGCTGGGAAAACTGTACAGCTACATGTAAAAGAATGAAATTAGAATACTTCCTAACTCTGTACACAGAAATAAACTCAAAATGTATTAAAGACCTAAATGTAAGGCCAGACACTATAAAACTCTTAGAGGGAAACATAGGCAGAACACTCTATGACATAAATCACAGGAAGATCCTTTTTGACCCACCTCCTAGAGAAATGGAAATAAAAACAAACATGAACAAATTGGACCTAATGAAACTTAAAAGCTTTTGCACAGCAAAGGAAACCTTAAACAAGATGAAAAGTCAATCCTCAAAATGTGAGAAAATATTTGCAAACGAAACAATTGACCGAGGATTAATCTCCAAAATATACAGCTCATGTAGCTCAATATAAAAAAACAAACAACCCAATCCAAAACTGGGCAGAAGACCTAAATAGACATTTTTCCAAAGAAGATATACAGATTGCCAACAAACACATTGGCATTGAAAGAATGCTCAACATCATTAATCATTAGAGAAATTCAAACCAAACTACAATGAGATATCATCTCACACTGGTCAGAATGGCCATCATCAAAAAATCTACAAACAATAAATGCTGGAGAGGGTGTGGAGAAAAGGGAACCCTCTTGCACTGTTAGTGGGAATGTAAATTGACACAGCCACTACAGAGAACAGTATGGAGGTTCCTTAAAAAACTAAAAATAGAACTACCATATGACCCGGCAATCCCACTACTGGGCATATACCCTGAGAAAACCATAATTCAAAAAGAGTCATGTACCAAAATGTTTATTGCAGCTCTATTTACAATAGCCAGGACATGGAAGCAACCTAAGTGTCCATCAACAGATGAATGGATAAAGAAGATGTGGCACATATATAACAATGGAATATTAATCAGCCATAAAAAGAAATGAAATTGAGTTATTTGTAGTGAGATTGATGGACCTAGAGGTGTCATACAGAGTGAAGTAAGTCAGAAAGAGAAAAACAAATACCATATGCTAACACATATATATGGAATCTAAAAAATGGTTCTGAAGAACCTTGGGGTAGGGCAAGAATAAAGACACAGTTGTAGAGAATGGACTTGAGGACATGGGGAGGAGGAAGGGTAAACTGGGACGAAGAGAGAGAGTGACATTGACATATATACTCTCCCAAATGTAAAATAGATAGCTAGTGGAAAGCAGCTGCATAACACAGGTAGCTCACCTCGGTACTTTGCGACCATCTAGAGAGTTGGGATAAAGCAGGCGGGAGGGAGGGGGTACGGGGATATATGTATACGTATAACTGATTCACTTTGTTGTACAACAGAAACTAACTCAACATTGTAAAGCAATTATACTCCAATAATGATGTTAAAAAAAAAAAAAATGGGCAGAAGACCCAAGTGGGCATTTCTCCAAAGAAGACACACAAATGTCCAATAGGCACATGAATAGATACACAACAGTACTAATTATTAGAGAAATTCAAGTCAAAACTACAATGAGGTATCACCTCACACCAGTCAGAATCACCATCATTAAAATGTCTATAAATAATGAATACTGGAGAGGGTGTGGAGAAAAGGGAACCCTCCTCCACTGTTGGTGGGAATGTAAATTGGTGTAGCCACTATGGAAAGGAGGTAAGGAGGTTCCTTAAAAAACTAAAAATAGAGCAACCATATGATCAGCCAGTCCCACTCCTAAGCATACATCTGGAAATGATGAAAACTCTAATTTGAAAAGATACATTCACCCTAATATTCATAGCAGCACTGTTTACATACAGTAGCCAATACATGGAAGTACCCTAAGTGTCCATCAAAAGATGAGTGGATAAAGAAATTGTGGTATGTATATGCAATGGAATACTACTCAGCTATAAAAAAGAACAAAATAATGCCATTTGCAGCAACATGGGTGGACCTAGAAATTACCATACTAAGGGAAGTAAGTCAGAGAAAGACAAATACTATATAACACTTATATGTGGAATCTGAAAAAATTACAAATTTATTTTCAAAACAGAAACAGACTCACAGACTTAGAAAGCAAACTTAGGGTTATCAAAGGTGAAAGGATGGGTATAAATTAGGAGCATGGGATTAACAGATACACACTAGTATATACAAAATAGATAAGCTACAAGGATTTACTGTATAACACAGGGAACTATATTCAATATCTTATAAAACATATAATGGAAAATAATCTGAAAAAGAATATGTATATATCTGAATCACTTTGCTGTAAACCTGGAATTAGTATAATATTGTAAGTCAACTATACTTCAATTTAAAAAAAAAAGATTCTTAGTTTGGCCTCCATCATTCTTCACTTTTCCAGACTAAAATGCCTTAGTTCTTTTAAGTTTTTATATGACACTTCACAACTCTAGAAACACCAGTTTGTAACTATTTCTCAACTGTAACCTACTAAATGTTAAAAAAAGCAGAATTGATCTTTATTTTCTTAGCGTAGACATTATAATTCTGTTGCTCACAGCTTTAAAACTGCCTTAGCTTTTTAAATAGCATGTCATTTTAAGAGTTTCTATGAAGTTTGTAGCCAGCCTCAACCCCCAAGTCCTTTTCATTGACTTACTGTTTTGCCCCACTCATCCATCCTTAACTAAACACTTTTTTAAATGCAAAAATATACATATACATGTGTTTAAATTTATCTTTTTATTCATTCTAGACCATAGAGATCATTTAAAACTATGATTTAATTATCAAACATAGTACTATCTATTGCACTCAAATCTAAAATTCGTTAAGTATGTTTTCTATTTCTTCTCTCCAGTTGATTATATGAACGTTGAACATCCGGTGCCTTGTGGTATGGCATTGGAGACCCTAGCATTTGATTAATTATTCAACCAAACTATGTTTTTCAAAGGATTTGTAAGTTTTGTGAGAGACTTTGCCAAAAGCTTTTCTGAATCTAAGACATCTTCATCTATCTTCTTAGTAATCCTGTTAAAACCCTATTTTAGACTGGCTTAATAGAGGATAGAAATAACAAATCCTAGATCTGAATGCTATTTTTAATACATGTTATCATGTAGAAACCATAGTTAGAAAAGGCTCTGGTACTACTTTTGTGTAATTCTCTCATTTCTGCCCTCTCCATTGTGTCAGCTTCACCTGCAGGATGCCTTCTCTCATGATAGCCAAAAGGCTGCAGCAGTTTAAGCTTCTGTAACCATATCATCCAGACAGAAAGAGTGTCTCAGTGCCAGCACTGCTGGAGAGAGTCTTGGGCTTTGAGTGGATTGAACCATTCCTTTACTGCTTTATTCCTCCCCAGAAAAGTCATGCAATGACTGCTTAGGCCTGGGTTACCTGAATCAATCAGTGTCCATGGACAGGAGGCTGCATTGAGCATAGAGTCAACACTTCTCAAAACCCATTGCTGTTATGCAGGGTAAAAGGAGTTGAGGAAAAAACTCAGCAATGTCTCCAGAAGACATAAACCTAGATACAGACAAACACATAGGCAGTATATGAGTGGTCAGTTTTGAAATAGTTGAAAGCTTTCTGGCTGGAGTGATTCAAAAGGCATTGTGTACATGGTCACATGTGAATGAAATTTACAAGGTTGAGAATATTTTCTTATATGGGACAATAGAAGGAATATTTCAGGGAGAAGGAAGAATATTGGGTCATTTTCTAATTTTATTGGCCAATATCTAACATCTTTGTTTCAGCCTTCTTGATGCATCCAATTTTAAAGTTTGTGGGAAATGTACTGAGAAATGGTGGGTCTGTGACCATGTTTTCTTTCCTTTCACCATAAAAACACTCAGGGGCTGTGTGTTTGTCTGAGCAAGCTGTCAGCCAATTAGAGTTTACCGCTGGAGAAGAAGCTGAGAAAGTTAATCCTGCTCCTTCAAGGCATAGTTAGAAAGAAAACATGAATCTTAAGTAGTACACATTATTTCATCCACTGAGAACCAAGGGAAACTAGTTAAGCAGGAAGAAGAGAGGACAGTTTTTTTTTTATTTCTTTTGGCAGTACGCGGGCCTCTCACTGCTGTGCCCTCTCCCATTGTGCAGTACAAGCTCCAGACGCGCAGGCTCAGTGGCCATGGCTTACAGGTCCAGCCGCTTCGCGGCATGTGGAATCTTCCCGGACCGAGGCCCGAACCCACATCCCCTGCATCGGCAGACGGATTCTCAGCCACTGTGCCACCAGGGAAGCCCGAAAGGACTGTTTTAATGGGCTTATTTAAACAGGAAAACCACAGCATACCCAGAAGTCATTTCTTTCCCATGGCCTAGAATTGGGAAGGAGGAAGGCATTAATGAGTTGAAACTGACATTTAAAACCCCCTTCTTCAGTACTTTACATATTTGAAATGCTATAATTTGAAGATGATTGTACTAGAAGTCAGGGGCTATGTATCCTCTTCCAATGTTAATGACTTTATGCAAGGCCTTTACCCTTTCTTGTCTTCTGAGTCTCCTGTGTAAAAGAAACGTAGTAATGACTGCCACGGATTCACTAAAATGGTAATGACATACCTACTGAGAAATAAAATATCCTTGTATTTAACCAGCATATAGTCTATTTAATCTTTTTCACTTCCAGGTCACAGTCTTTAGGATCAGAAAGCCAACACAAATCACTTGTGTCATGTCATATCATCCACAAGCCAGTGGACATGCTATATCCACACCATCCAAGGAAGTCTTCTAAAAATATGTTTATTGAATCCTCACTTATGGAATCTTCAGATTCAGTTGGTCTAGGGTAAGAGCAAAGAATCTGTACTTTTAAAAAATCTCCCTAGATGATTCTGATTCTTGGGTTTGGTAACCATTGATCTCATCCAACCATGTTATTCAGAAGATAAGAAAACTGGTTTTAATTGGAAGAACTGAGTAAAGTCTAGACATCCAGTCAATTGTCCAGAAACACTAATCTATAACAAATTCTAAGACATTATGTGAGTGCTAAAATATCATTTATAATGTTAAAAATGAGAGATATTATATGAAAACTTTTTGGTATATAGAAGAAATGTTTTAGTAATAAATTTCTTGGAGTGTTTAGGAGTGGGGAGAAAAGAAAATTAAAACCACCAAGTGGCATTAGTAACTACATTGAGCCTCCTCTGCTCTGGAGAAAAATCCCTTTATTGCAAAAAAAAGGAAAAAAAAGAATTGTGAGTCTGTAAGTTGAGCCAGCCTAGCAGTGATCCTCTTTCTCCTCAGTTACCCTGAACAGAGCTCGGTTGCTCCTCTAAATAAATGGAGAACAGAGACTTCCAGTGAATTGATTTTAAGGGGCCATCTAGCATGCCCTCATGTCTCCATCCAGCCCCATAGAGTGGCCTCCTAAAAGCCGTACAACTAATCTCGTGTAGATTTGAGACTATACTCAATGTCTTTATTTCCAAGTCCAGACTCATTTGAGCACCTCATACCATTCCACATGCATCTATCTTTAAAAATACTTTTGCAAAGTTACTTTGCAAAGTTAGCCAGTGCTTCACAGTAACAGATCCTAACTCCACTTCCATCAGCTTTTAGTAAAGATGGCCATGTGAGTCTGTACTTGCAGGGCAATATATGTACGGTTAGAGCCTTATGTTCAGGCTCCACATCAGCCCCTGGGAACTGCTGACTAGAGCTAGGGAAGGTCAGCAAAGAAGGAAAGGCAATAAAAATGCCATATTCTGGGGAAAAATATTAACTGGCTGTATCCTAAAATTTATATATGTGTGGATATACTCATGTGTGTGTAACTCTAGTCATATGTTTATGACTACATAACTACTACACTTATTCACCACTGGTTGCCTAGTTTTTATAAAGTTGGTCACGACAGGTGACATGATTCCTTAAACCCTTAAAGTCAATGCAGACATATCTCAGTTTAAGAAACTCGATAAACAAAATTTAGACTTGCAGTCTATAAGTCAAAGGATAATTATTTGCACTGAGAAAAGATTTTTAGAAATTAAACCCTCCTTTTAAATAGAAATTCTCCTACTTCATTTAACATCTGTATTTTGTTCAAAAATTATCTGATAGATAATCCAGAGGACACTAACCTAAAGCTAAAATATTTGAACACATTATGAATAGAAGATCTACCCAAATTTGCAATGATGAGGTCATGCGGTCATAGCTTTCCAAAAATTTTCTGTGTGGTGGGGAATCTAATCTTCAAAGACTTCATACATGGGGAACAATGTGTTCTGGGAAATAAGTCAAGAAAATATTCCATACCTTTGAAGATTTGCAAAGCATTTTAGCATGATTAAGGCTCTGAAAATGCCTGCTGCATATAAGCTGTTTGATTTTTCTCTACCGTTTCCCCCCCAAGCTTGTATGACCACAGAACAATGTAACACAAGACTTATTAAATACCGCCTTATACTACTGTTCAGACAATTGTAGATCCAAATCAAATAGAAAACAGATTTTACACCTTTCATGACAATAATATATGGCATTTTAACTAGATTTGTGAGCTTCTTAAAAGCTCGTTCTATACACTATATTCTCTGCAAGATCTAAAGCTGTGTTGGGCCTATAATGGGTGCCTAATCGCCAAATTCTAAATAAATCATTGGGCAATCAGTCTTTGGCATATACTTGAAATGGGAAAAAAAAGGGAAAAATCTTTTGTCCTTTTAGAAACAAAGTTATTTTTGTCTTCAGAAATATGAAAATCATGCTCATTGTTATTTCAATTTGTAGCCTACAAATCAGCTGATCATAACTTGTTTAAGGCAGGAACAAAGGTGACTAGATTTGTCTGCCCACCTGAAGGAAAATAGAAAATTGTGCCTTGTCAGCAGAGACTGTAATGACACATGTTAAGATAGCAACATGTAATAGAAAGAGATGAATTTCAACTCTGCCACTAGTAGCTGCTCTGTGTCCCAGGAGGCTGAACTCCGTGGGTTGCATATTTAGGCTCTTTTTCTCTCTGACTTCAGCCAACAGGATGCAGGATGAAAGTTGGGCGAGGGTGTTCAATCCTTTTCTTTTCTTCTTTTCAAGTAACTGTGGTTTGGCAGTGGCCTTTTACTTAAGGCCACTTGGCCTATCTGGTGGCATACCCTTGGGTTTCAGAAACTGCTCTCTCCCTTTTGTTCTTTCAGGTCAAGGGATGAAAATGGCTCTTAACTATTATCAACCAGAATATATAGCATGATTTCTTGTTATTTTTCCTAAACCTTGCCTACAACTTTGTGAATAGCCCTTCTTTAAATTCTCTCTGGTTATCTAGTTTGTGTGTATGCCATCTCTATCTTTCCAGGAACCTAACTGATAAATTAGGTATGTGGTGACTTTGTACAACTAATGAATTTCTTTTAGCCTCAGTTTCTTTACCTGTGAAATGGGGATAATAACATTTATCCTTTCTACCTCATAAACCTGGGGGAAATTTTAATGAGTCAATGTTGTTTCTTATTTCCTTTCCCACCTTTTTAATTCTAGAAGGTGACCAGGAAAAACTGTGTGCAAACTAAGTCTTGCCCTTGTTTCAGATAAGAGGTATTCTCCTGTGGAACAGAATTCCCAGACTGAGCCCTGTGGTGGTCAAAATCTATGCAATACTCTTCAAATAGTACATATTGTGTGCATGTGTGGAGAGCTTGTGCAGTAACTTTGAAGAGAAGGGAGATCTACACAGAAGAGATGCCCAGACTAGAGGCCTCTCACTGAGTAACAGTGATATAGAAAACCTGAAGACCTTTCTTTTTGTAACTAACTCACAAGGTCCGTCCTCTAGGGCACCTGGAAGTAAGAGTACTCCTGCACCAAATATGAGACCATCAAATACATCATCAAATAAGATAATGATGTACTATTGCAGTGAAGTCACCCATACGTCTTCAAGTATACCGTGTGGATGATGAGGTGTTTTCTGGGAACCTGATGGCTAAAAGTTGATTTGAAATAATAATGAGGATAACCATTCACAGTCAATAAATATTTGTTGAATTTTCATATATCAGCCTTGTTGTGCTAGACCCATCTAACTATAATATTTGCTTATTTAAGGTAAAGTAACTCAAAATCAAGAGAAAACTATTAGACATAAAGTTTTCCTGATATGCTAGTCTATGTTGCTCATTTTGTTTGCATCAAAGTGAGTAATCAGGTGAAAATAGCTTTCATATCCTTCCCTTAGAATAGAGATAGCATTTGTGATTTAATCTCCAAGACCCTTCTTTCTGATATGCAATGTTCTCACATTGTAATAGTAAACTGAAGGGTAGAAAAAGGCTGATTGCTTTCATCTGCTTCTCCACTCCATGCAATGTTTTATATGTCCTCCTCTAAGGTTTATGCATAGCTAAAGAGGATGCTAATTACACAGAGAGATGGGTCCTTGGTTGAAGGTAGATTAGTAACAGTAGTTCTTCGATAGAACCATTAAGTGAAGACTCCTTCAAGTTTTTATTTGTTTAATTGATTTCATCAAAATCACATATAAATCACATCAATAACTAAGAGAAAGCTTTGGAGGTAACTAACAATACATGAGATCTATCCATATATAATAATATTGAACTGCTATGTGTCAGATAAAACAAGCACCATACACCATATATATCATACACACACACACACACACACACACACACACACACACACACACACCAATAAGCCAGTATAAAACATAGTGACTCTGTACAGCTATTGTATTTAGGATTGGAAGAATTTACTCAGTTTTTACTATTATTCTTCCATGTTTATTTCATCATTTGCTTTATGTTTTATTAAGTGGAGTGGGAGAAAGCCATAAATAAAACATTATTATTTATGGCAAATCTGTTGTGTGTGGCTCAATAAACTGGACTGAAGTTTCTTAGGCAGGGCCCCAAACTCAGTGAAATTAGATGATTTCTTGAGCTCCTCAAAAACAAACTTGAAAAAGTCTATAACAAGGCTGTAGTCAATAGTCATCATAGTAATCATAAAAGTGTTGACTTGTTGTAAGTGTTAAATAAATTTCACTTTTATATGGTGTCTCACACAGTAATATCCTTCAGGGATAAAGCACATTCCCTGTTGCCTTACCTTTGGCTTGAGACAAGAAACATGGCATAGACCAGCATGAACTCAAAGTTCAACTAAAATTAAGCACCTTAATGTACATCTAACTAAAAGGTATTTAATATACATGCTAAGGAGACAGGATTACTGTATCTTAAGGACCTCCATCTGCAGAATTGTAGGCACTGAATTTCCCTCTCAAAGTAGAGAGTTACTTTGGTTACTTTAAGGAAGTTGAGATTTTTCTGAGCAAATTGTAGACAAGATTTCTGAATGATCTTTCATCTTTTCTGCATGCACATAAGAAAACATAAAGTTTAAAATTTCCAGCCATGGCTGCATAAACTATAAACTCCTACACATGTTCTCCTATTCTCTAGCAGAGACATGTAGTTTGCTTTTTATTTTTTTCTAAACCTTCTCAATTGTCTCTCATCACTGATAAAGCAGAAAGGTGGTAGAAGTGCATAGAATGTGTTTTCGGGCTTTTCAGAAGACCTATCTATATGAACTAAAATAACCAAGCCTCCAGCAATTGATAAAATCAACCACAAAAACTCCTGCACCAAATATGAGACCTCTTTTTTTTCCCCACAAAGTCCAGTAACCCTGCTACCTGATATATGCAAGACGTGATTAGAAAGAAAGAAGAGGGAGCTAGAACTTTACTGTATGTGGCCAATGGCTATAGCAAAACTTCCTAAGCGTGGATCAAGTGTTTCGTAATCCTTGAGATGGGCATGTTAGTATTTGCCTTGTCTACCTCACAGTGTTGTAGTAAAACTCTAAAGAGATCATTTTTGTGGTAAAAGTGCTTTGAATACTGTGGAGTGCTTTAAAAAATGTCTCTCCCTTTTCGTCTCAAAAGTTCAAAGTGACAGCTGGAGAGCAGGCAATGACCAGAACTGGATAAAAGATGGAGATTAAGCAGAAGCATGCAAGAAGGAGGCCCCTTTGATCACCTACTCTACACTCCCATTCTTATATCTCTTCAAGAAGGATAAAAATAAACTGATTGGTCTGATTCCAGGACATGTATGGCCATAGTTAATCATGAGAGAGTTCATAATTCATTGAAAAGCCACACAAGAATATGGCATGTTCTTCTGTCTCCTCACCTTATAAAGTCTAAATCATAAGAGAGTAGTCCTGGCCATCCTTCCCCTTTCTCCCTTGCATCTTAAATATTGACTCTCTCTTCTTTTTCATCTCCTGAGATTCTATAATGACAACCAGAATACAAAAATATTATAAATTTAGGTTAGGATTTAGTATCTTAAGGATTAGAGGGTAAAACTTTGCATTGGGGTTTGGGCAAAAGCCCAGATGACAATAATGTGATTTTGGTTCCTCTGCCATTGTTACTTTCACACATTCTTCTCTTGAGTGCATTGTGAGAAAAAATGGTTATGATCTGGGGTGGGATTCAGATACTATTCTTTCCCTGGTCATATTGTCAAAACATTGCTTTGATTTATGGCGCATATCATTAAAATTCCCTGTACCATTATTTATTGAACAAATGTGTTGTTCTAGACATAGGAGATACAGATGTTTACAAGGCAGATGAGGATCTTGCTCTTGTGGAATGTGTGTTCTATAGGGGAGGAGCGCCAAAACATGTTATATACATATACCTCTACAGAGAGGGAGAGAGGAGAAGAGGAGATGGGCGGGTGGGGGGGTGACTAGGTGATTATTTCTTGTTGGTTGAGCAAGGAAGCTCTTTCTAAGGAGGTCACATTAAGGTCAAGGAAAGGACATCAAAAAAGAGAAGGGCCCAGGAATCCAATTAGTGGAGCCAAGAAGACAGCAGAGAAGGATCAGTTAGTGAGGTGGAGGAAAACCATGAGGGGTGGCATCCCTGTGTTTCAGAGCCCTTCTACTTAGGTAAATAAAGATTTATTCTTGCCATCAAACAATGTCCTCAGTTGATGAGTATTAAGGGAAAGAGTTTCAGAAGTTTTATAAGATGTCTTACCAAAACCATTTGTGAAAGAATCCTTATTTCATAGCTCTGGTTCCTTCGTTATGCTAGTGAAGCAGCATTGTCTAATCTGAAGAAGTTGTGACTTCATGTTATAAGCATCAATGCAAGATTTCATGCAGAATTGAAGGACTTTGAAATGAACTTGAATTTTTTACTCACATTCCCCAGTAGGAAGTACATCTCACCTGGGACTAACAGTATGGCTTGAAATGCTGAAAATTCAAGTGTTTAATGATCAGGTTAGTAATGGCTTTAAAAATCATACTGTGGTATCTCAATCCATATCACTTCTAATAAAGGTAACTCAAATGTTTCAAAAGTAAGCCTAGATTTATTTTTGATGCAGCAGAATGTCTGCAGGCCGTAATGTGGTTCTATGAAAGATGACAGGTGGAAAGAAACAAATTTTGGAACAATGAGACATGAGGCTAAGGAGTATTGATTTGGAATTTCTGTATAGTTTGGAGGTCAAATGGAAACCAGATGGCCAAAGGAATTGTAAAATATTTGATTTACAATTTGGTAGTAGTGAGAGAAATAACGTGTGTGTATAGCCAACATCCCAGCCATCCTTATTCTGGGTATGTATCCCGAAGGATTTCTCATATTGATCCCTAAGGGAACATGTGTGAGATTGTTCATCGTGGCAGTTTTTACAGAAGAGAAGGCTGAGGCAACCTAAGAATATGAGAATGGATACAGCAATGGATAACCAAAATGTGGTAGATAAATACTGTATGATGTCACAGTTGAAAATAAATACATAAATGTACAGATAGCAAAATGCACAGAACTTACAAATATATTATGGAGTGAAAAAAAAGAAGAAACAGAAAGAAATTTACAGCACGACATTTATATTTTAAAATACCCTAATACCACTACCTATTTTATAAGGATACATTCATATCAAAAGACTGAAATAAAATACAGTAGTGTGGGTGCCTATGGGAAGGGAGGAGGTTGAATGTAGGAAAAGGCTTGCAGGGGAAAAACAGAAAAACTAAAACTGAATTTTAAAAGGGAGCTTATGTTGTTAACATGTTATGAAACAAAGATAACACGTGTCTCTATTTCTGAGGGCAAAAAATTTTTTTAAAAAAAACAATAAACACTCATTTTATTCACTGCAAATTTCTCACAAAAGTAAGCAAACACAAATCCTATTGAGTAAAATGATGGGAAATAATTTCTTATTTGTCTTAAGGTAATGCAGCAAGTTGCAGACTAGAGCATGCTCCCTCCCTAATATTGCACGCATGAGGTCCACACAGCCCCTGAACTTGGTGGTGAGGGCTGGGTATCTGGTAAAAGAAGCAAGGAAATAGTACTTAAGGAGTAGGTGAGTGTTAACATTTGGTTAGTGACCCTCAATTTAGAGACACTAACTCGTATCCACACATTCGCAGGCTTGAGTTGTGAATATTACAAGGAAAATGGGGGAAAATCAAAACCATGCCATGTGTAACAGAAAGCAAAGAAAAAAATGGGCTCGTCCCTCTTCCCCTCCCTGTTAGCTCTTACAGTGCCTACAGATGTTTTCCTTCTGAATCTCACCTTTGCTTCCCTCTGTGACCCTTCCCCTCATACTGGTTTTGTTTTTAACTTTCCTTGACTCTCAGTCCTGGCCTCCTGACTTCCTTGTAACTAACACCATATCCCTGTTGGCCTGGCATCCACTTGAAGATTATTGCTTTGCACTGGCATCAGAGAACTTCCTCCTCTCCTGACCCTGACAGCCTCCATTCAGTGCTGTGTATTTGGAAAAGGGAGGAAGGGCAGAGGCTCCCACACAGAAACATCTGTGTCGGTACCCATTTTCTCAGATCTACTTGGAATATTTTTCTTCATACTACGCTGGCTATTAGAGTGGGTCTAATGTTGCTTTTTAATGAAAGCCACCTTTAGAGTTAGGGAAAATCACATTCATATTTATATAAAGCCTTCTTATGTGAGATCCGAATGTTTATGCCCAGGTTCCCAAGAAGTCATAGGCCAAGGAGAAGACAAAAACCTACACAGATTGGTACTTAAGGCAGTAAGCTAATAAGGATCCTTTTATAATTTAACACTGAACTGCCCTCCTTATATAACCAAGGGGGGAATTTCCTTTGGATTGAATATCTGTTTCCTGTTCTGATAATTGACACCTGCTCCAAATTTGGATGAGGATGCCACGTGCAGGATCAGCATCTGGTGTTCCAAGCCAAAGTGAGCTTAGAAGACTCCATGTGTGATCAGAAATGGAGAAACTTTCTGGCTGAGGTTTTCATTAGGCAAATGAAAGTTTTAGGGTTTCATTTCACTTCAAAGACAAGATCCTCTGAGTGGTACATCCTGTTGCACTGGTAGTGATGAGATTATATTAATAGCCATGAGGTACCAGAGCTGAAGAGTGGAATAGAAGGCATCTACTTCTTAGCCATAAAATGTGAGTCGTTAGGCAGTGCCAGTGGTTTTTGTAAAACTGCAGAGATGACTAAAATTTTCTCAGGTCCTCAGAAAGTTTCCCTTCAAGTATGTTTACCACTTTGTGATGGAATGAATCTTGCAAATATTTCAATAACCAGAAGCTATCTCAGCTATGTTGTATAAGCAGGAGTTAAAGTCAACTCCATTGTTATGAACAGCTACTGTAAAATAACTTTTTGACTTTGCATTTTACATGCCTTTCAGCTAACTACTGCCATCTCTGTTCATTAAGATAGATTGATATAACCAAGGAACATCACATTTATTAAGCATTTACTCTGTGTGTGCCAGATATGTTGTTAGAAAATTAGCAAGCCTGTGATTTGCCATTTATCTATTTTGCTCTCAGATTCTTTCTCTACCTTTCTGCTACTGTGTTTTGTTTCACATGGAACATTTCCAAGGCTTCCTTTTCCTTTGGTTTCCATATAGGTTTGGTCAATGGGAGGCATTGCTAAAAGCCTAGTGTCATTTTCTTGGCAGTCCTGGCAGCATCTGAGCCTCTGCTGCTATTACAGGTTTCATGAGGCAGCCTGTCTCTCAGAGTTCCACATACTACTGAGCAGGCCCTACTCGGTTTCACCTTTTACCAACTTATCCCTGACCCCAAGCTCCAGCAGTGCCACTTGGTCCTTTTGTTCTTTCAGGAATAAAGGCGGTGATGGCTGCCTCCTAAGTCTAAATTCTAAGTTGCCTCACTGTTCCTTTATCAGCCTCTCACCTATACCAGCAACTGTGTAACCAATTTCCTGTTTCAATTTCTTTATGTTTGAAATATCCCAAGTGGTTTCTGCTTTCCTGATTTGATGTCGGCCGATATATTGAACATGTGTACTATTTTGATTAACCCAAACAACAAAATTCTCAGGACGGTATCATAATCCTACAGAATAATAACACAGGATGCAAAGACTTTGTTAAGTAAAAAATGTGTATGGGTATGTGTATGCCTGTGTGTACATGTGCATGCGTGTGTGTGTGTGCGTTCATGGTCATAACGATAGGAAATAAGGGATCTCGTTTGTGAACTATATACTCCAAGCTTATGCTCTTTCAATGACACCACATTGCCATACATTCCCCCCTGTAATCTGTTGTATTATAGAATATTATTAAATCTACATGTCCCTTCTAAGCAGAAAATCCTCCCTAGTGGGAAGAACTGCCAGGGAAAGGGAGAAAGCAAACTATCAATGATCCATGTGTATCTAATATTTTTCCTCTGCTCCCAAAGGATAAATACGTTTAGTTCTACTCATGGTCAAACTATTCCTTGAACCCTTGACCCAAACCCCTCTGTTGTTTTCTAGATCCTTGCTTCTTCAGTTATCTCCCTTCTACTGTAACTTCAACTTTTTTTATTTCCACTAGATCCTTCCCAAAACATACAAAACTCCCATCATTAACAGCCACACTCTCCCTTAAATCCCGCACCCGACACACTCTCTCATCTTATGTGTCTCCATTCTGCCTTCTCATCTCCCATTCACTTCCCCGCCAAGTGTAATCTGACTTCTGCATTTATTACTCTACTTCTTTCATTCTGAACACTACATGGTCTGCTGATTGCTATATTCTCTATCCCCTGATCTTAAAAGATCCTTCTGCTACATTTGACACTATTTCCTCACTGCCATGACTTTCACCACCACTCTCCTTTACTAGTTACGCTCTTACAAATAAGACTGTGTTTTCATGTGTCCTCACAGGCTTCTGTTTCTCTACCTCCTCCCTACATATTGGTATTCCTCAGGATTCTGGCCTGCCCATCACTATTTTTATTGCACATACTTTCACTAGAAAGTCTCATCCATTCTTCAAGTTTTCAAATACGATTTATATGTTAAAATTTTCAAATATCTATTTGCATCACAGTTTCTCCAGATGTTTAGATTCATTATCATAAAGGCTGTTAACCATCTTTAACACAATATTTCCAGAACTGAACTCATCACCGTAACCTTCAGAATTGGCTTTCTCAATGTAATCTACATTTTACCATCGTCTGAGCATCTGAATCACTCATACCTGGAACCTGAGAGTTTTCCATGCTCTTCTCTCTCTCCCATCCACCAACTTTAGCCAGTTTTGGCTCCTACATATCCTTCATCTGATCCCTCTTCTCAGTCTCTACTATCACTACCCTATTTCCAATATAATCTTGCCCTTCTCTGTCCACACCCTATATCATGAGTGATTTTGTTATGCAAGATTCTTGCTTAACTCTCAAGCTTCACCTGCATCAACTCCCTCTCTGTCTAAGTGTCCCGGCATCACGAGCCTTCTTAAGTTCCATGCATGTGTCATGTTTCCTCTTACCAAAGGACCACTGCCCATATTATTTCCTCTTTCTGGACAGATAGTCACTATCTCATGACCTAGTTAACCTTTCCCATTCTTTAGATTACACCTCAACTCTGATTTCTTCAAGAAATCCTTTGTCATCCTATTGTGTTATTTTTTTTTTTCAGTCTAGATCAGGCACACAACAACCGTGCTCCTTTCCACCAGAGCCTTTCGTCAAATTGTCATTTGACATGTGACTATTTGATTAACACACATCTCCTCTATTACTCTGTAAGCTCCTTAAGGGCAAGATCTTGGAATCAAATCCCTAGCATATATTATAGTCCTAATACATAACTTGCAATTAATAATTAATTACAGCATAAGTGAAAGAGTGAGTTAAAAGCTGCTGAAGACACAACTATGACATGGGAGCCTGATGAAGTTTGATGGGTACAATCTTAGAACATGAAAACCTCTGCAATTCCCTGTTTTGTCATGACTGTTACATACCATATGTTATATGTTAAATCATATGATATAGCTGTTTATCATATGTAAAAATGAGAATTTATATAGCTTCAGAAATATTGTCTGTGCCTCTAATATAAAGAGTTGTGTGTAATAACGTCAATTTTATCAACGTGGTCCTCATTCTGTTACATAATGCAATGTGAGAGTACTGCTTCTTTTCCTTCACCCTTAGTTCCTTTGGTATTTTTCAGAATACATCTTTTTTTCACTATTGGTGCCATAAATGCTTAAGATATACTGAGAGAAGAACGAGAAAGTATTAACACAAACAGTTTCAGATTAGGATAGATGCTGATACTTTGAAACAAGTAGAAGTTAGGGTTGTGATCTTAATTTCTGTTTCTATAATTTCATATACCGAGATTCAGGGATAAATGTATAAATCAAAGGAATAAGCAGCTAATGTAAGAAGGAAGTGATATTTTTACTGTGATGGCTGTCTCAAACTGTTTATTTCTTATCACTTAGGTATTTTTGTAGAAAACTAAAAAGGAGCATAATATTTCAACCATAACCCAATACCGGGCACTGTCAGAGAAGTTGCAAATGCCAACTTAAAGCACACTATGGTTTGTCAGATTCATTGTTTTATAGAAACCTTCAGGCATCTGGCAAAACTGAATGTATTTGAGTCTAAGGTGGAAATAGAAAAATAGGTTTTAAAGGAAAAAAATTGGAACGTGAGCAGAAAAAGTCTCTGTCCCAGAAGAAATCTGCCCACAATTCTGAGGCCTGTAGTCAAAACCATAATCAAGGACTAAAATGGGACCAGGTTTGGTCCTAGTCCTTCCATCGACGTTTTTCATATTTGAATTACTTTCACCATGCATTTGTAAATTGTTATTTCCCTTTTCTTTATTACTATTGTTATTTGACCTCGATTATACCAAGACCAACAAAGCATAGTTATATAAAGAGGGCTTTCAATTGATATGACCCAAGTAGAAAATATTGTATCATATAATTGCCTGCTCCTCCACAGAGAAAAACTATTAAAGAGATCTATTAAATTCAATTACATTTTTTTCTTTTTTGGCTCGTATTTATTGCACTAAAATTTTTAAAAAATAAACCTACAAAAAAGATTCTTCGGTTATAAAGCAGAAACTAACACACCATTGTAAAGCAATTATACCCCAATAAAGATGTAAAAAAAAAAAAAAGAAAAAAAAGATTCTTCGATGATATTATATGATATATATTTATGTAGTTATATACATTTGAACAAATATTTCTGTGCATTTGTTTACAGATATATATGAGGTAAGTTTTTATATGTTTTGATAATGAGATAGCTTAAGAGATTTTCCTGTTGTTACATAAAGTAAATTTTTAAAGAATCAAATTCAGGAATGCATAACAACATCCCAAAAGAGGTCTGGAAGAAAAGGAAGTTATATTGTCAGGGCAGGAGCCAACAGAGGAAAAAAGGTTTCTAGCCCATCCCTCTCCTCCTGGGAGACACAGATGAAGGAGGAGTAGCCTGTGATCCAGAGGGACAGACACTGAGTCAGATTCCTTAGGTGATTAAAAGACATAAAGTACAAAAAAGGTAAGATATTGGCTGAGAATCAAGATAGATTATAAAAGACTGCACGTAGAAGAGTCTGCTAGCAAAGACGTTAGACTTTTTTTTTCTTCCGCTCTTCTCTTGTAAAAGAGTCATAGAAAAACTGGAATAGAAATACTTTTATATGAAAAGAAAGAAATGAATTCATGTAATTTCTGGGTCATCAGAATAGCTCAGTGGACAATCCCAGCTCCACCCTCAAAGAGAAAAAAAATGGGCTAATGGCCTTGAATGTCTCTTTTTATCTGGTGAAGATTGAAATACCCACAACTGAGACTGGGAGAGACAGGGGATACCCCTATCAAGTGCAACTTCAACTTGGGAGTGGTCTGGGAGCATGAAGGGGTTTGCTCTCCCCTTCGGTAGTTCTAAGCCTTAGGGACTGCAAGATATTATCGCAAGTTCTGAAGGTGCAGGACAAACTCAGCCAGCCTCCCGTGGCCTGGTTTTCCTCACCTGTAATACAAATTAAGGAAGCCCTTGCTTCCACTACAGATCTCAAAGTCTCTTCCAGCTGTTTTAGCATATCAGAAACATCTTTTATAAATCCCGAAGGCCTAAGTTTAAAATAGTAATTCTGACCCCAAATTCCTTTCTGTCGTTGTCAGACTCAGCACTTTTATGAACAACTCCAGAAAATCTCCCCGGTAGGCTGAATGCCATGTGTCCAAGAGGTTAAATGGGAAACAGAGTGTGAATTACTTAGAGAGCTATTTTATAAACAAACACCAACTAGGATTGAACTCTGCACTGATTTGGAGGTGACTTAAGTCTAATTTCCTGCTCCTTCCCACTCTTTCCTTTCAGGACCAAAAGCATTAAGTGCTACAAAGAGAGCTCCTGCTGAGAGCCCCCTCCTCTTCTCCTCAAGATCCTGACAGGAGGGGGCTGCCTTTTGTCACAGTTTGACTGGTGAGTGACACTGAAATGCTCCACCTTGCTCAGCCTGAGGAACAGTGGCACTAATCCTAAAGGACAAAAAAAAGAGTTTAAAAAAGGAAATGGCTTGGTGAGAAACTGGCCAAAATCTCTTCCAATGAGGGAATGAAGAACATCTTCTTTCTGAATGGCAGCTAGGAAGAGGCCTATCAATCAGTCCGGAGATCTCCACACACCTGCATACTATGTCTACCAATGAGATTTTACAAGCCTATTATGATGCAAAGTTGTGACTCAAAACCGCATTTCAATAAAGCTCTTTCCTGTTCTTTAGAAGCCCAGGTCAACTGAGGTCAGGCAAGCGCCCAAACCGGCAGGCTTTAAGGAGAACCTTAGGGTTCACAGCAAGATCTTTCCTTTTTCTGCTTTTTATGTAGCAGACCGCCTTCTGCAGCCTTGGCTGTGATCTCAGTTCCTCTCGCTCGCTGTCTTGGCTATCTGCCTGTTCTCCTGCTGTCCTCATCTGCAGGAGCTGCACAGCTTGGCAAGAAACCGTTCTTAGTGTACCCATCACAGCACTGGAAGAAAAAGAAGACTGAGATACTTGCCTGTAAAGCAAAAGAACCTCTTGTTGGAGTGAGGAATTCATTCTTTTAAGAACTTCTGATTTTATAAAAGGAAACTTCCCCAAACTAAAAGATAAGATGAAAAATCACCATGTCTTAAAAATGACAGTTCAATTTTTTTTGTTGTTTTTTTTTACTAAAGTGAAAAACATGTAAGAATCATGAAACAAATGACCTCTCACTGGCTGCTGACTGGTGTTTCAGTTTGGTATTAGTTCACCGTTCAGAAATTCAGAGTAATTCTTTGTTAGATATTCTGTACTAATGTCTTCTAACCAAGATGAAAATATTTGACTATGCAGTACTCTGTGTGATTGCTATTACTTATTCTGGAATTACTGTTTTATTTGATAATTATGTAACAGGATAAAATATTATGAAGACAGCGGTACCGATGTGTAAATAGGCAGATCCTTCTTTTATCAGAGACCTGCTGTTTTATTGATATTTATTCTTTGTAATAGGTTCAATATTTCTTGTTCTGTGTTCAGAAATGAGAGCATCAAGATGTCACTCACCTGTTACACTATTTTGATGTGACTCATGTTTACTGCTTATTGAATTATAAAACTTGAACATATTTGGAAAACTATATGCTCTACAATACATAACATGAGTGTTAAATATTAAGGAGAAGATTAAATGCTTGGTCACTCTCAGTAAGTGTCTTATCAATTATACCTTTAATTATTGTTAGATATCAAGATATGCTATTTAACTGAGTGTTAATGGAGGGATGAGGGTTTTAATGAAATGTAGATTCTTCAAGTTTGTACGAAGCAAATGCTGTGGTGATTGCCTCTTGAACTTACACTTTAAATGTCTTGTATAAATATATGAAAGTGAAAGTTCACATTTTAACAGATCAGGTTTGTTTTAGTCCTCTGGGAAATAAGGATGGATAGATATTGCTGAGTTTATACTAGGTGCTTAATAAATATCTGTTGATTGGTTAAGTTTTGATGAAAGAAATCAAGGAAACAATTTAAACTTTATTATGCCATAACTGTGACTCAAATAATCCTTGGATTGAGTAATGTGGTCACCAATTATGCAGTTTAAAATCCAGATAATATAACTTGGTAAGTTTCTCCTTGAAACTGATTTTTCTTGGCCTTAATTTTTTAAAGGAAAAAAAATAAGTTTTGGGCTTCCCTGGTGGCACAGTGGTTGAGAATCTGCCTGCCGATGCAGGGGACGCAGGTTCGTGTCCCGGTCCGGGAAGATCCCACATGCCGCGGAGCGGCTAGGCCCGTGAGCTATGGCCGCTGAGCCTGCGCGTCCGGAGCCTGTGCTCCGCAACAGGAGAGGCCACAACAGTGAGAGGCCCACGTAACGCAAAATAAATAAATAAATAAATAAATAAAATGAAGTTTTACCTCTGGGGAGCAGAGAGACTTCCATTATCTTGTGACAACAAGATGGTCAGTAGAACCATAAGTTCTTAGTGCATCTAAATCACAATTTGAAGATGCTTCAGAAATACAGAAAATATTTTAGCCAAAGTCTCCTGGCCTTTCATTCCTATGTAATTGGGATCAGAAGCAGAGACAACTAAAAATAGAAATGCTTCCAAAAGTTTCTTTGAATTAAGAATTTTGCTTGAATTTTAGTCTCATAATTATAACCTAAGGATAATTATAGTCACTTCCTCTGAAACCTGACTGTTCTTAAGCATAAATGTATGAAATACAACTATTGCTATGTAGTACCATTTTTACACTTCTATGATGTTTGGTTAAAAGATAAAGTCAGCATGGTGCAACAGAGTCAAGAGACCTGCAGTTTAGTTTCACCTCTGCCCCAACTAACTATGCATCCCGAGCAAATTACTTACTCCTTTTTCATCTGTGAAATTAAGTCAGATTAGACCATCTCCAATGACTTTTGTTCAATATTTCAGAGGCTGTGTGATGTCTTCCTTAATAATAACGCAAGCATTTTTCATACATTGAGAGCTCCCTTTGTGCCAATTACCATGCTAAGTGCTTTACCTTCATTTTCTCGTTAAATTCATGATTACTAATGCCATTTTCTGGGTGACGCTGAGGCTTAGAGATGTTAAGTGACCCACTCAGTGTCTCATAGCTAATAGATAGTAGACATGGAGTTTCAGCACGTGTACTCTGATTTCACTATTTCACAAAAACTGTCTGAGACTGAAGACACTGAATGTAGTGAAAGCATTTAAACTCACAGCGTTGCAGGTTGAGTTTCCTGGGAATGAGTCTTCAAGACAGAGATTAACAAATAGGAGGTCTATTAGGGACTGCCTTGCAGAAGGGAAGGGAAGGGAGCAGGACTGAATAGAAGGAGAAAGAAAGCTACAATGCAGTCTCGACATACGTATCTGTCCTTTTGGAAGTTCCAAAGATGTGATGGCCATTCAGGGTTGTCTGGTGTTCAAGCAAGACGGTGGGGCCTTTACACCTCCCCATCAGTCAGTCAATCACTGGATAAAACTCTGGGAAGGGGGTATGACCTTGGACAAGGCAGATCTCTGCAGCCTAGACAGTCCTTGTAAGAGGCTGTCACCTGAGGGCTTTCATCTGCAGCCTTCTCAGTAGCTGAGGGAATAAGTCTTTATTCCTGAGGGTGAACTATGTGGTTTATCACAGCATCCAAGATGGAAGGAAGTGCAAATATAAGAAATCCAGGCTATTTCTATATGAGTATAAATACTGTTGGGAAGCAAAGTAGAATAGTCAAAGATATTTAAATTGCAGGCTGACTTGACAAAGGAAAGAAAGTTGAGGTATGATTCCTTTTACTTTTTTGAAATATCCATTGTAAAGCATTTAGCATAAACAAATATGAAGGTTAGAATTTTGAGGAGGAGGTTAACGTTGCTGCAGATGATGAATATGACCAAGGTGATATCTCCATGTCTATCGAGGGACTGAGCTGGTATATAGCACCCTTAGGAAAGGTAGCCATTTATTCAAGAAGGGAAAGTACTCCATATTTATTTCTTGGTTCATTTACTTATTTATTCTGTGTAATTTAAGGGAAATGTCATGAATCTTGAGGTCAGATCCTGGTTCAAATTCCAGTTCTACCATGAGTATATGTATCACTGTGTGTGTTTGTGAGTGTGAGTGTTTAACACTATGAACTAGATCTTCTTAATTTGTAAAATGTAAGTTAAACTAATTGATTAGATGGATAAGTCTAATCATATAGAATAACTTGCTGTGAAAATATCAACCTCCTTGTAAGACATCTGGCATATATTTGTTGCTCAAGAAATGTTTTTTCCATTGAACATTCCCTTCACATATAAATATATTTATTTATCTAGTCACCCTTTTATGTGCCAGGCTCTGAGAATCTAAAGATAAGATATAGTCCATGCTTCTTAGAAGATCACATTCTATAAAAGGAGAAAAAAATATTTTCAAAGTTTACTGTAATTCCCTTTAGCAAATATCACAATGGAGATATGAAGAAAATGCTGAGAGAACACAGAGAATGGTGGAATTAATCTACAGTACCAACAGGAGTTGGAAAGGCTTTTTAGGTATACCCTCTGTGAACTGGTATCTCCAGATGAATAGAGGTTTCAGTAGAGAGGGGGAATAGGGGCGTTCTAAGAAAATGTAGTGATATTGTTTGTTATATCTTGTCTCCTTGCAGTTTTTATCATTTAGGTTCATTTTTTTTAATAAAAGCAACTGATTAATTTTCAGTCAATTCTTGTTACTCTTCTTACTTGAGTTATTGGCAACATTTAACAAAGCTGAGCGCTCCTTCTTTCATATAATACTTTTTACTTGGCATCCAGAAAGTTATATTTTCTTTGTTCTCCTACTTCATAGAATGTTCCCTCATCAAATTTGCTGGTTCTTCCTCCTTGTCCTCTTTACTGCTTAACAATTTAAGTGCCCTAGGCCTCTGTCTTCCCACCTCCTCACATCTTTACTGATACTCATTCTCTCAGTGAGCACATCCTGTCCATTGACTTTATATACCACCTATATGTGGACCATTCACAATATTAAGTGGTTCCTCCAGCCTTACTTGTGATCCCAGCTTTGTTTATCACAAGAGCCAGGGTGAGCTCTTTAAAAGGTGAGCAGGATCACACTGATGCTCTGCAAAGCTCAGCCAAGCCCCACCATGATCCATGGTTTCTCATTTTATTTTCAGCAAAAACCAAAATCCTTACAAGGTCCTATAAAGTGGTCTCCTTTTATGTCCCTGGCCTACCCTCTACTCACTGCCCCTTACTCACAATACTGCAGCCATTCTCCCCACTCCAATCCTTGTTGCTCCTAGAAAATGCCAAGCAGTCCGGAGAACAGCTAGATACAGACTGGAGAAAACGAGGGCAAGCTAAACCTGCCAGCCCCTCTGCATCTGTCTCTCACAGAATTTAACCACATTGACCTTCGAAGAACTGTGGCTACTTCTTTTCTTCTACTTTTCAAATATTACATGTCTCTTTCGGCCAACCTCGTAGAAAAGGGATTTGGGGATCTGAGTTTCCAGCTTATTCAAGTGGGTAAATTAGAAAACCACCACAGCTGTTAATATGAAAAATAATTTCTTTGACCATTTCTCCACAATTGAATTCCTATTATCAAAGTTGAAGAAGCTATATAGCATAATAATTAATAGTAAAGTCTTTAGTGCCAGATAAACCTGTTTTTAAAATCTTAGCACTGGCATTTACTGCCTATAGGAGATTGGAAAACTTACTTAACCTTTCTTAGGTCTGAACTACAAAGTAGGGTAGTAATATAACTACTTCAAGAGTTCCTCAAATGATTAAAAGGTAGAAGGTATGTAAATCACCTAGAACCTGATAAATATCCAAAAGTATTAGCTATGAGACTTATTATATTTAGCAAATGTCATACATAGAATAATGAAAGCTAAAATAAATACTAAAAAATTGCAAAGAGAATTATTGAGGTGTGACAGGAGAGGGGGGCAGTGGCAAGTAGTGCATATAAACTGAATAATTAGTCCCCAGCCACTAGTTTCACTATAATTACAAAGTTCCCGGTGCCAATTTTAAAACGTTAATCCTCAAGAAATATATAGGTAGTAACAGAGGGAGATAGTGGGAATGGAAATACAACCAAACTTTCCCAAATATTTCACACTCTTTTGACCTTCTCTATTATCTTAAATATCCCTTCCTGTTGTGACCATTAAACAAAGATACCCAGACTGTGAGACTTAAAAAAAAAAAAAATCACTGTCAAGTAGAGTTTGAACTCTTCTAGGAAAAACATAGTTTCAGCATTCATATTCACTTGTGATCCCTGAAAGAAAGCACAGGTTTTATTGAAATGAGCAGGAGGTCTTTGGCTAATTGTTACCTAGGTGCAATGCAAGTGTAACCCATGTTTGTTCACACTACATCAAACTGAGAAGTGGGATCAAGTCACAAAAGTGGCACAATGGCATTTTTCAGGCTTAGCTCTCATGGACAGCATTGTGCAAACCCCAGCTCACATTCAAATTACCTCTGACTAATTCAGGAATTACCCAGGGACTATGCCATGTTTATTGCTGGATGTAATCCTCCAATTTGATACATAGTAGCCTTCTTCTTCCCCACTCCTGGAGCTGTAACTCAATCACCAGATCACATAAAAGTTCTGGCTCTGTGCTACAGCACATGCAGTGAGTCTCCTTCTGTTGTTGATATCTGCATTGGGGCCCAACAGCCAGGAAAGGAAGCTGTTGTTCTCTTCCCTTCCTGCTGGACTCATAAGCCCTGATTTCCTGGTTGTCACATCAGGATAAACCAGTCTGGATTAGCCCTCTGTAGCTGTCTTCTATTGCTGCTGTTGCTTCCAATAGTTCAGTTCTATGCTTCTAATAACACCTCTTTGAACAAGGGGAAAAATTCTACATCCATATTTGTGTTCCATTTTGCTCTTTTCCATAAGGTACAAAGTATTTGTGCTGCTTTATGCTCTCAATGTCCTAATTAGATTTTAGTTATATGACTAAGTTATGATCAGAAGAAAAAAAATTCCATTTGAATTTCTCAGTGAGAACCCTGTGATTGTTTGAAAGAAATATTGTTTCCATTGAGCCATCAGGGTGGAGATGAGACCTCAAGTGCATTCAAATAACAGAAGATGAGTAAGACCACAAATGGATGAACAAGAAAAAAAAAACTGGATAATGAAAGGAGGAGGAGAAGAAAAAGAAGAGATTGAGGGAAGACTTGCAGCATTGTATGATTTATCTCAGTAACCCCCAAATCTTTTATTCAATTTGCTAATTCTAGTAAAATTTCTTAAATTCTTGACTAATTGGCTTTATTTTAAAAGCAGTAAAGTTCTATATTAAGGTTGACACAGGATGAAATTTGTATAGTCCCAGGAGCCAGAGCAATGATTTTTCAAGAGTTTGCAGAAGTCTTAGAAAGCTTTAGGTTTATTCTAAATGATGGAATTTGTATTATTAAAGTAAACATATCTAGAGCTCCAGGAGAAAATAGTTATCACAGATCTTAAGAATTAAAAGATATTCTTGTTACCTCTTCTTGTCAAGACTGGCAAGGTAGCCTGGAATGGGAAGTAGAGAAGGTTTTCTCCACAGAACATACTTTGCAACACAGGAAATTCCCCGCCCCCCAACTTATCACCCATTTTCCTCGAGCCAAAGGAATGCCTTCTGACTCTTTCCTAAAAGCTATTGGGGACTTCAGGTCTTTTGGATATTAGCTGCCCATTCTCCTTGCTTGCATCCTGCAATAAATGTTGTACTTTCCTTCACCAAAACCTGGTGTCAGTAGATTGGCTTTAAGTGCATCAGGTAATCAGAACTGAGTTCTGTTCAGTAATAAATGAAAGAGTATTTATTGTATGTAGAACATGGGCATGGAAACTGTTACCCCCTGCTCAAATTTCAAAATTGTACATGATTCATTTGGAGGAAAACTGACCTCTGGAGATTAAAAGGAGCCTCCATAAATAAATAATCCATAAACTGCTTTGTGAAATAGTAATTCAAATAGTTTGGGATTTATTACATAATTTAATTAGCACTTATGAAGTGGATAGGAGAGTTAATATTATCCTCATTTTACAGATGAAAAAATTAAAGATAAAGGTCATTAACTATGACATGCTCTCATTTGTTTTGAATTCTAATAATATAGTTTAGTGGTGAATATATTGGCCTGAATGTCAGAAAACTTGATTGGGTTCTAGTCCTGGCCTTTCATTTATTAGCTTTTGGATTTGAGAGAAATTACTTGTTTTCCTAAATTACAAATAATCTTTATTATCAGAAATAATATTCACTTTTCCAATAAAATAAGGCTATTGTGAGGATAAAATGAGTTAATATATGCCAAAAAATACCTTTTTAATTGCAAAAGTCTCCATAAGTCTATTATTTTAAAATTTTTATCTAACATCATTTTACATAAACAAGTCTTAGAGCCCTCAAGAATTGAGAATATTAATACACTCCCATATAAAATTGGCAAAATACACACATTCTTGATCTCATTTAGATCCTTGTTGTATTTAAACAACAGAAGGGGTTACCTCAGTTTCTTAGATGAATTCAAGGATTTTTCTACAAAATGTAGTCAATTGAACTGGTTTCTCCAAAGATATTAATGTGTGAAGTACTCTATTAAAGGATTCCTCTTTGATCTACTTCCTTTGAAACCATTACAAAAGTACCAGACCTTAGCAGCCATTAGATATTATCAGGTTAATCCATGCCCTTTCACGTCAGGATGTAAACGTTATTAAACATTAACTGGATCTTGGAGACTAACATGTTAACATATGACAACTCCATTGTCTCAATATAATTTTCATAATAAATGAATTATAAAACTTGACCAGAACAGGCCAGGCATTTACAATCTCTCTGTTTTCCTTCAGTTCTAGGAAGTTAAAGAGCAAACTATTAAATGTTTGATCACTCTTAACAAGTGCTAGTATCAGTAATATTCAGCAATGATTATGACTTGTCAAAGTGAGCCTTGAAAATATGAAGTCTGTATGCTCTTAACATACTTGCACATATTAACTGGATGAAAAAGTTTACTATACAAGAATGGTATCATATTTTTAAATACTTATGGTTCAGATATTTTAAACCATATACCTTTAAAATACTGAATTCTTGATTAGTTTCCAAATGAGGTTTCATTCTTTTAAAAAACACAACTTAGTATTTCCACTTGAATACACTTAAAAACCTTCATGTTACCACAAACGCCACCTATTTATAAAGGCACTCATTAACCTCCCCTCATATAAATTACTCTTCTGAAATTCATTGTTTTTGTGAATGTCACTATATTATGAATGGTCTATACAGTTTGAAGTCTATGGCTTGCAGTCTTCCCCCTCTGCTGTCACTGAGCTGTCCTGGAGCTCCCGGGTAGGGCAGCTTCACTGTACTGCCAGCTCTGGAGGGGTGCCACCAGCTGAAGCCACGACCATCCTGGGGACCATGGGCCAGTTGTTTCAACAAGTAACTTAAAGACAAAATGGAAAAACAAGGAGGTTTTTGCCTGAGATCATGCTGATGTGAAACCATGAATGGCCACCTTGGGCCAGACAAACTCCCAGCATCATTTATTAGGAGCAAGAACCGATGGGTCCAGTGAGCTTCCCAGAATGAGATAAGCACTCTCCTAGAGCTTCCAAATATTTCTTGAAAAACAGTTGCTCTGAGGTTTGTGAGTTGCTATTTAATTGTACTGAAAAAACTTCTTGTTTATCTCCAGGTCTCTGGTAGCAAATGGCATTTTGTTTGAATCCTTGGTTTGTCTTAAGGAGACCTTGCTTTTGGAGGTTTTGATTAAAAAGTGCCATATATGACAGGGTTTCTTGATCTGCATGTGGACTTCTGATTTTAAAATGCTGCATTTCACTTAGGAGGAAGCAAAGATGTTATCCGTTTCCAGAGAAGTTTTACATAATGTCCCAGAAGATAAAGCTTTGATTTTCCCATCATCATATGATTTGAGTCCACCAGCATGACAAAAAACCTTTAGATTACACTGACTAGAAGGAATAATCACAGAGGGGGGAAAACCCAGTTTAATGGTGGAAACTTTACTCTAATCTGCATTTGAATCTTTTGAAACCCACTGAATGTATTCCTGTGGTTTGCACAATGTGTTTGTCTGTCTTTCCTTCACAAGTTCCCTGACCTGAACTTGAAGGCCACCTTTATTCACACAAGGAAAGGATTTTTCCATTTGGAGGTCAACATGTCAGAGTAGGACTGCATGATAAGAACTGACCACCACTGGAGGACCTTCAAGATGGTGGAGGAGTAAGACGTGGAGATTACGTTCCTCCCCACAAATACATCAAAAATTCATCTACTTGTGGAACAACTCTTACTGAACACTGGCAGAATACCTCAGACTTCCCAAAAGGCAAGAAACTCCCCACTTACCTGGCCATGTGACTGACAGGGTCTTGGTGCACCAGCCGGGTGTCAGGCTGAGCATCTGAGGTGGGAGAGCCAAGTCCACAACATTGGACCACCAGAAACCTCCTGGCCCCACATAATATCAAATGGTGAAAGCTCTCCCAGAGATCTCCATCTCAATGCTAAGACCCAATTCCACTCAACGACCAGCAAACTACAGTGCTGGACACCGCATGCCACACAACTAGCAAGACAGAAACACAACCCTACTCATTAGCAGATAGGCAGCCTAAAATCATAAGTTCACAGACACACCAAAACGCACCACCAGAGGTGGTCCTGCCCACCAGAAAGAAAAGATCTAGCCTCATCTACCAGAATACAGGCACAAACACCCTCCCCCAAGAAGCCTAAACAACCCATTGAACCAAACTTACACACTGGGGGAAGACAACAAAAACAACAGGAACTATGAACCTGTAGCCTGCGAAAATGAGACCACAAACACAGTAAGTTAAGCAAAATGAGAAGACTGAGAAATACTTAGATGACGGAGGAGCAAAGTAAAAACCCACCAGACCAAACAAATGAAGAGGAAATAGCCAGGCTACCTGAAAAAGAATTCAGAGTAATGATAGTAAAGTTGATACAAAATCTTGGAAATAAAATGCAGAAAATACAAGAAATGTTTAACAAGGACCTAGAAGAACTAAAGAGCAAACAAACAATGATGAAAAATACAATAAATGAAATGTAAATTCTCTACAAGGAATCAGTAGCAGAATAACAGAGGCAGAAGAACGGATAAGTGACCTGGAAGATAAAATAGTGGAAATAACTACCGCAGAGGAGAATAAAGAAAAAAGAATGAAAAGAATTGTGGACAGTCTCAGAGACCTCTGGGACAACATTAAATGCATCAACATTCAAATTTAAGGGTTTCCAAAAGAATAAAAGAAAAAGAAAGTGTCTGTGAAAATATTTGAAGAGATTATAGTTGAAAACTTCCCTAATATGGGAAAGGAAATATTCAATCAAGTCCAGGAACCTCAGAGAGTCTGAAACAGGATAACTCCAAGGAGAAATACGCCAAGATACATATAAATCAAACTATCAAAAATTAAATACAAAGAAAAATTATTAAAAGCAGCAAGGGAAAATCAACAGATAATATACAAGGGAATCCCCATAAGGTTAACAGCTGATCTTTCAGCAGAAACTCTACAAGCCAGAAGACAGTGGCAGGAAATATTTAAAGCAATGAAAGGGAATAACTTACAATGAAGATTACTCCACCCAGCAAGGATCTCATTCAGATTCAATGGAGAAATTAAAAGCTTTACAGACATGCAAGAGCTACGAGAATTCAGCACCATCAAACCAGCTTTACAACAAATGCTGAAGGAACTACTCTAGGCAGGAAACAAAAGAGAAGGAAAAGATCTATAATAACAAACCCAAAACAATTAAGAAAATGGTAATAGGAACATACATATTGATAATTACCTTAAATGTAAATGGATTAAATGTTCTAACCAAAAGACATAGACTGGCTGAGTGGCTACAAAACAAGACCCATATACGTGGTGTCTACAAGAGACCCACTTCAGACCTAGGGACACATACAGACTGAAAGTGAGGGGATGAAGAAAGATATTCCATGCAAATGGAAATCAAAAGAAAGCTGGAGTATTCATCCTCATATCAGACAAAATAGACTTTAAAATAAAGACTGTTACAAGAGACAAAGGACACTACATAATAATCAAGGGATCAATCCAAGAAGAAAATATAACAATTGTAAATATTTATGCACCCAACGTAGGAGCACCTCAATACATAAGACAAATGCTAACAGCCATAAAAGGGGAAATTGACAGTAACACATTCATAGTAGAAGAATTTATCACCCTACTTTCTCCAAGAGACAGATCATCCAACATGAAAATAAATAAGGAAACACAAGCTTTAAAGGACACATTAGACAAGATGGACTTGCTTGATATTTATAGGACATTGCATCCAAAAACAACAGAATACACTTTCTCTCAACTGCTCATGGAACATTCTCCAGTATATATCATATCATGGGTTACAAATCAATCCTTGGTAAATTTAAGAAAATTGAAATTGTATCAAGTATCTCTTTTCTGACCACAATGCTATGAGACTAGATATCAACTACAGGAAAAAACAAAAATACAAACACACGGAAGCTAAACAATACACTACTAAATAGCCAAGATATGACAGAAGAAATCAAAGAGGAAATCAAAAAATACCTAGAAACAAATAACAATGAAAACACGATGACCTAAAACCTATGGGACACAGCAAAAGCAGTTCTAAGAGGGAAGTTTATTGCAATAAAATAATACCTCAAGAAACAAGAAACATCTCACATAAACAACCTAACCTTACACCTAAAGAAATTAGAGAAAGAAGAACAAAAATCCCCAAAGTTAGCAGAAGGGAAGAAATCATAAAGATCAGATCAGAAATAAATGAAAAAGAAATGAAGGAAACAATAACAAAGATCAATAAAACTAAAAGCTGGTTCTTTGAGAAGATAAACAAACTTGATAAACCATCAGCCACATTCATCAAGAAAAAATGGGAGAAGACTCAAGTCAACAGAATTAGAAATGAACATGAAGAAGTATCAACTGACACTGCAGAAATACAAAGGATCTTGCGAAATTACTACAAGCAAGTATGCGCCAATAAAATGGACAACCTGGAAGAAATGGACAAATTCTTGAGAATTTGTCTCAACCTCCCGAGACTAAACCAGAAAAAAAAAAAGAAAATATAGACCAACCAATCACAAGCACTGAAATTGAAACCGTGATTAAAAATCTTCCAACAAGCAAAAGCCCAGGACCAGTTGGCTTCACAGGAGAATTCTATTAAACATTTAGAGAAAAGCTAACACCTATACTTCTCAAACTCTTCCAAAATATAGCAGAGGGAGGAACAGTCCCAGACTCATTCTATGAGGCCTCTTTCACCCTGATACCAAAACCGGACAATGATGTAACCAAAAAAAAAAAAAAAAAAAAGAAAACTATGGACCAATATCACTGATGAACATAGGTGCAAAAATTCTTAATGAAATACCAGCAAATAGAATCCAACAGCACATTAAAAGGATCATACACTGTGATCAAGTGGGCTATTTCCCAGGAATGCAAGGATTCTTCAATATATGCAAATCAATCAATGTGATACACTATATTAACAAATTGAAAGATAAAACCATATGATCATCTCAATAGATGCAGAAAAAGCTTTAGACAAAATTCAACACCCATTTATGATAAAAACCATCCAGAAAGTTGGCATAGAGGGAACTTACCTCAACATAATAAAGGCCATATATGACAAACTAACAGCCAACATCGTTCTCAGTGGTGAAAAACTGAAACCATTTCCACCAAGATCAGGAAAAAGACAAGGTTGCCCACTCTCACCACTATTATTCAACATAGTTTTGGAAGTATTAGCCACAGTATTGAGAGAAGAAAAATAAATAAAAGGAATCCAAATCAGAAAAGAAGAAGTAAAACTGTCACTGTTTGCAGATGTCGTGATACTATACATAGAGAATCCTAAAGATGCTACCAGAAAACTACTAGAACAAATCAATGAACTTGGTAAAGTAGCATGATACAAAATTAATGCACAGAAATCTCTGGCATTCCTATACACGAATGATGTAAAATCTGAAAGAGAAATTAATGAAGCACTACCATTTCAACTAAAATAATAAAATACCTAGGAATAAAGCTACCTAAGGAGACAGAAGACCTGTTTGCAGAAAACTGTAAGACACTGATGAAAGAAATTAAACACGATACAAAAGGTTGGAGAGATATACCATGTTCTTGGATTGGAAGAATCACTATTGTGAAAATGACTATAATACCCAAGGCAATCTACAGATTCAATGCAATCCCTATAAAACTACCAATGACATTTTTCACAGAACTAGAACAAAAAATTTCACAGTTTCTGTGGAAACACAAAAGACCCCGAATAGCCAAATCAATCTTGAGAAAGAAAAATGGAGCTGAAGTAATCAGGCTCCCGGACTTCAGACTATACTACAAAAGCTACAGTAATCAAGACAGTATGGTACTGGCACAAAAACAGAAATATAGATCAGTGGAACAGGACAGAAATCCCAGAGATAAACCCACACACAGAAGGTGACCTTATCTTTGACAAAGGAGGCAAGAATACACAATGAAGAAAGGCAGCCTCTTCAATAAGTGGTGCTGGGAAAACTGGACAGCTACATGTAAAAGAATGAAATTAGAATACCTCCTCACACCATCCACAAAAATAAACTCAAAATAAATTAAAGACCTAAATGTAAGGCCAGACACTGTAAAACTCTTAGAGGAAAACATAGGCAGAACACTCTGTGACATACATCACAGCAGTATCCTTTTTGACCCACCTCCTAGCAAAATGCAAATAAAAATAAACAAATGGGACCTCATCAAACTTAAAATCTTTTCCACAGCAAAGGAAACCATAAACAAGACGCAAAGACAATCCTCAGAAGGGGAAAAAATATTTGCAAATGAAGCAACTGACAAAGGATTAATCTCCAAAATATACAAGCAGCTTATGTAGCTCAATATCAAAAAAACAAACAACCCAATCCAAAACTTAGGCAGAAATTAAGCAGAATTTAGGCAGAAGACCTAAATAGATGTTTCTCCAAAGAAGATATACAGATTGCCAACAAACACATGAAAGGATGGTCAATATCACTAATCATTAGAGTAATGCTAATTAGAGAAATGCAAATCAAAACTACAATGAGGTATCACCTCACACAGGTCAGAATGGCCATCAACAAAAAATCTACAAACAATAAATGCTGGATAGGGTGTGGAGAAAAGGGAACCCTCTTGCACTTTTGGTAGGAATGTAAATTGATAAAGCTACTATGAAGTATAGTAAGGAGGTTCCTTAAAAAACTAAAAATAGAACTACCATAAGACCCAGCAATCCCACTACTGGGCATATATCCTGAGAAAACCATAATTCAAAAAGAGTCAAGTACCCCAATGTTCACTGCAGCACTACTGACAATAGCTAGGACATGGAAGCAACCTAAGTGTCCATCAACAGATAAATGGCTAAAGAAGATGTGGCACATATATACAATGGAATATTATTCAGCCATAAAAAGAAATAAACTTGAATTATTTGTAGTGAGATGGATGGACCTAGAGTCTGTCATACAGAGTGATGTATGTCATAAAGAGAAAAACAAATACCGTATGCTAACACATATATATGGAATCTAAAAAAAAATTAAAAATGGTTATGAAGAACCTAGGGTCAGGACAGGAATAAAGATGCAGACATAGAGAATGGACTTGAGGATATGGGGAGGGGGAAGGGTAAACTGGGACAAAGTGAGAGTGGCATTGACATATATGCTCCACCAAATGTAAAACAGATAAGTAGTGGGAAGCTGTCACGTAGCACAGAGAGATCAGCTTGGTGCTTTGTGTCCACCTAGAGGGGTGGGATAGGGAGGGTAGGTTGGAGACACAAGAGGGAGGGGATATGGGAATATATGTATAAGTATAGCTGATTCACTTTGTTATACAGCAGAAACTAACACAGCATTGTAAAACAAGTATACTCCAATCAAGATGTTAAAAAAAAATAGTTTGAACTCATCTTTGATCAACTTCTTTCTTTACTTACCAATACCTAGTTAAATACCAGTTTTGTTAATTCTCATTCCATTTGCTTCTCATATGTATCCCCTCTCTTTTTGTGGCTACTGTTATCTCCCGAAGTCTAACTTTTCATACTCCTACCTACATCACTGACATGACTCTTTTCAACAATATAAGTAATGACAATAAACAGACATTACATGAGTATAAATGTAAAATTATCAAGTCTTACACATGGTTGCATCCTTACACATGGTTGTGCCCAGCACTAAGTTTGCTTTAAGTAAGTGTTCAAATTTTGGTCACCAGATAGCTTACAAAAGTATAAGAGAATCTGTTTAGACAAACACTTGATTTATCAGTAATGAATGGACCAATAGCTGTATTTTGTAATAGCTCCTGCTTTAAATCATTATCATCTCTCTCCTGGATTATGAGTTTAAAAAAACTCCTCACTGGTTTCCCTGCTTCTGAGGTCAACTGGCAACACAACAGCCAGGGTAACTTTATTAAAATGTGAGTGATATAGATATGTATTAGCTTGCTGTGTTAGCTGAGAGGGCCCAGTGCAATGAGATCCCAACGAGCACACCCAAGGACCAGATCTTGGTTTCTCCAATAAAAGGATATAGGGCTCCTTAGAAGTGGCTGACTTTAAAGTTAGAGCAGGGAACATGCAAGATGAGCCTGGAGCACCCTGAAGTACAAGAATATAAGGAAGTATTCAAACACATGCACACAATCACACACACACAGTGATGGGGCTATGTCAGCGGGACATAGAAATCAACTGAAAGTGTTCTCATTGGCAAAGCTAGAATAATTTGAGCAACAAAATAAACAATGTAGTGTTGGATTATAACCCAAAGAATTGAAAGGAAGGAAGGAAGGAAGGAAGGAAGGAAGGAAGGAAGGAAGGAAGGAAGGAAGGAAGGAAAAGTCTCCTGTGCATAATATTTCCAAATGATTTATGCAGATAATATCCCCTTAAGGAGCACAACACCCTATCCTTTAAGAGTGGCCTGAAAATAGTGTCTTCCTTTCAAAGGAAAGAGAGAGAAAACAAAAGAGTAACTTTATAGTGATGAAACCTGACAAACGCTACTTCAGTCAGGACATTAAAGTCAACATCAACAGTGATAAGTCATGTTGACAGTATGTATCTTTGATATGACATGATGAAAATTGCACTTACTTCTGTGGTCTTTCACCAAAAATCTTACAAGCCCTGCCTAACCATGAGATTAACATCTCACAAATCTAAATGGAAAGACATTCTATATGATAACTGACTAATACTCCCCAAACTCCTCAAAAAAAAAAGGAAAGTCTGAGAAACATTCCCAGTCTAGAGGAGCCTAAGGAGATATAATGATTAAATGTAATGCAAAAAAAGACAAGAGATAGCAAATGCTGACATGAATGTGGAAAAAAAGGAATACTTGTACACTGTTGGTGGTATTGTAGATTGGTACAGCCACTGTGGAAAACTGCCTGGAGGATCTTCAAAAAATTAAAAGTAGAACTAACATATGATCTAGCAATTTTACTTCTGGGAGTATATCCAAAGGAAACAAAAACACTAAATTAAAAAGATATCCACACCTCCATGTTCATAGCAGCATTATTTACAGTAGTCAAGCAGGAAGACAATCTAAATGTCCATCCATTAATGGACAAATGGATTAATGGACAAAGAAGTTGTGGCATAAACACACACACATACACAATGAATATTATTTGGAGGAAGATGGTCAAAAGATACAAATTTCCAGTTATAAGATCAATAAGTACTAGGGATATAATATACATGATGCCTGTAGCTAACACTGCAGTATGATATACAGGAGAGTGGTTAAGAAAGTAAATTCTAAGAGTTCTCATTGGAAGGTGATTATTTTTTCATTTTTCTTTCTTTTAGTTGTATCTATATGATAAGATGGTGTTATTTGAACCCACTGTGGTAATCATTTCACATATATGTAAATCAAACTATCATTATATACATCCTAAAATTATACAGTGATGAATGTCAATTATGTCTCAATAAAACTGAGAAAAATATCAACTTAGAGGTGAAGCAAACCTCAGGAGATCATTTTGTGTCATTTACCTCTTGGTGGTTTGGTGTTACTAGTACCTCCTTTGGAGCTGAAGAGTAGGAAAGCATGAGAAGAAAATAAATAAAAAGCTTGTATTTTGCTATTGTTATACAACTTTATTATTTTCGATTGCAGAATACCTGTTATAAGAAAGTCTTTCACTACAGAAAGAAAAAAAAATACTTTTTATTAATGCTACTCAAAAGCCACACACAAGATGAAGACATTGCTGAAGGCATTCTCATTCTTTCAGAACCTAAAATTCCACCCATTCATCCGCTTCTCTAGCATATTGTAACAAAGAAATATTATGATTGCAGTGGTTTTGACACCCACTAAGAAATGTGAAAATTGTGTTTGTGATAGTTCAAGCACAGAGACCTACAGATTTCAGTAGATAATAAAAAGGACAGACATAGCTCTAAAAATTTAAACTCCTCCATTGACATACACGTTCTTAAAACTAGAAAATGGGCAAATCTCACTGAATCACATTGATCAGTGACTGTGTTGCTGTCATTAGTCTCTCTATACATATATATTTATTGAGTACTCCTTGTGATCAAGCCCTCATGCTAAATACTGACGCACACTAGACACAGGAGTCATTAAGAAGCTTGCTGCTCTAGAAAGATCTAAAACACTCCTTATAGCCCTGCCTTGACCCATAAGGCCTTAGAAGGTCTAGAAAATCATGAGTTATATATCAAAATTTTACTCTACTTGGAAGTTTAGTCACCTTCCGAAACAAGCATTGTCTTCCTTAACCATTTGTTTCAGACTCAGTCTTACTTTCAGAAGTAGTGAAAAAGGTAACATAACCAATGAAATGAGATAAATGTTCTTTTCTTTCTGATGTAGTCTCTTTACCAAACATACTGGGTCAGCAATAGAGAGTAAAAACAAATGCTAGTCCCATTGTATTTTCATAACATGGTCAAAATTCTGACTCAGCTTCTCAGAGTAACTTCTCTAGTCCAAAAAATTGTGGGTTCTGTAGAGCATAGAATAGAGCATAGAGCGGCAATAAGGAAAGTAAGGAAGAATGACTTTGTGTAGACTATTTCAAGGTAGAGTCTAGAAAATCCATGGCAGAGTGTTCTTTGGAGAAATAAGGTGGTGGAAGTTTTTCCCAACTAGAAGCCTATAAGGTATTTTCTTTTGCCACAAACAGAAATTTTTGTCACTCTTCTTCTTGATCTACTATGTTACCAACATCATTCTCATCATCACTACCACCAATTAACAGTCACTGAGCACTTTTTATATTCTAGACACAGAACAAAGAGCTAGGCATGATGAGCAGGTAGGGGGCCAAAAAATTCAACCCTCCCTCCAGTGTCTTTTCATAATTGAGACTATAAGATATCTAATTTTTTAAAATTAAGATAAGTTCAAAAAAAGCAGTATTCAGAAGGAGAATGTTAGAATCCTCTTCTCAGATATTTTCACTCATTCAAAAGCAGAAAAAATAACTACTTCATGAGGTTAGAAATGAGGTGTGCAAATTGTCTCATAAAAGGCTGCCTTATAGTTGGCTGTAAAACAATAATAACTACAACTTATTGAGAGTTTTCTGCATGCTAGATTTCATCCTAAGCACTTTACATACATTTACTTATAAAATTTAAAAAATCATTGTATGAGGTAAATGCTTGAAATATGAGGAAACTGAGACACAAAAAAGTTAAGTCACTTGCCCAAAGTTAGCTTGCAGGTGATGGGTGCAGATATAAACCTAAGCATTATGGTTCCAGAGCCCATACTCTTAAACATATTGCTATATTATGGTAGATATTTGCAATAGCTTGATTAGAAGAAGGAGGGAAGATGATATCGCATTGTAGTTTGATTTGCATTTCTCTCATGATTAATGATGTTGAGCAATCTTTCATGTGTTTGTTGGCAATCTGTATATCTTCTTTGGAGAAATGTCTATTTAGGTCTTCTGCTCATTTTTGGATTGGGTTATTTTTTTTTTTTGATATTGAGCTGCATGAGCTGCTTGTAAATTTTGGAGAACCTTCTTTGGTGTCTTCTCTCTATTGTCCATCATGCACATGCATCTTTCAAAGGGAATCTTTGATTATCATTCTCTTTGATGTGGCAGAATGTAGGGGAATGAACATGGGCTTTGGAATCAGAAAGGCTCAGGATTAAATCCTGGCTTTTCTACCTACTAGTTGAATGACCTGAGCACAGAACATAAACTTTCTGAGGCTCATTTGAAAACTAAAGATAATATCTATTTCTCAGAGTTGTTATAAGCATAAATAAATAGTGCATATCACATCACTTTGAAAACTGTAAAGCAGAATACAAATGTTAGTTATTATTTCTGTCATCTTCAAGGTTCTCTACCTCTGGCTTCAAATTCAGCGTGTCTCTTAGTCCCCTTGACAACCTGGACTTGCGGCCAAACATGCTTTGTGTTATAATACTTGGAAGACTTTCTTTATGCCCTTGATTTCTTCAAAAGCAGAGAAGAAACTCTTGACACTAGAGACACACTCTGCATGTGTCCACATGCACTCCTCACACTACTCAGGCATCATAATCTGATCATGTGAAGTTACATACCCACTATAGAGCTTGAATTCTGAGAGGAGCCTTAGACATCACCCAGGGAGTTCACAGGAGTCTCAAAAACAATCGACTTATACTGTTTATGTGCAAATATCAGGCAAGAATCAAGGATGAATAATGAGGGAAACAAAGCCAATCAATTGGCCAACAAATAAATAAAACCAAAAAGCTTTAGGGAGAGTGAAAAAAAATATTCCATATAAAAAAACTAAGAGGGCAGGCTTGGATAATTAAAAATTGTTGATACATAACTGAAACTCAAACTATCTTTTTAATAAAATAGTAAAAACAAAGACTCTCTGGAAAAAAAAAGAAAGATAATTATAAGCCAATACACTGAAATGAGAAAGAAATTAGCTGAATGAAAGAACTGATATGAGGAAACTAACCATTCCCAGGTAATATTAAATACAGTACACTACAAACAACAAATGCAGCTCTGACATTTCTGAAGAAATTCAAAATCAGTCTGGTCTTTTTGTAGGACAACTTTGCCACGTGGATCAACACACTTGAAATTGTGAATATCCTTCTACACATTGATTCAACTTCTGATCTTTTATCCTAATACAATACTCTTCAAAGATATATAAAATTATTTCTTAACAATGATGTTCATTTAAAATACTGGAACTTTTTTTTTCTGTTTTGCAAAATTGAATCCATTCTTAATACTCTACAGCCTATTTTTTTACCTGCAGCTTATTTTTAACTTGCCCTTGTGTTTTAAATTTAGGAAAAAAACTATAAATAAATGTAACTATTTGTGCTTGTATGCATTCTATATGAGCATAAAAAAGAGTGAGGAAAGATGTACATCAAATATTGATCACAGGACACTTGGAGAGTATAGGGAGAATAATTTGGGAGGAAGAGGGTGAACTAAAAGTCATTGGCTGTTTCTTAGCACATATCTGTTACCAGGCATTTTTCAAAAATTATGTATTGCTTTTGTAGTTTGAACGGAGAAAAAAATCAATTAAGTATTTTCAAAAATTTTATTTAAGAGAGCAAAAATTTGGAAACTTTCTATAGTAGTTAAGGTACAACTTGCTGCTTAACACATGAACTCCCAAATCTTAGTGAATTATAATAAAAGTTATTTCTTGCTCAGGTTCACTAAGGATATGTGGTAGGCACACTTCCATGTGGTGAAACAGACTCTGCTCTTTCCATCATGTGTCACTGTCATATTTTATGCCTTAGAGTCCTTTGTTCTCTGTAGACAGAGAATGCGGAATGACAGAGTGGAGAGAAGGGAAGGGGAAGGAGCCCATTAAAGATTAGCTCTGTAAATGTGTAGTGTATATCATTTCTGCCCAATTCTACTTTAATACGAAAGAGTCACATGGCTCCACTAAGATGCAGAGGAATGCTGGGAAATGCAGCCACTTTCCAGCAAAAACTCAACATCATGGGATGGGAGTGCAGCCCTTGTAGACAGCTCCTCTGCCATACTGTTTAAATGCCCAAAAACATGCTATTGGCTAAAAATATTATAATAAATATATTAATATTGGGCCATAGAAAACATGTAATAACATGAGAAGATATTTATTATAACATCAGATTTATAAAATGATATTATAATTCCATTTTAGTAAACAAAAGGAATATATATTTGAAAGAGACAGATAGATTATAGATAGATAGATAGGTAGATAGATAGATAGATAGTATTCATTCCTGATTTCTCCCTATGGAAATCTTTCTAAAAGTGAAATTAACAGGTAAAAATATACTTTTAAAGTATTGTGCTATGTTGTCTTTCTCTGATAATAAACACAATTCTTTGCATGGTAAATATTTGAGAAATATATCATAGAATGAAAAAGAAGAGAAATTGTCCATATTCCCACCCAGAAGATATACACCAGAATGTTAACGGTTATTAACTTTGAGTGCAGATATTATGAGTGATTTGTATCTTCTTCCATGTGCTTTAAAGTATATTCTAAAATTTCTGCAGTATGCTTATATTACTTTTATTATCAGGAAAATTGAATACTACTTAAAAAAAATCCATCTGCTCTTTCAGTAATTTTTCAGAAGTGACCTTCTCCAGGAAATGTTACCTGAACAACCCAGTTGTAAGTAAGAGTTCTTTTCTCTTGTTGAAGCTAAATTAAAAGCCTCCAGATACAGATCCCAGGTGAGTTCCACACTGAAGTGGTTTCCTTGGGTGGCTGCCCTGCACAGGGATCCAGTGTTTGGACAATGGCAGGGCCATTGCTCTGCCACTGAATAGTTGTTCCAAACTTGAGAGAATTGTATAACCTTTCTGTATCTCAGTTTCTTCATCTGTAAAATGAAGATTATAATGGTACCAATTTCATCAGTTTACAGGAAGTATTAAATGAGTTAATACATGTGAAGCATTTAGAAAAGCATAGACAGGTAGTAAACCAGCACTAGACATTAGCTATCATTATTATTATTACTGTTATATTACACACTTATGTAAATTTTATTGAATCTTACGTTGTAGTTATATTTTTCACATACTTTTTTACCCTTACTTTATTATATACTCTTCAAAATAGAAACCATGGTTTATGTCTATTTATAGCTTTTATAGCACTTTATATACAATTTTGCACAGAGTAAGCCTTCAATAAAATATTAGCTGAATTTATCAGTAAGTGAATGAATGGGATAGAAAAACCTCAAGCTCAGGTGTATTACAGGAACAACTTAAATGTAGATATTTATTTCAGAAATCTGTTCCAGGAAATACTGTGGACAGAGGACTTTATCAGTGAAAGTCAAAGAAGAAAGGAGAAAGTCAACAAGAGATGGGAAACAGGGAGAAGGGGAGGCACACTGCTATAAGTAGTTCTTGGAAAGAAGACAATGGCACTCAGAGTGACCAAAATGGATAGGGGACTGCTCGGATCAGGTCTGTGAGGAAAGTGGAAGCATCAATTTGGATAACAATTAGCAGTATCATTTTTTTTTTCATGAACAATAATAGCAACTGAGTGTCTCAGATTGAGAGAAGTTAAACAAATTGCCCAGGCCCACAAAACAAACAATTTGCCAAATAGATTCAACCCAAGTCCATCTGACTCCATGACTGTGCCTTACTTCATAAATACCTCATAACATCAAGTTTACCCCAAGGTAGGTTACTAGTCTGCTAGTACTGAATCTGTTTTTTGTTTATTTATTATTCTATTTACTAATTTTGTGTTTATTTTACTTAATTATGCTTTGCAAAATGGATTAAGTGTTTTAAATCTGTTATAAATAAGTCTCTTTTTTGGATATAAACAATGCTGCTTTGTTATTTCCCTGAGTCCAGTCCAAAGGCCCAAAGTTTCCAAGAGTATGTCTTTTTTCTCACTGAGCTACTTCACAACTCATGTCTGCAGAGAGGAAGGGCCTGGTTCAGAGTGTTTGAAAAGTCACAACCCCCAAACAGAGAGGGGAGGCACACTGCCAAACCCTTCTTATTTGCTTAACTTTAACAAATAGTACCCTGAACCAATCTACACTTGAATCCTTCAGTTTGTCACTGAATAATTCATGGTTATTTAATTTTGGCCCCTATCAAAAGATTTACAATGCATAATCTTTTAAGTACAGAGATTGTAAGTATGTCACAGGGCTTATTTAAAGCTTCACTGTTCTGTTTAATACATTTAACTTTGCCAATGAAAAGATCCACAAAAACTGATGTATTCTTATCCAACTTGAGATTAGACAATACATGTAAATAAAGAATGACATCTGATATCACCAAATGTCTCCCTTACTATGCTTGGTATTTGAAACTCAGAAATGTCTAAACAAATTGTACGAAATCGCATTCAGAGGGACAAAAAAAGAAAAGAAAAGAAAAAAACAGCCTTGTTTTTCTGCTCTAGACTTTGAGCTAATGGAATGTTTATTCTAGACATCAGTATAACAATATTACTAAACTTTGAGCTAATGGAATGTTTATTCTAGACATCAGTGTAACAATATTACTGTCCTAAAAAGATGTATATTTATATGAATTGACAGTATTTTGTGATATATGAGAAAAGCAGACCTCTCAGGATTTAGACAACGTTCAAACCAACTGTAACTGAACAAAAGTAGAGTGAGTAGTTCCTAAAGCCCCCATCTGTTCCATATATACAGATTGTCAAAGGCAGAGACAACAGCAGTTTTCTCATTTGGTTTTACTGAGGAGATTCCTGCATCCTCTATGTCCTGCTGTTAGTATACAAATGATATCTTCGACAGAGATGTCAGTATAAATAGTCAGGTTTTCATTCTAAAAGCCAAAATTTTTATACAAAGAAGAGAGAACAAGAGCTATGACTTCTTCTTGAATAAATTGCCAAAAAAATGTAACTCAAATAGATACCACTAAAAGCAAGAAATACCTTCTCTGTTTAATGGCTCTTAATGAGATGAACATTGAAACAGTTCTTATCCTGTAGCAATAAGCAGAACTTTATCAATTTTTTTTAAATCTTAAAGCAGTATTTTTGTCATGACTTCTTGACTTAAGGAAGAAAAACATTAATTTGGATAATACCACTCCTTAAGGAAAAAGAGAATCTAAATCATCTCGGCATTTGGAGCATGTTGTACAAAATATTAGGCTGCTTTGTGCAAAGACAGCAGGAGTCTTCCTCGCCTGGCAAGCACATTTGTAACATATTTCTAAGCCATATAGGTTCTATTGCCTTTTTCTTTTTTAAGTAAAGACTGGTCAAACAAACCAACAAAAATGCATTTTCTTCCTGAAGAATATGAACAAATGTCAAAAAAGCAAGCACTTAAGTTACAACTGCCCCTAGGCAAATGTAACTTCATGCTGGGCTTATGCTACTATCATAGACATCACACCACAGGAAATCACTAACACTAACCATGACCAAGCCAGTCGTGTCTTTCCAGAATTTAAGGCGTAATTGCCTTAATGAACTCAGACAGTATCTGAAAAGTTCCCAATTAACAGTCATTCACTAAAGAAAATTGTGTTTCATATAGAGGTTTTCTGTGTTCGGTCACAGATAATAATTATTTTGTAGTTTTAAGGGGTTGTGAGCATCAGGTAAATGATGGTAACTGGCCAGCTATCAAGAGAGAGCAGCATTAAAATTGTTTTTGTATGTTTGGGGGAATGGGCAAATGTCAGCGTCGGGCAGCATCAGATCAATAATACAATCTCAAATGTTAAGGATGTTGCTTTATGTACTCAAATGTAGGCATGAAAATGGACAATAGCAATGAAGAAAGATCAAGTAAGCAATCCAGTCCATGTACACACCCCAGCAGGGGAAAATTGCTTCCTAAAATAAACCTTCTAATATTTTAGTACTGTTGACTTTTGTATGTCCCTGGTGATTAAGCTTCTATCACTCACTTTCCCTGCAAGACTATTCTTGTAACCTAATATTTTCCTATGTCAGGAAGTGCCTTAAATTTCCCTTTCTCAGTTTCAACCTACAATCCCAGTACTCCACGGGATATTAGGAGAATAATTAAACAGTTGTAAATCATTCTAAATATTTCAAATGAATGCTATCCACAGTCCTAGAAACAAAAATTTTCTTCTTTATAATTTAAAAATGTTTTGTACTTTCTTTCATTATATCTTATGCAATGGCAATTTAGTAAAGTGGTGAAATCCTTTAAAGCAGGAACTATGTAATGTAATGTAATTTCAATTAATATGTTATATATTTTTTATTTGGGGTACCATATCAATCCTTTCTTTTCCTTGATCGTTTTTGTTATTCTACCCTGCACTATTTTAGTTTTAGCCACTCATTTGGAACAAAAGACATTTCATAAATGCTACATTTCAAATCATTTTAGGAAACCACTTTCATTTACTTTATTTTATATTCAGTGGCAAAGCAGCCCTATCAGTGAGATTTTGGGGCTTCTCTCTTTGATTTTAATTCTTTGGTCATAATATTTGATCTAATCATATACGTTAAAGGACACTCTAAATGGAGGAGATGCCCAATATTGAGATCCACAATTTACTTAGAAGTTCATGTCTCCCTCAACCACTCAATTTTCCTCCCTATGACTCCCTCCTCATTTCTCATGTAAAATTCTCTTAATTTTGTCCCTTGGATAAGAAACATTTTTCTTACAGAAATTAGGAACCCTCTTAGTACTGTATGTCAGTACTCGTGTCCCAAATTATAAATGAATATGTGCCTTACAGTATGATTTTGTGTTTTTCAAGAATGTACTTCCAAACATGGGCAAAAATGACATTTGATATTTTGCTAGCTTCTCACATAAGTAGTGTTTTTATATTAAGTTTGTGGTTTGTTTTTATTTTTCCTAGATCAATGTTAATTCACTTGGTTCCCTTATGGATACAATATTGGGAATCTGAACAAATCCTTACAACCTGTCTGCTTTTTGTGTCTTCCATGATTTTGCAGGAAAGCTATTTCATTTCAACTTTGGCTAGTTTGCAGAAAAGCTATTTCATTTCACCTTGACTTCAACATAATGCAAACAATATTAAAAATATATGGCAAAATATAATCTGAGCTAAAATGAAATTTCTGCTTACATAAAACAATTGAGTTGTAAAACAAATATGTTATATGAAAGATGACAATTTATAAGGCAGAGAATAACACTAGCATATGATATAGGGCTTTGTATATATTTTATACTATACCAATTTCATCAGTTGAATTAGAAAAAAAAACTTGAAAATTCAGACTATAGGTTTATAACTAAGTTATTTTACTAGTAATTTATCAAGGTTTTGTGAATAAGTGTTGTGGAGGGCAATTGAAAATCTAACACTCTATTTCACTTCTTGTTTAAATTTCAAAGGCCATCAGGTTAATACAATGCAAAAGTCCTGGGTTTCTGTCAAAATGACCATTGAAGATTTTACTATTTTATAAATGGCCAGCATTGATTTAGACAATGGATAACACAGATTTTACTTGGATGTGCAGTAAATCATGATATTACATATAGTAACTGAAAATGTGTAGTTACTCTTCTTTCTCTCACTTTTGTGCAAAAAGAATAGCCAGTGGAGAGTAATATTAAACACAAATCCAGCAGTTTCTCTCTTTTAAAGACTAAGCAGTTACTTTCTTTTTAAAGACTAAACAGATGAATAACAAACAGACTAACTTTAAAGTATGCATCTATTATCTAATCATATAAAGTATTTTTTGATACTTATATAGGGAAACACTTTAAAAAATTAAGGCTAATAATTTCCTATGTTTATTTTTATTCCTAATTTGTAAATCAAATTAATTACATATTTTGTTTTGAATTAATAAATACTAAATTGACAGAAATCAAGATTTTTGAATTTAAAATTACATTTTTTAAATTCATCAATGGAAGTATATTGACAGGAGAGTTGCTTGATATAATTATTTTTCATTAAAAGAAATTATCTCATGAAAATGCTAAGAAGTAAATTAACTCTTTCTTAGATTTTTTTGGCTATATTTTAATTAAGTTAAGCAGTTCTTATATTTTGAGTAAGAATTTCTATACAATTTCTACTGACTGGTATCAATTACAGAAATTAGAACTAGTACATAGAGCTCCTAAATTTTAATTTTCAAAAGGGAAAAATCGTAACTCTCATAAAAATATAAAATGAATACATGTCAAAGATTTTATTAAACTAGTCAGTGAGGAAATCAGTAAGGTGTTATAATTGGTTCAAAGGAGAATTTGAAGACACACATTTTATATGTATATACACTTTATAAGTATATATTATATTAATAATCAGAAATGCTGAAATGAATTTTCTAGGAAATGTAGAGGTCAGTAAACTTTTTCTGTAAAGTGCTAAATAGCTACATATGGCTTTGATCACATTCTTATTCTTCTTTTGTGTGTGTGTTTGTGTTTTAACAACTCATTAAAATTAAAAAATAAATCTTATCTCACAGGCCATTTTAAAAACAGGCCACAGGCTGGAATTGACTTGCAGGCCATAGTTTGATGACTTCTACTATAGGGCAATGAAATGTAATATTTGGACATATCTTTCCTATAGGGCAGAAATCAATTGTCTCTATATCACACACTATTTGTATTTCTATGGACAAGAATCATTTGCTTTTCTGGCCTTTTTCTGTAATTAAACATCTACCCCTACAAAGTATAATGTAGTCTATCTAGTCAAGAGAAAAACAATAGGTGCACACCTCTATAGAACCAGAAAAAACCCAGAGCATCATCTGGACAATATCAAGCACTCCACTGAAAGGACGTCCTGGAATACCTCTTGTCCATTTCCAAGTTTTTGACTATATTTTTGTAAGACACTGCTATTAGATCATAGCTAAGTGCATGAGCTTTACATAAACCTGGGTTCAAATCTCTGGAATTCCATTTCTGTGGTATTTGACTCTGGAGAGATAATTTAATTTCTGTGAATCTTGGAATATTTATCTATCTGTAAAATAATGTTAGTGAAACTTTATTGGTAGTTTTAATGTTAAATGAGGCAGTACCTATATAAAATAACCTCTTTTGTCTTCTTTATCCCTGCCCCTATCTCTGAAGTCTCAACATCTCAAAGGCAACAACACAAAGAGTTTTTGTATCATGATTCAACTGGAATCTTTTAGGCAACCACCATCATTATTTCTCTCATTATATAAGAGAAGTGTGTAAATTTGATCTTTATGAATTTGGACTAGTTATTAACCTCTTTGTGTCTCTGTGGGATGATTTTATATATATACCTTTGCCCCAGTTCCTGACACAGAACTCCTAAAACCCTTGTAATTTCCTAAGTGATAGGAATACTAGGAGCAACTCTTGTAATATTTGTCTTTGTCTTTGACCCAGTCCCTGACACAAGGCTCCTAAAACCCTTGTAAATTCCTAAGTCATAAGAGCACTAGGAGTACTTTTATTCAAATGAGATGACTCTGGATGAGCTTCTCGATGACTCCTGGATGGCAGCTGGTCACAAGAAAGACCAAAAGACCAAGACATGATTAGATACTTGGAATTCTCAGCCCTGCCCTCCCTCTCACTTCTCCAGAGAGGGGAGATGGGACTGGAAATGGAGTTAATAATTGATCGTGCCTATGTGAAATCCCAATAGTAGGAGGTTCATAGTGTTTCTGGGTTGGTAAACTCATGGAGATACTGGGAGAGTGGCATACCCAGAGAGGGCATGGAAGCACCCTTTCCACCTAACTCACTCTATGCATCTTTTCCACCTGATGTTCATCTGTATCCTTTATCATATCCATTAACAAACTACTAAATGTAAGTTTTTCCTGGGCTCTGTGAGCCACTCTAGCAAATTAATCAAACCTGAAGAGCCAGTAGTTGGAAGCTCCAATTTGTAGCCCAATTGGACAGAAGTTGTGGGTAACCTGGGCTTTCAACTGGGATCTAAAGCAGCTAAGATGTAGTGGGTGCAGTCTTGTGGGCCTGAGTTTTAACCTATAGATATGAAACTATCTCCAGTTAAATGGTATTAGAATTGAGTTAAATTATAGGACACCCAGCTGGTGTCACAGATAATTGCTTGTTGTGGGGGAAAATCTCCACATATTTAATGATAGAAATTCCAGAAGTAAAGTGTTCTATGTGAGAAGTAAAGGAGACTCATAGGAAAGAAACACAGTTGAACAGTTGAAAAGAATTGGGTTTTCCCTACAGAGAAAGAGGAAAAATGTGAGTTTTTTTTCTTTTACAGTCTCAATTTCTCTGTCTATTAAATCGTAATAATTTATTATGAATTCCATAATGAATAAACAGAGTTTGACAAGTAATAAACACTTGATAGATCAAAAAATATTCCTTAACAAGGCAAAAGAATGCTTGTCTTTTTCTTAGCTCAGGATAGAAGTCTCTACTCTGTGAATTTAGTATCACATTGTTTGGGTCCATGATAGGATAGGAAATACGATGAGGTGAGTAGGGGAGAGGTTGGAAGGAATAGTGGGAAAAGCAGTGGTTGGGAGAAGAAAAACCAATCTCATTACATACATAAAATGCCAAATATCACATAGTAAGCATTCAATAAGTCACATTCCTTGATATTATTGCCTTTGACTCCCACTAAAAGACTTAAATATCTTATTTTACAAGTATTTATTAAAGCCACCAATCTTTATTAAAGTAAAATGAACTTCATTGCCCAATTTTAACCAAGGCAAGTTATTTTCATTAGTAATTGTAGCCAATAAATGGCCCAGTCAAATGGGAAGTACTATGGATTAAACCACATTAGTGCCTGGGTTCTAGTTTTCACTCTAGATGCATCAGTGAGTTACTAGATTTCATTGCTAAGGCCACTAACAATATGAACTTTTATATTTGAATTGCAAAAGCTCATAGAAAATTTAAGTGGCCTACCTTATAAGAAGGTAATTGACAGTGGAGGTAGCAGATATTTGAGAGTTAAATGTATATTCTGAGATCCTGATATAGAGAAAAAATACCTAGAACGTTTAGATTGGAAATATTATATGCTTGGTAGAAAACTATAAATTATTTTCTCTGCTTACTGGAATAACTTTTAAATCGTTTTGGATATATGGCTGTCAATTAATCTTTATAAAACAAAGCACTTCCTATTGAGTACCTTAATTCTTTTTCTCAAACATCACATTAATAGTTATAATTAATGGTCACTCAGGGAAATTTAATTGATAATTTAAGTCTTGGATTGATTTAAATATTCAAAGAATAATAGTTTTATTTGGTCAATTTAGCCAAACAAGTCAAGGTAAAATAAATAATTAAATGAAACTTTAAATTTAGTCAACAGATTATTTGATGTTTGACTTTAAAGATATATGTAATTAACTCAGTGGCCAATTTTGGTGGGTATGGAGAGAGGTTTGCTCTATCTACTTAGTATAAAATTCTACCTTACTATTTATTTAAACCACTTTGCTTTTATTCTAAAACAGCTACAAACTCATCCTTGATCTCCATATTATAATTTCCTCGACTTTTAAAGAAATTACGGTAGTGTTCAGACTTTTCCAATCCAGGTATATAAAAGTCAATTCTTTTCATTTATCTTCAGAAATCATTTGACTCTAATGCTTGAACCAAGCTTAATTCTTTTATTTGCAAATTCTTAACATTCCTATTAATTTTTTTACTCCAAACTGCCAGAACAAAAGAGTAAATGGGTCAAACCTTAAATTTATTATTGTATACTATAAAACCTATCAACATGAAATTATCTCATTATTAGATCATTACTAATTCACTCTTCTCATCATCCAAATAACCAGAGAGAGAGAGAGAGAGAGAGAGAGAGAGAGAGTGCTGTTGCATGTGCCACTTAATCAAGGTTTCCTGTGATTGGCTTCTTGTTTCCTATAAATGTACAATGACTACATCATAGATCCCATCATTAACCTTAGTATAATGTAATAGATTTTGAAACCAAAGGTAAAAATAACATTGTACTAGGAGTTAAGTGTAAATAAAACTGGTTGTAAAAAATGTGTTAAAACAGGGCTTCCCTGGTGGTGCAGCTGTTGAGAGTCTGCCTGCCGATGCAGGGGACGCGGGTTCGTGCCCCGGTCTGGGAGGATCCCACATGCCGCGGAGCTGCTGGGCCCGTGAGCCATGGCCGCTGGGCCTGCGCGTCCGGAGCCCGTGCTCTGCAGCGAGAGGCCACGGCAGTGAGAGGCCCGCGTACCGCAAAAAAACAAACAAACAAAACAAACAAACAAACAAAATGTGTTAAAACAAAATCATAAATATCCCTTCAATTACTTTATTATTTAGGAATTCCACATTTGTTTTAATTATCCCTTGCACTGAGAAATTTCCCTGGTGAGATTTACTTCACTAGCTTCTGAGTACTGTATAAAATTTTACATATGAATTTCCATTCCTTTGATGTATAGCTTCCAATCTTTGTGCTGTGTTGTCTACAACAACTATGTTCTAAAACTTTTAATACAGATTTAATGCAGCCTATGAAAACATTTATTAAGTATTTACTTTATACCAGGCACAGTGTGCTAGATCGAGGGAAACAAATGAAATGAAAGCTAAAAGTCCAGCATGGTAACATATGATGTCTATGGATCACTCTTAGTTTCCAGCATTTGCTGTACATGTCAATGACGGCTCCTCCAGGGTTTTGTAATTTCCACCATGTACTAAGGATTGATTGTCTCTGAAACTGTTTAGTTGTTGGGTCTCCCCAAAGGCACTGAGAGTATAAGAGGCCACCACATGCATGCAAAGTTGACCTGAGGAAAGACAGTGTTGGCTTGCATTTAGGACATAGAAATAGAGATAATTAAGGCAGATGAACTAACTAAGCACAAGATTGAAAAAAAAAAATGCTCCCTAGGAAAATTAGCTTACTTGTAGATTTTGCTTGATAATTGCTTCAATTAAGTACAAATTATTTATAACTTTTGTATTCACTTCTATTACTAAACCACTTCCAAGAACATCTTGATTTTTATAGGCAAAGTCTATAAACATACTGTAGGGATGTAGATTCATTCATATCAATCGGAAAACCCACTGAAAACTAAATGAAAGGAACTAGCAAGAGAGTGCATGGATTTATAACTGTTAGTATTGTAATGGCATGGTTTGCTTACTAAAAGTATACTACAGTGATTAAAATTTTAAATTCTCTACTGTCAATTCTTAAAAGTATATGCTTACTGATGTAGATTCTTTTTAAAAAGTTCTCAATAAATATAAAACAGTGGTCAAGCCACAGGAAGGAAAAAGGTTCCCTGCAGTTTCCCTGCAGGGAAAGCACAGTGTTCAGACTTCCACCACCCCATGTCTGTCTTCTAAGGGATTCACTTTATTAATTATGTGAAAAGCAATCAGGGACCTCTGTGAGGACTTACACAGCTACTCACTGGATACACAACCAGCCATGCACATTAAGACTACTTTCTTTTTTCCAGGACATCATTATCATAGACACAAAAGGCACATAGTCACTACTTTCTACATTCAGCAGATTCTGAATTCACCACTCAAAAACGTAAAATTGTTGTATGTACTTCCCTAGAGAGAGACAATACAATCAGAAATTGGGAAATATTTAATGACATAGTCTAACAAGTTCTGAATGCTGCAGATACGGACCTCGTAGATTCCTGCTTTTGAAACGTTTCCCTTTGTATACTGAAAGCATCAAAAAGTAGGAGCTGCATTTTATTCCACTGCTGTGCAAATCTTTAAGCATTCACCTTTGATTATAGAAGTTGATGTGTGGGTCTGAGAAATGAGAGCTCTCTCGGCCTTCATAGAGTGTGTGGCTCCCCACAGACATGCTGGTGCATTATTTAGGTTTTCCAGCCTGTCTCTGCAGGTGTTAGTGCTTAAGCTTAGGCAGTGCAGATAAAGCTAGCAAGTGGAAGGAAGTCAGGTTTCACAGCCTGACCACCTCTCTGGAGGAACCGGATCATGCCATCCATGGAAAAACCAGAACAGCTACTGAAGGATTTCTATCTGGTATTTGAAAATTGGACTTTTACTTCTTGGATGAATTTGAAGAAATTTTACTTTTCTGGTCAGACAAAATCTCTGGGACAAGAATTCTTGGTGCATTGAAAACTAAGTTTTACAATGTCAAACAGACATTTTTATGCCACCAAGTACATTTACTTATATTAATACTCCTTAAATTCAGCTCAAGAAATATCCTTCATAAATTTGTTTCCTGAGTCAGATTTTCTCTAGATATAAACTTTCCAATGGCACAATTAATTAATTAGCCAAAAAGTAGCTATTTACCACCTGCTGAGATCTATGCATTATGACTCCTTCTCTCAGAGAACTTAAATTCTTGGTAAGGGCAAGGTGATGACTAAGAATGTGGTAATTTTAGATTGGAAACATTATATGCTTGGTAGAAAAAAATGCTTGAAAAAAATCACATAAATAATTTTGTTCTTCCAATAAGTCTATTTTATTTCTACTTAAAATAAATATTGTGATAGATGAACACAATTTTAATTAACACTCTAGAGGCTTCATAGCATAAGAAATGATATCTATGTGTACTAGTCAGGATTCTCTAGATAACAAAACCAATGGGGTGTGTGTGTGTGTGTGTGGTGTGTGTGTGTGTGTGTGTGTGTGCGTATAAAGAGATTTATATAAAGAATTGGCTTACACGTCCGTGAGGCAGAGAAGTCCCAAAACTTACAGTTGGCATGCTGGAGATCCAGAAGAGCTGATGATGTACTTCCAGTCTGAATCCAAGACTAAGAAGCTGAGGAGAGCCCATGGAGTAAGTTCAAGTCTGAGAGTCAGCATGCTGGAGACCGAGAATGGCCCATGTTTCAGTCTGAGTCCAAAAGCAGGAAAAGACTGATGTCCCAGCTCAAGGCAGTCAGGCAAGAGGAATTAATTCCCTCTTACTCATGGGAGGATGAGCCTTTTTGTTCTATTCAGGCCTTTGATTAGATCAGGACCACCAACATTAGGAAGACCAAACTGCTTTACTCAGTCTATGATTTATATGTTAATGTCATCCTAAAATTAACCATCAAAAGTCCACCTCTTTTGTCAACTTGGCATCCATACACATCTCCTTAAACCATAATCTCCAGATAAAGCCAACAAAAAGGACAGAATTCCACCTAACTTGATACAACTATTCTGTATATAACCAAAAATGCACTAACCCCTTCCCCAGGAGGTAAGTCCTTGAGTGATGTTTACTCTTCTCTTTGATATCTCATAACTTAAATACTATTATGTAAATTTAATAATACTTAAATGCTATAATATAAAGTCACTGCATCCATGTTAAAGGAATAAGAGAGGAAAGAAAACAAAGATTTTTCTAATTACACACATGAACATTCTTATAACTAAATAAGCAGAAAATACCCACGACAATTACAACTCTCATTCTGTATCTGGTTGCATCGTCATAGTTGGTTTTTACAAGTACCTTCTTCCACTACCCATTCTATTGATACATTCCCTCTGTTTTCAGCAAGCACCTCAGCTAGTTATGATTCTTTACTAGGCATGGTGACCCAAAATTTATTCCTGAAGGGTCTGGACCATTAGCAGTCCTGCCTGGGTTGGGTTGTAGTAGTTTTCCATTGACCTTAATCACAGAGCAAGGTAATATTCTAAAACACATTCAGGGATCTTCTGCATTCCAGATATATTCTTCCTTACCTCTATTGTGTAATAGTAGTCCAATTTCCCCTTGATAGTGAAGTTGAATCACTACAGCCATCACAGTAACTCCCTTCTTTGGTTATTGATTCAGAAGCATGAGGAGTCCAAAGTGGCATAAAAGAATGTTGTATTTTCTCAAATGCTCTTTCTGCATCTATTGAAATAATTATATGATTTTTATCTTTTGTTTTATTAATGTAGGGTGTTATATTTATTAATTTGCATTGAACCATCCTTACATCCCAGGGATAAATTTCACTTGATTGGTCATGATGTATGAACCTTTTAAAGTGCTGTTGAATTGACTTTACTAGTATTTTGTTGAGGATTTTTGCATCTCTGTTCATCAGGGATGTTGGCCTGCAGTTTTCTTTTCTTGTAGTATACTTATCTGGCTTTGGTATCAGGGAAATCCTGGCCACATAAAATGAGTCTGGGAGTGTTCCCTCCTCTTCAGTTTTTGGACGAGTTTGAGAAGGATTGATGCTAATTATTCTTTAAGTGTTTGGTAGAATTCACCAATGAAGCCATCTGGTCCTGGGCTTTTTGGTGTTGGGAAGTTTTAAATTATTGATTCAGTCTCCTTACTCATTACTGGTCTGTTCAGATATCCTATTTCTTCACGATTCAGTCTTGGTAGATTGTATGCTTCTAAAAATTATCCTTTTTTCTAGGTTATCCAGTTTGTTGGATATAATTGTTCATAGTAGTCTCTTATGATCCTTTGCATTTCTATGGTATCAGTTGTTATGTCTCCTCTTCTATTTCTAATTTTATTTGAGTCCTCTCTCTCTTTTCTTACTATAGCTAAAGATTTATCAACTTTGTTTATCTTGTTTTAAAAAATAGCCTTTTATTTCATTGATCTTTTATGTTTCTGATTTTTTTTTTCTGATTAATCATTGTTATTTCTTTCCTTCTGCTAACTTTGGGCTTAGTTTGTTCTTCTTTTGCTAATTCCTTGAGGAGTAAAATTGATGGTTTATTTGAGATTTTTCTTGTTTGTTAATGTCAGTGTTTATCATGATAAGCTTCCCTGTTAGAACTGCTTTTGCTGCATCCCATAATTTTGGTTTGTTGTGTTTCTGCTTTCTTTGTTTCAAAATATTTTAAATTTCCTTTTTGATTTCTTTTTTACTTATTGTTTGTTTAATTTCCACATATTTGTGAATTTTCCAGTTTTACCGCTATATTGATTGATTTCTATTGTGGTTTCACACCACTGAGTCTTGGTATGATTCCAGTCTTCTAAAATTGCTAAAAATTGCTTCATGAACTAAAAAATGGTGTATTCTGCAGAATGGTACATGAGTGCTTAAGAAGAATAGTGTTCTGCTGCTGTTTGATGGAATGTTATGTATATGTCTGTTAGATTCATTTGGTCTAAAGTATAGTTCAAGTCCAATGTTTATCAATCTTCTGTCCGAATGACCTATCAGTTGGTGAAAGTGGGGTGTTGAAGTTCCCAACTATCATTGTATTGCTGTCTACTTCTTTCTTCAGATATGTTAGTATTCGCTTAATATATTTAGGTGTTCCAGTTTGGGTGCATGTATATTAATAATTGTTAGATCCTCTTGATGAATTGACCCCTTTATCATTATATAATATATATACTTATATAATATACATACTTTCATTGTCTGTTTTGACTTAAAGTTTCTTTTGTCTTCTCTCTTTTGGTTTCCATGGAATATCTTTTTCAATCACTTTACTTTGAGCCTATCTGTGTCCTTAAAGCTGAAGTCAGTTTCTTGTAGGCAGCATATAGTTTGATCTTGTTTTTTCATACACCTAGTCATTCTATGCCTTTTGATTGGAGAATTTAATCCATTTACATTTAGAATAATTATTAGTAAAGACTTACTAATGCCATCAAATTAATTGCTTTATGGTTGTTTTGTAATTCCCTTGTTCCTTTCTTCCTTTCTTGATGTCTTCTGCATGCTTTGATTCCATTCTCTTTATCTTTTGTGTATCTACTATAGGTTTTTGTTTTGTGGTTACCATGAGGGTTACATAAAATATCTTATAGATACAACAATCTATTTTATGCTAATAACATCTTAACTTTGATAGCATACAAAACTCTACTCTTTTACTCCTCCTCCCTTTTGTGTTTTTGATGTCACAATTTACTTCTTTTTATACTGTGTATTCACTAGTAAATTATTATAGCTATAGTTATTTTTAACATTTTTGTCATTTAACCTTTTTATTAGAGTTAAGTGGTTAACATAATACCATATTGTAGTATTAGAACATTCTTAGTTTGACTAAATACTTACCTTTACCAGTGCATTTTATATCTGTGTATGTTTTTATGTTACTCATTAGCACCCTTTCATATCAGCTTGAACAACTCCTTTCAGCCTTTCTCATAAGGCAGGTCTGGTGGGGATGAACTACCTCAAATTTTATTTTATTGGGAATATTTTTTACTTCCTTTCATTTCTGAAGGATAACTTTTCAAAATAAAATATTCTTGGTTGGCAGTTTTGTTTCTTTGTTTTTGTTTGTTTGTTTCTTTGTTTTAAGCACTTTAATATATGATTTCAGTCTCCCCTGGCCAGTCAGCTTCTGCTGAGATATCAACTGATAGCTTTTTGACAGTTCCTGTGTAAGTAATAAGCTTTTCTCTCTTGCTGTTTTTAAGATTTTCTCTCTTGTTGATAGTTTTACTGTAATGTGTCTTGGGGAAATTTTTTTTAAGTTGAGTTTGTTTGGGGTCCTTTGAGCTTCATGAACTTGGATAGCCAAATCTCTCCACAGATTTGGAAGTTCTCAGTCATTATTTCTTTATATATGCTTTCTACTCCCTCTCTTCTCCTTCTGGGACTCAAATAATTAGCAGATTGCTTCTCTTGGTGGTATCCTATAGTTCATGTAGGCTTTCTTTACTCTTTTTCATTCTTTATTCTTCTCTGACTAGGTAATTTCAATAATCCTGTCTTCTACTTCACATATTTTTCTTCTGTTGCTTGAACTAATCTGATGATGATGCTCTTTACTGCATTTTTTTGATTCATTTATTATAATCTTTAGCTTTAGAATTTTTCTTTGGTTCTCTTTATGATTTCTATCTCTTTATTAAATTTCACATTTTGCTTATGTATTGTTTTCCTGATTTTGCTGAATTGTCTTCTGTGCTTTCTTGTAACTCATCGAGCTTCCTTAAAACAGCTATTTTTAATACTTTATCAGGTAAATTGCAGACCTCCATGTCTTTGAAGTGTGTTACTGGAAGATTATTGTGATCTTTCGGTGGTGTCATATTTCCTTGTTATTTATTTTTATGTACCTTGAAGTCTTGAGTTTCTGTGTTCACATTTGAGGTACCAGTCACCTCCTCCAGTCTTTACTGACTGACTTCAGTAAAGAAATAATTTCTGTCAGTCCTGCTAGGGACTTTGAGATATTTTTCAGACCTTCTATGGATATGCATTTTCCACACTTCTCGCTCTCTTTTGTGGCAAAATTCTTAAGCTTGTTTACTTTCCCTTGATCCTGTAACACAACAGACCTGGTGCTGACAGCCTCCTTTTTGCTTTCCCAAGGGCAGTGCTAAAATTCTAGTTTGTGGTCTCTTCCTGGCCTGCAGTGTACATGTTCACCAGCCTTCTGTCAAAGCTCACTTACACTGCTTTTGGGAGCACATGCAGGAACCTTGCCATAGGGTGGGGCTGTGTGTAGATGGCACCATGGAGCACTAGGGGGTCCCCTTCCGCCAACTGGCGGATCCACAAGAAAGGTGTGCCAGCAGCTCCTGTGCAGACCTCCCCAAGGTGTCTGTGATGTACTAGGATCTGCATCCTTTTTATTCAATCAGAGCCCTGAATGCTACTGTCCTAGCTACTTACCTCCCCCTGTTGTGCAACTCACAACTCAGTACTCTGGATAAGGCAAAAGAGAAATGGGCCACTTTGGCAGCATACTGTACAGCTGGTGAAACTGGTTATTCACTTACATGTTCTCACTTTCACTGACAATAGAAATCACAAGATGAGGAGGGTTCTCTTGGCACTGAGCTATGTCACTTCCAAGGGGAGAGATGATGCAGGTTAAGTCAAACTGTTTCTCTTACCCTCTCCAATGAGTCTAAACTCTCTCTCTCTTTTTTTTTTTTTTTGGCTCTAATAGTGTGCTGGAACTTCTCTACTGGACTCCTGAACTTCCAAAAACTCTCTAGTCTGTGAATGATTGTCTAGGCCAGTGTTCTCCAAGACCTTTCTTTCCCTTTCTTTCTCTCTCTTTCTTTTGCTTCCTCACTTGCTCTCACTCTCTTTCCCCCTCTGCATGTACACAAGAAAGAACTCATGTGAGCACACAGCAAGATGGCAGCTGCCTACAGGCCAAGAGAAGAAGAGGGTTTAGAATGAAACCTATCTTTCATTGCCTTGATTTTGAACTTCCTAGCCTCCAGAGCTGTGAGAAATAAATTCTTCCTTAAGCCACATAGTCTATGATATTTTGTTGTGGCAGTCTGAGCAGATTAATGCACTATGTACTCACATTTTTATGAGGATTTAAGGCCCTCTTTCCATACTTAAGTTTCATCTCTATGTTAGAAAGAAAACCTAAAAAGATAGCAAATCTCATTAATAGTAGGTGTCTTCTGAGTGCTAACTATAGGCCAAACAAATTAAATACATACACATAAAGTTATTACAGTCCTAATTACTTCTAATAACTAATTGTGTATATTTATGTTGAGAGCCATGACAAGATATGCAGATAAATCAGTGGATCTTGCATTTAAAATGTTTGAACCTCTCTCTACTCCCATCTCTCAGGGTCTTGACACATGTGTTTTTCCTTCATTTCCTCTTTGCCTCTCTAAGCCATCATTAAGTCCTCAGCTTAAATGTTGTTTCAACTGGAAACTTTTCTTAACCTGCAGACTGGGTATGGTTTCCCATTATGTGTTATACATTTCTGAGGAATTCATAACTTCTCTTTTGTAACAATTTCAAACCCACTATATTAGCCTGGGTTCTCCAGAGAAGCAAAATTAATATAATGCATATATAGAGAAAAAGAGATTCATTATAAGGAATTGGTTCATACAATTATTGAGGCTGTGAAATCCAAGACCTACAGTTGGCATGCCAGAGATCTAGCAGAGCCAATGGTTCTAGCACGTCTAAAGACCTGAGAACTAAGAAAGTCCATGATGTAAATTCCAGTCTGAAGGCTGATAGACTTGAGACCCAGTTCAAGTCCAAAGGCAAGAAAAAAACTGATATCCCAATTCAAAGCAGTCGGGTAAAAGGAGATCTCTCTTACTCATGGGAGGATCAGACTTTTTGTTCAATTCATCCTTCAACTAATTGGATGAGGCACACCCATATTAGAGAGAACAATCTGGTTTACTCAGTCTATCAATTTAAATGTTGATGCCATCCAAAGAAATCCTCACAGACACACCTAGAATAATGTTTAACCTAGTGTCTGGGTACCCTGTTGCCCAGTCAACTTGACACATAAAATTAACCATCACACCAATTATTACTTTTAAATAATAATGACATAAGAACTGTGCCTGACCTGTTCACCTAATATCCCTAGTGTACCAAAATAAAAGGTACTTGGTAACTATATATATATATTTATTATTTTATTATTTTTTTTTTTTTTGCAGAATAACTGACTAAACACCAATTTAAGAGCACTAGGTTAATCTTTATATGGATATAAAATTATTATGGCTATGATGGATTTGAGAGTACATGTATTTTTTTTTTTTTTTTGTAGTACGCAGGACTCTCCCTGTTGTGGCCTCTCCCATTGTGGAGCACAGGCTCCAGATGCGCAGGCCCAGAGGCCATGGCTCATGGGTCTAGCCGCTCCGTGGCATGTGGGATCTTCCTGGATCGGGGCACGAACCCATGTCCCCTGCATCGGCAGGCGGACTCTCAACCACTGCGCCACCAGTGAAACCCAGAGAGTACATGTATCTTTTGTCTGAATCTCCATTTACAATGTACCAAGACTTCATCCCTTGAAAATCTTGTCCATTCAACAAAGCAAAAAATTTCCGGACTCATCTATGTTTTTCAAACAATGCTTTAGTAATTCCCATTACAAATTCAGTTGAGATAAATGTCTTTTGTTTTATGATGAAATTCACATATTACATATTTAAGGCTTTATTATATATAATCTCTATATTATTTATTATGCATATTATTTATTATGTATTATATTACATAAATTTCCTTCAATGATTCCACATTACTCTCTAGATACATTCTTATATGATTTGAGGCCAATTTTATATATATATATATATATATGTTATATATAATTACATATATTATTATATAATGAGACCAATTTCCAAAAAAAGTTGTCAGTATTTGCTTTCTCTATTTCATCACTCTTGTCTGGCCTTACCTTGGCTTTTGCTAAGTTACTAATGGCTCTCCTGTGTCACTAAATGTAATGACTAATTTAAAATCTTCATCAAACTTGATCTCTCCACAGCATTGATACAATTGATATCTTATTTCTTTAGAAAATACTCTTCTCCCCCTCACCTTCTGTGACACCATATTTTCTCCCTAACTCTCTACTCTCTGCTTTCTGAGGCTTCTATGGGGAATCCGCCTCTCCTTCCTCCTTTTCTGACTCCCAAATGTTACAGGTTCTCCCAGCTTCATGCTAAATTGCATTTTCTCAATTAGCTTCAACTACCATCAATATGGAGATGACTTGCAGATTTATGTTTCCACGTGGATCTTTCCTCTGTGTTCCACACCATATACCCAACTAAGACATTTAATTTGTATGTTGCAAAGCCCATCTTTTCCTCTGTCTCCTCTAAATCCTGATCATTTTCCAGTGTTCCCAATCTCAATGAATGTTAACAGTGCATTATCAGTTGTGTAAATGAGAATTCTAAGAATCTCTGTTGACACTTCCCACTCCATCATACCCTTAAATCTAGAATCACCCTGTTGATTCTCTCTCATATAGTTCTCTTAATTTCCTCCACTTCTTTCTCTTTCACTCCCTACTCTGGTGTCCCAAGTTTAAGATAACATTACCTCTGGCCTGCTTGACTGTAATGATCTGTTAAATTTTTCTTCCCCTGAGTTTATTTCTGGACACTCCAATCTATTAGCCATCTGCAACCAGAGACCTTTTCAAAAGGGAAGACTAATCATATATTCCCAATATTCAAAACACTTCACTGGGTTTCCTTTATATTTAGCCATGCATTCCCCTATCTTTCCAGATTCATCTTTAACTTATCTCCTTCTATCCTTTTATCTCCCTTTCTTCTCTACTGTACCCTAGACACACTGGTCTTGTCTTGTTTTTTGAATGCTTCATATTTTTTCACAAGCTATGACCTTTGGAAAATTCCCACACCAATACACTCAGATATAGTTTATGCCAGTTAACAGATAGACACAAGCCTCAGGAAGGCTTTTTCTGATCCCCTGACACTAATTCTCTTAAAGCATCATGTACCTCTCATTTGGATTACATGTTATTGTACTTATTTTATTATTTTATACATGTCTATTTTCCTTAGTAGATTGCAATGTCCATCAGCATAATTACGATGTCTCTTTTATTCACAGCTATGTCCCAAGATCGTGTCTGGCACATTGATTAATAAATGATGAAGCTAAATAAATAAAAATTTATTCATTGTTGATTCTGTGCAGGTACCACAGGGTCATATAAAAATATGTTCGGGATTTCCCTTACTCGCAAAGTGTTTACCTTTTGGTTTAGAAGATAAACATAAATAGAAATGAAAGCAAAATACTACACTAAGTAATTAACATCTAATGCTATGACATGAAAAGTCTCAAAACAATTTTTAAATAATTTACAAAGTAATATAAGAAGTAAGATATTTATAACTGGAATAGTGAATTATCATTTATGGATGAAAACAGTATTGAGCTTGACCTTTAAAGATAGAAAAATGTTGGAGAGTCAAAATGGAAAAGATAGAAGTTTGGGGGAAGAAGAATAGAATGAACAACACTCCAGAGACAGGCTAGCCTTGGAGATCAAGATTAATGGTGATGCCCTCCTAATAGCCCTTAAATGGCTCTAATGTTCTATGGAAGTGAAGAGAGGCTGTAGTACTAGAATGTTATAAAAAACAGACTGTGGTATGATAAGAATTTTAATAGCAGGAAATCCTGAAACAAAGCTTCAGTATTGTATTTTTACAAGGTACTAGAAGAACCGTTGCTGCATAGCTGACATGTGGGAAGAAAAGGTGTGAAAAACCAATGAGCTGGCTAAAAAATTTTTTAAACAAGTTGTAAAGTTGTAGTCTTATTGGACAGTTTCCTGGATCTCAATGAGATCTTTAGAATTGTCAACACGTAAAACAGGATATGTGTTTTCCCCTTACTAATAAGAACTATTCCATGTCTTCAACATCTTTCTTTTCATGCTTAGATGTACACATAGAATCTTCTTTTAAAGAAAACTGACCTACAGATGGTTTGTCAACTATCCTTGGAAATTGATCTCTCATCGTGAAAGCTATGTTTTTCTTGAAATGCTACCTCTAAAAGAATAGAGTTTGCAGGTTTGGCAATACCAAGCACAGACCCATTACTTTATCTGTGAAATCATCATTTTGCAATATAAGAAATAAGAAATTCACAGCCTCTTTCATTGAATTTCCTACATAGAAATCCTAATGTAAATATTAATGCTATACTGATTTATAGCATTTCTGTGGATATGTATCAATAACAAATATCAAAGTATTCCACCAGATCTCCAAATGATAATGACATCAAGCTGGAAATGATTCAATATTCAAAAACAGACTTCTATTTAATATGATTCTCATCAAATTAACACATCACATAATTTTAAGAGTCAAATGTTTCCACAAGGCTTGTTTTGAAAAAGATCAATTTCCTCTCCTCCCTCACCACCATCCTTGCTTCTTGCTCCATGAGACATCCACTTTATTGCTTAATTTCAGACTTGAGCATTAGCTATTGACTTCCAGCTATGGAAGCTGAGAATCTCACTCCCTAGCAATATCCTCCCTCACCTTGGATCCCACCATATTTACACTTTCCATCCTTCATCCTCTTAATGAACACATATCATAATTTTTATAGATTCACATTCAATGATTATTTTAACCATGCAAAGCAATTCACCCCTGAATTGTAAGATACATAATATCTTGTTTCCTGCACAACCTACTGTTTTTCCTGGAGTTAATAATTGTCTCGTTTATAGCTTGCTTAACTTTTTCTTGTAATTATCACTAGTCTAAATACAAACTCTCTGCCAATCATTTAATCTCTATGAACAAAACATATTTGGTATTTTATCTATTACATCTTTTTGCAGTAACCACTCATGTAACCTTCTGACTCACTCTAATCTAAATGTACAGAATAGCTGTCAGTGTAAGGTCTCTCTTCTTGGGGGATTCTCTTTACTTATCTTTTCAGTTGAATCCAATGTTCACTGGACCCCTTGTTTTCCTCTTTCTTCTTTATCCATTCATTTTCCTGAAGTTTATACTTTAGTAAATTTCTAAGAAAATGTGCTTGAGAGGTAAATATTTTTACTCATTTCATGTCTTAACAAATTTATTCTCTTCATATATATTGGGTATAGAATCCTTGTTTGAAACTTATTTCCCTAAAATTTTTGAAAACAACTCTATTCTCTTTAAAATTCCATTGATGTTGTTCAGATTCTCAATTCCATTCTTATTTTTTAATCATTATTATGAAATCTTATTTTTTGAAAATGGTTGAATACTCTTTTTTTTCTCCAGTGTTCTAAGGTTTCATGACAATTGTTGTAGTGCATATCTTATTTTACTCATTGTGCTTGGTACTCAGGAATATTTCAACCTGAACACATATCCTTCAGTTCTGGGAAATAATTTAAAATTATTTCTTTGATGATTATCTCCTCTATTTTCTTTATTTTCTCTTTCTAAACCAGCCCTTTAATTTTTTTTTAATCTTCCCTTCCTTAATCCATCTAATTTTCCTTCTGTTTTTTTGAGGAGAGGTTTTCTCAGCTTTATTTTCCAAACCATTAAAAAAATTTTTCCACTATCATATTTTTTTTTAATTCTAGTAGTATTTTTAATTTTCTAATTATTAAACTTTTAATAGCCCCATGTCCCTATTTCATAAAAACAATATCTTCTCATATCTCTTTATTTATGTTTTTTCTAATCTTTCTTATCTTGCAGTCTCAATTTCCTGCAAAGGATTTTCCTTCTCTGTGAAAGATTTTGTCTTAGACTCTAATAGAAGTGGATTTCCTTCATTGCCTGGTGATTCCTGGCTGCCTGGTCATAATGAAAAGTGGAGCTGATTGGAAGCTCTCTGCTTATGGTAGGGATTCTTTGTTGTTGGGTTCATTGTAGGGTTGTCTGGCTGGGCAATTAAATATAGAGAATCCCAGCATCATCATCTTTAGATTTTTTTTCTCTTGGGCTAGTTAAATTCCATGGAGAAGGTTTTTCCAATCTTCTCTCTAGAGGGTAAGAGTTTGACTGCCAGTATCCTGGGAGACAAGTGGTATAAAAATCTAAAAGGACTTCAACTCTCTATATGTAATCTTTCATTTAACATCTGTTTTTTCTGTGTAATATCTTTACCCTCAACTACACTTCTTTGCCAATCCACTATACCTTTTCCAGAGAAGAAATTTCCAGTCTTCCACCAGGGTGGAGAGGGACAATTACCTAGGTACACACAATGGTAGAATGAATAAATGTGACTAAAAATTTCATATATGAGTTTTCAAGCAATCATCCATTTTTAGCACTGTTCCAGAAGTAATTGTAGTAGCTAACTGGTGTGGCTTTTATAGGTTTTGTGACATAATTACATTTGTTTGTTAGAATTTGTCACTCCTGATTTATGATACAATTTTCTGCAATCTGCCAAGTCAGTTACCACTCATTCATTTGCTTTCTAGCTTCTAAACTTAAGGGTTGTCTATTTTACTTGTCTCTCCTTTTTTTTTTTAAATCCCTCTACTATCATATTAGTAAGGTCTCAGGGGAGTTGATGTAAATATGTGTGTTCAATCTGCCATCTCTGGACTTCTTGATTATCTCCCTAGTCATCTGTATTGATGAACATTAATCAGTGGTTTTATAGGATTATGCAATGGTATGTGTAGAAGTACCAAGAAATGAGTCTGGCATCTTATATTACACACTCAATAAATATTTATTGCCCCTTCCTTTAGAAGTAGCAACTGCAATCACCTCCTCCTTCTTACTTTCTTCTCCTGGCTGTTCCATCCATTCTCACTCTACTAATAAAGATATTGAGGATCAGAGGGATTCATATAAGTTATCCAAGGACATATGAATCATCAATATCAGAGAGACTTAAATATTTTTCTTTATCGCCTTTTTGTATGTATATATCATTCTTTTTCCGTCTGAATTCTTATATTTAAGGATGTTAGTATTCCTTTTGCAAAATTGGGCCTGGCATTTTTTACAATACTAACAGTTGAGTATACTATAGCTACAGAAGATGGTAATACAAAGAGCCCACAGCTCTTAATTCAAAAGGAACTATAACTGATCAGCCATGTCAACAACTATCCTATGGCATAGGTAGCTGGCTGTGGATTGGCAACAGTTGCTCTAAACAATGCTTAGAATTTGCACACTTCTCCATAAACAAAGTAGAAATATAACTATTTCTAAAAAGATCACAACTCGATTCTTGCAAGGTGTGCCATTCTTGTTCCCATATCATCAGTCTGAATGCTGGTGCCAGTAAGGCTATCTGAGGAACTTTATAAAATAGATCCCCAGGTCTCACTATCAGAGAATCTGATTCTATAGATCCTGCTGGAATCTATATTTTCATTTTAAATGTTCTCAGATGATTTGAGGCACACTTACGTTTAGAACCACTCTAGTAGTGTACACGTTATCTGGATAGAGCATAAATATAGGGATATTTTCTTAATGGATCAGTAAATGTCCCAAAAAAGCTTTTGGAAATTTCTACTACAGATTTCTGTTTAGGTGGCTCCAAAAGATCATTTGAGTAAATTTTCTTCTTGATCTTGCAACTCTGAGTACATTTTCTAACCCTGGATGACTGAGCAGAAAAGGGAGCTGCAGTGACAAAGAAGGCACTTGGGACCTTGTTGCATTAAGATGTTAAGCTCTAAATGAATTCTTCAAACAGTGTCACTAAATTTTATTGTCAAAAAGAACTAAAGATTATGCTATCTACTACTAAATCTTTATTGGCAAATAAACTGAGGTTTAAATAACCTAAATATTTTATCTATAGTCATAACTCTAATTGTTGACATCAAAACCAGATCTTCTATGTCTGGAGGAAATTTATTTCCACCACACCACTTTTCCTGAACTATGTTCTTAAGAAACATGGGTGTTCCAAAAGATGTCACTAAGTGTTTGAGAATGGGGGGATATAAATTTTGAGTAAATGTATTTTGAATTTCCATAAGGGGTAACTGTGGACAGTCTTTCCTGCTTGACCATGTACAATTCTAGTCATAATGACTATTATAATTTTATAGAAGCTCATAAAACACTTTGGGAAATCATCTCTATTCTTTGTGGCTTAATTCTGTCAGCATTTCTGTGTAATTTTTCCCATGGAGGCTTTGGTGTTAAATCATGTTAACTTGGTGCAGATTTTTTTCTTGTTACTGTTTGGACAGTAATATCCAAAACTTCACTAGTGAATAGACAGGATATTGTACTAGAGTTCAAAGATATAACACTCTGCCCTAAAGGGCTTTAGCAAGTCAGAAATTCTTTGGGGGAATATATTTGTAGTTTCAATTTCTACACTTGATTTTCTGTTGCAATCTGCAGAAGCCATTGCATTTGTGTATGAGATCAGGAACTATGCAGTTACATTATTGTCACTACTTTGGAAATTCTTGACCTTGATCTATACAGAATATGTCTACACTTCCTTTAACTGTGCTATTATTACTTCCATTTCCCCTATTCTATTTTTCCTTTAATGTGCCTTAAGTTCCTCAGATGAAAGGATTATCAGAAGTACAAAGTGTTGTATTATTACTATAAGCATAAAACCTCTTCAGTTCATCAGTGAAAGTTTGGTCCATTGACTAAAATGGTCTAAATTGTTTGAAGTATGCTACCACCATATTTCTGAGGACTTATAAAAATTTTGAAGGACATATATAGAAGTATATTCCATCTTTTGAATGCTCAAATACCAGTTTCTAGGATTATATGTTTAGATTCTCTAAAGACATTTTGAATGTAGCTTTCCCCCTTATTTTCCAAGATGGATAGGAATTATTATGTCCATCAATATTCTCTCTAACAGTAGTCAGACAAATGGTTAAGTTTGCTTGTTTCAAAGACATTGACAATTTCAGTCAACACTGCCATCAAATTAGAAGGTCATTAAGAAAGGATTGGAGAGGAAGATCTGTAAGTTTTTGCTTACTTTACTCCTTCTCAAAGGAATAAATATCATCAAAAATAGACTGGCTGGTACCTCTGAACTGATGGAAATTATCTTAAAAGTGTCTTTCTATGAAGGGCACAAAGAAAATCCAGACATTTTGATCATCAGGAATGTGCAGTAATAGTTTTCTCAACCTATAAACTCTCAAACAGAGAAGTTGACTCCATCTCTTTGTATGCAAATTCCTTTCCCAGGTACCACTAAAATTCTAATTTACCTAGTAAGAAGCTTTACATATAAGTTATTCTCCCTTTTTGATCATTGCTTTCAGTCTCCAAACTCTGGTCACTGCCATATTTCTTTCTATTTCTAGGCACAGTCTACCATCTTATCTCATCTTACAACTGAGTTATTGTATATTTTCCTATCTGATTTTTTTTCTTTTTAAAGTTAAATTAATTTTATTTTTCAACAGAGGTTGTAAATTTCTTAAGGGCAGTCACAGTCTTATGCTTCTTTTGTATACATGTACACAGTATTGTAAACTTCACTAGAACTCAAAAATACTTGTTGATTTTGATTCATTAAAGCCCAGAGATGGTGGGAAGTTCAAATGAAGCACTAAGAGGAGGTATCCTTACTCTTTGAATCTAATTACAGAAATTCTAGATTTCACCTCCTGTGATGATTTCAATAACACTGATGTCCAGAATGAGATGGACACAAATGGTGCCATGGCATGGATGTTAGGACCCTTCGATGGGTTAAAGTAGGATAAGGTAGTAGAAGAGTAAATGATTTACAATAATCATGGTATATTTTTCTCTACAGCTCAAGGTTCTTTTTCTACCTTGAAAATTTATCTTATATCTACATTTCATTAGAAAAGACCTTACATGTAAAAGAAAGAAGAACTGAAAGAAATTTTAGTGAAAATATTGACCCTGATTCTTTTCCTTAGAGGGTCAGAGAGCATATTCTCATAAACGCTCAGGAGCTCTCAGGAGCAGTAAGTCGGGGTGGTCAGGAAACAGAGAAGGTCTTGCTTGCGTGCTTCTACTCAGTGCAGTAAATGGGGTCAAATGACCCCACTTGAGATTGGGGCTGGAGAATGTAACAGAATGAGACATGTGTAAGCATAAAGATAACATTTCAAATAAAATTTAACATCATGCTATAACATTATGCAATAACAAAGGCCAGGGGCAAAAAATCCAGATCTTGTGCATAGCTTTTTCACCAGTGTGATTTGTGAGCCCATATCTCCCTGATCCTTTGGTTCCTCACCCATGCAATAGATGATGCTAATGATGCTTACCTAGCAGGAATGTTGTGAGGTAGAATGGAAGACAAATTGTCATGGTGTAATAAGTTTTTTATTGACAGATTAATAAAGGACAAATTCTTTTCTCATATATGACAAAATAGCCTGCAGTAGAACCATTTAAAGAAATTGTACTTCCAAAAATGTGAAAAGGAGAATGTTCCTAGGTATGCCATGGCCATGTAGTCACGTGGTTCTAAGAGTCCAGAATTTTCATCTCAGTGGAGACTTGTAGAGTATCAACAATAGTTCTGTGTCCTGGTGACCCAGAACCAGCCTAGATCTTTATTGCCTTTACCTTTGTCACCCAGCAATAACACCCACAACTTTGTCATGTTTCAGGCCTCTATAATCTTAGTATTTATTGAAAAAGAACTTGTAGGGCTTGACAAGTGAAATACCAATAAACAGAAGAATAGAAGGGTTAATCCAAGAGACAGATAAGAAAGCAGTCCATTCACCAAGTAGTGTGCAATAGACTCCAGAAACTGGAAATTCATGTAGTATTTATGAATCACAGATAATAAGCAGTATACAATTTCTAAGGATATGGGGGAAGGATGGAGAAGCCTCAATGCCTAGGATTTTTATTAGACAAAGAAAGGAAGGATTTTATGCTCCCTATCCCCTACCCTAAGACAGCATTTGGTAGAGGATGTCATTTTAAAGAAAGGCTCAAATTTCAAACTTTCTGCTTGCTTTTTATTCTACTAAAGGTGAAAACTCAAGATAGAAGGTTTTTTTTTTACTGTAATTTTTTCTATTTATTTTCTTAGGAAATACCTTAACAATCCTTTTTGGTTGTGAAAGACAAAGTTGGCATGATCTGAAAGCTCTTTACTTTTCTGCATAAAAGAGGAACAGAAGTTTTTGAATTTTCTTCTGGCAGCTCCCAAGAGAAGTTGGGGGACCCCAGAGAAACAGGGTGTAGAAAAAATGGTATCTCAAAAGGGGGAAGAACAAGCTCTAGAAAACAGAGTCTGGGGAATTCCCTGGTGGTTCAGTGATTAGGATTCCATGCTTCCACTGCAGGGGGCATGTGTTCCATCCCTGGATGGGGAACTAAGACCCCGCATGCCATGCGGCGTGGCCCCCCCAAAAAAAAAAAAATTAAAAACAAACAAATAAATAAATAGAAATCCACCAATTTAAAAAAAAAAAAGGAATACAGAGGCTGTAAAATGGGGGATGGTATAGTAAATATTTGTTTTGCATGCTTAACATTATCTCTCTTTTGCCTGTTAACCTTTCCTGCAGGGCACACAATTCTAATGTAGTCCTTTAGAAAGATTCTCTCATTCTTTCTACCCCTCCTTGGTGCTACTACTACTACTGCTGCTGCTACACACACACACACACACACACACACACACACTCACAAAACACAACACATTAACACATAGTGTTAACACATTAACACCATAGTGACAAACAAGTGGTCTACACTGCAATTTGATATATAGACATTATTACACTTAATTCCTGGTAACTACCTCATATTCAAATTCCTCCAGTTGCCTCCCCCTTCACCTCAATTTTTAACCTTTCTTTTCTTTCTAACAAGATTTTAATCTAGGTTACACATGATACTGTATTGTCCCACTGCAACTAGTAAATAATGTGAAAGGTGATGTCTTTTCATCAACGGATACTCAGTTCCCCCCAACATTTTTCTCCCATAGTTTTAACATCTATTGATGGTCCTTGGTATGTGTATTTTAAAAGGTGTCTCCCTAGTTTTACCTTTTATTTTAACATTTATCTTTTACCAAGTTCTGTCCAAAAGTCTGGACATAATAGAGCATGTCTAATAGAGTATGCTGATTTTTTCTACAGAAAAACAGCTCTATAGGACCTTTTAAGTGTCATCAGAAAGCTTCTTTTCCCAGATCATTTATTTTTTTTATATTTTGATCTTATCTAATTCAAGAAAAAATATCTTGACATTCTGTTAGAAAACATACTGTTTTCCTGGGATACCAAAAAAATTGAATTTCACCTTTTGCCAATTGAAGAGCCAAGAAAGCATGCCTAAATTTCCCTTTAAAGATTTCTAAGACTCAAGGACTCTATCTCTGCATGAAGTTCTCAGTGAAATCTATAACAGTTTTGAGCACAGAGGGAAATGTGATAAGAGATGTGGGTCCCACATCTTTCAGCACATGCATGTCAATCAAAATCAAAACAAAAGAAAAATTCCTAATAATTTTAACATTCGTTTAAAAAAAGCTCAGATGGAGAATGCTATGTCTAACTTATTCAATAATTATTAGACTATGAACTGTAAAAGTTTTAATTCATTAATTATTGTTCTCAAAGTCTCATTAAATAAAATGATTTTAATAGGAATAAATTCCTCCCTGCATGTAACTTTCTTCAGAACAATGCTCTATTTTGTCATTTTTAGCACCAGTTAAAAAGTGCAATCTTCATAAAGAACATAATTCTTAATATGGCACAATGCATGAAGTTTGTTAAGATGTTTATCACCTCATGAATTACACATATATCTTTGCAATGGGTCTTCTTGCCTCCATTCCCTTCTAAATTCATTGTCTCACTAAATGAATCTTTTAAAGGTACCAGTTTTCACATCTCATGACATTGCTGTAAACATTCAGTAACTTATCACTGCTAATCAAGCTTAAATTTAACATTCTGTGATTTTAGTCTTTTGCATCTTACCTCTTCTCTCCAGTCTCACCTTTCCTTATTTCCATCAAGATGTCCTGATTCCCATTTGTATGGGCCATTTTACCACTTGCACAAGCAGGTGTACCTAGAAACTAAGAAAGTTTTCTTCAGGGCCTCTTACTTGTGCAAGCCCCTAAAGGAGCCTGTCCTAACTTTGTTTTGATAATTTTATTTTCTTTTCCTTAAAGAGACCTCCAAAAAACCTTGAACTTCCCTGCCTATGTGTCAAATACTTTAACTCTATTCTCTTATTTTAAAATAGTACCCCAGCTTTTTGTGTCCACTTTTCCTTCTGCTTTTCACTCTGAACACTGAAATCTCTTCTTAAAGGCTCAAATCAACTCCTGTTTCCTCCATGACGTATCTCACAGCTACTAGGACCTTCTGGCACTATTATATACCCTTATTCTTTTATATGTCTCCTTTTTTTATCATATTTTAAAATAGTGTATTATCATCTTGTTTTTTATGTGTCCTGTAAGCCATCTCAAATACATTTGGAACATGGAGAGTATATGTACATACATACCTACATACATAAATATGTTTCACAACTCTCCAACTGGGAATTTTTGCCTGTTATTAATTTGTTTAAATTGGTTTTTTTTTGTTCTCTAAACAAAAATATGTAGATATTTTATTTTAGTCCAGGTAGTAGGATGAGAATTTCCAAATTTAGTGCTTAATAATGCACATAGTATTTGGTATGCCATGAACATTTACTCACAAAATATTTGGTATGTACCAACTATGTACTAGGAATCTGCTATGGATTAGGAATAGTTCAATAGTGGCTACAAATAATGAACAGACACAAGTCAGAATTTTAATGCTATTATGAGGAATCACACATATTGAGGGAGCACTGATGCAGCAAAAAAAAATACACATACATACACACATACACATATATTTCTCCAATTTTTTACACAAATGGTAGTATCCTATACACACACTTATTTTGATTCTCTTTTTTTAATTTAACATATTTGAGAGATCATCCAAATTATACATTAAAAAAACCTTATAATTCATCTCCACTGATTGTGTATTCCATAACTTATTTAACCTTCCACTTATTGGTGGCCATTGATTTTTTTCCCAATAATTTGCTATTTCATATAATAAAACAATGAATAAATTTTCACATAAATTATTTTTCACATGGGTAGGACTCTGTAAAAAACTTTTCTAGAAATAAATTTTTTTATTAAAGGATGTATATAATTGAAATTTTAGAGAAACATTTTATATTAACATTCCTTAAAGAGGAGACTTACTTTAGAGGAGCCTCATTACAACTTCTATGGTTTGTTATATTAATACATTAAAAAATAGTAAATGTAATTGGATTAAAAATAATTAACATATGAAAATTCTCAGCCTTTCTACAGCTCCTGCTCTTAAATAGGGAGCTGATTTTGCTTGTTCAGTTTAATTCCCCTTACTCTACCTTCATAAATATATTTAAAAAATTGTAGGGAAAAGGGTTAGTAAGGAAAGGGGTATATTGAGAAGATATCTGCTGGAGAAACTATAAAGTATAAGGGAAAAGAAAACCAGAAGGATTGCTGTGTACTAAGGTTAATTTCATATTGTTTAAAGAAATTCAAAGAAAAAAATAGATCTATTTCAAAATTGTGTGCTTTTTATTGTATAGCAAATCACTCTAATACTGGATCAAATGGATCTAGTCTTTAATAGCGCTACATTGGGAATGAGGGATTGGCATGTTGGATTTTGGATATGAGGTACAGTTCTATGTTATATCCTTAGTTCAAATTATTATTCTAGCCCAAGTCAAGTACAAGTTTCACTATGACCACAAGACTGTTGAAATAAAACAGCAGAGGGTCAGTAGGTAATCAATCCAGATCTTGGACTAATAGTAAAGTCAGAAATATCTAAGGGACAACAGTAAAGTCAGGGTTGCAAATTATGGGAGAATGTCCTTTACAGAATGGAAGTTATCAGCAATGAAAAAAAATTGTAAGAGGTTCTATTATTATTTAATTAATAAAAGAAGTCTGAGACCCCCTTTTCAGGAAGTGGAAACTGGAAATAAAATTATTCTTGACATCAGCAGGCACTCAGCTTATAAATTTTGTTTTGTTTTACTTATTCATTTATTTTTAGTCACAGCCCTTTTGAGATGAATAGAGGGGGACCACACAAATAGTGTGCTCATTTGTGTTTAAAACCTCTGCCTAATTCAAACTAGATTCCCTATAGTCATGCTAATGCTATAAGATTTATCTAGAGTAAGCGTACAAGCTCTAGGACTCACCAAACTCAGTCTGAATCTTACCTCTGACAATTCCTAGCTATGTGAGTCTGATCAGTTTTTCTCTGTATACCTCAGTTTCCTAATATGTAAACTAGGAAAAACAGAATTTACCCTATGGGATTTTATTGTGAGGGTTAAATTAGTTAACTAATATAAAGATCTTTAATAAGATTCCCATTTTACCTATGATGAAATATCTTGTAACATACCAATGGTTTTAACAAGAACAACTAGAACAAAAAAAGTGGAATTAAAAAAATAGACAAAATTTCTCAGTGTGGGACCTATGGACAAAATTGATGGAGCTTGTGAACTTGAATGGGAGTAATAATTATGCCATTTTCTTCACTGACCTCAAACTAAAATTTAACATTTTCTTCAATTATGAATATAACCCAAAATCACATTAGTATTAATAGTATCTGTGATATTATGAACAATAAAATTATAGATATTTTTACTTATTACACTTGTGCATATCTTAAGATATGATTTATGCTTATCCAATGTGATGGTTAGTTTTATATGTCAACTTGGCTGGACCATGATGCCTAGATATTTGGATTACTCTGGGTGTTATTCAGGATGTTTCTGTGAGGCTGTTTTTTGGATGAGATTAACATTTAAATCAGTGAACTTTGAGGCAAGTAGGTTACTCTCCATAATGTGAGTGGCCCTCATCCAATTAGTTGAAGTTCTTCATAGAACAAAGACTGATCTTCACTGAGCAAGAAGGAATTCTGCCAGCAGATGGCCTTTGGACTTGAACTGAAACATTGGCTCTTCCCTACATCTCCAGACTGCTAGCCTACCTTACAAATTTTGGACTTGCCAGCCTCTATAATCATATGAGTCAATTTTTTAAAATAAATCTCATACACACACACACACACACACACACACACACACACACACACACATACACATCCTATTGGTTCTTCTTCTCTGCAGAACCCTAATACTTCTTACACTGAAATTATGGTAGCTGTTAAACCTGTTAAATATTACTATTTAATGTGAAATAAAGAAGTACATATATTTTAACTCTAAATTCAAATATACATGTATATTTGATATAGTGTTTCAATAAGATTATTTCCCTTTGTAACTATTTTATTTTATTTTATATATTTAAAAATATTATTCTGAGAAGCTACCATAGACTATTCAAATTAACAAATATGTCCATGTCAAAATAATGGTTAATATCCCTGGTTTAAGGACACTACAGAACTTGAGGGGTCCAGATTTCAAAGAGCAGGAGAAAGCAGAAGAGTGAAACTAACACTCTGAACCAATTTTGTCCTTGATGTTTTTAAACTGCATAAAAAAGATTATAAGAAATCAGGAATAAATCAGCTGAAAAGCTGAGATTATAAGAAACCAGGAATAAATCACCTGAGACTCTCATGATACTAAAAAAACAAAAAGTATTATTCATAGAAAGAAGAAAGGGCACTGGTAAGATCCTTAGGCTCTCAGAAACACTGGAGAGTTATACCTTAGGAAAGGGGCTAAAGTAGAGGTAGACTAAATCTTACAAATATTTTAACCCAATTTCTTGCCAGCTCGGACTTTGATTGGGTTGTGGTGACCTGTCCTTACTCTAGCTATCCACTAAGAATAGAGTGAATGGTTAGTGTGGTAGGTAGATAGAGACACAGATGTCAATACATAGATACATATCACTTTTATGCAAAATGTCTATCATTCAGTTAAAAAATAATCAGAGCCAAAAGAATAAAAGATGATAAAAAGAAACCCACAGGTGATATGGAATTGAGATAAGACATAGAATTTAGAAAAACTACAATAAACATGACCAAGAGAATACAGAACAAGCATTTCAGCATAGAAATTCTAGAACTGAAAACTAAAGTATCTTAAAATGAAACAATAGATGGGTTTAACAACATATTGGACATGGAAGAAATGACTATTGAACTTAAAGGTATGTCAGCCAAAAATATTAAGACCAAAGCACAGAGGGGAAAACAGACTGGAAATACAGAAGATAGTTCTTGAGATATATGAGAACTAGTGAAAAGGTCTAATGTATAATTAGGATACTAGTAAGAAGACAAAATGAGACAGAAGCAATATTTGAAAAGCTAGTGACTGAGTTTTACTCAAAATTAAATAAAAACATTAAGCCATAAAATGCCTGTGAATTCTAAACAGAATAAATACACATAACAACACACTTAGAGACACTATAGTAAAACTGTTAAAAATCAATGACAAGAATATTTAAAATAACAAGTAAAAACACATTTCCTTCAAAAGAGTAATGATAAAACTGACAGTAAACTTCCTGATAGAAATGATGGACGTAAGAAAACAATAGAAAAAATACGTTGAAAGTGTTGAAAGAAAATAACTGCCAGTGTACAATTCTATACCTAATGAAAATATCCCTCAAAAATTAAGAGAATATAAATATGTTCAGGCAGAAAAAGAAAAACACTCAGACAATTTTCCCACAGTAATGACATAATACTACAAGAAGAGGGAAAAGATAAATGGAGTTAAAGTATCTGAAGGTTTTAGCACTGGCTATGAAGAGATATAAGTATATTTATATTAGATTTTAATAACTTAAAGAAAATGTTATATTATCTAGGGTAACCAAACAGAGACAAAAATTTTTGAAGAAAAAAATATCTGGCTAATTTTTAAAGGCAAGAAAAGAAATAAAAATGGATATAAAACATATGAAGAAAAGATAAAAACCAAATAGGCAATAGGTAGATATAAGCTCAACTATGTCAACAACTATTTTATTTATAAATGAGTTAAAATTGCAAGGAATAGATTTAGACAGTCAAGCAGGATTAAAAACATAGACAAAAAATTATATCCTCCTTACAAAGATATAACTCAGAAAGTTTACAAGTAAAAGAATAGAAAATGATACAAGTAACCACTAAATGTAATCTGGTGCCACTAAGTATCTGTCAAATTTAGATTTTAAAGCAAAAGCATTATTAGAGGTAAGAAGGGATATTTCATAATAATCCACCAGAAAGACTAAATAAGAAAAGTTTTCACACATCTAATAACATAGATACAGGATTCCTTAGTAATTTCTAATATTTAATGAGAACTTTAAAAATCCAATAATAGTGAGAAATTTTAGCACACTTCACTTGAACTCTAATAATGTTAAAGAAAGAAAACTTAATAAATAGAAATATATATCATAATCATGGATTGGAAGAATAAATATTTAAAACAAAAGGTCAATTTTCTCAGATTAATCAATGAAGTCATTGCAATTCTAATAAAAATCCTGGCAGATTTTTTTTAATATGTTTTAATATGTATGTTAGTTGTGGAGGATGGGCATATAAATACACTGATTTTTTTTTTTTTTTTTTTTTTTGCGGTACATGGGCCTCTCACCGTTGTGGCCTCTCCCGTTGTGGAGCACAGGCTCCGGACGCGCAGGCTCAGCGGCCATGGCTCATGGGCCCAGCCGCTCCGTGGCATGTGGGATCTTCCCGGACCGCGGCACGAACCCATGTCCCCTGCATCGGCAGGCGGACTCTCAACCACTGCGCCACCAGGGAAGCCCAAATACACTGATTTTAAAATTTACTTGGAAATTCAAGGGGCCAAAGAGAGCAAAGACTAGCTTAAAGAAGAATGAAATTGAAGACGAGTTTGAAGAACAAACACACATATCAGATACCTAGATATATTCTAAAGCAGCGGTAGTTAAGAAAATGTGGTAAGGATAGATAAATGGGCTGATAGAACAAAAGAAAATCCACAAAAAGAGACTTAATACATAAAGCTGTTACTTGTGGGTTTTTTTGTTTTGTTTTGTTTTTACAAATGTGACAGTGTAGTGTGGTTGAGATAGAATAATCTTTTCAATAAATAGTACTGGATCAATCAGATCCACACATGAAAACAAATGACTCAACCCACACTTCCTATTGTATAAAAAATCAATTCCATATGGATTATGAAGCTAAAAATTAAAGAGAAAACAAGAAAAATTTTGGAAGAAACATGACAATTTCTTCTTGACCTTCAGGTAGGCAAGGACATAAAAGCACTAAATGTAAGGAACAAAATAAAGTGTTAAATTTAACAACATTTAAATTAAGAAATTGTTCTTTTTTTAAAAGGTAGTTTAAAAATCCACAAAGTGTAAGACAATATTTACAATACATGTTCAACAAAGTACTCATATATATTCATCCTCCTCCCCACTCCCAATCCTTTAAATCATTATGAAAAATGCAGACATCCCACAGACTGTGGGCAAAAGTCTTGAACTTCACAAAAGAAGATACTTATACAGCCAAAAAAATGTGAAAAGATACTCAACAATGTATTAAAAGTTCACACACATTCACACAAATTTTGAACAGTCTCAAAAACAGTAATAATAAAAGATATGCAAATTAAAATTGCAATGAGATATACAAACACCCAGCAGATGACTAAAGTAGAAAAGATAGATAAAATCAAGTCTTGAATGAATATGGAGCAACTGAACTCTCATCTATTGCAATTGGGAGTGAAAATCAGTACAACCACTTTGGAAAACTGTTTGGTAGAATTCCCTATGACTCAACAATTTCTCTCCCAAGTATAGACATGACAGAAATATTTCACCAAAAAGCATGTACAAGAATGTTCATACATAAGTAATCATAATTGCAAAAGTATGATGAATAAATAAGTTATATAGTAATGAGAATGTATAAACATGCAACAACATGAATGTTTCTCACAATCACAAAGTTGAGTTAAAGAAACCAAAGACAAAAGAATACATACATTTCATTTATATAAAGTTCTTAAAAAGCAGCATTAATAAATGGTATTTGAAGTCAGGATAAATGTTATATTTGGGGATGTGTTAGTGGTAGGAAAGGAGCATAATCAGGATGGTGGGTAACATGGGTATGTTCATTTTATGAAAATTCATCAGCTATACATGTTTTATCCATTTGTCTGTATGCACGTTATATTTAAAAGTTCACACACAAATTTTGAACAGTTCACACATAGCAAATACTCCAGAAATGTTAGGATTATTCAACTTGAATATATGAGACACTAACTCCCTTCTCTCGAACTTGTGAAAATCAACAGTGAGGACCTGAGCCAGAGAGGACTGAAGAAAGACATGAGAGGAAATATGCACATGTCCCATAGAAAAAGATGGAAATGAATAATGGACTAGAAATAGAGAGTCTATCTGGGCAGCACATTTAAATATTGTTCATCTCTTTTCAGGAACCACAAATCCTCAATAGAAGGAAAGAGAGATTGAACAGAAATTATTAATGTATTACAGCTGCAAGCCTTTCTCCTTTTTCTTTATGCTAAAGCGGGTTATGGCCTTTGCACTCTTAGTTTGTTGCCCTCCTTCCAGAGAGGATTCTGCTCTTGCCAGATGGTTCTCTGGGTTTTGTAATGCAAAATCAATATAAGGAGATGGCAACTGAATTGGGGGAATGGCAGATTAAGGAGAGGGGAGTAGAAGGACAGAATACAGATGGCAGATGTGTCCTCTGCAATAAGGAGATATAGCTTGGAAAGAATGCGTTTTCTTCTTAGAAAAATTTTCATTAAAAAAGAAACAAAGAGAAAAAATAAGAGAGAGAAAGAGATCATGTGGGAAAAAAATCAGTTTAGGCTGTTTCAAGATAAATTCTCCATGTCCAATGTTAAATATCCAGTGATGTCTGAGTTCAGAAGAACTCAGTTATGTGAGACATTAAGTGCTGAATAAGTGTCATATGGTCATAAAATTAGCAGATACATATCAAACAATAACCTCTAAATAAAGACAGTACTATAGACCTTTGATTTATCAATATTTTTTTTGTAATAGAGACCAAAACTGTAGACAGTCACAGAAGCAGCATCCCTTATAGGATTCCCATCAGTTGGGAAAACAATTTGAACTTGGGGTTAATGGATGATTAATGGATTGTTGCAGAAATACCATTTTCTGGGCACTTTCTCTCTCAATGTTGGAGAAAGGAAAGAGAGAGAAGAGCAGAGAAGGTCTCCTTGCCTGCCTGGCCACATGTGCTGGTGGATTGGTGTCCTGGATTCACTCTGGTTCATTCTGGATCCTTCTAAGGCTGCTGGTATAGTGGTTTCACCCTGGATCCCTTTATCGTTGTTACAGGCTTTGTGTTCAATCACTTGACAAGCAGCTATTGAGGCTGCCCCATATCCCCTGCTTCTCCATTCATTTGTATTCCTTCTTGTGGAGCCATGGAAGACTGTGGAGCAATAGGGTGAGGTGGAGATTACCTCCATCTTTTTCAAGATAATAATATTGTGCTATTTCTAAGTACTTTTGACCTTCCAACTATAGATAGCCTTAGATCAGAATTGTGCACAGTTTTTTTTAATAGATTTTTATTGGAGTATAATTGTTTCACAATACTGTGTTAGTTTCTGTTGTACACCAGAGTGAATCAGCCATATGCATACATGTGTCCCCATACCCCCTCCCTCTTGAGCCTCCCTCCCATCCTCCCTATCCCACCCCTCTAAGGCATCACAAAGCACCAAGCTGATCTCCCTGTACTATGCTGTTGCTTCCCACTAGCTATCTATTTTACATTCAGTAGTGTATATATGTCAATACTACTCTCACTCCGTCCCAGCTTCCCCCTCCCACCCCATGTCCTCAAGTCCGTTCTCTATGTCTACATCTTTATTCCTGACCTGCAACTGGTTTCATCAGTACCATTTTTCTTCTTTTAGATCCCATATATATGAGCTAGAATACGGTATTTATTTGTTTTTCTCTTTCTGACTTACTTCACTCTGCATGACAGATTCTAGGTCCCTCCACCTCACTACAAACAACTCAATTTCATTTCTTTTTATGGCTGAGTAATATTCCATTGTATATATGTGCCACATCTTCTTTATCCATTCATCTGTCGATGGACATTTAAGTTGGTTCCATGTCCTGGCTATTGTAAATAGTGCTGCAATGAACATTGTGGTACATGACTCTTTTTGAATTATGGTTTTCTCAGGGTATATGCCCAGTAGTGGGATTGCTGGGTCATATGGTAGTTCTATTTTTAGTTTTTTGAGGAACCTCCATACTGTTTTCCATAGTGGCTGTATCAATTTACATTTCCACCAACAGTGCAGGAGGGTTCCTTTTCCTCCACACCTTTTCCAGCGTTTATTGTTTCTAGATTTTTTTGATAATAGCCATTCTGACTGGCATGAGGTGATACTTCATAGTTTTGATTTACATTTCTCTAATAATTAGTGATGCTGAGCATCTTTTCATGTGTCTCTTGGCCATCTGTATGATATTTGAAGGTACCCCTAAATTTCAGAGAACACATGAGATATAGTTGTTTTTATTTTCTTCTTTGCCATGATAAAGTAGGAAAATGAAAAGAACAATGTGTCAAAATATCTAGGTTTCCAGAGCACTCTACCAGAACACTGCAATGTATTCCACTCCTCTAGGATGGGATTAAGGGTTTTGCAGCTCAATAAACATAGAGTTGAAAAATAGAATATTAGTCTCTGCTACTTGGAGCCACCCCCAGTATTTAAGAATTACTCTCTTGGGAAACTTCCCTCTATCCTGAGAGAGGATAAAGCAATCTTTGCTTCTCCTAGAAAAGGAGGAGGTCTAGCATTTTGCTATAAACACTAAACGCCTAAGAAAAGAAAAAAGAAAAACCTTTCAGTTCTCCATTTCTATTGGTTTATTGAGAAGTGGCTGTTGGGGGCAAGGATGTAGTGTGCAGATGGGGTTTTTGGTAAGCTCACTCTTAGACTGACCTCCAGTAAGCCCTTCAGGGCAGTGGTTGGCCTGAACTCATGATAACTCCTTGAACTCAGAATTCAGAAGAGTTGGAGTCATTTGTTCTATTTAGAGTGCTGGCTGCAATTCTAGGACAAGAAAAAATCCATTCAAAACCTTGTCAAAAAGGAATGAATCAATTCCTCCAGAATGGTGGTTCTCAGCCCAGAGCAATTCTTGCCCTCAGTGGACATTTGGTAAACATTAGAGATATATTTGGTTGCCACAACTCCAGGGGTACTACTGGCATCTAGTGGGTAGAGGCCAGGGCTACTGCTAATCATCCTATAATGCACAGGACAGACCCCAGGAAAAGTTATTCAACCTAAGTGTTCTCATTGCTGAGGCTGGGAAACTCTGGGCTGGAACATATCTCTATGTTCCTCTCTAAAGTTAACAACAGATATTTCATGGGAACCTAGTAGTCTTATAAATTCCATGTCTATGTTTGGTAAAGACGATTATTCCTAAAACACAATTAGCATTTTATATGGTTGTATAAGGACTGCATATTTCTTATTTCAAAATTTCTATGTGGTTGATTTCACTTACTTCCAACATCATCATTTATATCTCTAAATGTACCTGTATTTTAGGTTAATAAAAATTAATTACTAAAATTCCACTGATCTTTCTTCAATGACATTGGCTTCCCCAATTTTGAAAGGTCATCAGAACGTGATGATAATCTCAACAACAGCAAAAAAATGGAAAATCTGAAAAGAAAAGAATCCAATAACTCTATCCCTTTCACACTCTTCAGAGGTGCCATCAAACCAGCTCAGTTTATTGTTTCACCAGAAACAAGTAACCGCAAAACTATGTAACTACCAGGCCAGGTGGTGAAGCAACCTAGAGGTCAAACAAGCGAATTGACATAACACTTTAAAATATGCTATTTTGTCAGGCTGAATGACGGTGCTGTTATGTGCATAAAATCACAGATTTATCTGAATGCTAAGTTACTTGTCAAGGAGTCATTTTACCAGTTTTTTTTTTTTGCCTTGTGTCATGTAAGATTCCTTGAAGCAACTAAAAAAACAGCCATAATCCATTTGATTTTCTGCCTTCCCATGAGAAAAACTTTTGACAGATGATAAATAGCAACTGCTGACAATCATCAATGTGAAGCTATCATGCTTTTACATTAAATACAAAAACAGAGTTGTAAAGTCACAAGGGATAGGACTTTTGACACATAAGAGACAAATATATAATCCTCAGAACTAAATCACTGTTGGGATCTAAGCAAGTGCAACAAAGCACAGCTGCTTTTAGAATCTCACAAAGTCAAAGTAAAGCTAACTTTGATATCTGGAACCTAATGCATGTTCCAACCCAATATGCCATACTCTTATCCAGAAGTTTGAGTTAAACTTGCAAACATCAGTGAATGCATGTGCACAAAGGAAATAGCCATTTTATCATACTGTCTCTTTTAATTAAGACCAAAAATGAGACTAGGAAACAAATAAAAATACCACAAAACCTAGTTAATTAGAATAGAAGGGCAATTTTGAGGCAAAGGGTTTTGAGTATCAGATGTCTGTATCTCATTAAACCTGCACCAGAGCTAAGCATGTATGAACCTTCAAAGAAAAACAGTAAATTGTCCAGATCACCTGTCAATAAAAGGAAGTCATGTGCAAAGGTTACTTCCTTTATAGTCTAAGCAGCTCCCTCTTCTGCTGTTGACAAGGAATCAGAGTGGTTCACAGATCATTCTCTTACTTATGGCTAACTCGTAGCTATTTAGTGACATTAGCTTCAAGTTATCTAACCAATTTAGCAACCCAAGGTACGCTTGGGACCCAATTTCCACCTCAAATTATATGTATTTTTGTACTTTGGGTTAAATGACTGATTTTAATGGGGAAATCTTATCTAATAGGCTGGGGAATAGTAGTTATTTCAAATTTCGTGCCATTCTGAATGATCCAGATAACAAATTACAAAGGTTTTACAGCATACTGTTTATTAACCTAATTAGTAATACACTGGCCTTTTGGCTTTTATCTAAGCTTGTTTTTCCTCTATTTGGTCTAATTTCCCCAGAGGAGAAAAAAGGTGGAGTAGACAGGGTTAGGGAGATCATTCCTTATTCCTCAAACTCTTTCCTTTCTTCTTCCTCCTACTTGTGTGCATGCATACACAACCACACACACACACACACACACACACAGAGATTTGTAGCTTTACATGGGTTGCAATGATTTAGCAGAGTATCTGTCACTGAGAATCTTTGAATGGGGGCTCCATTTTCAGAAAGGGTTTCCATGTTTTTTGGCATTTTCTGTACCAGTGAGATTTTTCTACAATCATTCTACATGTCTACATTTCTAATTGTGTATTTTCAGTAATCTGATCACAGTTATCAAAATCAACCACATACAAAGGGTAACTTACATTAAGAGCACATTTAAATAGAAGGAACACCTACATGAAAGTTGGTAGGAGTGATGATGGTGATAGATATCCCATTAAGCACCTTATATATATGATTTTATTTAATCCTTACAGCAATGCGATTGGGGAGATACTATTTTCCCAAATTTATAGAAGTTAAGTAACTTTTGAAGGTTACACATATAGGAATCAGCAGAAGTAGAACCTGAATTCTTTTTTGCTTGACTTTTTGTCATTGGTGTCATTCAGTGCCTCTCATAGAAATGGTAACTTTGATTACTTTTACTTATTTATATTTCTTATTTTCAAAAAACTTCTGCAGTACCTTTATTCAAAAGAATAAAAAATATAAATGTTCAAGGTTAAACATGTTTGTGTAATACAATTAATTGCAGGATGAATGCTTAAGCAGTAGAATTTTAAATTATTTATTTTACCCTTTTACTAAATAATATTTATTTATTATTATTAGTCTTTAATGAAAATATACATGATAAAGTTTTAGTTTTTCACACTAACCAATGATGAGTTTGAAAGAGTATTCTCTCAATTTTGAAATCTGAGATGATTAGAACAGTTAATTAGAATTTAAATAAGTCTACTAAGAAGTGGGCTTAAGACACTAAGGATCATAAACCCCCACAGTTATTTAAGATGAATGGAAATGACTGACAATATTATTTTGAAGGAGACCATACGATCCTTAGAAACTTAAAGCCACTGAAAGCCTAGATAATACACATTTACAAAAAGAAATACTTATTTGTGCTCACATGTAAATAGAAAAACATACAATGATGTTTGTATTAAACTCTTAAATTTTAAGCAAAATGAAATATATGGTTTGGACAAATGTCAACCAGAAGTGATATTCAATATTGATCATGGTTATTTTCCAATTAAATGTGACTAGATGCTATAACTAATAAAGTTGCATACTTTTTATCAGAAAATAAGTAGAACAGATGAATCAATCCATCCTAGAATACATTTTAGGAGCATTTATTTACCAAGAGCATCACACAGTACATGAACTACCTTGTCTTCTTCGTGTAGATCAAAGCAACATAATTTTATGTGAAAGACATCAGCATTGTCAAAATTCTTAGTCTTTTATCTTCATCTGACTTTAATTGATTATACTTGAGAAAGGCCATCATGGTGAAGACATTTTTTTTCAAAGCACTCTCTGTCATAACATCTTGTCAGCCTGACTGTTATAAACCAAATACTGGAAAAGGTGGAATACTGTTGTTCCTGGATGATTATCTTAGGGATAGAAGCATGGATAACTCTAACCTTGTTAGCTGCCAGGGATATATAGTGTCTTAGTCTATAACAAAACACTATAGACTAGGTGGTTTAAACAACAAACATTAATTTCTCACAGTTCCACAAGCTGGGAAGTCCAAGATCAAGGAACAGGCAGTTTCGATGTCTGGTGAAAGCCTGCCTCCTGTTTCATAGACAGCTATCATTTTGCTGTGTCCTTATATAGCAGAAGGGGCAAAGAGATTCTATGCTGTCTTGGGTTGGAGGGAAGAATTAATTTCCCCATAGATAAGGCACCTTAATAGTTATATTAAGGGCTTTGCCATTTTAATTTTACATGTCTAACAGAATTATATCTACAATTATAACAAATCAAATTATGGTAATTTATCATAAGTTATAGAAAGTTTAAATGAAAATAATCCTATCTAGCCAAACCATAGTACAAGATAACGGATGTCCCAGTACTAAAATATTTCACTAGGTTTTATGTTCTCAAAACTTAGGAAAAGTGAACTTGAGACATTTAATGGCTCCTAAGTAGAGATCGTAACACCTGTTACATACTATTCTTTCTCTGAGAGTATTCCCTAATGGCTATGAGAGAAGGAAATTGGGACCAGTTAATTTGACTAGTTCTGAATACTCATAAGGATAAGGTCAAAGGTTGAATCCTAACAGACTAGTTAACTTCAAACGAAGAAGACATCTGTTCTTCAGTCACATTTTGTGCCTCCATAATTCTGGCCAGTTGTCTCGGAAACATTTCAATCACAGTAGGGATCAGCTGAGACTGTGTAGATAGTTCACTGGTTCAGTGCAAACATATCACCACTACAGGTAAAAGAGATCAAAAGTCAACACTCCACTGATGCTCTCTTAGCAATTTTAATACACAAAAAAACCCCGCTTATTTTAAAGAAAATTAAAATTGGTTTTGTCTACACAATGCCAGCAAAAGCATCTACTCAATGAAAGAAAATCAGCTACAATATTTAACACTAATTGTGGGACAAACAGTATTTCAATGTTGTGTATTACCCAGCTGTCATGATGACAAAGCCTTTCTCTTTTGTCTTACTGCATTTGTTTTCAGTTGCATTCAACATTTGGATCAAATTGGCATTTGAAAAACCTAGGAAATGTTTATTTATTCCTTTTGCCAAGGAATAAAGCAGGTCATTCACGCTGTGACAGATGGACAAAAGAATCAACAAAAGTGGCTCACCCAGAAAGACAGTCTATCAGCAAAACTGAGGCTAGAACCTGGGTCTCTAAAACACAAAATTTTTATTGTGCTTCAAACTCATCCTAAACAGTTCATTACTTAAGCACATTTTGAAGTTGGGGTGTTAAATTATCCCTGAAGTCTCATTGATTAAGAGAGTTTCTGAAGACCTGACAACTAATCATATTTAGAAGAGAAAGACATCATTTAAAACCTAGAATTATTTCCAGTATGTTTAGTCCTTCATTGTCTTCCATAGCATTATTTGTGATTGTCTTTTCAAAAATATTAAACAAATGATATCAAATCACAAAGTGTTTAAAATTTGATTGCTTTCTTACCATGCAATGTGAAGCTAAGTAAATCAAAGTTGAGTTCGAATCTCATTTTCTTTCTCTAAAGTGACCAAAAAGACAGGCAAAACTGTTAATTGTATTCTAAAGTTTATTAGAAAGTGCCAAAGAGAAAAAGAAAGTGAGAGGAATAAAGCAAGGTATAAGTGCTATAGTCCTGTCTCTGAGGAAAATTCTAAGAACGTGTGTTGACTCTCCTAAAAACAAAGGGAAAAACTGATCTAGATTATGGAGACTACCCAGTAAATCAATTAGCAAGTTTAAAAACATGTTATTTCAATTAATACACCCTGGATCAGGAGCATACCTGTACATTAGTATTTCTGTATCTGATGTCTGGCTCTCTTAAAATATAATATTAACCCTCTTGATCATTTGTTGAGTGTGATAGGATTCTTCATATCTGTTACATATATACTTATATATATAAATTGGAGTATAGTTGCCTTACAATATTATATTAGTTTCAGGTGTACATCATAGTGATTTTATATTTTTATAGATTATACTCCATGTAAATATTTATAAAATATTAGCTATACTCCACATGCTGTACATTACATCTTGTATTTACATATTTTATACCTAGTAGTTTGTACTTCTTAATCCCCTTCCCATATCTTGCCCTTCTCCCCACCCTTACCCTTACTGGTAGCCACTAGTTTGTTCTCTGTATCTGTGAGTCTGTTCTGTTTTGTTATATTTATTCTTTTTATTTTTTAGATACCGCATTTAAGGAAAAACATACAGGATTTCTCTTTTTTTGGATATTGAGTTGTATGAGTTCTTTATATATTTCAGATATTAACCCCTTATCAGACATATCATTTCTGAATATCTTCTCCCATTCAGTAGGTTGCTTTTTTTGTTTTGTTGATGGTTTCCTTTGCTATGCAAAGGCTTTTAAGTTTTGATTATTTTTACACACCAGCAATTTATTAGACTATTTTACAGTTTGGGTACATAGATCATTTAAATTATATTTGAGAGGTTTGTTAAATGAAGCCATCTTCAAATAAATCTGGCTAAGTGCTTATATGGCCTTAATTGAACTAGGTAATTCTAATGGCTGTTAGCAGTACCTGCTTTTTATGGCTTTCTGGGCAAAAAGACAAAGGGCATTCAAACTGCAAATGGCAAAGCATTTTCAAAAAAGGAGAAAACATTTCCTCATATTCATAAAATACCATCTTTTGACATAAATGATTCAGTTAGGCTATGGAAGAGGTTAAGAGGGTGTCTGGAGAAAAGAGAAATATAACATAAGCTCAATGTTTCATTACATTTTGCAGTAATATAACTCTAAATTTCTTCATAAATACCAGATCTGTGAGGTGGGCAACTAAAATTTCAACCTCAATAAAAAGAATAATTATAAAAATACAAATTACCAGAAATTACATTTCAGAATAAAAATATAAACCTTTTAACTTAATATTCATTGACATTTAATTTATTAAACAAATATTTATTTGGTATTGAGGTGTAAAAAACTAGTCCTGACCCAGGAGCGCAACAGGTGAGAGAATAGGCTGACTCTATCCATTGGTGTTTAAAAGAAATCTAAGATTTATCTTCATTCTAAAGCCAAACATCCTCCCTTATGCCCAGAATTCCTTCTATTCTGTTACTATAATAGCCCAAACAGAAAGGACTGATCTTTCCCGTTTCTACATATACACCCTTCAGTCTGTATATTGCTTTTTATGGAAGTTTTTACCTTCTGACTTGCTCTTGAGGCTTGTTTTAATCTAAACATTGTAAGACATGAGGCCCATGCCATGAAATTTACCCCTGATTCCATTCACTCCATAAAGACAAGCTTGTAATGTAAAGCTCTCCAATTCATTTTAGACTAGATTATAGACTCAGTGAAAGCAGGCACCACCGTACTTCCTTCATCATTGTATTTCAGAGCCTGGAATACTGTAGGTGCTAGATAAATATTTGTTAAAGAAATAAATAAATAAACTCAAAATTAATGAACTGAAAAAGACATGTGAACACCAAGATAAAATAGCTTATTCTACTCTATACAGATTGTTACCCTGCTCATCCCCTTCCAATCTTACCTTTCTCTTTTCCCAAAGCACTTGTTTGTGGCTGTTTAGAATGTTTCTCATGGTTTGACTTATGTAACTATTGTTTATGAGTCTTTTTTTCCTGATTAGATTATGATTCCTTGAGGGCAAAGAATGTAGACTCCTTCCCTCTATTTATACAGCTGGTACCTAGGAGAACACTTCTCACAGGCTAATGCTCCATAAATATTAGAAGGAATTGTTCTGACGGGTGTGTCCATATATATTACAGTTGACTAAACTGAGGCCCATGTTTATAAGGAACAAAAGAATGCCCAAACACAGTGCTAGGCAGTTTCTACATATTATTTTATTAAACATCAAAACAACTTCTTTAAGTCGGTCTCATTAAACTCACTTCAACTTTGGAGACTCGGATTCAGAAAGGTAAATCAATTTGACTCTAGTTTGAGCATTAATAATGGCAGAATGAGAATTCAAATAGAAGTCTTTCCTACTCCAATGTCAGTGCCCCTTTTACTATACTACATTTCCTCTGTATTTGCCCTTCAAATCTTTACGGTAGAACTACATCAAAACTTTAGTCCTGGGCCTCCCTGGTGGCGCAGCCTTTGAGAGTCCGTCTGCTGATGCGGGGGACACGGATTCGTGCCCCGGTCCGGGGGGATCCCACATGCCACGGAGCGGCCGAGCCCGTGAGCCATGGCCGCTGAGCCTGCGCGTCCGGAGCCTATGCTCCGCAACGGGAGAGGCCACAACAGTGAGAGGCCCGAGTACCGAAAAAAAGAAAAAAAAAAAAACCTTTAGTCCTTTTAAACATATAGCCTATATCCTAGTTACTCAGTCTGTTGTTAGCAATATTAGGCTGCTAGATCCTTTTGTAAAGTTTTACCAATGGAAGGGTTAATTTTATAATTTAATCCATTTTTCATATCTTTAGTTATAGTACTTCAACCACCTTCCTTAGCAAGCTTTTGCATTTGTCTGACTCTCACTATGAGGAATTGTTTCCTAGTTTACATTTCCTCATTTTCAATTTCAGGTCATGTGTACTCCAGCCTTTCCTTGCAATCCCTATTAAACTGCTTTCAGTTCTCTTCTTAGTCATCTTTCTTAAGGTCACATATGCTAAGCTGGCTAATCGTTCTTCATGAATAATTCTCTAGCCTCTTAAATTTTAAGTTCATCTGGTTGCCCTCCATTCAACCTCTTTAATTTTAGTGATGTTCTTTCAACAGAGTAATATGGTGATCTGAAGTGTACATAGCATACTATTCCAAACATGGCTTCACTTTCATTATGATCTGCCAAAATAACTTGGATTGATTTAGAATCCATGCTCTGACTAGTCATCTCTTTCTTTCTTTCTTAAAGTTTCTAGCAAGGACTTGTCACTCTATTTTTGACAAAGTATTTAATAGTGAGAATTTAATGAATTAATACACTGCATAATCTTTTTCCCCTGTCATTTTCTAAAGCCAGAATCTATATTGTACTTTGTTTTTGATTCTGGCCTTTATGATTGGTTTCTATTCCTGTACTCACTACTGTTATATGGGATCATATCAGTCATTGGAATCCCATAAACTGAATATACAAAACATGATTATGTTTGCTCTGTTCCTCAGTATATTCAAAATCTTAGGCAAATCTGTATTATAAACAGATTTAGATATTCAGGAAGAATTCCTAACCTAAGGTCATTTCTACACTACTAAAAAGATTCTTGCATAAACTCTCGAGTACTCAAATAATTTCAATGTATATTATGTACATTTTTTAAATCCATTGTATTCATTTACAAGTTTGATATACTTTTTTAAAACATGGAGAAGTTTCTTCAATTTAATCTTTTGTCCCCTAAACTTCTGTTTTCAAATTTACTACAATCTCCATTTATTATTCCTGTATCTTGTCTTGTAAACCAGAACTGTCCAATACAGCCACATGTGGAAACTGATCAAAATAAAATTAAACAAAATTCTTCAATAGCACTGGTCACCTTGAAACTGCTCCATAGTCACATGTGCTGTCTGTTGTATTGGATTATTGTAATAATTGATCTATATTTCTGTTTTTGTGCCAGTACCATATTGTAATAATTCTTATTAGTTATCTACTTTATACATATTAGTGTATATATGTCAATTCCAATCTCCCAATTCATTCCACCGCCCCTCCCCACCACTTTCCCCACTTGGTGCCCATGCATTTGTTCTCTACATCTGCGTCTCTATTTCTGCCTTGCAAATCAGTTCATCTGCACCATTTTTCTAGATTCCACATATATGTGTTAATAGACGATATTTGTTTTTCTCTTTCTCACTTACTTCACTCTGTATGACAGTCTCTAGGTCTATCCATGTCTCTACAAATGACCCAATTTTGTTCCTTTTTATGGCTGAGTAATATTGCATTGTATATATGTGTCACATCTTCTTTATCCATTCATCTGTCGATGGTCACTTAGGTTGCTTCCATGACCTGGCTATTGTAAATAGTGCTGCAGTGAACATTGGGGGTGCATGTGTCTTTTTCTTTTTTTTTTTTAACTTATTTTTAACATCTTTATTGGCATATAATTGCTTTACAATGGTGTGTTAGTTTCTGCTTTATAACAAAGTGAATCAGTTATACATATACATATGTCCCCATATCTCTTCCCTCTTGCATCTCCCTCCCTCCCACCCCGCCTTTCCCACCCTTCTAGGTGGTCACAAAGCGCTGAGCTGATCTCCCTGTGCTATGCGGCTGCTTCCCACTAGCTATCTATTTTACATTTGGTAGTGTATATATGTCCATGCCACTCTCTCACTTTTTCCCAGTTTACCCTTGCACATTCCCGTATCCTCATGTCCATTCTCTAGTAGGTCTGTGTCTTTATTCCCATCTTGCCTCTAGGTTCTTCATGACTTTTTTTTTTTTTAGATTCCATATATATGTGTTAGCATATGGTATTTGTTTTTCTCCTTCTGACTTACTTCACTCTGTATGACAGATTCTAGGTCCATCCACCTCACTACAAATAACTCAATTTCATTTCTTTTTATAGCTGAGTAACATTCCATTGTATATATGTGCCACATCTTCTTTATCCATTCATCTGTTGATGGACACTTACATTGCTTCCATGTCCTGGCTATTGTAAATAGAGCTGCAATGAACATTTTGGTACATGATTCTTTTTGAATTATGGTTTTCTCAGGGTATATGCTCAGTAGTGGGATTGCTGGGTCATACGGTAGTTCTATTTTTAGTTTTTTAAGGAACCTCCATACTGTTCTCTGTAGTGGCTGTGTCAATTTACATTCCCACCAGCAGTACAAGAGGGTTCCCTTTTCTCCACACCCTCTCCAGCATTTATTGCTTGTAGATTTTTTGATAATGGCCATTCTGACCAGTGTGAGATGATATCTCATTGTGGTTTTGATTTGCATTTCTCTAATGACTAATGATGTTGAGCATTCTTCCATGTGTTTGTTGTCAATCTGTATATCTTCCTTGTAGAAATGTCTATTTAGGTCTTCTGTACATTTTTGGATTAGGTTGTTTGTTTTTTTGATATTGAGCTGTATGAGCTGCTTGTATCTTTTGGAGATTAATCCTTTGTCAGTTGCTTCATTTGCAAATATTTTCTCCCATTCTGAGGATTGTCTTTTCGTCTTGTTCATGGTTTCCTTTGTTGGGCAAAAGCTTTTAAGTTTCATTAGGTCCCATTTATTTACTTTTGTTTTTATTTCCATTTCTCTAGGAGGTGGGTCAAAAAGGGTATTGCTGTGATTTATGTCATAGAGTGTTCTGCCTATGTTTTCCTCTAAGAGTTTGATAGTGTCTGGCCTTACATTTAGGTCTCTAATCCATTTTGAGTTTATTATTGTGTATGGTGTTAGCGAGTGTTCTAATCTCATTCTTTTACATGTACCTGTCCAGTTTTCCCAGCACCACTTATTGAAGAGGCTGTCTTTACTCCACTGTATATTCTTGCTTCCTTTATCAAAAATAACATGACCTTATGTGCATGAGTTTATCTCTGGCCTTTCTATCCTGTTCCATTGATCTATATTTCTGTTTTTCTGCCAGTACCATATTCTCTTGATTACTGTACATTTGTAGTATAGTCTGAAGTCAGGGAGTTTGATTCCTCCAGATCCGTTTTTTTTTTTCTCAAGATTGCTTTGGCTATTTGGTGCCTTTTGTTTCTCCACACAAATTTTAAGATATTCTATTCTAGTTCTGTTAAAAATGCTATTGGTAATTTGATAGGGATTGCAATGAATCTGTAGATTGCTTTGGGTAGTATATTCATTCTCACAATATTGATTCTTCCAATCCAAGAACATGGCATATCTCTCCATCTGTTTGTGTCATGTTTGATTTCTTTCATCACTGTCTTATAGTTTTCTGAGTACAGGTCTTTTACCTCCTTAGGTAGGTTTATTCCTAGATATTTTACTCTTTTTTTTTGCAGTGGTGAATGGTATTGTTTCCTTAATTTCTCTTTCTGATCTTTCATTGATAGAGTATAGGAATGGAAGAGATTTCTGTGCATTAATTTTGTATCCTTCAAATTTGCCAAACTCATTGATTAGATCTAGCAGTTTTTTGGTGGCATCGTTATGATTTTCTATGTATAGTATCATGTCATCTGCAAACAGTGACAATTTTACTTTTTCTTTTCCAATTTGTATCCTTTTTATTTCTTTTTCTTCTCTGATTGCCATGGCTAGTGCTTCCAAAATTATGTTGAATAGTAGTGGTGAGAGTGGACATCCTTGTCTTGCTCCTGATCTTAGAGGAAATGCTTTTAGTTTTTCACCACTGAGAATGATGTTTGCTGTGGGTTTGTCATATATGGCCTATATTATGTTGAAGTAGGTTCCTGCTATGTCCACTTTCTGGAGAGTTTTTATCATAAATTCCTGTTGAATTTTGTCAAAAGCTTCTTCTGCATCTATTAAGATGATCATATGGGTTTTCTTCTTCACTTTGTTAATATGGCGTATCACATTGATTGATTTGCATATATTGAAGAATCCTTGCATCCCTGGGATAAATCCCACTTGTTCATGGTGTATGATCTTTTTAATGTGTTGTTGGATTCTGTCTGCTAGTAGTTTGTTGAGGATTTTTGCACCTATATTCATCAGTGATATTGGTCTGTAACTTTCTTTTTTTGTTGTATCTTTGTCTGGTTTTGGTATCAGGGTGATGGTGGTCTCATAGAATGAGTGTGGGAGTGTTCTTTCCTTGCAAGTTTCTGGAAGAGTTTAAGAAGGATTGGTGTTAGCTATTCTCTAATTGTTTGATAGAATTCACCTGTGAAGCCATTTGGTCCTGGGCTTTTGTTTGTTGGAATATTTTCTATCAGTTTCAATTTCAGTGCTTGTGATTAGTCTGTTTATATTTTCTATTTCTTCCTGGTTCAGTCTCAGAAGGTTCTGTTTTTCTAAGTATTTGTCCGTTTCTTCTAGGTTGTCCATTTTATTGGCATATAGTTGCTATACTAGTCTCTCATGATCCTTTTTATTTCTGCCATGTCAGTTGTTACTTCTTCTTTTTCATGTCTAATTCTGTTGATTTGAGTCTTCTCTGTTTTTTTCTTGATGAGTCTGGCTAAGGTTTAGCAATTTTGTTTATCTTCACAAAGAACCACCTTTTAATTTTATTGATCTTTGCTATTGTTTTCTTTGTTTCTATTTCATTTATTTCTGCTCTGATCTTTATGATTTCTCTCCTTCTGCTAGCTTTGGGTTTTGTTTGTTCTTCTTTCTGTAGTTCCTTTAGGTGTAAGTTTAGATTTTTAATTTGAGATTGTTCTTATTTCTTGAGGTAGGATTGTACTGCTGTAAACTTCTCTCTTAAAATTGCTTTTGCTGCATCCCATAGACTTTGGATCATTGTGTTTTTGTTGTCATTTGTCTTTAGGTATTTTTTGGTTTCCTCTTTGATTTCTTCAGTGAGCTCTTGGTTATTTAGTAACGTATTGTTTAGCCTCCATATGTTTGTGCTTTTTACGTTTTTTCCCTGTAATTCATTTCTAATCTCATAGCGTTGTGGTCAGAAAAGAAGCTTGATATGATTTCAACTTCCTTGAATTTACCAAGGGTTGATTTGTGACCCAAGATGTGATCTACCCTGGGTAATATTCCATGTGCACTTGAGGAGAAAGTGTAATCTACTGTTTTTGGATGGAATGTCATATAAATATCAATTAAATCTATCTGGTTTATTGTGTCATTTAAAGCTTGTATTTCCTTATTAATTTTCTGACTAGATAATCGTCCACTGGTATAAGTGAGATGTTAAAGTCCCCCACTATAATTGTGTTACTGTTGATTTCCTCTTTTATAGCTGTTAGCATTTGCCTTATGTATTGAGGTGCTCTTATGTTGGGTGCATATATATTTATAATTATTATATCTTCTTGGATGATCCCTTCATCATTATGTAGTGTCCTTCTTTGTCTCTTGTAATAGTCTTCATTTTAATGTTCATTTTTTCTGATATGAGAATTTCTACTACAGATTGCTTCTGATTTCCATTTGCATGCAATATCTTATTCCATCCCCTCACTTTCAGTCTGTATGTGTCCCTAGGTCTGAAGTGGGTTTCTTATAGAGAGCATATATATGGTCTTGTTTTTGGATCCATTCAACCAGCCTGTGTCTTTTGGTTGGAGCATTTAATCCATTCACATTTAAGGTAATTATTGATATGTATGTTCCTATTACTATTTTCTTAATTTTTGAGGGTTTGATTTTGTAGTTCCTTTTCTTCTCTGTGTTTCCCACTTAGAAAAGTTCCTTCAGTGTTTCTTGTAGAGCTGGTTTGGTGGTGCTGACTTCTCTTAGCTTTTGTTTGTCTGTAAAGCTTTTGACTTCTCCATCAAATCTGAATGAGATTCTTGCTGGGTAGAGTAATCCTGGTTGAAAGTTCTTCCCTTTCATCACTTTAAATATATTATGCCACTTCCTTCTGGCTGGTAGAGTTTCTGCTGAGAAATCAGCTGTTAACCTTATGGGAGTTCCTTTGTATGTTATTTGTCATTTTCCCCTTGTTGCTTTTAATAATTTTGCTTTGTCTGTAATTTTTGTCACTTTGATTACTATGTGTCTTGGTGTGTTTCTCCTTGGGTTTATCCTGCCAGGGACTCTCTGCACTGCCTGGGCTTGGGTAGCTATTTTCTTTCCCATGTTAGGGAGGTTTTCGACTATAATCTCTTCAAATATTTTCTCAGGTCCTTTCTCTCTCTCTTCTCCATCTGGGACCCCTATAATGAGAATGTTGGTGCACTTAATGTTGTCCTAGAGATCTCTAAGGCTGTCTTCATTTCTTTTCATTCTGTTACTTTATTCTGTTCCATGACAGTGAATTGGACCATTCTGTCTTCCAGGTAACTTATCCGTTCTTCTGCCTCAGTTATTCTGCTGTTGATTTCTTCTAGTGTATTTTTTTCATTTCAGTTATTGTGTTGTTCATCTCTGTTGTTTGTTCTCTAATTCTCCTAGGTCTTTGTTAAACACTTCTTGCACTTTCTTGATCTTTGCCTCCATTCTTTCTCCGAGGTCCTGGATCATCTTCACTATCATTATTCTGAATTGTTTTTCTGAATGGTTGCTTATCTCCACTTCTTTTATTTTTATTTCTGGGGCTTTGTCTTGTTCCTTCATCTGATACATAGTCTTCTGCCTTTTTGTTTTGTCTATCTTTCTGTGAATGTGGTTTTTGTTCCACAGGCTGCAGGATTGTAGTTCTTCTTGTTTCTGCTGTCTGCCTTCTGGTGGATGAGGCTATCCAAGAGGCTTGTGCAAGCTTCCTGATGGGAGGGACTGGTGGTAGGTATAGCTGGGTGTTGCTCTGGTGGGCAGAGCTGAGTAAAACTTTAATCTGCCTGTCTGCTTATGGGTGGGGCGGAGTTCCCTCCCTGTTGGTTGTTTTGCCTGAGGCAACCCAGCACTGGAGGCTACAGGCTTTTTTGTGGGGCTAATGGCAGACTCTGGGAGGGCTCATGCCAAGGAGTACTTCCCAGACCTTCCGCTGCCAGTGTCCTTGTCCCCTCAGTGAGACACAGTCACTCCCCATCTCTACAGGAGACCCTCCAACACTAGCAGGTCGGTCTGGTTCAGCCACCTATGGGGTCACTGCTCCTTTTCCATATGTCCTAATGCATACACTACGTTGTGTGTACCCTCCAAGAGTGCAGTCTCTGTTTCCCCAGGTTCTGTCAAAGTCTTGCAATCAAATCCCACTAGCTTTCAAAGTCTGATTCTCTGGGAAATCCTCCCTCTGTTGTCAGACCCCCAGCATGGGAAGCCTGACGTGCGGCTCAGAACCTTCACTCCAGTGGATGGACTTCTGTAACATAAGTATTCTCCTGTTTGTGGGTCACCCAACCAGTGGTTATGGGATTTGATTTTATTGTGATTGCACCCCTCTTACCATCTCATTGTGGTTTCTCCCTTGTCTGGATGTGGGGTATCTTTTTGGGTAAGTTCCAGTATACTCCTGTCAATGATTGTTCAGCAGTTAGTTGTGATTCCAGTGTTCTTGCAAGATCTTGAACCAATCATATAGAGTATTTCTATCATCACAGAAAGCTCTATTAGACAGCACTGCCTTAAATATATAGACTCCAACAATGACTATCACTCTCTTAACATTCTCTCTCCCTCAGTACACTGCTGCTGCACAAAAATCAATAAAAGTTTATTCAGTTTATTAGTTTTAGAATAATTGACATTTAGAGTTAGCAGGGTGGGTAATTTTTTTTTTTAATTTTTTTGGGGAGATTGGTTCAAGATGGCAGAGTAGAAGGACATGCTCTCACTCCTTCTTTCGAGAACACTGGAATCATAACTAACTGCTGAACAATCATCTATAGGAAGACACTGGAACTCACCAAAAAAAGATACCCCACATGCAAAGACAAAGGAGAAGCTGCAATGAGACGGTATGAAGGGTGCTATCACAATAAAATCAAGTTCCATAACTGCTGGGTGGGTGACACAAACTGGAGAACACTTATACCACAGAAGTTCACCCACTGGAGTGAAGGTTCAGAGCCCCACCTCAGGCTTCCCAAACTGGGGGTCTGGCGACAGGAGTGGGAATTCCTAGAGAATCAGACTTTGAAAGTTAGTGGGATTTGATTGCTGCACTCAGCAGGACTGGGGGAGACAAAGATTACACTCTTGGAGGACACAAAGTAGTGTGAGTATCAGGACCCAGGGGAAGCAGCAGTGACCCCATAGGAGGCTGAACCATACCTGCCTGCTAGTGTTGGAGGGTGTCCTGCAGAGGCCAGTGACAGCTGTGGCTCACCAAAGGACAAGGACACTGGCAGCGGAAGGTCTGGGAAGTACTCCTTGGCATGAGACCTCCCAGAGTCCGCCATTAGCCCCACCAAAGAGCCCAGGTAGGCTCCAGTGTTCAGTCGCTTCAGGCCAAACAACCAACAGAGAGGGAACTCAGCCCCACCCATCAGCAGACAAGAGGATTAAAGTTTTACTGAGCTCTGCCCACAAGACCAACGGTCAGCTCTACCCACCACCAGTCCCTTCCATCAGGAAACTTGCACAAGCCTCACAGATAGCCTCATCCACCAGAGGGCAGACAGCAGAAACAAGAAGAACTACAATCCTGCAGCCTGTGGAACAAAAACCACATTCACAGAAATATAGACAAGATAAAAAGGCAGAGGTCTATGTACCAGATGAAGGAACAACATACAACCCTGGGAAAACAACTAAATGAAGTGGAGATAGCCAATCTTCCAGAAAAACAATTCAGAATAATGATAGTGAAGATGATCCAGGACCTTGGAAAAAGAATGGAGGCAAAGATGGAGAAGATGCAAAAATGTTTAACAAAGACCTAGAAAAATTAAGAACAAACAAACAGAGATGAGCAATACAATAACTGAAATGAAAACTACACTAGAAGGAATTGATAGCAGAATAACTGAGGCAGAAGAACGGATAAGTGACCTGGAAGACAGAATGCTGGAATTCACTGCTGTGGAACAGAACAAAGAAAAAAGAATGAAAAGAAATGAAGACAGCCTAAGAGACCTCTGGGACAACATTCAACAGAAAAACATTTGCATTATAGGGGTCCCAGAAGGAGGAGAGAGAGAGAAAAGACCCGAGAAAGTATTTGAAGAGATTATGGTCGAAAACTTCCCTAACATGGGAAAGAAAATAGCCACACAAGTCCAGGAAGCGCAAAGTCCCATACAGGATAAACCCAAAGACAAACACGCCAAGACACATGGTAATCAAATTGGCAAAAATTAAAGTCAAAGAAAAATTATTGAATGCAGCAAGGGAAAAATGACAAATAATATACAAGGGAACTCCCATAAGGTTAACAGCTGATTTCTCAGAAGAAATTCTACAAGCCAGAAGGGAGTAGCATGATATACTTAAAGTGATGAAAGGGAAGAACCTACAACAAAGATTACTCTACCCAGCAAGGATCTCATTCAGATTTGATGAAGAAATCAAAAGCTTTATAGACAAGCAAAAGCTAAGAGAACTCAGCACCACCAAACCAGCTCTAGGACAAATGCTAAAGGGACTTCTCTAAGTGGACACACAAGGGAAGAAAAGGAACTACAAAAGAAACTCAAAACAATTAATAAAATTGTAATAGGAATGTACATATCAATAATTACCTTAAACATTAATGGATTAAATGCTCCAACCAAAAGACACAGGCTTGCTGAATGGATACAAAAACAAGACCCATATATATGCCATCTCAAGAGATCCACTTCAGACCTAGGGACACATACAGACTGAAAGTGAGGTGATGGAAAAAGATATTCCATTATAAAGGAAATCAAAAGAAAGCTGGAGTAGCAATACTCACATCAGATAAAATAGACTTTAAAATAAAGAATGTTACAAAAGACAAGGAAAGCCACTTTGTAATGATCAAGGGATTAATCCAAGAAGAAGATATAACAATTGTAAATATATATGTACCCAACATAGGAGCACCTCAATACATAAGGCAACTGCTAACAGCTCTAAAATAGGAAATCGACAGGAACACAATTATAGTGCGGGACTTTAACACCTCACTTACACCAATGGACAGATCATCCAAACAGAAAATTAATAAGGAGACACAAGCTTTAAATGACACATAGACCCGATAGATTTAATTGATATTTATAGGACATACTATCTAAAAACAGCTGATTACACTTTCTTCTCAAGTGTGCACAGAACATTCTCCAGGATAGATCACATCATGGGTCACAAGTCGAACCTCAGTAAATTTAAGAAAATTGAAATCATATCAAGCACCTTTTCTGACCACAATGCTATAAGATTAGAAATCAATTACAGGGAAAGAAATGTAAAAAACACAAGCACGTGGAGGCTAAACAATACGTTACTAAATAACCAAGAGATCACTGAATAAATCAAAAAGGAAATCAAAAAATACCTAGAGAAAAATGACAATGAAAATACAATGATCCACAACATATGGGTTGCAGAAAAGCAGTTCTAATAAGGAAGTTTATAGCTATACAAGCCTACCACAAGAAACAAGAAAAATCTCAAATAAACAATCTAACCTTACACCTAGGGGAACTAGAGAAAGAAGAACAAACAAATCTCAAAGTTAGCAAAAGGAAAGAAATCCTAAAGATCAGAGAAGAAATAAATAGAAACAAGGAAAACAATAGCAAAGATCAATAAAACTAAAACCTGGTTCTTTGAGAAGATAAACAAAATTGATAAACTATTAGACAGACTCATCAAGAAAAAGAGGGAGAGGACTCAAATCAAAAGAATTAGAAATGAAAAAGGAGAAGTTACAACAGACACCACAGAAATACAAAGCATCCTGAGGGCCTACTTCAAGCAAGTGCATACCAATAAAATGGACAACCTGGAATAAATGCACAAATTCTTAGAAAGGTATAACCTTCCAAGACTGAACCAGGAAGAAATAGAAAATATGAAGAGACCAAACACAAGTAATGATATTGAAACTGTGATTAAAAATCTTCCAACAAACAAAAGCCCAGGACCAGATGGCTTCACAGGTAAATTCTATCAAACATTTAGAGAAGAGTTCACACCCACCCTTCTCAAACTCTTCCAAAAAAATTGCAGAGGAAGGAACACTCGCAAACTCATTCTATGAGGCCACCATCATCCTGATACCAAAACCAAACAAAACGACTACAAAAAAAGAAAATTACACACCAATATCACTGATGAATAGAGATGCAAAAATCCTCAACCAAATACTAGCAAACAGAATTCAAAAACACATTAAAAGGATCATACACCATGATGAAGTGATATTTATCCCAGAGATGCAAGGATTCTTCAATATACACAATTCAATCAATGTGATACAGTATATTAACAAACTGAAGAAGAAAAACCATATGATCATCTTAATAGATGCAGAAGAAGCTTTTGACAAAATTCAACACCGATTTATGATAAAAACTCTCCAGAAAATGGGTATAGAGGGAACCTACCTCAATATAATAAAGGCCCTATATGACAAACCCACAGCAAACATCATTCTCAATGGTGCAAAACTGAAAACATTTCCTCTAAGATCAGGAAGAAGACAAGGATGTCCACTCTTACCACTATTATTCAACATAGTTTTGGAAGTCCTAGCCATGGCAATCAGAGAAGAAAAAATAATAAAAGCAATACAACTGGGAAAAGAAGGAGTAAAATTGTCACTGTATGCAGATGATATAATACTATACTTAGAGAATCCTAAAAATGTCACCAGAAAACTATTAGAGCTAATCAATGAATTTAGTAAAGTTGCAGGATACAAAATTGATGCACAGAAATCTCTTGCATTCCTATACACTAATGATGAAAAATCTGAAAGAGAAATTAAGGAAACACTCCCATTTAGCACTGCAACAAAAAGAATAAAATACCTAGGAATAAGTCTACCTAGGGAGACAAAAGACCTGTATGCAGAAAATTATAAGACACTGATGAAAGAAATTAAAGATGATACAAACAGGTGGAGAGATATACCATGTTCTTGGATTGGAAGAATCAACATTGTGAAAATGACTATACTACCCAAAGCAATCTACAGATTCAATGCAATCCCTATCAAATTACCAATGGCATTTTTTACAAACCTAGAACAAAAAATCTACAATTTTGTATGGAGACACAAAAGATCCCGAATAGCCAAAGCAGTCTTGGGGGAAAAAAATGGAGCTGGAGGAATCAGACTCCCTGACTTCAGACTATAGTACAAAGCTACGGTAATCAATACAATAGGGTACTGGCACAAAAACAGAAATATAGATCAATGGAACAGGATAGAAAGCCCAGAGATAAACCCACGCAACTATGGTAAACTAATCTATGACAAAGGAGGCAAGAATATACAATAGAGAAGAGACAGTCTCTTCAATTAGTGGTGTTGGCAAAACTGGACAGCTACCTGTAAGAGAATGAAATTAGAACACTCCCTAATACCATATACAAAAATAAACTCAAAATGGATTAGAGACCTAACTGTAAGACTGGGCACTATAAAACTCTTGGGGGAAAACATAGGAAGAACACTCTTTGACATAAATCACAGCAAGATCTTTTTTGATCTATCTCCTAGAGTAATGGAAATAAAAACAAAAGTAAACAAATGGGACCTAATGAAACTTAAAGGTTTTTGCACAACAAAGGAAACCATAAACAAGACAAAAAGACAACTCTCAGAATGGGAGAAATATTTTCCAATGAATCATCAGACAAAGGATTAATCTCCAAAATATACAAACAGCTCATGCATCTCAATATTAAAAAACAAACAACCCAATCCCAAAATGGGCAGAAGACCTAAATAGACAATTCTCCAAAGAAGTCATACAGATGGCCAAGAAGTACATGAAAAGCTGCTCAACATCACTAATTATTAGAGAAATGCAAATCAAAACTACAATGAGGTATCACCTCACACCAGTTAGAATCGACATAATCAGAAAATCTACAAACAACAAATGCTGGAGTGGGTGTGGAGACAAGGGAACCCTCTTGCACTGTTGGTGGGAATGTAAATTGATACAGCCACTATGGAGAACAGTATGGAGGTTTCTTAAAGAGCTAAAAATAGGATTGCCATACGACCCAGCAATCCCACTACTTAGCATATACCCAGAGAAAACCATAAATCAAAAAGACACATACACCCCAATGTTCATTGCAGCACTATTTACAATAGCCAGTTCATGGAAGCAACCTAAATGCCCATCAACAGACGAATGGATAAAGAAGATGTGGTCCATATATACAATGGAATATTACTCAGCCATAAAGAGGAATGAAATTGGGTCATTTGTCGAGATGTGGATGTATCTAGAGACTGTCATACAGAGTGTAGTAAGTCAGAAAGGGAAAAACAAATATCGTATAGTAACGCATATATGTGGAACCTAGAAAATGGTACAGATGAACCGGTTTGCAGAGCAGAAATTGAGACACAGAAGTAGAGAAAAAAACCTATGCACACCAAAGGGAGAAAGCGGCAGGGGGTGGCGGTTGTGGTGTGATTAATTGGGAGCTTGGGGTTGACATGTATACACTGATGTGTATAAAATCGATGACTAATAAGAAAAAATAAATAAATTAAAAAACAAAAAAGTAAAAATACACTCCCCTCCAAAAACAATAAATTTTGGAATTATTCAGATACATTGCTGAGAAATGGAATAAACTTAATGACATTTTTTAGAACAATTGGTTTCAGCAAAAATTATTTTTTTAAGATTATATGAGTAAATATACAAAGACTATGTGAATGATTATATGCATAAACCATAGATAATATGGAAAAAACAAAAATCTATTTTGCTGAATGGTATGTCATAAATATTCATGTTTCATTAATGTATGCTGTATTTTCATTATCTCCTTTATCCTGGTTTCCTTGGAGTTGATATTTCAACTTTTCTAATGGTTACAAAGTTGCAGCATTAGTACATTTACTTAAATTCTTTTTTCAAAACGAAAATTTTAAGCCTGTGACTTTATATTTGATTACAGTTTTGGCCACACACCATACATTTTGATATGTGGAGTCCTTATTTTTTATTATTTTCTACATAATCTAAAAATAAAACCATACTCTTTGACCTAAAAAACAAAAAAATATTTTTGGCTGCGTTGGGTCTTTGTTGCTCTGTGCAGGCTTTCTCTAGTTGCAGCAAGCAGGGGCTACTCTTCATTGTGGTGTGCAGGTGGCTTCTTTGGTTGTGGAGCATGGGCTCTAGGTGCACAGGCTTCAGTAGTTGCAGCACATGTGCCAAGCAGCTGTGGCTCGTTGGCTCTAGAGCGCAGGCTCAGTAGTTGTGGCACATGGGCTTAGCTGCTCTGTGGCATGTGGGATCTTCCTGGACCAGGAACTGAACCCATGTCCCCTGCATTGGCCGGCAGATTCTTAACCACTGAGCCACCAGGGAAGTCCCAGGTTTGGATTATTTTAGATATCACCCTGTCTAATCCTACCACTTTATAGATGACAATATTCAGCTCAGAGAGGTTAACTTATTTCTTCAAAATAAACCCTAGCGAAGAATAAGGTCTCCTAAATACAAATCCACAGTGCTCTTTCTACTAATTCACTCTGAATTCTTTATGAACTCATGAAGTATGTGAACCTCATGATGGTATCAAAAATCACAGGGATACTCACAGGAAAAAGTGAGGTAGCATATTTGAGTAGTGTTAAAATAAAATCATCGTTGAGATGCAGCCATTAACAACTAACTATATAATGTCTACATATCTAAAATAATACTGGAATTTTCAAATGTATGAACATGTGTATTATTGTTATTGCTTACTGATTAGATAGATAGATAGATAGATAGATAGATAGATATTAGCAAATAGAGGTGAGAGGGGAACACATGTATTTATTCATTCAGCCAACATTTACTGAGCATCTCCTATGTGTTTGGCACTTAATATATAATTATTAGAAAAGTAGCTAGGCCAGAACTAGCAGTTGCCATACTGAGGAAACATCAGACTTAAAACTAGCAGATTGCAGGGAAGTTTGTAAATATTGCAATAGAGACCAATCTGGAAATACATAAAAGGGACCCTAAACTTCTCTGTAGAAAGTGCCAGAAAAAGCTTATTGGAGGGACCCTATATTCACACATTCCTTCAACCAACAGTGAATTGACACAGACTAAGTGCATTGATATTGTGAGAGAACACAGAGATGAACAAACCAGGCTCCTATCCTAGTGAACCCTCAATTCAGCCTAAGAACCCATACGGAGGACACAGCAAGTATCAGAGTGAAGATTCTTTTTTTTTTTTCGGTACGCGGGCCTCTCACTGTTGTGGCCTCTCCAGTTGCGGAGCACAGGCTCCGGACGCGCAGGCTCAGCAGCCATGGCTCACAGGCCTAGCCGCTCTGCGGCATGTGGGATCTTCCCGGACCGGGGCACGAACCCGTGTCCCCTGCATCGGCAGGCGAACTCTCAACCACTGTGCCACCAGGAAAGCCCAAGAGGGAAGATTCTTAAGGGGTCTAATCTTTATGCTAAGATTCACTGTGACCATCATTTTCTGTCACTTATCTAGGCTATCCATCTCCAAGACCATGCAGTGAGAATGGTTTATGAAAACAAGTGTCAATGATGCCACCAAGTTAACTGGTAATCTTTAGAAACAAAGTGTTTGGGACTTCTGGTGCAATGGATAGGACGATTACTTTAAAAGTTCTTCATTCCAAACAGCAATAACTCATATGGATACTAGCAAGATTTAGTGAGACCTGTAAAACATGTGGAATTTGGAAAGTAAGTGATAAGCATTATGTGAATATTATAGTAAATTATTATTCAGTGTAGCAGTATTTCATGCTTTTTAAAAATGCAGCAGTAATCCACTTAAAGATTTTATAGCAAGGTGATAGGACAGTGCTTGAAGTTGACTCTGGTATTACTAAATTATGCATTACCAAATGTTTCATAATTGTCAATTACTTAAATCCTAGGCTGGGTCTTTCCACCATCTTTCAAGGTGACTTCTTTTTTGTTTCTGTTTTAATACCTATAAATCAAGGTAGGAGTTTCTGAAATGATACTTGCTGCCTACATTTGAAAGGTCTTGATGATTGGTGGGTTAATGTCTACAAGCACACTGCAATAATTGCTTATGAAAGAAGAAAATGACTTCTGAAGATTCAGGCTTTCCTGGGGAGTTTTTTCCAGACTCGTGTGTTTGTGTGTGTGTGTGCATGTGTGTGCTCTTTTCTCAAATATATGAATACATTAGCACTCTTCAGCCCTCTGGTGAGATGTTGTCCTCAATGAGTTATAAAAAGTATTCACTAAAAATTGTACTATTTATTACTTCTTTCAGAATTCTAGTGAGTAGTGCATTTAAACTAATGCTCTGTCAAATTTAATAGTTGTAATTGCCTAATTATCTGCTCTAGTGTGATGGTAAAGCCTTTTAACACCTCACTTCCCCCTAAGGAGAGTGCACTGCAGTTTCTAAAATACTACCTTTCTCTTCTTTGGGGAATACTCAAGCAAATAATTCATTTTGCTCTCAGCTAGATAAACCTCATTAACAGAGACTTCTGCTCCTCATGACTAGCGCAAACTTCTGCCAAAATGTGTGCTTGGTTGCATGTACCCTCCTTCACCAAAATCACATATATACTGACCTCCCCTGCTACCTCTTTGGAGCAGTTCCTCAGAGTTATCTGAGAAGCTGTCTCCCATGCTATAGTCCTCATTTTGTCCCAAATAAAACTTAACTCACAACTCTCATGTTGTGCATTTTTCTCAGTTAACACAGGTTTACAAAATGTTTTTAAATGGATTAACATTCATATCCATAAAATAGTGTCTTGTTCTTTGACTTTCTCAATTAATTTTATGGTGCTCCTTTGCAACAAGCCCTTTTCATCTTTACCTTCTTCAATATTATATGTTCAGAAAAATGTCTTTCATTTCATACTAATTAACAATCTCCTTATACAGCTTCTAAGGATTTATATCACTTCACACAATACAATTAATTAACATTCATGACCAGGTGACTTTTGCACTAAGATGAGTCAATTTTTAGGTGAGTTCATTTTTATTTGCTTGTTTTGGTTTTTATACAATTTCATCTTAATGAACTCAGTACCCAATTGTACTGTGCAAAGTACATTATCGTGACATTATTTTTCACCTGTGACCTTAAATCTGGGCCCCTGAACTTAATCTTTTAATATCCAGTCTATTTGGGGATTCAGAGTGGTAGACGACACAATGTGACAGAGATCTGATTGACAGACATAGATGCTGGCCTGCACAGAGGATGCAGAGTGTCTTTTAATAAAAGATGCAGAAAATTACAGAGACAAATCTATGAAGGTAGAAATAGCAAAGGGTGTGCCCAGAAAGTGGTAGAGCTTCCCAGGTACTCTAAAGTTTTCCAGAGGGAATTAGGGAAGCTCTAACCACAGGCCTGCCCCATCACCAAGCACAAGTCACTAGTGCAAAAGAGGCCCAAAACAATCCTGAATGCTCACTGCTCAACTGGGTGAAGTAAAGATCAATAGCTGGCAGAACACTTAGGCCCAAACTTCAAACATATTTGAAGCTGTATCCTCAATTTAAAATTTTTAGAGTATTAATTCAGAAAGTAAAATACCTTTCACATCTCAGGCAGATATTAACATCAACTTAAACCACCCAGTTGGAAAGATATTTTATCATTTAAAAAAAATAAAAGTCCTTTACTTACTGAATTACTTACCTTTACTTACTGAATGATTTGACCACCCGCCCCCACCTGTGTGTGTGTGTGTGTGCATATGTGTGCATGCATTACTGGGTACCAAATGATTGATCAGCTTGATAGATAGTGTTAAAAGACAAATGACAGGCTCAAAATGGAGTCACTTGTGCTAAAACCAAGACTTAATACCTAAGCTAATTGCAGTTATAACCTTCCACAGGAATGTAATCCTAACTGGTCAGTGTGGGATTTTCTGGCCAGTACCAGTGAGTTAATCCTTTCCATTCCACAAAGGAAGATGAGGCACTATGTCACATAGACCCCTTCTGTTCCCCATATGGAGGTTATCTAAGCATGAAATAATGTTTTGTTTGTTTGATTGTTTGTTTGGTTGGTTGGTTATGACTTCCTTGTCTTGCCTTGTAAAACCTTTCCCTTTCTGTAGCCCTTTGGAGATCCCCTCTACTTGCTAGATGGGATGCTGCCTGATTCATGAATCATTCAAGAGAGCAATTAGATCTTTACCATTTAATTGGTTAAATTTTGTTTTTCAGCAATAAATGGGCATGATTTTTATCTATGACACTTAAATGTTCAACTTGAAAACTCTTGCCCCAATCATGAAATGATCTCTTCTACAAGGACCCCTGGTTCTTTCAGTGAAGAATAGTATTAGGGGACCCAGTCTGCAGGCTAGGATACACAATATATCATGCAACACACTATTGTAGATAAATATAAGACACAAGAGAAGAAGATATTTAAATCACTGCAGTGACTGAGCAAAAAATTAACTTTCTTCACAGTGATCATGAGATCAGGCTATTTTCAATTCAGCATGTTTCTTCCACTTTGCTATAAAATGGGAGATTTTTAATTCACTTTCCTTTCTACCAAATATCAAGTATTATATCTATGCTGTCACACTTAACGTTATCAAATTATAGTTTTGTTGCTTTGTTTGTTTTGTTTTTTTAACTTTATGCTCAAGCACTAGGAACTGGCTGCTAACTTTTTTTTTGTTAACATCTTTATTTGTAGTGTAATTACTTTACAATGGTGTGTTAGTTTCTGCTTTATAACAAAGTGAATCAGCTATACATATACATATATCCCCATATCTCCTCCCTTTTGCATCTCCCGCCCACCCTCCCTATCCAAGGCGTCTAAGTGGTCACAAAGCACCGAGCTGATCTCCCTGTGCTATGCAGCTGCTTCCCACTAACTATCTATTTTACGTTTGGTAGTGCATATATGTCCATGCCACTCTCTCACTTTGTCCCAGCTTACCCTTCCCCCTCCCTGTGTCCTCAAGTCCATTCTCTAGTAGGTCTGTGTCTTTATTTCCATCCTGTACCTAGGTTCTTCATGACCTTTTTTTTTTTTTTTTTTTAGATTCCACATATATGTGTTAGTACACCGTATTTGTTTTTCTCTTTCTGACTTACTTCACTCTGTAGGACAGACTCTAGGTCCATCCACCTCACTACAAATAACTCAATTTCATTTCTTTTTATGACTGAGTAATATTCCATCATATATATGTGCCATGTCTTTATCCATTTATTTGTCGATGGACACTTAGGTTGCTTCCATGTCCTGGCTATTGTAAATAGAGCTGCAATGAACATTGTGGTACATGACCCTTTTGAATTATGGTTTTCTCAGGGTATATGCCCAGTAGTGTGATTGCTGGGTCATATGATAGTTCTATTTTTAGTTTTTGAAGTAACCTCCATACAGTTCCTAATAGTGGCTGTATCTATTTGCATTCCCACCAACAGCGCAAGAGGGTTCCCTTTTCTCCACACCCTCTCCAGCATTTATTGTTTGTAGATTTTTTGATGATGTTCAGTCTGACTGGTGTGAGGTGATACCTCATTGTAGTTTTGATTTGCATTTCTCTAATGATTAGTGATGTTGAGCATTCTTTCATCTGTTTGTTGGCTATCTATATATCTTCTTTGGAGAAATGTCTATTTAGGTCTTCTGCTCATTTTTCAATTGGGTAGATTGTCTTTTTGAATGAGCTGCATGAGTTGGTTGTAAATTTTGGAGATTAACCCTTTGTCGTTTGCAAATATTTTCTCCCATGCTGAGGGTTATCTTTTTGTCTTGTTTATGGTTTCCTTGGTTGTGCAAAAGCTTTTAAGTTTCATTAGGTCCCATTTGTTTATTTTTGCTTTTATTTCCATTTTGCTAAGAGGTGGGTCAAAAAGGATCTTGTGTGATGTATGTCATAGAGTGTTCTGCCTATGTTTTCCTCTAAGAGTTTGATAGTGTCTGGCCTTACATTTAGGTCTTTAATCCATTTTGAGTTTATTTTCTGTATGGTGTTAGGGAGTGCTCTAATTTCATTCTTTTACCTATAGCTGTCCAGTTTTCCAGCACCACTTATTGAAGAGGCTGTCTTCTCTCCATTGTATATTCTTGCCTCCTTTATCAAACATAAGGTGACCATATGAGTGTGGGTTTATGTCTGGGCTTTCTATCCTGTTCCATTGATCTATATTTCTGTTTTTGTGCCAGTATCAAACTGTCATGATTACTGTAGCTTTGTAGTATAGTCTGAAGTCTGGGAGCCTGATTCCTCCAGCTCCATTTTTCTTTCTCAATATTGCTTTGGCTATTCAGGGTCTTTTGCGTTTCCATACAAATTGTGAATTTTTTTGTTCTAGTTCTGAGAAAAATGCCATTTGTAGTTTTATAGGGATTCCATTGAATTGTAGATTGCTTTGGGTAGTATATTCATTTTCACAATGTTTATTCTTTCGACCCAAGAACACGGTTTATCTCTCCATCTGTTTGTATCATCTTTAATTTCTTTCATCAGTGTCTTATAGTCTTCTGCATACAGGTCTTTTGCCTCCTTACATAGGTTTATTCCTAGGTATTTTATTCTTTTTGTTGCAATGGTAAACGGGAGTGTTTCTTTAATTTCTCTTTCAGATTTTTCATCATACTGTATAGGAATGCAAGAGATTTCTGTGCATTAATTTTGTATCCTGCTACTTTACCAAATTCATTGATTAGCTCTAGTAGTTTTCTGGTAGCATCTTTAAGATTCTCTATGTATAGTATCATGTCATCTGCAAACAGTGACACCTTTACTTCTTTTCTGATTTGGATTACATTTATTTCTTTTTTTTCTCTGCTGTGGCTAAAACTTTCAAAACTATGTCAAATGATAGTGGTGAGCGTGGACAACCTTGTCTTGTTCCTGATCTTAGAGGAAATGGTTTCAGTTTTTCACCATTGAGAATGATGTTGGCTGTGGGTTTATCATATATGGCCTTTATTATGTTGAGGTAAGTTCCCTCTATGCCTACTTTCTGCAGGGTTTTTATCATAAATGTGTGTTGAATTTTCCTGAATTGAGATGATCATATGGTTTTACACCTTCAATTTGTTAATATGGTGTATCACGTTGATTGATTTTCATATATTGAAGAATCCTTGCATTTCTGGGATAAACCCCAATTGATCATGGTGTATGATCCTTTTAATGTGCTGCTGGATTCTGTTTGCTAGTATTTTGTTGAGGATTATTGCATCTATGTTCATCAGTGACATTGGCCTGTAGTTGGCCTTTCTTTGTGACATCTTTGTCTGGTTTTGGTATCAGGGTGATGGTGGCCTCGTAGAATAAGTTTGGGAGTGTTCCTCCCTCTGCTACATTTTGGAAGAGTCTGAGAAGGATAGGTGTCAGCTCTTCTCTAAACGTTTGATAGAATTCACCTGTGAAGCCATCGGGTCCTGGGCATTTGTTTGTTGGAAGATTTTTAATTACAGTTTCAATTTCATTGCTTGTGATAGGTCTGTTTATATTTTCTAAATCTCCCTGTTTCAGTCTTGGAAAATTGTACCTTTCCAAGAATTTGTCCATTTTTTCATGGTTGTCCATCTTACTGGCATATAGTTGTTCATAGTAGTCTCTCATAATCCTTTCTATTTTTGCAGTGTGAGTTGTGATTTCTCCTTTTCCATTTCTAATTTTATTGATTTGCATCCTCTCCCTTTTTTTCTAGATGACTCTGGCTAAAAGTTTATCAATTTTGTTGTTTATCAGTCTTCTCAAAGAACCAGCTTTTAGTTTTATTTATCTTTGCTATTGTTTTCTTTGTTTCTGTTTCATTTATTTCTGCTCTGATCTTTATTTCTTTCTTTCTTTTTACTGACTTTGGGTTTTCTTTGTTCTTCTTTCTCTAATTGCTTTAGGTGTAAGTTTAGGTTGTGTATTTGAGATTTTTGCTAAAGTTCCTTTAGCATTTGTTGTAAAGCTGGTTTGGCAGTGCTGAATTCTCTAAACTTTTGCTTGTCTGTAAATGTTTTAATTTCTCCTTCAAATCCGAGTGAGATTCTTGGTGGGTAGAGTAATCTTGGTTGTAGGTTTTTCCCTTTCATCACTTTAAATATGTCCTGAGACTCCCTTCTGGCTTGCAGAGTTTCTGCTGAAAGATCAGCTGTTAACCTTATGGGGATTACTTTGCATGTTATTTGTTGCTTTTCCTTTGCTGCTTTTAATATTTTTTCTTTGTATTTAGTTTTTTAAAGTTTGGTTAATATGTGTCTTGGCGTGTTTCTCCTTGGAATTATCCTGCATTGGACTCTGCACTTCCTGGACTGGACTTGATTGACTATTTCCTTTCCCATATTAGGGAAGTTTTCATCTATAATCTCTTCAAATATTTTCTCCATCCCTTTCTTTTTCTCTTCTTCTTCTGGGACCCCTATAATTTGAATGTTGGTGCATTTAATGTTGTCCCAGAGGTCTCTAAGACTGTTCTTAATTCTTTTCATTCTTTTTTCTTTATTCTGCTCTGTGGTAGTTATTTCTACTATTTTATCTTCAAGGTCACTTATCTGTTCTTCTGTCTCAGTTATTCTGCTATTGATTCCTTCTAGAGAATTTTTATTTTCATTTATTGTGTTATTCATCATTGTTTGTTTGCTCTTAATTCTTCTAGGTCCTTGTTAAATGTTTCTTGTACTTTCTCCATTCAATTTCCAAGATTTTGGATCATCTTTACTATCATTACTCTGAATTCATTTTCAGGTAGACTGCCTATTTCCTCTTCATTTGTTTGGTTTGGTCGTTTTTTACCTTGCACCTTCATCTGCTGTATGTTTCTCTGTCTTCTCATTTTGCTTAACTTACTGTGTTTGGGGTCTCCTTTTCCCAGGCTGCAGGTTCATAATTCCCATTGTTTTGTTGTCTGCCCCCAGTGGCTAAGGTATTTTCAGTGGGTTGTGTAGTCTTCTTGGTGGAGGGGACTAGTGCCTGTATTCTGGTGGATGAGGTTGGATATTGTCAATCTGGTGGGCAGGACCATGTCCGGTGGTGTGTTTTGGGGTGTCTGTGACCCTATTATTATTTTAGGCAGCCTCTCTGCTAATGGGTGGGGTTGTGTTTTTGTCTTGCTAGTTGTTTGTCATAGGGTGTCCAGCACTGTAGCTTGCTGGTCATTGAGTGGAGCTGGGTCTTAGCATTGAGTTGGTGATCTCTGGTAGAGCTTTCGCCATTTAGCATTACGTGTAGCCAGGAGGTCTCTGGTGGACCAATGTACTGAACTCGGCTCTCCCACCTCAGAGGCAAAACCCTGACACCCAGCCAGAGCACCAAGACACTGTCAGCCACACAGCTCAGAAGAAAGGGAGAAAAAGAGAAGGAAGGAAGGAAGGAAGGAAGGAAGGAAGGAAGGAAGGAAGGAAGGAAGGAGGGAAGGAAGGAAGGAAGGAAGGAAGGAAGGAAGGAAGGAAGGAAGGAAGGAAGGAAGGAAGGAAGGAAGGAAGGAAGGAAGGAAGGGAAGAAAGAAGTAAAAGAAAAAGTTATTAAAATATTTTTTTTTAATTTTTAAAAATTGTTAAAAATAAAAAAAAAATTAAAAAGTATTAAAAAACGAAAGAAAAGAGCAACCAAACCAAAAAACAAATCAAGCAATGGTAACAAGTGTTAAAAACTATACTAAAAAACAAAACAAACAAACAAAAAAAACAGACAGAAGCCTAGAACAAATGGTAAAACCAAACTATACAGACAAAATCACACAAAAAAAGCATACACATACACACTCAGAAAAAGAGAAAAAGGAAAAAATATATATATATATGTGTATATATATATTATATATAAAAGATAGGAAGAGAGCAACCAAATCAAACAAATCTACCAATGATAATAAACTCTAAATACTAAACTAAGATAAACATAAAACCAGAAACAAATTAGATGGAAAAAGCAAACCCCAAATCTTCAAGTTGTTCCCAAAGTCCACCACTTGAATTTTGGGATAATTCGTTGTCTATTCTGGTATTTCACAGGTGAAAGGTACATCAATTTGATTGTGGAGGTTTAATCTGCTGCTCCAGAGGCTGCTGGGAGAAATTTCCCTTTCTCTTCTTTGTTCACACAGCTCCTGGGGTTCAGCTTTGGATTGTCCCCACCTCTGCATGTAGGTCGCCTGAGGGTGTCTGTTCCCCACCCAGACCAGACGGGGTTAAAGGAGCAGCTGATTAGGGGCCTCTGGCTCACTCAGTCTGCGGGGAGGGAGGGGTACGGAATGCAGGGCGAGCCTGCAGCAGCAGAGTCATGATATTGCAATAGCCTGAGGTGTGCCGCATGTTCTCCCAGGGAAGTTGTCCCTGGATCACGGGACGCTGGCAGTAGCGTGTTTCACAGGCTCCCAAGAGGGGAGGTGTGGATAGTGACCTGTGCTTGCACACAGGCTTCTTGGTGGCTGCAGATGCAGCCTTAGCATTTCATGCCCATCTCTGGTCTCTGGTATCCGCACTAGTAGTCGTGGCTTGTGCGCTTCTCTGGAGCTTGTTTAGGTGGTGCTCTGCATCCCCTCTCCTCGCAAACCCCTAAACAATGGTCTCTTGCCTCTTAGGCAGGTCCAGACTTTTACTGGACTCCCTCCCTGCTAGCTGTGGCACGCTAGCCCCCTTCAGGCTGTGTTCATGCAGCCAACCCCAGTCCTCTCCCTGGGATCTGACCTCCGAAGCCTGAGCCTCAGCTCCGAGCCCCCACCCATCCCAGGCGGCCAGTGAACAGAGAAGTTTCTCGGGCTGGTGAGTGCTGGTTGGCACCGATCCTCTGTGCAGGAATCTCTGTGCTTTGCCCTCTGCACCCCTGTTGCTGCATTCTCCTCCATGGCTCCAAAGCTTCCCCCCCACCCACTCCCATCTCCACCAGTGAAGGGGCTTCCTAGTGTGTGGAAACTTTTCCTCCTTCACAGCTCCCTCCCAGAGGTGCAGGTTCTGTCCCTATTCTATTGTCTCTGTTTTTTCTTTTTTCTTTTGCCCTACCCAGTTACGTGGGGAGTTTCTTGCCTTTTGGGAAGTCTGAGGTCTTCTGCCAGTGTTCAGTAGGTGTTCTGTAGGAATTGTTCCACTTGTAGATGTATTTCTGATGTATTTGTGGAGAGGAAGGTGATCTCCATGTCTTACTCCTCTGCCATCTTGAAGGTCTCCCCTGTATATCTTTTTTAATGAATTTAACACTACATGTTTTCAAGGGATGGTGAAAAACCCCTCCCCCTCCCTACTTGTTTCTTCTTTCTGACTATTCTGTTTTTCAAGTTGCTTCGTGTAGCATTTACTGCATATATCTGAACTGCGATTTGGGCTCTTACATGGTTGGCTTCCACGTTTTATAAATGTCTCACTCATTTTCTCCTCCTACCTTTACAACCATTTTAAAGCTCTTATTGGTGGGTAAGTAATGATGAAAGGCACAAGCAAGTGACCTCTTGTATATTTCTGGAGAAGTAATTAGTGAGATCCTCCAGAGACATGGGTGATATATTACAGCTTGTAGGTGGTTTGGCACTGAGGATATTACTCCACCTACACAACTCTAATCAACTTACATATTTTAAAGCAGAGGTAAGACAACAACAGCAGATGGAAGGAAATGTGTTTATAAACAATATATGTGTATTTTCAGGGCTGACACAGAATTTATAGACATTCATCACATACTTAATGTCACACTGACAACTGATGGTGGAAGTAGATAAATTTCAGTAAACCCTTTAATGTATATTTCAACAAACACTGATAAGGAACTCTGAGCTTAGATTTCACAATAAGAAAAACAATAAACAATGCAAACTAAGCAAACTTACTCTTTACCTTCCCCTAAGGGTAGTCAGGCTTAACATTATCTCCAGAGACATTTACTGTGACATAAGTGTGACCAGAAAACTGATTTGCAGAGCAGTGTATTACTTAGAACAGTAAAGGTAGCAGTGCTTATTTCCATGCAAATGTTCCATTTCCTGTTGACAATGTCAAGCTAAATATTTAATTGATCTCATTAAACATGTTCAGGTATTTTTACATCACAGGTTGTGAATTTAAAATGAGACTATATTGATTAAGATAAGGCACTGGAATAAAAATTCTTCTAGCCCTGTCATGAGCTCTCATAAATATCTTGGTTGAAACCACTTAGCATTTCCATATCTATAGTTCCAGACCAAGTTCCAAATTGTTAATCAGGAATTATGGACCTCATGTCTGGCCTGGGTAGAGAACAGATATTGAGCTCCTATTCCAAAGAAATGTATTTTTTAATCCTATAATGGGAATGAATGGAATGTTAATCCACTCCACCACACCATCTTCCTATCAACTTTCTGGTCTCTAAAGAGTAAATGCAAATACCTATCTTGCATTCCACCAGTACCCATTCAAAGCCTAACTGACATCACTAATTGGTCATATCACTCTTGGCTTTTCAGCTGAGATGTGGTGTCAGAATCCTTGTCAAATAGTTCTTTAAGAAGACAGTCTTAATAGTTCAGAATCACCTCCTGCGATGGAACGTATTTCATCATTGCCATTTCAACTCTGAACAGGCATACTGGCTTCCTAGCTCCTTATAGACTGATTTTAGTTTCCCCCCATACATAAAAAAAGCTCATATAGATGCTTCCTTGATTTCTTGATAATAATAAACATATTCCTGTCTTTTTCTCTAGCAGAGGATAGAGTCTAGGCTATCTGTGCTTTGAGTACCATCTTATTTCTCATTCCAGATTATTAGTACCAAAAAAGTAGCAACGTAAAATAGAAAAGCAAAGAAAAACTAGTGTTAGGGCTTCCCTGGTGGCACAGTGGTTGGGAGTCCGCCTGCCGATGCGGGGGGCGCGGGTTCGTGCCCCGGTCCGGGAGGATCCCGAGTGCAGCGGAGCGGCTGGGCCTGTGGGCCATGGCCGCTGGGCCTGCGCGTCCGGAGCCTGTGCTCCGCAACGGGAGAGGCCACAACAGTGAGAGGCCCGCGTACCGAAAAAAAAAAGCTAGAGAGCTAAGCAGAGCCTTGGTAGACAGTGTGGGGGCTTGTGGACCCTGCCGATGGCTGAAGCTCAAGTGTTTTAAACAAATGTATCACACCATGGTTTGTGTTTGTTTTTATTTGATATCACTCAAAGAACCAGAGTGGATATTAATAGAAAAGTTAAGAGGCTACTGCACTTGTGCAGGTGTGACATGATGACAACTTGGACAAAGGTCATGGTGATAGAGATGAAGATAAGTGGACAGATTAAAGAGATATTTAGAAAGAAAAATCAACAGTGCTATAAGATGGTGGGGGTAGAGGGAATAACTGGAAAAGTCGGGGTTAATAATGATTTGAAAATACTAGTTGCACCCTTGGATTGAGTGTTTTGCTATTTACTAAGACAGGACACACTGGGGAAAGACTAGATTTTGAGGATTTATGGTGTGGGTTTTGTATAATTGATATATCAGTGAGTTTTTCAAATAGAGTTGGCAAATAAGCAGTTGGATATACTGATCTGGATCACTGTGGGGTGAATATGTAAATATGAGAGGCATTCACATATATCCACTCATTTTCTGATGACTTTCATAAAGATTCATTCAATTCAATTAAGACATTTTTGTCTAACTTATCATACATAGGCCTACTACAGATTTTATATTTTGTAGAGATGCATTGTTTTCTACATTATAAGGTAGGTATGGAGGTGATAGGAGTGGGGGAATATTTACTGACATGCATTGAGCAAATACTATTGCCAAGTACTGGACTAGGTACTTACATACATTACTTCATTCAATCAATCTCATACGCTGGGGACTATGCACCATTACAAAGGGGAGAAAACTGAGGTTCAGAGAAATTGAAAGAACTAAATCAAGATCCTTCAGCAACTAGAGTGTGATTCTGAGCGCCCGTGTTCTTTCCACTGTCAAATGTTCTTTCTCATGAGTTTCAAAAAAAGTAAATGATTGTATGATAGCATGTATGATATCCAAATGCAATGTTTCTGATATTATCTTTTTTCTTTCACTTAGAGTATGATTTAATATTGAATAATATTTTAAGTAAATTTGCTACTAGATAATATTTATCAGAGAGTCAATTAAAAGTAGTTGTTCAACAAAATTTTATTGAACACTGACTATATGCTAAAGTATGGTATTACTAGTGCTATGCGAATACAAAAAGTGGTACCGCATACCTTTAGTTTATTCCTCATCTAGTAGGAAAGGCAGGGAAATATAATCATGATATTTATTAACTGCTACCTATGTGCCAAACATGTGTTAATTATTTTACATGGTTTCTCTCAAGCCATATTATATGATTGTGAGCTAAGTAGGTAATATGTTTTCTGTGTTACAGATGAGGAAAATTAGGTTCAAGCCCATCCAGTAATTAGCAGAGCTAAGTTTTGTATTGAGTTCTGTCGGGGCCTATATCTCAAATTTATGATTAGATTATTCTCTCTCACGCGCACGCTCTCTCTCAGATTAATAGTTGAACAGATTGTGTAATGTGTTATACTAGTTTCCTGTATCATGTAAAATGGGAAAACAAAAGAAGGAATAGTCATGCTAATGATACTTTCTAGAAAGACAGAAAATACTGAGTTTTGCTTTTAAAAATGATTTAAAGTGTACTTTTATTAAGAGAAGAAAAATGTATATATTTACTAAATGTTAACAATAAAATCTTATACATTTTTCTACGAGATTGAGAATTGAAACACATTGTAGGGAAATAGTGCATTTTAAAAGTCTTTATTAGTTCAGAACTTAAGGCAGTTTCTTATATGAGGACCACGATTTATTTTACAGGCTTTGTGCCATTTTCTAATTTAACTTAGTCTTACAGATTTTAGAACTATTTTATTTTTATTTTCCCTTGAAATTAGGTATCGTCAAAGCACATATCAAATTTTTAAATAATTTTCCTCCTATTTATTGGGGGTCAATTTGAAAGATATTTCAATTTAAATAGCATATGCTGAAGTTTAACTATTGCTTTGTTTGGACTGTCAGTGAAAAAAAAAAAGCTCTCTTTATATATAGGTGGATCACCTGGCTACAGTGAATATTTACTTCTGAAATAGAAAGGAAAATATTAGTAAAGGAGGCCAAGGTTCTTAAACAGCTTACAGATATGGCTTTCATATTTTAAACATTCAACATTAATGCTTCATGAAATCTAGCATGTTTATACTATTTAATCAGAGTCTGAAGCGAAGGGGAGCTTCTAGTTGCCCTTAACTGTCTTTAGAGCCAAAAGAACATATATTTGGAAAAGAAAAAAAAAAAACAACTTTCACAAATAAAGCTTTCTACTATTTTCTAATATTTTGACTCACATGGTTAAATGTGTGGATATGTCACATTATTTAAAAACAATTTCACATTACGAAAACAAACTGCTTCTGTACATTGTATGTTTGTGCTTTGGTATCCTACTAGGTACCAGATGCCATGCTTACTTACAAAGATGGTGTCATGCAATCTGTTTTCAAGAAGCTCACAACCTCTTGAGGGAGGGAGACAGACAAAACAAATACTCTAATGTTGAAAGTTAAATTGTGACACAGATGACCTAGTTCTGTATGATATAAGAAAAGCAAAGAACTTAAAAGTAAAGGGAGGGAAAATAGTAGAGAGAAAAAGGGGACAAGGAAGGAAGTGAGATAAGGACAGTGGAGAGGAGAAGGAACATAGTAAGGAAGATGAGGAAAGAGAGATCTACAGAAGCACAGAGTGTTAGTCCTATCCCTACCTTCTCAAAATAATTTGTGAAGGTCACTCATGGTCATGTCTGTTTGTGTATCTATGTGTAAGTGTCTTTGGGGTGTATACACAGAAGTTATATTAACAGGTTTAATATATATTCATGCCTAATCAAAATACCACTGGCTTGTTTCCCAAAATGACTGCATCAGTTTACAACCGCAGCAGCAGCAAATGCAACAACAAAAAAGTGCATATTTCCCCATTCTCATCAGCACTTGCTATCTTTATTATGATTTTAATTTTATTGCTCTTACTTCTTGTGCAGTGAGTAGCTTTTCAGATACATATTAATTCCTTTTATTTTCCTTTGCTCAATTGCCTACTCACATTTTTTCTAAATGTTCTGTCTTATGTATGAATTCTTGGTCAGTTATATATTTGCAATGTTTTTTTCTTAATGTGTACCCACTCAGTCTTTTAAAACTCTATCTATGATAGATTTTACTTTATAATTTTAATTGCTATATATTTTATTCTCAACATTTTATTTATTGTTATAGTTTCTTTTTCCTTGATCTTTAAAAATCAAATCCTATATTTCTTTTACTGTATACAACAATTCCAATATCTCATGTCCTCAGTGGACTCCAAACCCATTGTTTTTTTTATATTTAAGGTGGCTTGTTGCTTCATGTCCTTGGGAGTCTGGGTGTGGAGTTCATTGTGACATCTTAACCTGTAGGAATCCTATAGACCTAAGGAGACCCTTTGCTCCAGAGAGGATTTTTCATCTGATTCTTTTCCATGATGATTCTGCAATTACCACAAAATGCAAAAATGTGGGAGTATAGATGTTAACTTATTCATATTTTGGATATTTTCAAAACTGAATTTACTCTGATCATTTTAAGTGGAAATAAAATTTCTGGGGGCAGTCCAAACATTTCTGGGAAAGGCTTGAAGCTTTTTGAGAGTTTTCTGAAAGACATAAATAGAGAACATCAACTAAAATGTGCTATAATCCAAGTATTTTAAGGTCTTCTAAGAATCGGTTCTCGTGGAAACCAGGCAGTATTGTGGGAAAAAAAATGCTACCTATCAAAAAGGTTTGCTTGATGCTTGGGGTAATGTTTTCTAAATTCTATGTTGTTCTTAATGCTAATTTGGTGGTATTTTCTGTCATTTTAGAATCTTTTTTTAAAAAGTGAGATTGATGCAATACAAAGATATTGAATTCCTACATTTATTTTGAAGTCTTTCAGAAATTGCAATTTAGAATTTAAAAAACAATGTCGGTAATAAGAGACTAATAATGATACAAGGGCCCACGGAAATAAAAAGCCAAAAGAGGATTGTAAGCATGTGTTTTTCTCTTTTGTACCATTTGTGATCCTTGTGACTTCAAGTGTCATATGTATATTTTGGGAGATTTGCTTGGATTGGTGTTAGAATATCTTTTCTTTTTCTGAGTGCTCATGTCCAAGTGACACTGAAAGGAAAATCATGAAAAAGATAGCAGCCAGACAGAGGATCAGTGCCGACCAGCACTCACCAGCCTGAGAGGCTTGACTGCCCACCCACCAGCTGGGACAGGTTGGGGCTGGGAGTTGAGGCTCAGGCTTCAGAGGTCAGATCTCAGGGAAAGGACTGGGGTTGGCTGTGTGAACACAGCCTGAAGGGGGCTAGTGCACCACAGCTAACATGGAGGGAGTCCAAGAAAAAGTCTGGACCTGCCTAAGAGGCAAGAGAAAATTGTTTAGGAGTGCACGAGGAGAGGGGATTCAGAGCACTGCCTAAACAAGTGCCAGAGGAGGGCGCGAGCTGTGGCTATCAGTGTGGACACCAGAGACGGGCATGAAATGCTAAGGCTGCAGCTGCAGTCACCAAGAAGCCTGTGTGCAAGCACAGGTCACTATCCACACCTCCCCTCCCGGGAGCCTGTGAAGCATGCCTCTACCAGGGTCCCGTGATCCAGGGACAACTTCCCTGGGAGAACACAAGATGCACCTCAGGCTGGCGCAGCATCATGCCAGCCTCTGCCACCACAGGCTTGCTCCAAACTCCATACCCTTCTTTCCCCAGGGTCTGAGTGAGCCAGAGCTACCAAATCAGCTGCTCCTTTAACATCATCCTCTCTGGGTAGGAACAGACGCCCTCAGGCAACCTACACACAGAGGCAGGGCCAATCCAAAGCTGAAAACCAGGAGCTGTGTGAACAAAGAAGAGAAAGGGAAATTTCTCCCAGCAGCCTCAGGAGCAGTGGGTTAAATCTCCACAATCAAATTGGTGTATCCTTCATCCATGGAATACCTGAATAGACAATGATTCATCCCAAAATTGAGTTGCTGGACTTTAGGAACAGCTGTAGATTTGGGGTTTGCTTTCTGCATCTAATTTGCTTCTGTTTTTATGTTTATCTTAGTTTAGTATTTAGAGCTTATTATCATTGGTAGATTTGTTTACTGATTTGGTTGCTCTCTTCCTTTCTTTTTTTAATATATAGATATATATATATTTTTCCTTTTTCTCTTTTTCTGAGTCTGTATGTGTATGCTTTTTTCTGTGATTTTTTCTGTATAGCTTTGGTTTTACCATTTGTCCTAGGGTTCTGTCTGTCCGTTTGTTTGTTTTTTTTTTTAGTATAGTTTTTAGCACTTATCATTGGTGGACTTGTTTTTTGGTTCGGTTGCTCTCTTCTTTCTTTATTACTTTTTTTTAATTACTTTTAATTTTTTTTACTTTTAATATTTTTAAAATATTTTTTATTTTAATAACTTTCTTTCCCTTCTTTTTCTTTCTTTCTTCCTTCTTTCTTTCTTTCTTTCTTTCTTCCTTCCTTCCTTCCTTTCTTTCTTCCTCTTTTTCTCCCTTTTCTTCTGACTGTGTGGCTGACAGGGTCTTGGTGCTCTGGCTGGGTGTCAGGCTTGTGCTTCTGAGGTGGGAAAGCCGATTTCAGGACATTGGTCAACCAGAGACCTCTTGGCTCCACATAATATCAAAGGGCAAAAGCTCTACCAGAGATTACCAACTCAAGGCTAAGACCCAGCTCCACTCAACGACAAGCAAGCTACAGTGCAGGACACCCTATACCAAACAACTAGCAAGACAGGAACACAACCCCACCCATTAGGAGAGAAGGTGCCTAAAATCATAAGGTCACAGACACCCCAAAACATACCACTGGATGCGGTCCTGCCCACTAGATTGACAGTATCCAGCCTCATCCACCAGAACACATGCACTAGTCCTCTCTGTGAAGAAGCCTACACAACCCACTGAAACAACCTTAGCCACTGGGGGCAGACACCAAAAACAACAGGAATTACGAACCTGCAGGCTGCGAAAAGGAGACCCCAAACACAGTAAGTTAAGCAAAATGAGAAGACAGAGAAACATACAGCAGACGAAGGTGCAAGGTAAAAACCCAGCAGACCAAACAAATGAAGAGGAAATAGGCAGTCTATCTGAAAAAGAATTCAGAGTAATAATAGTAAACATGATCCAAAATCTTGGAAATAGAATGGAGAAAATACAAGAAATGTTTAACAAGGACCTAGAGGAATTAACAGCAAACAAACAATGATAAACAACACAATAAATGAAATTAAAAATTCTCTACAAGGAATCAATAGCAGAATAACTGAGACAGAAGAACAGATAAGTGACCTTGAAGATAAAATAGTAGAAATAACTACCACAGAGCAGAATAAAGAAAAAAGAATGAAAAGAATTAAAGACAGTCTTAGAGACCTCTGGGACAACATTAAATGCACCAATATTTGAATTATAGGGGTCCCAGAAGGGGTCCCACAAGAAGAAGAGAAAGAGAAAGGGACAGAGAAAATATTTGAAGAGATTATAGTTGAAAACTTCCCTAATATGGGAAAGGAAATAGTCAATCAAGTCCAGGAAGTGCAGAGTCCAATGCAGGCTAATTCCAAGGAGAAACACGCCAAGACACATATTAATCAAACTTTAAAAAACTAAATACAAAGAAAAAATATTAAAAGCAGCAAGGGAAAAGCAACAAATAACATGCAAAGTAATCCCCATAAGGTTAACAGCTGATCTTTCAGCAGAAACTCTGCAAGCCAGAAGGGAGTTGCAGGACATATTTAAAGTGATGAAAGGGAAAAACCTACAACCAAGATTACTCTACCCAGCAAGGATCTCACTCAGATTTGACAGAGAAATTAAAATATTTACAGACAAGCAAAAGTTAAGAGAATTCAGCACCACCAAACCAGCTTTACAACAAATGCGAAAGGAACTTCTCTATGCAGGACACACAAGAGGAGGAAAAGACCTACCATAAAAAACCCAAAACAATTAAGCAAATGGTAATAAGAACATACATATGGATAGCTACCTGAAATGTAAATGGATTACATGCTCCAACCAAAAGACACAGACTGGCTGAATGGATACAAAAACAATACCCATATATATGCTGTCTACAAGGGACCCACTTCAGACCTAGGGACACATACAGACTGAAAGTGAGGGGATGGAAAAAGATATTCCATGCAAATGGAAATCAAAAGAAAGCTGGAGTAGCAATTCTCATATCAGACAAAATGGACTTTAAAATAAAGACTATTACAAGAGACAAAGAAGGACACTACATAATGATCAAGGGATCAATCCAAGACAAGATATAACAATTGTAAATATTTATGTACCCAACACAGGAGCACCGCAATATATAAGGCAAATGCTAACAGCCATAAAAGGGGAAATCGACAATAACACAGTCAAAGTAAGGGACTTTAACACTCCACTTTCACCAATGGACAGATCATCCAAAATGAAAATAAATAAGGAAACACGAGGTTTAAACAAGATGGACTTTATTGATATTGATAGGGCAATCCATCCCAAAACAACAGATTACACTTTCTTCTCACATGCTCATGAACATTCTCCAGGGTATGTCATATCTTGGTTCACAAATCAAACCTTGGTAAATTTAAGAAAAGTGAAATTGTATGAAGTATCTTTCCTGACCACAATGCTATGAGACTAGATATCAATTACAGGAAAAAAACTGTAAAAAATACAAACTCATGGAGGCTAAGCAATACACCACTAAATAATCAAGAGATCACTGAGGAAATCAAAAAATACCTAGAAACAAATGACAATGAAAACACGACAATCCAAAACCTATGTGATGCAGCAAAAGCAGCTCTAAGAGGGAAGTTCATAGCAATACAATCCTACCTCAAGAAACATGAAACATCTCAAATAAAGAACCTAATCTTACACCTCAAGCAATTAGAGAAAGAGGAACAAAAAACCCCAAAGTTACCAGAAGGAAGAAATCATGAAGATCAGATCAGAAAAAAAATAAAAAAGAAATGCAGGAAACAAGAGCAGAGATAAATAAAACTAAAAGCAGGTTCTTTGAGAAGATAAACAAAATTGATAAAACACTAGCCAGACTCATCAAAAAAAGGGAGAAAACTGAAATCAAGAGAATTAGAGATGAAAAAGGAGAAGTAACAACTGACACTGCAGAAGTACAAAGGATCATGTGAGATAACTAAAAGCAACTATATGCCAATAAAATGGACAACCAGGAAAAAATGGACATATTCTTAGAAAAGCACAACCTTCTGAGATGAACCAGGAAGAAGTAGAAAATACAAACACACCAATCACCAGGACTGAAACTGAGACTGTGATTAAAAATCTTCTAACAAACAAAAGCCCAGGACCAGACAGCTTCACAGGCGAATTCTATCAAACATTTAGAGAAGAGCTAACACTTATCCTTCTCAGACTCTTCCAAAATATAGCAGAGGGAGGAACATTCCCAAACTCATTCTATGAGGCCACCATCACCCTGATACCAAAACCAGACAAAGATGTCACAAAGAAAGACAACTACAGGCCAATATCACTGATGAACATAGATGCTATTTTGTTAATCCTCAACAAAATACTAGGAAACAGAATCCAGCAGCACATTAAAGGGATCATACAGCATGATCAATTGGGGTTTATCCCAGGAATGCAAGGATTCTTCAATATATGCAAATCAATGTGATAAACCATATTAACAAACTGAAGGAGAAAAAACATATGATCATCTCAATAGATGCAGAAAAAGCATTCAACAAAATTCAACACCCATTTATGATAAAAAACCCTCCAGAAAGTAGGCATAGAGGGAACTTCCCTCAACATAATAAAGGCCATATATGACAAACCCACAGCCAACATTATTCTCAATGGTGAAAAACTGATACCATTTCCTCTAAGATCAGGAACATGACAAGGTTTTCCACTCTCACCACTATCATTCAACATAGTATTGGAAGTTTTAGCCACAGCAATCAGAGAAGAATAAGAAGTAAAAGGAATCCAAATCAGAAAGCAGAAGTAAAGCTGCCAGTGTTTGTAGATGACATGATACTATACATAGAGAATCCTAAAGAGGCTACCAGAAAACTACTAGAGCTAATCAATGAATTTGGGAAAGTAGCAGGATATAAAATTAATGCACATAAATCTCTTGCATTCCTGTACAGTAAGGATGAAAAATCTGAAAGAGAAATTAAGGAAACACTCCCATTTACTACTGCAACAAAAAGAATAAAATACCTAGGAATAAACCTACCTAAGGGGACAAAAGACCTGTATGCAGAAAACTATAAGACACTGATGTAAGCAATTAAAGATGAAACAAACAGATGGAGAGATATACCATGTTCTAGGATTGGAAGAATCAACATTGTGAAAATGAATATACTACTCAAAGCAATCTACAGATTCAGTGTAATTTCTATCAAACTACCAATGGCATTTTTCACAGAACTAGAACCAAAAAATTCACAATTTGTATGGAAACACAAAAGACCCCGAATAGCCAAGGCAATCATGAGAAAGAAAAACAGAGCTGGAGGAATCAGGCTCCCAGACTTCAGACTATACTACAAAGCTACAGTAATCAAGACATTATGGTACTGGCACAAAAACAGAAATACAGATCAATGGAACAGGATAGAAAACCTAGAGGTAAACCCACACACATATGATTATGTTATTTTTTATAAAGGAAGCAAGAATATACAGTGGAGCAAAGACAGCCTCTTCAATAAGTGGTGCTGGGATAACTGGACAGGTACATGTAAAAGAATGAAATTAGAACACTCCCTAACACCATACACAAAAATAAATTCAAAATGGATTAAAGACCTAAATGTAAGGGCAGACGCTATCAAACTCTTAGAGGAAAACATAGGCAGAATATTCTATGACATAAATCACAGCAAGATCCTTTTTGACCCACCTCCTAGAAAAATGGAACTAAAAACAAAAATAAACAAATGGGACCTAATATCACTTAAAAGCTTTTGCATAGCAAAAGAAACCATAAACAAGATGAAAAGACTATGCCCAGAATGGAAGAAAATATTTGCAAATGTAGCAACTGACAAAGGATTAATCTCCAAAATTTACAAGCAGCTCATGCAGCTCAATGTCAAAAAAACAAACAACCCAATCCAAAAATGGGCAGAAGACCTAAATAGACATTTCTCCAAGAAGATATACAGATTGCCAAGAAACACATGAAAGGATGCTCAGTATCACTAATCATTAGAGAAATGCGAATGAAAACTACAATGAAGTATCACGTCACACCAGTGAGACTGGCTATCCTCAAATATCTAGAAACAATGAATGCTGGAGAGGGTGTGGAGAAAGGGACCCTCTTGCACTGTTGGGGGAATGTAAAATGATACAGTCACTATGGAGAACATTATGGAGGTTCCTTGAAAAACTAAAAATACAACTACCATATGACCCAGCTATCCTACTACTGGGCATATACCCTAAGAAAACCATAATTCAAAAAAGGTCATGTACCACAATGTTCGTTGCAGCTCTATTTACAATAGCCAGGACATGGAATCAACTTAAATGTCCATAGATAGATGAACGGATAAAGAAGATGTGGCACATATATACAATGAAATATTCCTCAGCCATTTAAAAAAAAACAAAAAAACGAATTTGAGTTATTTGTAGTGAGGTGGATGGACCTAGAGTCTGTACTACAGAATGAAGTAAGTCAGAAAGAGAAAAACAAATATCGTATGCTAACACATATATATGGAATCTAAAGAAAAAAACGGTTCTGAAGAACTTAGGAGCAGAATAGGAATAGATGCAGATGTAGAGAATGGACTTGAGGACACGAGGAAGGGGAAGGGTAAGCTGGGACAAAGTGAAAGAGTGGCATGGACATATATACACTACCAAATGTAAGATAGCCAGTGGGAAGCAGCCACATAGCACAGGGAGATCAGCTCAGTGCTTTGTGACCACCTGGAGGGGTGGGATAGGGAAGGTGGGAGGGAGACGCAAGAGGGAGGAGATATGGGGATATATGTATATGTATAGCTGATTCACTTTGCTGTGCAGCAGAAACTAACACACCATTGTAAAGCAGTTATCCTCCAATAAAGATGTTAAAAAAAAAGATATACATCTTAGATTTCTTTATAATCATTTGTAAGCTTTGTGACAAACTCTTAGCTCTCTACTGTGTTTTAAAATGATTCTTTATATTCTTTATACAAAGATTGTAAAATTCTTTCAATATAATATTGTAAGTGCTGTTTCCTGCTTTGAATTGGAATGGGGAACAAAATTGAGGTTATCCATTCTTGGTTTTCAATGCCCAGAGATTTGCCAGATGCTGAAACCACCAGGGTCAAGCAATCCAACTGCCTTCCCACTTATAGTTTTCATCCATCTGTAGTGGCTCTAGAATCTTTCTCCCCACTGCTAGGCAAAGCTCATTACAGAGTCTGGAATCCACCCCTAACCAAATGGTTCAAAGGTGAGTTTTCTCAACTTTTCAGGTATGTGTGGGAAAGTTTCTCAGGGGGGTGCGGGTGGAGGTGGGAATCATATCACTGTTTTATTGAGAGAGAAGTGGGAGGAATTGAGATCAATGCCATACTGAGGAATCAAGATATTAAACATAGTAAAGGACATTTCCCTTTTCATGCTTAAGAAATTAATTTGCTCCTAAAAAAATAAGACTTAATCTTCATTTGAGGTTAGAAAATCAAGGCACACAGATAAAAACTTTTTTTATCTTAATAAGTCTAAACATATATTAAAAAATAATTTCCAGGACTCAGATTAACTTCATAGTTATGTGACAGTGTATTTTCCCTCTCATATTTGTCAGTTCTCATATTTGAGAACTGACACATATCTAGCTTACTTATGCTTCTATAAGCACAATTTCATGTGTTTTCAAAAAGCATAATAATATATCCAGTCACTCTTTCTGAAGATGAAGGAACGAGCAGGATTTTTTTGCCATCCATTCTGGACCTCAATATATCACCAGCTCCTTCAGATCCTTTCAGCAACTGCTTTAAGATCTGATATGCTATGCATCAACCAGGGACTCCCCTTTGGCATGATGAGTTTTCTGTCATTCTCAATAACCCAATGTTTACCAACATCATACTTATTAACAAGTACCTACTAGATTCCAAAAGACATGTAAGGCCAAACAATCTGGTAGCTTAAAATTATCCTAAAACAAATCTAGCAGAGAATATGAAGGAGCCTGATGAACTGCCAGTCTGATTTACTCAATTTTAGACTCAAGATTAGCAAAGAGCTACCTCAATCTCAAGAGACAGCTAACTGGCAAATGCATGGTCATTATTCCTTACCATGTTAATTGGTTGTCTTCCAAAGGTTTAATGTTTCTTCCAAACTAACTCTCTGTTAGATAAACAAGATCATATATGAAAAAAAAAATTCTGTGAAAAGAAAAATGAAAGGGCATTTTTAAGATACTTATGAAAGGCAAGGGCAAGTTTATGTTATGAGTAAACAATAGCATAATTAATTTTCTTTCTTATCATACTTCATATAGTTTTAGCAAAGAATTGTCACATAAAATCAAATCTTAGAAATAAACAGTATAAGAATGAGTATCTCTCAATATATAGATGTTTTGTAAATAGATTTAGATAAATTTGTCATATTCATATGACTAAATAACTGAACCTAGGTATTCTAGGTCTTGTACTTTATACAACATCTGAGAATATTTTTATTTTTCTATCTCACATAAATTTAAACAATAATGCTATTTGTTCAAGTATAAATTCATATACTAATGGTATAAAATTTAATTGTTTTTATTGTTGAAATTATAATCAACTATGTAAGATTGTCATCCATATCTCAGCCTAACTTTGAAGTGGGTGACTATACTCAGTATTATCTTGATCGTAAAGTTTTGGTGAGAGAAGAACAAAACCCAAACTTTCTTTGAAAACAAGTTAACATGAACTTATAGGGGAAGGAAACCTTAATTTTCTAAGCACTAGAAGTTAAGAGCACTTTGAAGAGTTTTAGGTGGCTTTCATAAAGCAAATTTCCTGTCCTACACTTACCCTGCTGAAAACTGACAGAGAAGCCACAGGTGGAAAGAAGGTACTCCATTAGTCCACTGTAATTTCCCTCGTACGAATTAATACGAGGTGGACTCAGAAATATCTCTTGGTTTGCCTTCCTGTGGGGTGCCCATGTGAGTATGTGCAGACTCTCTCCGTAAGTAATTGGGTGACAAGCTTAAAGGCACGGCAGACTAAGGAAATAAGCTCTAAAGAGTGATTTCCCACGTAAGAAAGTCACTTTTGTCTCTCTCTTTAGTTTCAGGTTTGGCTTTGTTTTGTTTCCTTTTTTCTTTTAAACAACCACAACCCAGGAGCCCTGCCTAAGGGTATATTTTGTAAACCAAACCATATGGATCACTGAGTTTTCAGCCCCTGGCTTCCATGGCTTTCTCATCCAGGATGCTAGTATTTATACGAGTAACTAACAAGACAAGAGCAAGATATGCTGCTTCTCGCATCCTTCCTTTGGAGGGAGAAAAAAAAAAAAGAAAGGAAAATCTGAAAGCTGTAATTTATTAGTAAAAATTGCCAAGAAAATCAATCCATTTGATGACATCATCCTCCCCCACCCCCAAGGCTGCACTATCATCTCGGAGCTTAGCGTGTGCTGTCTGTTTCAGAAAAGGGGTAAAAAGCAAAAGACAAAAGTTCAGTATATGGGTCATCACCCTACACCAAGAGGAAGCTCATGACTCAAGTGGTCAGACAACACTCTCATGCTACTGTTTGGAACAAAACCCACTAGGATGAGACTCATATCTCTGTCTCCATCTGATTTCCTGTCTTTGCAAAATTAAAAAAGGAAAGGATATCTATTTACTGATAGACTGTTCCCTGGTAACATTCTTATAATTTCTACATCCTGCTTAATCATGCTATATCTGACATTGTGTTTATTCTCTTTAACTTGTTCTTGTAAGTCATCCCTGTATTTGAAGAATATTTACCCACAGAAAACAAAAATTAAATCTTTTTCTCATAAGCCAAAGAAAAGAAGTAACTCTCTATGGACCTAGGATTTGTGCTGTTTGATTTCTGCCTCAAACATCTACAATAAAATATTGAAAATACTTAGTAGAAGTTTCAGCTCATAGAAAGACCTGAAGCACAATATTCATTCTGCACAAGGGTCATTTCCTAGGGACAGAAGGAATGGAATTGTGAAACAGGACTTTCTTTACTGAGGCTGTATTCAGTGAGTAATGGGTAAACCTCTTTACTCAATTATTTATGCTCTGCATAACAAATCTGCACACAGTTATTTGGGGAGAGAAATATATCATGTTTTTAGATGCCCTTGGGTAGGAGCTATGTCTCTCTGTGATGCATTTTATAGTATACTGACAATTTTTAGGGATCTTGCACGTCAAGTTTTCATGCAATACAAGAACCCTTTCCACAACATCATTGCCAAGTAGTTGTCTAGTGTATACCATTTATGTATTAACACATTTATTTATTTTTTTTTAATTTTTATTTTATATTGTAGCATAGTTGATGTACAATATTGTTAGTTTCAGGTGTACAGCAAAGTGACTCAGTTAAACATATACATGTATCTATTCTTTTTCAAAGTCTTTTCCCATTTAGGTTATTACAGAATATTGGGATGGGGGGAGGAATAGATTGGGAGTTTGGAATTGACCAACAAGGTTCTATGGTATAGCACAGGGAACTCTGCTCAGTATTCTGTAATAACAAATATTTACTAAGAATGCTAAGTTTTAAGCAGTAAGCTAAGCACATGCAAAGATTTTTAAAAGATTTTTAAAAGATATATTATCCTTGCCCTCAAGATTCTCACAGTCTAGAAGAAAAGAGACAACATGTAACCAATTATAAGAACTATGCTAAGAAAGAGGTGAAAGGTAATAATTAATTCTGAGTGGTTGGGTAATAAAAGAAATCACAGAAAAGTTAATAACAAGATGAGATCTTAAGAATGAGGAGATAGTCACCAGATGGAGAAGGGATAAAAGGACATTCTGAGCAAACAAACAAACAAACAAAAAACACATCTGGAAATGTGAAAATTCTGGGAATATTAAATTCATGTAGAGATATTTATTTCTTTTAGGGCTTCACTGTCTAATATGGTAGCCACTACAGATCTTCTTTCACTTATGACAGGATTATGTCCCAATAAACCAAGTGTAAATTGAAAATAACATTAGTCAAAAATGCATTAATACACCTAACCTACTGAATATCATAGCTTAGCCTAGCCTACCTTAAAAGTGCTCAGAACACTTACATTAGCTTACAGTTGGACAAAATCTAACCCAAAGCCTATTTTATAATAAAGTGTTGAATATTACACTTAATTTATTGAAAACTGTACAGAATGTGAAAAACAGAATGGTTGCATGGGTACAGATGGTTGTAAGTGTATCAGTTGTTTTCCCTTGTGATGGAGTGGCTGACTGGAAGCTGTGGCTGACTGTCACTGCATAGCATCATGAGAGTGTCATACCGCATATTGCCAGCCCAGGGAAAGATCAAAATTCACAATTTGAAGTACAGTTTCTACTGAATGCATATTGCTTTCACACCATCATAAAGTCAAAAAATTGTAAGTCAAACCATGCTAAGTCGGGAACCGTGTGTAGTACCAAATGGCTATTGAACATGATGTTAGTTCAAATCTAAATGTGCTTTAAGTGTAAAATATACACTAGATTTTTTAAAGTAATTTTTTAAAGACTATAAAATGTATTAGCAATATATTACTGTGTAACAATTTACCCTAAAATTTAGTAGTTTAAAACACTAACATTAATTATCTCACAGTTTCTGTGGATCAGGATTTGAGAGTAATTCTTGCTCAGGAACTCTCATGAGATTACAATAAAAATGTCACTCTAGGGCTGCAGACATCTGAAGGCTTGAGTGAGGCTGGAGGATCCACTTCCCAAAGATCACTCACGTTGTTGTGGTCAGTAGACCTCAGTTTATTGCTGGCTATTGGTCAGAAACCTCAGTTCCTTGCAACATCAATTATTACCATAAATAAGAGTCCTCATAATATGGCAGCTGGCTTCTCACAGAGTGTGTGATCAAAGAGAGAGAAAGCAAGCAGGATGCTTTAATGCCTTTTATGACCTAGTCTCCAATGTCAAACACCATCATCCCTACTTTATTCTATCCATTAGAAAGTATTCATTAAGTCCAGTCCACATTCAAAAGAAGAGAAATTTGGCTTCACCTCTTGAAGGAAAGAGATATGTTAAACATAGTCCACCTTTTGGCTGAAAATTATTTATATTCTTCTTACATGGAAAATATATGCACTCTTTTCCAAGGCCGCCAAAAGTCTCAGCGCATCTCAGTATCAGCTTGAAGGGCTGAATCTTGTCATCTAGATCAGGTGTAGATACAGCCTGGAAAGTGACATACCATGTGCCATATTCTACTGGTCACACCAACCAACCCTGATACACTGTGGGAGGGGATTATACAAGGGTAATCAAAAGCCATTGATCTTCGCAGAGATAAATGAGGCAAATTCGGAAGGTGGCTACCACATTAAGTATTTAATTATTAATTTTTATATTGACTACATGATTTGTACTAGTTATACCATTTATGTATTTAATATAAATATAACTTTTAAATGTTTCCTTTAAATATAAATATAAACAAACATAAACGTATAAATGTTATATATATATATCAATAAGTATAAATTATAAAAATCTAATCAACCATTATTTTCACCTGTTTATTTTTACTTTTATTTTAATGTGGCTACTAAATGATTCAAAGTTGTATATCTGACTCATATTATATTGCTACTGGACAACACTGTCCTGGAGGATACATAAAAGAGAGAAAAATAAGATGTGAGGAAAAAAAGCAGAAGACAAATCATGCATCATCCTGAATCCCCTCTTAAGTGTTTAGACCTTCTCTAAGCAACAAAGAGACCTTGCGGTTTTGAGCAGGGAAGTGACATTATCTGAGATATGTTTCAGGGTGATTACATCTAACAGTAGGATGTTAGATGGATTACACCAGAGGAGACACTGAAGAGAGATCCAAAAGACAGTGAATCACACAAGGCATCAACCCAGAAGAAAAATCAGGATGAGAGAATAGAACGTTTTTGAGTCACATCCTTAGGGATTACAGTTGAAGGCTTGCAAAGGATGAGTCCACTAAAAGGGACAGTGGTGGATTCTTAAAGAAAATTTTCATTTAGAAATATCAGTGGGTGAAGAGAAGCCAGAGAACAAAGAAGGAAGCAACCAACAAAAGTAGGAGGAGTAATAAAAGAGGATAGCAAATGGACTTTTGCTTCCTCTTTGGGGTCGTCACTGTGGATTCTAGATTTAGTTTCTGGTACTCCTGAAGGCTCTAAAGGAACAGAGAAGCACCCTAGAGCAACTGCTACACAGGTGGATTTTTTTTCCTCCACCCAGTAAACATTGCTTTTGAAACAGTACTGCTTTGTTATTCACAGGTGGTCAACTCCAGCTCAAGCAATTGGCAGAGCTCTGATGAAAATATTTTATCTTTATCTTTTGCCAGCTCCTATCTCCTATCAAACTTCTGGGAAGGAGACAGTTGTGGATAAGCAGTTTTGGTGTCATCCAGAGCTCTGGTCTAAATGTTTATGATGTGCTGCTATAAAAGAGAAAGTAAAAAGAACAGCTGGCTTTATTCAGTTGAGATTGAAAAGGCTTTTAATGAAAAGTTTAAATTACTCTTCCATCTTTAAAAAAATGCTTTGTCGGTAGCCCTACAAATGGTGAACTCAGTAGCATTTTGGATTATGTAAAATATAATTCTTTAAGTTTTAAGAAACATATTTTCCAGTAACTTTTCCCCATGTGCCAAACCTGTTTTCTGAATTTTTGTATCAATTCCATGCTATGTTAAATAAACCACCATTGTCTAAAAGGCAGAAAGTTCTTGTATAATGTTTAATGTTTAATACTGAAAGTAAATAAACCCAAAAGAGGAGGGGGAAAAAAGTAACCAGTAACATATATGGAATTTTCTAATTATTTTTCCATTTGCTACCACCTAAAATTTAAAACGTTATATACTATGATTAAGGCTAAATTTGTAAACAGAACCTAGAGTAAAAAGGAAGCTTCTATTCTGATGTCACTTTCTCCCTTACACTTTCTGGTAATTTGAAAAGCATAGATGCCAAGAGGATTTTTTTTTATACCCACTAGAAATTGGAACACGGTCAACAATTCTCATAAGACCTAAACAGTCTTATTCACTGCATTGTTTAGAATTGTTCAGTTGATTGTATTTGATGATTAGTGAATATTTATTTTTCCATCAATGTGAAGCTTTTTTTGATCAGGTAATTTTTATAGGTTAATTATATCCTGAAAATAAGGAAATCACAAAAGTGGCTGTCATTACAATCCCAAGAGTGACTCAGTGAAGAAAAAAATTTAAATCCATTCTTTATTCTGGATAGGTAGCAAGGAAAAAATGAACATCTCTTAAAGGTATGCAGCAATATTCCTTTTCTAACATATAGTGCCTTGCACATTGTATTTGAGTGGATAAAAATAAACTAAAAGGGAATAGAAGGAAAGGAACCCCCATGCAAGTAGAAATAAGCATAAAATCTTTATCTAGCTTTCTTCCTTGTTTCCTCTCATGCATTCAACCAATATTTATGAAATAACTACTTTATCCCAGGCATACTTGTAGATACCGGGGAATACAAAGCTTAATTATAATATAATTTCCTCTCTCAATGTGATTATATGATCCATCAGGGGAAGCAAACATTTATACAACTAACTATAATACAAAGTGATAAGTACTGTAACAACTTACATTTGTATAGCATCTAATGTGTTGCATATAATTTTCACGTTTGATTTTATTTACTCTTAAACCCATTTAGTAGGTGATTTACTATCCCTGACACCGTCAGTTAATATAACAGCAAGCTGAGACATATGGATGGTGCTCAGCACCATGTTCTTTAAGGAGAACAGAAGACATGGATTGGAGTCCAGTGAAATTTCTCTTAAAAAGTATAATGGATCTTGAAAGAAAAATGAATTTTTAAGGGAAAATGGACAAGTTAGCATTTAACTCAGGAGGAAAGAACATTTCAGACAAAGTAAACACCATTAGCTATGGTGTAGAGCTATTCCCACAAATGGAAGGTTCTAGGATCAGTAATTCTGGAGTTGTGGGCAATGATGCTGGAAGGTAGACTGTAGTCTGTATGTGAGAGACTCTAGTTGTCATCCTGAATAGGTTGGCCTTTGCCCCAAAGGAGAAGGGGGCCACTGAAGAGGCACTTTATTCTTTAAGTAAAATAGTAAAACAATAGGCTTTGTGCTTTAAGAAGACAATTTGGATGTGATATAGAGAATGGAATGGAGACAGGGAGAGCAGTTAGTGACAGCACAGTGGACCAATGGGAGAGAGGGGAAATTCCAAACAGAGCAATGGAAATGGGGAGAAAAGGTGTACATAGAATCAAGAAAAGAATCAGGTAAAGCCCTGAGGAGTGTTCCTCATTTTCAACTGCCAAGAGATCCAGTACCCAGAAAGATGTGAAAGAGGCAATGAGGCCCATTGTTCTGCAAATGCTTTATAGAAAGTTTAATGAGAGAAGCTGTCCATTGCTTGATGAGTCTGCCAGAAACCATGAGTTTGTCAGGCAAAAGGTAAAATCTAACGATGAGAACAAATATTTCTTAACCTGTAAAGAAAATCCACAGCTGAATTCATTTTGCATAAGGGTATATTACAAGCCATAACTATAACTTCATCTCACAGGGATTTTTGCATGCTGAATAGGCAAAGATGGTTTCGTCAGGTTGAAGTGGCACATCTAGCTACCAGTTGGTAGCTCTTCAAATGTGTCAGTGTTAGGAAATGTATCATTGATCCCTGTGTTCTTTGTTATGTAGGCAGCCTCTGTGCTCTTCAGCTAACAAAGCAGCAATGAAGGGCAAGGTCCCAGGGTCAGTCTTCTTTCCTCAGGGAAGGAGCTGGCAGCTCACCAGGTGATCAAACACTTGGGAGTCATTTCTGCTAAGTAGCACTCTTACCCAAAGGCACTGAAAGTACTTAGGTTTTCCTTGATAATACTGAGCACTTTTGTAGCACGTTCGAATCATTAATTAGTTAATCTGAACACCATCCCTATGAGATAGGTAAGGATAATTATCCCCATTTTACAGATGAGAAAACAAACACTAAGAGGTTAAATGACTTTGACATTTAGGAAGCTGGAGAGGCAGAGCTAAAATGCAGACAATTTTCAGACCTGAAGAAATAAAATGCTCTTTTCTTCAGCGCATAACAAATGTAATTCTAATATGTTTAAGCAATCCATATGATGTCATTGTTTTCTTTTTGATCTAGATGACCTGGGGCCTTAAACCTAGTCCAATCAATCACCAGTTAGTGATGGGTAGTGACTAATAGGGTGATATATGTTGCTGTTGGCTGCCACCAGTGCTAGACTGGTTACAAGTACTGGAAGATAATGTAAGAAGACTGAAAAAGAAGTACCACAGAGTCACTTTGACACTGAGTTCAAGTGAAAGAAAATTATTAATTTTAATAGCCCTATGTAAAGAGAAATAACTCTAAAGAGTTAGAAGTTCAATTAAAGCACATATCAAAATATTAGGAACAAATCAGGACTTATTTTAAACCATTTGATCTTAATAATACTGTTACTCTACAATGGAAAAAATTAATAAATATAGTCTAGAAGTATTTACATCACTATCTGCCAAAAATGACCAAAGAATTGGTGGATTCCATATATCTCAACATAATTGATTGGTTAGAGACTAACTTTTTTTTTTTTTTTTCTGCATTGGGTCTTCATTACTGTGCCCGGGCTTTCTCTAGTTGCATGAGTGGGAGCTACTTTTCCTTGAGGTGCACAGGCTCTAGGAGTGCAGTCTTCAGTAGTTGTGGTGCACCGGCTCAGTAGTTGTGGCTCACAGGCTTAGTTTCTCCACAGCATATGGGATCCTCCCAGACCAGGGATAGAACCTGTGTCCCCTGCATTGGCAGGTGGAGTCTCAACCACTGTGCCACCAGGGAAGTTAGATATTAATTTAATTTAATTTAACATCTACAGTTTAGAAATTTTAAGTAAACAATTTTACCAAAATTGTGAGTTTTTTCACATTGACTATCTATACATAAAATAGTGAATCTATAAAAAATCAAACTGAGATCAAACATTCTTCATATCCATCCTGCTCTTTCCAAAATTTAATGTGTTCACTGCACTATTGGAATTATTTTCACTTATGGCAACTTTCATATAAACTGTAAAATTATAACTCCTTATCAACGTTAATAAATATTCATAGGCTGCCCACTTGCATATTGGTTTCTATGGGACTAATGTTACATAACTCCTATGTCTCCATATTCATGTAGACACAAAGGATGTTATATTTGCCTACAAGTCATGAAACTTGAAATTATTTGGTTAGTGTAAGGAGCACTTGCAATATCAGATTTTTTTTGTTAAGAACAGAGGTCTCAATCTAAAATGTATGTATGTCCTAGGAACGAGTATTCTCCTGGGAAAGACAAAAGGAAGGTAAAACAAGAAAGAATTCACAGCTCATCTGTAAATTGCACATCTAAAAACAATCTTTTACATCCTTTATTCAATTTGCATAGCTTACCATTTTATTTTAAATTACACATTTTTCCATTAAAAGGGAAATTTTAAACTCAAATATAAATGAGAAAATCCCACTATTCTTTTTAAGAAATAGACTTACCTGAGTCCAAAGCATAAAGAATAACTTAAATTTTCAGTAACATTTTCATAGAATGGAGTAGGGAACATTTATTTTAAGTCCAACTACAAGATTTCCTAAGCATCTCCTTGAACCATTCCTCATTTTCTTCAACCTTTATCTCTCCTTGTTTGCAAATATCCTTTCTCACTCTCCCACCAAACTCTTTTATTAACAACCATCCTTCTCCCCACCTCCATTGCTCCTTCCAGGGCTACTTCACTCCCACTCTTCTCTTTGGACCCTTGGACTACCTCCAGGTTGATTCATCCCCTCCTCACATCTTTTTATTTCTACCCCATAATTCAACCTTTCTTGACTTTCCCCACATGAATTCTTATCCTGCTCAGCAAAGCATTGGATTTCTCTAGATCCTATATCTTTAAAGAGGGCAAGAGAGAGAGAATATAAATATTTATCATTTGATATTTTCCTTGTCATGAATCAAAGGAATAAAGGAAAAAGAATAGAGGATGTATGAAAAACTAGTGGAAAACAGGAGAGAGAACTATTAACTCATACATGTAAAGCTGGCAAAGGTGAAAATACTAATAAAGGTCCCATGCCCAGAGAAATTTAAAAGCAGCCTTACAAGTCTAGGGATTTGCCTCCGTGAAATCAAAAAGGGAAAGGAAAATGATCAGATATCATAGCAGCCAACACGCCTCCCACAGTTGGACAGTGCTTTCCCAGCAGGGTGTCTCTCTCCTGTATTAGTCTCTCAGAATCAGTGTTCACAATCAATCTCTATTGAGCAAGGACAATTTCAGTCTACTGAGTGAATTTTTGAAAACCTACTAAAGAAAATCTCTAAAGAGGTACTTACTGTGGCACAGTGACCCTGACAATGGCAAAGAAAGGTCACAGGCCTCCCACAGGATAGTAACCCGTCACCAAAGCCTTGGGGTGATTGTTTTCATTTCTTTTGCTGGCCAGTGAGGGCTTCAGAATGGTTCAGTAATGCTAGTGGAGAGAACGATTAAAAAAAATAGGAAGACACCAGAAAATCAGTGTGATAAAGAAAAAAGAAGGAAATACTCCTGAGGTTTTGCAAGAGGTGAATCTAATGCTGTGGAGCATTAGCAAGACCAATTGAGGTTGGTGACCATTAACTAATCATGGGCCCAATTATAGCTAATCCCAAGATAGGCACCAGCAAGATGGCACATTATTGTCTTCTTCCGCTGGTGAGGACAGGAAAGCGGGAACGATTATACGTAAGCACTGCACTTAAGCGTGGTAAAAAGAAAATAAAGATATCATTGGGAAGGTCTCATCCTATTCTTCTAAATCAAAGAGAGAAGAGTGGGCTGGCAGTTGATAATGAAGATATTGACAGACTGAAGTTTGTTAAATATGTGGCGACTTAGAGTTAGAAATTTCCAGCGGGGGAAAAAAGCCAAGACTGAACTCACTTTTGAGAGTGAGTACATATCACGAATGAATAAAAGAAAAGGTGTGGGTGAAAATGGGCAAATACACACACACACACACACACACACACACACACACAGCTGTGAAACATCAGAAACAGATATTAATTCCTTAAAAAAAAAAAAGGGACTATATTGAAGATGTTTTCATGAAATTCCCAAACATAGTTCAGACTCTAGTGGAATCCTACCTGTAAGCAATTAAAGAACAGTGTTAAAACTTGCAATTCACACAAAGAAAAATGTAGTAAGAAAGGGGGAAGTAAGTAAATATATGTTAAAATAGGCCTGGAGCCTTTCAATATTTAGTGAGCATCAGAAGTGCCTGTAAAGTGGGTTTGTTAACACAGATTTCTAGGCTCCATTCCCCAAAGTTCTGATATCAGTCGGTTTGGGTGGGGCCTTCCAGGTGATGCAGATGCTGCTGGTCTGTGGACCATACCATGAGTAGCACTGATCTGAAATATGCAACCATATCATGGACATTTAGGTTTCCTGTAAATTCAGATTTATCACAGGCGATCAGTCACCAGGGACCTTAATTTCAGAGCAGTTTTCTGAGACATCTGACATCAATCTCTCAATCTCTATGCACCTCAGTTTTTCATTATGTGGCATTATTAAAATAGCTATCCTTGGGCTTCCCTGGTGGCGCAGTGGTTGAGAGTCCACCTACCAATGCAGGGGACATGGGTTCGTGCCCCAGTCCGGGAAGAGCCCACGTGCTGCGGAGCGGCTGGGCCCGTGAGCCATGGCCGCTGAGCCTGCACGTCCGGAGCCTGTGCTCCACAATGGGAGAGGCCACAACAGTGAGAGGCCCGCGTACTGCCAAAAAAAGAAAAAACAAAACAAAACAAAAAAAATAGCTATCCTTAATTTTCTAGTGCAGTTTGATAATTAGGTGCATTCTTAATGGTGGGTGTGGTCCCTAATTATACAATTAAGGTTCTAAAGCCTTTTTAAATCCTAACATGGAGAGTACTTTCACACAAGTGTCCTTGTTATTATTTTTAAAATCCCTGTAATATCAACCAAATCCAGCAGAAGAAATTTTGCAATCTATAGCCAATTCACACTTGCCTCAGGTACTAATTATAGAAAACTTATGACTTTTCTGTTTGCAAAGGCTGAAGTTTTTGAGGAAATAAGAAGCTTCCAAATGTCAAGCACTTAACAGAGCCTCCTCTCCCACTAAAGAGGTTGCTGTCTAAGGATGGGAAATTTTCTGTTATTACAAAAGGGATTTACTCTGACCAGGCTCGAATTGACCCATGGGGCAAAGAGTCATTTGTTCAGTTGGACTCCTCTGCAAGAAAGAGAACATTTTGACCATATTTCTGCCAGAGACTTTTTATTCTCTAGTCTGACCCTGTTTCTGGACACTTAGCTAAGGAAAAGCAAGTTGATAAAGACATTAATTACATTTTTCCTAATTTTTTTGCCTCATAGATGTAATGAAAATCATTCTCTAGAAAAATATCTTTCCCAATGCATCACATAGTACTGAAAAAGATACTATGTTATTATGATCGTGATACTAAATTAAGCAGTATTGACAATGAAAATACTGAATTCACCTCTCCTTCCCTATTCACTTGCCTTGTTTCTCCTTTCTTTGCCTTCCTTTTTCATTTTTCTTTCTCTTCTCTTTACTCTTTCCTTCTGTCTATCTTCCTCCTAATAAAGGGACATTACATGATTCAAGTTAAAACTCATCATCATAAATTGCTTCAACATCATTGAGTACAATCATGTGGCATTATCATCATCATTATCTCGGGCGGCTGGAGATGCCAAAGCATGTTCCTCATCTCCTCTCTTCCTTTCCCACAGCTTCCAAGAAACTTTATTCTCACCATCAAACTTCCTGTTTCTGAATACAAGAGAAAAGGTTATTTTCTCTTTCCTTCTCCCTTTTTCCCAATACTATATACTGCCACTGTAATTTCTGTTGTTTCTTCCCTTTATTTGTTTTACCAGCAATTATTTACAGCTCCTTAACTGAAAATAAATTGGCAAGGAAAGTTGGCATTGGACAGCATTTTAGATTTCACTCAATGGTGTAAAGATGTGGAAATGACTTCCTGCAAAGTACCAATGGACTAGATTGTTCTATTAACTATTTAAGTGAGCATGCAACGTTATTACTTCAAAGCTTCATCTACTGCAATTATGTCTAAGTATGCCTTCACTGAGAAGATCCTGGATGTGATGCTGAGGGGTCATTTCCAAGTCAAAAGCATGCCTTGCTTTCCATAGTAAAATCAGATATCAACGATGTCACAACTCACTGAAGGAGAGGGCATGTGCATACAGTCATCGCAGGGTTACAGCTCAAGTCAAGAGATCTTCTTTCAGATAAAAATTTTGTGTTGCTTCAAACATCATTTTATTTCCTAATTGGTAGTGCATACTTCTTTGCTGGATAAATGGAATGGACTAGGTATAGCATCATCCTTAATTAACTGGTGTGCTGGCTACTTAAGAGGGCACACAGCACTTGTGTTATTAAACAGTGTCATGTTGGATTTAATGGATGTCATTATGAGGGTTCCTCAGGGATCAATTTTTGGACAATTGTTATTTATGATCTTTATAAATAAGCTGACAAGGCAGTGTTCTGAGTGTAGTGTGCATCTTTATGCTGAGAATACAATCCTGGGTGGAAGTGCTCAGTCACTGAGTGAACTTTCAAGCAGCCCTGTTCGGGGATTCCTTTGATGGAAATTGAATTGTTTCAACAAAGCAAAGAAACACTTAGGCATTTTGTGTAGGAATCCTTTAAAACTCTGTACATTCAAAGATAAAGTTTAAATACCAGGTATTTCTATGATCAGAATGATCTTAGAGGAAGTGCTGTTATTGGCTATTATTGACAATTATGCTTGCATTTAAATCATATCAGGTACCTTGTATTTATCAGATTTTTATTTTTAAATTTTTATTTATTTATTTATTTTATTTTTATTATTATTATTTTGCGGTACACGGGCCTCTCACTGCTGTGGCCTCTCCCGTTGCCGAGCACAGGCTCCGGACACGCAGGCTCCGGACGCGCAGGCTCCGGATGCGCAGGCTCAGCGGCCATGGCTCACGGGCCCAGCCGCTCCGCGGCATGCGGGATCCTCCCGGACCGGGGCACGAACCTGTATCCCCTGCATCGGCAGGCGGACTCTCAACCACTGCACCACCAGGGAAGCCCCAGGTACATTGTATTTAGAAAGACAACTAAAAATATTTTATTCGGAAAATTTAGAGGAAAATTTAGGCAAATTTCTGCTTTGGGAATAATGGGTTGTAAGGAAACTAATTGGCTTTAACATAGATATTCCCTCCTCCTGAGGGTGCTATCTGACCTCCTCAGTCTGCACTAAACTTCCTACATGTTTTCATTTGCACCTTGTGCTTACTTTTCAATCTTCCCTCTAGATTTTCAGCTTTTTGAGGGCAGGACCATATCTTTAGCTCTGCAGCCTCAGAGTCTAACCCACCATAGGTTATATTTTAGATACTAAGAAAATGTTTATAGAATGCGTGTATCAGTCTGTGTTTTGGTCAGGAAAAAAAAGAGAGAGCAGGGAGAAGGAGAGAACAAGAGAGACTACAGGTATTATGAAGAGAAAGAAGCTTAATATAAAAAATGGAAATAACATAATTGTGGGACGTGAAGGTCTAGAGGCCTGCACCTGGAGGAGTGAAGAAACAGTCGCTCAGAACTTTCACCTCAAGCACTGCAGTAGGTGGAGACTCCAGAGGTCACAGAGAAATTTGAGAAGCTGCAACTACTGTGGTACAAAAAGGAGCTTGTAAAGGAGTCTGAGAGGCTACCATGTCTGGCCACCTTGACTGTGAAGAGTGAGCCCTTGGAATACACTGAGACAGCCACCATGCCTGATAAATGCAATCTTCTGAGAATAATGACCCCTCCTTTTCTCTGGCCTCTCATTGTCAAACTTTAACTTGGGACCATTCAGGGAAGGGGATTATGAGAAGTGTAAACTCGGCTTTCCTTGCACAAGACAGAGTAGATCTTAGGCACAGAGGGAGGAGTGATGTAAAGTTGACAGGTAGCAATCCAGTGTGATATACAAATAAAGTGCAAGCATCCTAACACAAAGGAAAGCTTGTTCAACAACTGCAGTAAGTCCCCTACATACGAACCTTCAAGTTGTAAACTTTCAGATGTGAACACGTGTTCCATCAATGTCAGGCATAAGTGAAATTGCAGCTTGCCCTCTGTCTCCTATTGCTAAAGATCCTTCAGCTCTACATCTCTTACCTCCTCTCACTCCTCCAGTCAGTAACTCTTCTTGCCTGTTCACTTGATGCCAGCCCCTGCATGCCAGCTGTTGTACTGTACTACTTACTTTTCAAGGTACTGTACTATAAGATTTAAAATGTTTTCTTTATTTTTTTATTATTATTTTTTTTTACGTCTTATTTGTGTGAAAAGTATCATAAACCTATTACAGTACAGTACTATATAGCTGATTGTGTTAGTTGGGTACCTAGGCTAACTTTGTTGGACTTAAGAACAAACTGGACTTAAGAACTCGCTCTCGGAACGGAACTCGTTTGTATGCTGGGGACTTATTTCAACACAAAGGAAAGCTTGTTCACCAACTATTGACCTAGGTAGAGAAAGACTTTGTTTTCGGACATTATTTAGATATAAGTTAAACCAAGAGAAGAGAGAAAGTATCTGCCAACTCCTCTGTAATATCCTTAAGGTTAGCCTGTGAGATAATAGAAGAAACATGGGCAAAGGAATAAAAAGAGCTGTCTCTGCCAATAAATGTTTTTGTTCTGACAGACTAGGAAAATTAACACAGTAAGCAGGATTTAGTTATTTTATTGAGGATGACTGAGGTTACAGGGTCAAAAATAATTTATATTTTATGATTTAACAACTAAGTACCACCAAAGAATACTGCCAGTTCTCTCTCTTTTGGGGCACCATGGACATGGCTGTCATTGGATCTGCCAGAAATAGTCTTGACTGTCCTAGCTTGGCAGATAGTGATTATATCATCATCGGTTTAGAACTATCCCATGTGAACCCCCTTCCAGTCGCTTCACTTATATCACAGTCTACCTCCACACAATGACAAACCACAAATAATTGTACTATAAGCAAATGGTTCTTGATTGTTACATTTAGGCACCATATCAACAAAATTATTATAATTCTATGTCAGGCAATGTGCCATTATTCCTCTCTGAACTAAAAATGGTAAGAATGGACTTGGTGCTATGACTTCAGTAAGACAAAACCCAAGAGGGAGAATAAAAAGGAAGGAAAGGATCTCTTTTCTTTCTCTCTTTCTTTTTTTTTTTTGCTCACATGTCCAAATATTTTCTTTTTAAAACTTTTCCTAATGGTTTGCATGTAAAGAAGGTAGAACACTTTTTTATGTAGAAATTCTGATAATATGACTATAGTTAAGGTTCATTCATTTACTCAGTGAATATTTACCAAGAAGCATTTAATATGTACATGTCATTATATTAAGTCCTATGAGGGATACAAAAAATGAATCTAAAATAAGCTATATTCATAATAAATTCACTATCTGGTAAGGAAAATAAAATAAGCTCATAAATAACTCCAATACAATGTGAAATATAAGTGTTAAAATATTTAAATTCACTACTCTCCAAGTAGTGAGATCAGGGAAGCTAGTGTCATTGAGTTTTGCTTTGTAGAATGAGTGTAACTTGGATTCTCTCCAATTGGGCTTTTTGTTCCTACACTAAACTGATTTTATCAAGGTCAGCCATGACCTTCAAGTTGATCAGACTTTATCTTAGTTGACATGTCAGTGTTAGACAGAGCTGGCTATTCCTTCTGACTTTTTCTTCACTTAACTTCCAAGACATTGAAGCCTTTTCTCCTGTCTCCCTGGTTGCCTCATCTTAGTTACCTTGGTTTATTCTCACTATACTCCAGTTAAACTGGCCCACTTGCTGTTCCTCAGACATTCCAGGTACACTCACACCTTAAAGAATTTACTCTGAATGTTCCTCTACCTGGATCACTCTTTTTCCAGATAATCATATGGCTAACTCTCTCACTTGCTCCACATCTTTCCTCAGATGTTTTAGTGGGTTGAATGGTGGCCCTCCAAAAGACATGTCCATATGCTAACCCCTAGAACCTATGAATGCATACTTACTGGAAAAAAAGAATCTTTGTAGATGTAATTAAGTTAAAGTCCTTGAGATGAGAACATCCTGGATTATCTGCATCCTGGATTATCTGGTTGTTCCCTAAATCCAGTGATGTGTCCTTGTAAAAGACACACAGAGTAGAGACACACAGAGGGAAGTGGAACACACAGAAGAGAATGCCATATGATGACAGAAACAGAGACTGAAGTTATGCACTCCCAAGTCAATGAATGTCCAGAGCCACCAGAAGCTGAAAGAGGCAAGGCAAGATTTTCTCCTAGGCACTTCAAAGGTTGTGCAGTCCTAACAACACCTTGACTTTGGACTTCTGGCCTCCAGAACTGAGAAAAAATAAATTTATGCTGTTGTAAGTCACCTGGTTTGTGGTAACTTGTTACAGAAGCCCTAGGAATCTAATAATAGATGCCAAGTTTCAAATGATTCTTACCTTGACCATCCTTCTAAAAATGTCTCTGCCTATCTGCAATGCCCTGGTACTTCCAGTTTTGCTTACCCTGCTCTATTTTTATGGCACATATCACTTTCTAAAATACTGTAAGTTTACTTATTCAAATATGTTTACTGTTTATTATCCATCTCCTACTAGAAAATACAATCCACAATGACAAGGATTTTTGTATGTTTTGTTCACTGATGTATCTCAACTGCCTAAAGCAGTGCTTGGCATATGTTAGGTACATAATAAATATTTGCTAATGAAAGCACAGCCCCAAACACAACAAAACACAAAAAAAATGTTTAAGGAACAATGGGATACACAGTCTTGAGTTTACCAATGGATCCTTGTAATACAAACCTGGAAAATTAGACTGGGAGAATCTGGATAAAAGAAGACAATAAATTCAAACTTAACTTGTAAACCTACAGAAATTTATTTTGTGTAGGGACATTGTGTGATCAGAGCTATGCTTTGTTATGCATAACTGATGATTCCTTCCTTGTTGAGGAAGTTACCTCATATAAAACTCTTGGCCTCTCAGGGCTCCTTCACTCATTTTCCATCAGGGAGAAGATAGAACTTACCTCATGGTGAGGTTGATAAAGGAATAAACTAGACTAGCTCAGTCTACACTCGTCCTCTTTCCTCTTTTGAGAGACTACTCACAGGATGCATGTGCTTTGCTCTCCAACACTATTAATTTTAAGAGGGCCAGGCCCCTGCCTGGAGAGGCTTGTGAAGGTATAGATAATCTAAGAAACATAGGATTAGCTATGGAACCTGCAAAGAAGTCATGCTCTCTACTCCATTACACCGTGACATTACTAGATAAAGTTATCAAAATGGGCAAAGATCCTTTGTTCACTGACATCAGATAATATAAGGTAAATTTTCCCCAGTCTGTGATTTTCATATTACATCTCATTTGATATAGAGTATAAAATGAAAAGGCATCCATAAAGACAAAAGATGTGTTCTGAAGGTAGAAACAAAACATCACTTTTAAAATTGAGAATTAAGAATATTTTGGAAACTGTACTTAGAGTCATTAGGACACATTAATATCTTTGTAGACAAGTCAAAAACTACTATTTTTCGAAAGCATAGACGAATACCTCAGCCCAAATCTAAGTTCTATATCTTACTAGCTCTTTTAATCTGACCAATCATTTTGTGTCTTTTGACCTCAGTTTCTTCATGTTTAACTTTTAGGATAAATTTTTGCTCATAAGGTTGTTCTCAATACAAATGATCTGTGTTCATGGGAGCCTCCATACTTCCACAAGAAGGGATTTCTGCTATAATAACACTGCTGGGTTCTCTTCCACTCTCTCATCCACTTACGTAGTCGGGTTTTGAGAGAAAGAAGTGACCATGTCCTGCTCAATCCCTTCTTGTTTCTTTCTTGAAAGCAGCCATTTAAGAGATGCATATATTTTCTGCTACTCTATGCTATAAGCTTAAGGAGCAAGCCCCAGTGGGCAGAGGCCTGCAGCCATCCAGCCATGCCATGACTGGGAAGTAAGTTTGTCTAATTAGAAGGGAAAGTATTAGCAAACCCACTGTTGCCACACATAATATTCCATGTCCTCAATTCAGCTTTTATTAGTAATAAAACTCTTAATTTTCCTTCCATCTCACCGATTTTTAAATTTATTTTTCATATGGTTCCAAACTTGGATAGAGAAGAGGTACATTATTAATGGCTTTCCTCAAAACTCCAACATCCTCTACAAATACAAATTAATGCTATTATTATGCAATATCTTTGAGCTGTGTTTGCAAATGACTATCACATGTATTTATTTTTGCCTACTTTTCCTGCTACAAGCAATGAAATATCTTTCAGATCAAATTTTCTGCATCAATAGCAAATCAGAAAAGGGCAGAGGAAGAAAGAAATGAAATGAAATACTCAGTAAATGATATAGATTTGTTGTGCTTTGTAATTATGCAGTCCTTCACTGTATACTTCCTTAAAAATAAAAACCTTCCTGCTCACATACTTAAATAGCTCTATTGGTTTTGGGGTGTGTGTGTTGTGTGTTGTGTGTGTTTACGGTTTTCAATAAAAGAATTGTTCTTTCCTATTTTTAGGAAAAAGTTATCAAAGAGAGGTTTGTTTTTCCATCATGCCCTGCCCCGCCTTTGATTCCTTCCACTTCCTAGTTGAGGTCATTATAACCCTGTACCCAGGGAAAAGGAAGAAATTGGTCTATTGTTTTCTTCTTCAGTCTCAAATGGCTAGAAGACATTGTATCTTGAGCTTAATCACCAAATAGTAATATCCTCCAAGCCTGGGTTATATGGTTATTTAAGAGAAAACTGTAGTTGTTTTAATATGGTTATTGTAGCCATACACTTTGTTTTTATGAGTTTTTATATAGCACTGTTACTTGTGTGGTAATCTTAAGGATATTGTTATAATTTGTTTTATGTGTTAAGTATTATAGAGACCTTGCTAACATTGCTATAGTTAAAGGTCTTTGAGCATCTCATTTGATTCGAGCATATTCTCTGACTTAAACCTTTCCTTCTTAACATGGGTTACATATACAGCTTTTGCTCACTGATTTATGCCATTTGCTATTGGAAATTTTAGCCCTTTTCCTTTAGAAATAGATCATCTCCAATCTCCCAGAAATTCTGCCTATGAGAAATGACCCATGTTCTACATATGCAAAGCTCTGCAGTCTTCTACTTAGCCTGATAAATATCACTTCTTTTGATTCCATGTGCCAGCACAGTACTTGTTTGTGACCCAACCCTTCTTTCTGTTTCTCTAACTTTTCAGTCTGTAACATTAGTATTTGATTGTCTTTTTTATGTTAAAAAAAATCACAGATTTTAGGTGCTGTTATTACTCATATACCTTCAACCTATGTTCTCTATTTTCCTTAATTCCTTAATCTGAGAAGATGTTCCTCAGAGACGGAAATTCTGGAGTTGTTATGACATCTTATTTCACTAGAGAGACCGTTTCTAGGAAAGTAGTTGCTGTTATTCGAGGAAGAATAGCTAATTCTTATGCTGTAGATTACAGTAGAGGGGACAACATCTGACAACATACAAGAATCATTGGGGACAAACACCACATGACAGCTTATTTTGTTTCTTAGGAATTACTCCATGCCCATTAGGCATATTTGTTATGTTTAGAATTTTTTTCGGTTTGTAATACCATATAGAAACACACCTTTACATGCTGAACATACATGAATGGATATACACATATCACAAATGGCATCTAAGCACCTAATCGTGTGTTACTTGAACTTTAAAACTCTTAATAGATACAGCTAAGGAATGAAGAGAAGGAATAAAATTACACTATAAGTATCATGGTCACTTACAGATTCAAATAACTAGTCTATTTTTTTAAATGACATTGAAAAGGGACCAAGAGAGAATTTTCAACTTAGGTTAGGATATAGAAAGTTGTAAGGTACAATTTTTCCAATTTAGCAATAAGCCAGTTAAATGACAAAATCATAGATTTAAAAAAACTAAATTCAAAAGAGTGGTGAATTTTCTGGAAGAGAAGCACAGCTGATTTCAGCACTGTTAGAGTGGCAGAGGAACAGGGAAGGGTAAACCGGCCAAACTTAACAAACTTGTAGGGACCACATGTGGACTAGTGTGATGGGTTAGAACCGCTAAAAGCCATAGAGTGAATCTGCATCTACTTGCCAACTCTTTCCCAAGACACTTCACCAAACACAAGGATCTAATATGCCAAAGGCTGGGGCAGGGCAAGAATTCTGAGAGATAATTCCCCTTGGGATTTGTAGGACCTTCCCCTAGTGTAAGTCAGTGGCAAGGCTGCAGGGAAGAGCAGAGGGAAATCCCTCTGGGACACACTCAAAACCTTTATCAAGTGAAGTCAATGACTGCAAAAGATCAGGGAAAAGGTAAAGAACTGAAAAAAATTCCTCCAAGACACTTTGAACTTTGACCCAGTGCAATGCAGAGGTCTTCCAGAGGTTAGTACAGGAAAGCTGAGTGGAGAGACTACTGCTAGGGTACAGAAAGTCAAGAGTAGAACTGGAGTGAAGAAAGAACTCACCAGTGACTAACAAAACAAGCAGCTTGGTGTAAAGGAGAGAGAGATCACCCACAATTTGAAAAGCTAGCAGGAGGACTCTAACTCATAAAGAAATCTCTGGAGTTTCTCAAACAGCTGAAGCTAGTGGTGATTTGAAAATAACTAAAGTTGCAGCAAAGCCCAAACCCAACTTGATTACCTGATTAGATTGAAGCCACTGGACACTCCAGCAGCCTGACAGAAGGGAACATGTCTTTCTGGGAAATAAAAATTATTTACTTCAGTCTCTAGTATTCTTTTACACACAATGTGTAGCATATAATTAAAAATCATGAGACATGAAAAGAATCAAGAAAACATCACTTACAATTAATGGAGTACAAATAGAAGTGAATTTAGAAATAGCACAGATGTTGGAATTATGAAACAGTGATTTTAAATCTTATGTTCCTGTATTTCAATATGTTAAAGAACCTTGGGGGCAAGGTGGACAACATACATAAACATTTGGGGAATTTGAGCAGAGAGAAAAGAACAACACAAAAGAATCAAATAGAAATATAAAAGACATCAAAAATAAACAATATTCAGTGGGCTTAACATAAGACTAGAAACAACAGTGAAAATAATCAATGAACTTGAACACAGGTCAGGAGAAATTATTCAAACTGGAATACAAAAAGAAAATATAAATGAAAAAACAGAAATAGATGTACAAGATCTGTGGAACAATATTAAAATATTAAATGATATATGAATGATTGAAATCTAAGATAGAAAGGAGAGAGAAATGGAGTAGAAGAATATTTGACTGAGAAAGAAGTTTCTGAGAATTTTCAAAAATTAATTAAAGACATCAACCCTAGGATCCAAAAAGCAAAGTGAATACCAAGCCAAATAAATTTAAAGAAAACCACACTTAGGCACATCATCAAAATTCTGAAAATCAATGAAAAAGAGAAAACAAATATTCAGCCAAAGGAGAAAGCTAAATACATTACATATCAAGACACAAGAAGAAGAGAAATGGCTGACTTATCATCAGAAACAATGAGGCCAGAAGGAAATTGAGCAACATATTAAAAATACAGAAAGAAAAAAATTATCCTAAAATTTTATGTCTAGCAAAAAGTATCCATCAATTATAATGGTGAAATAGAGGTATTTTTAGTTATTTAAAAAGAAGCAGAGATAATTAATTCCAAGCAGAACTGCCCTGCAAGAAATGTCAAAGAAATTTTTCAGGGTGAGGTAAATTAATACTAGAGGAAAGACTACATCATCAGGAAAAACTAAAAATAACAGAAAGAGTGAATATATGTGCAGATATAAGACCTTTTCTTAGTAGACTATTGACCAGTTTAAGTAAAAATAATAACAATGTGTATATAAGTAAAATATATGCCAACAGAGGGAGAATGAAGTAGGAGGGGGGAAAAAATGTATGTAGATATAAAGTTTTTACCTTGTTTGTGAAATAATAAAGTATTATTTGAAGGTACTCTATAATATGATGAGGTGCATATTCAAATCTCTAGAGAAATATTAAAAATAACACAGATAGGTATTGCAAAAAATTAATATAACAGAAAATAAAATACTAAACAGTACTAGATTTAATAAAATAAAGATGGAAAATGAATAATTGGAACAAAGAACAAATGAGAGTAATAGAAAATAAATGTTGATAGTTTTGACTTAAATCTAACTATGTCAATAATTGCAATAAACTTCAATGGAATGGATACTCCAATTAAGTGGCAGAGACTGTTAGATTGCTTTTTTAAAAAAAAAAAGCTAAACCAAGCTATATGCTGTTTGCAAGTGATACATTTTGTATATAAAGACAAATATAGGCTGAAAATACAAAGTATGAAGAAAGACACACCATGTAAGCACTGATTATAAGAAAGCTGTTGTGGCTATATTAATATCAAAATAAAACTAGAATTAAGCAAATGTGGTAGAGAATAATGCCCCCCAACACACACACACACACACACACACACACACACACACACACACACACACAATGTCCTAATCCCTGGAACCTATGAATGTTACCTTGCAGGGCAAAAAGGACTTTGCAAATGTGATTAAGTGAAAATCTCGAGATGGGAAAATTTTCCTGGATTATCTAGTGGTCTCAATATGATCACAAAGGATTATAAGTAAAGGAAGAGGATTAAAGTCATACAAAATTTGCTCCAAGAAAGCAGAGGAACAGAAAGAGACTGAAAGATGCTATGCTTCTGGATTTTAAGATGGGAGATAGGGCTTCCAAGGAATGCAGGTCAAGGGATGGTGGCCTCTAGAAACTAGAAAAGAAAAGTAAAGAGATCATCCCCTAGAGCTTCCAGAATGCAATCCTGACAACCCATTTTCAGACCTCTAACCCCAAAACTAAAAGAGAATAAATTTATATTGTTTTAAGTCACTAAGCTTACAGTAATTTTTTACAGCAACAAGACAAAACTAGCACACAATTTAGCAAGGTCCCATAATACAAGATTAATATACAATAAATGAATTATATTTCCATATATTAGCAATGGACAATTAGGGAATAATTTTTAAGACTATTAAAAAGAGTGTAAAAAATAAATACTTAGAAATAAATCTAATAGAATATGTACATGACTAAAAATTACAAAGTATTGCTGAACTGGAACTATAATCTTTTAGAAGTATAGAAGAAAAAATTTACAACCATGGGTTAGGCAAATATATGTTAAAGAAGTCACAAAAGCACTAACCATAAAATTTTTAATTTAAAGAATGTTAAACATTTGTAGGGCAGCTGGAAACAAGCAAGGCTTCTATGTTGCAGTCTTGAGGCAGAGTTTCTTCTCCAGGAAATCTCAGTTTGGGCTCTTAAAGCCTTCAACTGATTGGACAAGACCCACCCACTTTACCAAGGGTAATCTCCTTTACTTAAAGTCAACTGATTGTAGATGTTGACCATATCTACAAATTACCACACAGATATACACAGGTGCATATTTTTATTCACAAACACAAATACCTAGATTAGTGATTGATTTAACTGGGTACGATAGTCAAGTTGACATACAAAATTAACCACTAGAGGCACTGTTAAGAAAATTAATAATCAAGCAACAGCTTGGGGTAAAAAATGTCATAAAACTTCTTTCTGACAAAGAACTCATATCAAAAATATATAAAGAATTCTTTTAAATCAACAACAAAAAACAGAAACAATACAATAAAAATAGGCAAAAAACAGATACTTCACAATAGAAGATATATGAATAATTAAAAGGTAAATAAAATGGTGCTCAACATTACTTGTTATAAGGAAAATGCATATTGAAATTGCAGTGAGAAACCACTGTGTACTCGTTAGAAAAGCAAAGGTCAAAAAAATGCTAACAATACCAAAAGCTGGTGAGAATGTGGAACAACTGGAACTCTCCTACACTACTGGTGGAAGTGAAGCTTGGTAAAATCACTTGGAGAGCTTAGTCAGTTTCTTATAAAATTAAGTACACACTCATAATATATAAACTAGCAATACCACTTCTAGGTTTATGCCCAAAAGAAATGAAACAAGAAGTCCAAAAATTTGTACAAGAATGTCCATGGCAGCCTCATTCAGAATAGTCATTAGCTAGAAAGACCCAAATGTCCATCTATAGGAAATTGGACAGAAATGTGGATGATACTCCATAATGTGGAATATTACTAAACAATACAAAACAATGTACTATTGATGCATACAACAACATGGATGAATCTCAAAAATATATTGAGTGAAGAAACCAGACATAGAAGAACACATACTGAATGATTAAATTTACATGAAGTCCAGGAATAAGCAAAACTAATTTTCAGTGATATAAACAAAAAGATGATTGCTTTGGAGGAATAACAGGAGTGAACTGTTTAGGAGAGTCATGAAGGAATTTTCTAGAGTGAAGGAAATGTACTATATCTTGTTTGGGGGCCAGTTACAATTGTCAAATATACAATTGTCAAAATGCAACAACCTGAAGTTTTTAAGGCCTCTGTATTTTATTGTTTGAGAATTAACCCTCAGTGAAAAATAAAAATTAAAAATGAGGCACAATAGCTTCTTGAAGAGACGTTTTACTGCTACAACTTTATAGAGGCAGTTTCCAAAGTCTTGGATTAGAAAGAAAGAAAGTGATATTCTGGAGAAGGTGCTGGCTTTTTACCTAGAGAAAATGGCATTCTGCTTGACATCAGCCCTTTACCTCTAGAGACAAAGAGTGGAATAAAAATAGTGAATTATTTTTCTCTGAAACTAAACAGATCAAGTCTAATCAATTTGTGCTGATTGTAGGTGAAGGGATAGAAGCTTGACACACAGAAGCAGTCGTTAAATTTTTACTTAAACTTTTATAGTGATCTATATTTCAAAGGGGAGTTAATTGAAAGTGAAAATATTTGGGGTTTTTAAGTTCTTTTTTTTAACGTATCATGTTAGCCCTATCTTAAATATTTAGTATCTTTAAGTCAGATACAAAAGCAAGACAAAGCTTGCTAAACACACATGGATACCAAGGGAGTGGTTTCCTTAGCAATGCTACCCACATGTATTAAGCACCCAGCTCAAATTTATGAGAGCAGCCACACAAAGACAGAGTGCTAAATTGCCTAGACTATTACTTGTGGATTACAGGTAGAATTTTATTAATTTATGATAGAAATGTTTCATTCTAAAAAGTTCTTTCTTTGAAAGAATTTATCTAGTACCATTGCACATGCATGTCTCATACTACACATGTATAAATACATATATATTTATGTATATATGTATATGTATATATGATTAATACTATAACATCTGGCATTTTGAGGAATTGAAATTGCTGGAATGTTCTACATCATTTTTCAATGATGACAGTAGCAAATCTTCTGACAGAGATTGAAGAAAAAATAATGATGTAGATGTTTATTTTGGAAGATATTTTCTAGGGAGAGGGTTTTAAGCAAAGATATATTACTTGAATCCTAGAGCTGAAAGGAATTAGGGGTCATCTGGTTCATCTTCCATGCCCAAACTAGAACTCTCTCTACTACATTGACTGATGACCAACCTGTCTCTGATTGAATTCTTTCAGCAACAGGGAAGTTTCTACTTTGGAAGTCAGCCCAATCAGATTCCTCTCTTGAGAAAAATTAATGTAGAGTTGCAAATACTGACTGTTCTTTTAAGCTCTGGAGCTGAAAGTTTACAGAGTCAAAACTAGAGATGCAAACATAATGGTAGAAAGAGAAGTGAGACAGTGAAAAAGGAGAGGAAGACAAGTTACCAAAAAAGAGAACGACAGAGAGGAAAAGAGACAAGAAGCCATGCACTCCTTGCCAGAGTCGTCTTGCTTCCTGACTCTCTCTCTGGTCCCTCATCCAAGCACTTTCCAGTCGTCTGTCCTTGAGTTTAAGTACCTCAAGATGTGTGCCATTTGGAGAGACAGGCTTCTAGAAAATATAAAACTGATCTAAACAAATAATCAGAATTGTCTGAGATGGCAATTATAGAGACACGTTATCTCACCTCCTGAGTACCAGTCTTGATGGTCTCTTCTTGGCATACAGAGGGATATTTGAGTTCTCAGGAGATGGAACCTCAGCAAGAAGAAGCTGAGGAAATTAAGACTTTGACAGTTTGCCATGACCACTGCAAGATGGGATCCATTTTTGCCAATATAAAGTATTGCTGTTAAAACAAATGTCTTTTAAGCTGAAAGTAACAAAAAAAAATTTCTTAAGTTACCAGTGGTTGGAGAATAGTATTTCATTTCTGCAAAATCATAAGAGGAAGAAAAAATATATAGACATTGTAACAATAGGAACTGGGCAAAAATACGATAAAGACAAGTTTGAAAAACTTGTATTCTTTGCTTTTGTCCAAGAAAATATGTTCACTTCCATCAATACAACTTCAGGTAAATTCACTGTTTTATTATGCAAACATTGTGCATTAGTTTGAAAGGTGACTTTTTCTCAATATTCTTCTTTGTTACTCACTCTTGACAGTTTTTAGGGTAACTCTCTCTTTCTTTTGGTTTTATTTTTTGGGTACACTTATTTCCTTCCATAAAAGGTATATACCTTAACAATTGTAGGCATTTTTTCCAGGTTCATCTCTAGGAAAATAACTTTATTGCTGACTTAGAAATCCAGTTCCATCATATCTATGGATAAGAGTACCTCTGAGTATTACTAAATGATATGGAATAGATGGATAAGCTTCAGATATTTACCAGGAAATCAGAGTATAATTCCTTCTCAAGAAAGGAAACTTAGCAATTATATATTTTTAAAAGTTTCTTTAATCCCAGTAGAGTGCCAAAAATAGGAAAATATTAAAAAAAAATCAGAAGTCTGAAACATGCTGAATCTACTCCAGTTTAGCCACATATCAAAGGCATTTAGAGACTAAAAGTATTTATGTCGTCCATATTTAAAAGAAAGGCTTAATTTAAAAGAAAATAGGAAGCTGAGCAAGCAATTCAGTTCTTAAAAGGTTTGAAAAGCGTTCCATTTTAGTAGCCTTTTAATTTAAATACATGTCCTACTCTAAAGGAACATCATTCTCAAGAAATTTCCATGGGATGTAAATTGGCACAAGGAATTTGGTAACGTGTTAATGTTTAAATGTATGTACTCACCAATGTCTTTTGTTGAAATATATCCTGAGATGATAATTACAAACATGCACACATATATCTATATATTTACACATGTATGTGTGTATGTTTGTAGCAATGTTCACTGAAATAGATTTTATAACAGAAAAAATTGAAAACATCCTAAATATCACTTGTAAGGAATCAATTAAATATATATATAATCAGGGCTTCCCTGGTGGTGCAGTGGTTGAGGGTCCGCCTGCCAGTGCAGGGGACACGGGTTCGGGTCCTGGTCTGGGAGGATCCCACATGCCGCGGAGCGGCTGGGCCCGTGAGCCACAACTACTGATTCTGCGCGTCTGGAGCTTGTGCTCTGCAACAGGAGAGACTGCGATAGTGAGAGGCCCCCACACCGCAATGAGGAGTGGCCCCTGCTTGCCACAACTAGAGAAAGCCCTCGCACAGAAACGAAGACCCAACACAGCCAAAAATAAATAAATTAAATATATATATATATATATATTCAGCAGAATACTGTTCAGCAATTAAAATGAAAAAGTATAGTTTTAATCACTGACAAAGAAACAGGTTTTCATGGAGAAAGCGGCTACAGAACAGCACATATAGCATGGAAAATTGTGTGTTGGTATGTGTGTGCATATGTGCACACATTCATTCCCTGTGCACAAAGACAGATGTAAAACAAAGGAGGTTTACAGATATGTTACCAGTAGTTACCTCCCCCTGGAAAGAAAGTAGGTGATTTTTAATTTATTTAAAAATTGTTATTTATTATCATAAGCATGTATAATTCTACAGTAGAAAAGCACTATAGCATTCTAATTTTTAAATAAAGACTATATCTGGATGCCACACAGGAAATTGGTGGAGTCTGTGTTCCTTGAACATGACTGAATTCTGTATAAGTTAATTTATTTGTGAACAGGCCATCCTTTCATAATAATGCTTTTGATAAAGTTAATTTTATTGAATGTGCAACTCTGCTTACCTGAAGTGTCTTTTAGCCACTTTCACATAAATAATATACACTCAGAAAACTTAGAACACCTGGTTGTGTAGAAAATAGTTTATACCTGTTGTAGGACACCTGGTTGGGTAAACATGAAGGAGGAAATAAAGATCTTTGAAATTTCTGCTGAAAGCATGTGTTAAAGCAAGGGGAATTGCAGTGATTTTTTTTTCCCTATGTATTTTAGAAGTTATCATGAATTGAATTTTGAATATTCATATTATTATATTTGTTTTATTTAAACAAAATATAATTATTTTGAACAATCTTTAACTATCAATTTAACTTTAAATTAACTAACAAACTACATTTTGCTATCTTATTAAGTTATTCAAAACTAGATTTGAGGGGGAGCATATATCCTGAAAGAAGTACTTAGACAGGCTGACAATCTGACATAGTACACAATGAGTGAGACTATTTAAAAGTAGGACTAGGGCTTCCCTGGTGGCGCAGTGGTTGGGAGTCCGCCTGCCGATGCAGGGGACACGGGTTCGTGCCCCGGTCCGGGAAGATCCCACATGCCGCGGAGCGGCTGGGCCCGTGAGCCATGGCGGCTGAGCCTGTGCGTCCGGCGCCTGTGCTCCGCAACGGGAGAGGCCACAACAGTGAGAGGCCCACATACCACAAAAAAAAATAATAATAAAATAAAATAAAATAAAAGTAGGAGTAAATAGGAGAAGCTAGGATTTGGTTGATACCATACGAGTAAAATTTTTATGAAAGGTTTGTTATATGGATATGAGATCCATCAACATTCCAAAAAGCAGCTTAACTAAAGGCCTTTAGTTTTGTAATACCACTTAGTAGCTTAAAACAACCCTTATTTTCTCACAATTCTGTAAGTCAGGAATTCAGGTAGGGTTCCTCTGGGGAGTTCTTTGGTTTCACATGGAAATTAGCCGAGGCCACTTATGAGGTTACAGTCAGTTGACGGCTGGGGATAAGACATCTCAAGATGGATCCACTAAATGTCTGGTGCTTTGAAATGTATGAAAAAGTGAGATCTTTCACTCCCTCTCTCTATTTCTCTTTGTCTCTCTCCATGTGGCTCTTTCTATATGGCTAGCTCAGGCCTTTTTACATGCCTCTGAATCCCACATATAATCTAGTAGATCTGATGGTATATGAAGTATCTGGCAGATAGCGATAGGGTATTCAGCTGTTGGCATACCCCTGTAGGTGATCACAGTTCCCCAATTTAGGATTTTGGAGCAAAGTTATGCTATGCACATACTTATTGTCCTTTGAGAAACAGCTTCTGGTTTTCTACTAAGACATAATAGAAACTCAACACTTGGCTGTGGGCTACCAAGTTACAATGTAATCTGAATTTCCCCTTACAGACCCAGTGTTGTCTCTAGTTTGTTGTTTTACAAACTCAGCTTTGTGAGTTTCCCCTTACAAACTCCACTATCTGAGCAAGCACCCCATCACCAAGAGAAGTGTTACATAGAAGGCTGAGCTTTGAGAAAAATCCCCAAAGCACAAAAAACAACATGAGCAAGTGGCTCAGATGTTCACAGTCCCTACCTACTACATTGCTTCTTCTCATTAAACTCATACCTATGACTTTATGGAGAAATTCTTATAACCAAATGACAAAAGAAGAAAAGATCAGGCCTGGTTTACAGATGGTTCTGCATGACATGCTGGCACTACCTTAAAGTGGATGACCACAGCACTATAGCTCTACTCAAGGGTAAGTTTGAAGGAGAGTGGTGAAAGAACTTCAAGTAGTATGCCTGGGTGTTAATTTTGCTTGAAAGGAGAGATGGCAAGAGGTATGGATCTACATTGATTCTTGAGTAATGCCTGAGTTGTCAGAAACTTAGAGGAAACACAACTGGAAAATTAGGTAGCAAGAAGCCTTTGAGGGAAAGATATGAGCATAGATTTCTCTGGTCACAGCGTAGAAAGACATTTATGTCCTACCTGAAGGTTCATTCAAAGTAACTTTAGCAGAGGAGAGCCTATTTGAATATCAGTCATATATCTTCCCCATCCACCCTTAGTTTTGTCCAATAGGGTTATGAACAAAGAACCCATGGTGACAAGGGTGGAGGCCACACATAGGCCCAGGAACATGAACTTCCACTTATCAAGGCCAATCTGGCTATAACCACTGCCAAGTGTCTACCCGGCCAATAGCAGAGACCAACACTGAGACCCATATGGCAGCATTCCCCACATGGCAGAGATCCTTAAGCTACTTAGCTAGTGTCAGGCTGATTACATTTGAACACATCTTTTATAGAAGTGACACAACTTTGTTCTCACTGGACTAGATACTTTCTCTGGATACAGATTTGCCTTCTCTGCCTACAATGCTTTTGCCAAGATCACCACTGTGGACTTACAGAATGCTTTATTCACCCTCTGGGTATTCCACCCAGCATTTCTTCTTAACAGGGAACTCATTTTATAGCAAATGAAGTGAGGCAATGGGCTCATGTTCATAGAATCTACTGGTCTTGCCATGTTTCCCATTGCCCTGAAGCAGCTAACCTAACAGAATGATGAAAAGGTCACTTGAATTATTAGTTACAGCACCAAACAGATGACAACACCTTGCAGAGTTCAGATTATGTTCTCCAGGATGTGTTCTATACTCTGTATCAGTAACCAAAGTATGAATTTCTCTCATACCTAAGATTCACATGTCTGGAATCAAAGAATAAAAATTGGGAGTAACTCTTTCCACCATTAATCTTAATTATCCATTAATGAATTCTGTACTTTTCATTCTTGCAACTTACAGCTCTGTTTGGTTTACAAGTCTTAGTTCCCAAGAGTGATATATTTCCACCAGGGGATACAATAGCAGTCCCATTAAACGGGAAACTTTAGGCTCTTGATATTAGTGAACCAAGCACAAAAAGGTTATTAGTATACTGAATTTGATGATTAGTTCTGACTGTTAATAGGAAATTGTGTTGCTTCTACATAATGAAGGCAGGGAGAGCTAAGTTCAAACACAGATCATCTTGGGCACCCCTAAGCACTCCAATGTTCTATGATCAAAGTTAATGTAAAACATCAACGACAGGTAGATATACAAGTAAGAATATTAATAACACAGACTTTTCAAAGCTGAGGTTTTGAGTCACCTAATAGACAAGGAATCATAACAAGCTGAGGTGCTTGCTAAGTTCAAAGGAAATATGGAGTGGAAAAATGAAGTTTATAAATACCATAAATGAGAACTGTAATAGAAATGAGTATTTCCTCCTTACTTTGATATAAATATTCTTTAATATATACTAACTTCTTCCTTTACATTCCTTTGTTTCTTCTTCTCTTCTCTATAGCTTGCTGCTATACTTCAATAAAAAAGAAATTCCTTGGTCTGAAGTAATTTTGGGTGAGATACTATGATAGAATAAGACATTTCAACACTCAGTGGATGATGGGATAGCAGCACGATTGTGGGCAGGAAAGGCAAATCCACATCCAGAAGAGGCTTTTATTCAAGTTACATCAAAGTGTGGCCATTTCCATTGTGTAAGAGAACTAATGAAACAACTTCTATCAGGCAAACTGATCCCTCTGGGACTGGGGCTACACAGAGGGCTCAGTGTTGGCTTTTGATATTGGGCTAGTTAGTCTGAACAGGGACAGTAACCACATCAGTACTAGAAAGTCTATGTTTTCAACTCTACATACAACCTGAATTCCTGCCACCATGGCCACTTTGTACAAGAGCACATTGAACATGGGTCCAGGGAGGAGGAGACACTGCTTCAAAAATTAGGACTATGGAATTTAGCCACTTCGAGAAACACTGACAGAATTAAGAGAGAGAGAAAGAGAGAGAGGGAAGGAGGGAGGAAGGGAGGGAAGGAGGAAGGAAGGAAGGAAGGAAGGAAAGAAGGAAGGAAGGAAGGAAGGAAGGAAGGAAGGAAGGAAGGAAGGGGAGAGGGAGGGAGGGAAGGAGAGAGGGAGGGGGAGAGGAAAACCGAAAGAGGAAGAACAATGGCTTCTCCCTTTTTTCTGTCTTTTGATCTCCCACTTTTCTGTCTCTTAATAATAGAACCAAAGAATGATAGGAAATATAATTTGCAAAATCTCAGCCCCAGCATCATATAGCAATATTGAAGGACAAGTAAAAGGTGAGAAGATAGTAGGAAAATAATTGGCACATTAACCCCATCACATCCTACTGTGAAACCCTCAACAGCAATGTAGGAATACAAAGAAACTGAGATATGGCACAGGAGTCAAGAGACATTACCACTGCAATTGGCAATTGTTTAGGATCTTATAATAATATCATTGAAAATAACCGGGTATTTTTACATGGCCTTTATTTTCATTATCAACACTTTTTTACCCGCTCAATTGTGTCTTTTTAGTCCTTTAAAATTAATGTTCAAAGATTTCATTAAAAATTTGATGAAGAATACAATAAATTGTCACCAAAGGGCCATCAATCTGAGGTGATACGAACATATAGAGAATTCTCCTAAGAGAAGAAAGGAAAACACTGTTGCCAGTTAGACTCCACTTTAACTAATCTGAGATTACAGAGAATTTCCAGGATGTATAGAGGGTGTATTTCAGCTCTTAAAAAATATGTTCCTTTTTCTACTTTTCTGTCCACCTAAATAATACTGGATCTGTATTCCTCTGAGACATAGCTTGATTCAAGCTTTGTTTTACACATATGTTACAGCTGTGGTTCTGGCGGATGTAAACAGAACAGCATTCCACTGACAACCAAATAATTCTTGTGAATGAATACTGATTATATGTGCACAGCAGTTTATCTAATACAATGGGTCATTTTGCCCTATTAAGTATAGTACATGAAATTCCAGTTTATCGGGAATGATAGCAATGTCTTATGTTTGGAGCCAATTGTAACAAATTTCCAGACATTCTTGATTCTTCAGCTGACTGTCACTGACTCTCTGTGAGCCTGGGCAAGTCATTTAAACTTTAAAAGTTTGATTTTCCATCTGTAAAATGGGATAATTATATTGACTTTAGGATGTTCAGATTAAAGGAATGATGTAAGTGCAAAATAATCTACTCATCATTAGGAAGGCAAAATTATCTACTTATGAAAGTGAGTAGTACTAGAAAACTATGGTCAAAGGAAAAAGACATTTAACAAGATTTTTATAATTACACAAAGCTAATTTGACTAACATTCATTAAGACAGGTATGTATTTTATTCCACATATTATCTCTTCTGCAAGACAGAAGATACTATCTTTGCAATTCTTTAATGATAGTAGTGTCTCAAAAAAGCAATTCACTATGATTTATAGTTCTCATGAGAATTTTAAAAACATTACTCAATAATTTTCTTTAAATGCTTAAAATGCTCTCTACAAAACAAATATAAATTAATTTATTTTGTTGTTTTGAGATTAACTGTAAATAAAAATGCACATATAGTTCTTTTAGGTTGTAATACAAGTTAGTTTCTGAATTTATCAAATCAAAACATATTAGAATCTCCTGGGGCTTCCCTGGTGGCACAGTGGTTGAGAGTCAGCCTGCTGATGCAGGGGATGCGTGCCCCGGTCCGGGAAGATCCCACATGCCGCGGAGCGGCTGGGCCCATGAGCCATGGCCGCTGAGCCTGCACGTCCAGAGCCTGTGCTCTGCAACGGGAGAGGCCACAACAGTGAGAGGTCTGCGTACCGCAAAAAAAAAAAAAAAAGAAAAAAAGTAAAAAAAACATAGTAGATACTCCATACAAGATTTAGACTCTTGTCTTGCATTTGGTAAACAGTACCAACGAGATTATAATCTCAAAAAAAGCAAACTGTAGCTGATTTTGATACTACTTTAAGACATTCTTTGAAAGTAAGTTCCAAAAGTTTTCTTTTTTCAAGCTATACCCCAAAATTGGACACTGACTTTAGGATTGATTAGAACAAATTATGAAAGTGGTAATTTAAATACATAAAATCATTAAAGTTCTTTCCACTATTTTTTTCTGAGAAACATATATTTTTTTAAGTCTGTGTATTGATCAGTAATGTGTGCCTACTAACCAAAAATAAAAGATACTAACGATGGTGGGGGGGAGAGAGAGAGAGAGGAAATGAGGAAGAAGTTGTCTTCAGGGAAATCTTAAGTTTTGCAGGAGGTTCTAAACCTCCAGTGCAGCTGATTCAATTGTCTCATATCCAAGGACTGAAACATCCTCCAGAAGTTCTAACTTTTAAGTAAAATGTTTATGTATAAACACTACATTTTCATAGTCATCAATTCCTTTTCTACAGACTAACCACAATAAGTTTTGCATGTAATTAATAGTGACATAATTTTTAAACAGTTCCAACCTTAGAGCCACAAAGAGGTAATAACTTAAGAAAACTAGGTGTGAAAAGGAAGCATCTGACAGGTGGTTTTCTGGGGCAGCTCTTTGGTTTCTTGCTCCAGTGAAGGGAAGTGTATGATTAATGAAATCTTAGCTTTTTTAAAACAAAGTGATTAGCTAGATAATCACCTTAAGTCTTTTACCCAAAGGGGTAAACTTATCAGTAGGTTCCCATAAATGCCAGAGAAAAACTCCATTCTCAAATGTATGTGGGTACAATTTTAAAATGTTATGGATTAATGCAAACAATAAATTAAGCAAAATTAAAACTGAAATAGCTCCTTTCATAGCTTTCCTGGATATCTTCTGAATATCTGGCTATTACTATGCTTCCTATAGATTACATCCATGTGGCATGCTGGGCTTCACTGGCTGTCATGAAAGAACTTGATATATGACCTTTCCCCTGTGGCTAGGGAGAAAGGTGGGGAATATTTAAAACCACAAAGTTCAAGAGATATAGCTAACTTCAGAATGAACTGAGTGAACAATGACATATGACTTCAGTGCTATGAAAGGAGTCAAAAGTAGGGATTTAAGGACAGAGAAAATTCTTGCTAAGTTATGAGGCAGCCCAGCATGACTGAATTTAAAAAAGATCCAAAGAGTTGGCTGGAGATACATGAGCAAAGTCTAACTTCCTGGGAAGAAGAATGGCAAGGGTCTAGCAAGTTGTCTGGGGAGGTTTCCCGGGGGACCAGAATGAAAATCAGAAAAAGAGCAGACCATGGACATATGGGGTGAAAACTAAAGTTTGATGATCATGTTGGTGCTAAATATGCATTTTCTTATTAGTTTTCACAATCTATGGGCAATAGCCATTAGCATATTCATAAAAATAGATATTAGTAGGCATACAGCTAGAAAGAAGAACAAACTGCATTAAAACCTGAATCTTTTTGACTTCGCAGCCCATGAACTTTACAAATAACTTTCATTTTGTAGATAAGAAAACTGAAATTAAGTCATCTGCTTAAGATCACATATATTTAGAAACAGCAATAAAGACAATCATCATGGATACCAGTGGAAGGTAGCAGACTAATTCCAGAATACACATGCTGTTGGGATTAAAGGACCTAATAAAATACAATACTTTATTCTCAGCCATGCAAGGATTGGTTAGGGAAGTGAATTCAGGCAAAAATGAATTTATTTGCTTCAGATAGGAAGCAAATAAAGACTGTCAGTTCTATCTGCCCCTTAGAAAGACATTTCAATTTTTTTCCTAATCAAGAAAAAAAAAATAAGGCTAAGATTTATTGGACCTTCTTTATACTAGGAGTCAAATAATTAGCAATTCAAGATATACAGAAGGCCAGGAAATTCTTGGCAGGAGCTACCTTTGAGAGCAATCAATACTCCAGGTAGGAGTCTGGAGCCACAGTCAATGGGGAGGTTTTATTCAGCCATATAGATACCACAGACAAATGAACAGAGAGGAATGGAAGCTAGAAAACAGAGCTAAAGATTAGACGTCAGAAAGATAGTCAATCCATGAGTGAAATCAGAATTATTGATCCAAAATGAGACTACTGAATATATAAAAGTGAGCAAGAGAGTGCTTTTTGGACACATAAAATGGCATTGTTTTCTAGACAGCCTATAAACTATACAATCACTAGGGGCGAAATACATTGAGCTTACTAGACCTTACAAGGAGTTCATACAAATTAACAAATATATCCTGGTTGCCTGTGTTCTAGCTGCTATACATACTACAATGAACAAGACAAAGATTCTGACTTCAGAAGGTTTATGTTCTTGTATAGGAGACAGATAATAGAAAAATAAACATATAAAATAATGTTCAGTGATTGTCAGTGCTAAGAAGAAAACTTGAAAATGATTGATGGGAAGCTTAGGGCCTTCGAGAAAGTGAGAATTTCAAAGAGAATTTCTCTTAGGTAGGGACATTTGAGTATAGACAGGAATGAAATTAAGAAACTAGCCCTGTGAATTTCAAGGGAAAGAAAACAAAAGGTGAAAACCCATAAAAAATAAACAAACTTCATGTCTGAGCAAAAATAAGAGGACCACTGTGGCCAGAACAGAGTGAGCATGGCAAGGAGTCATAGGTGAGGTCAAAGAGAGAGGATTCAGATCATGTAAGCCTGTGTAGGTAAGGAGTTTTGTTGAAGTTTGAGCAAAACAGTGACATCCTCAATTGGCATCTTCAAAAGGTGAATAGTCACAACAGAAAGATTAAATAGCCGAGGAGCCTACATACAAGAGGATGGTGGCTTGGATAAGAATGGTAATACTGGAGATGGTGGTTTTTGAATACAGTGTGTATGTTGAAGGTAAGTTGAAGAGATCTTGCATATCAGTACCTGGAAATAAGGGAAAGAGAGGAGTCAAAAATGATTTTCTAGGTATTTTGGCCTAAACAACTTAATAAGGAGAAGTACCACTTATTAAATGGTGAAGGCTGGGAAAGGAGCAGGTGTTAGATGGTGGTAGGGAGGGGCAATGAGTGGTGAATAAGGCACATTTGACCAAAAGCTCAGTATTAGAAGTGTTCAGTTTGAGATGACCACTAGACATCTAAGAAGAGATGTTGAGTTGCTGCTTTAGATATGTTTTGAAGTTCAGAAGAAAGATTCAAGCAAAAATTATACACTAAGATTCAGCAATGTACACATGGCATGTGAAGTCACAGGACTGGAAAAAAAACAAAAAACAAAAAAAACAGGGAACTATTTAGAAAGTAAGCACTATCACTAGAAAAACTGAGACCTGAAAGGTTTGACTAGATACCTCATCACGGTCACCTAACTAGGAAGAAAGGGTGCAAAGACTGGAACCAAGGCGTATCCGAGTCCACGTTCTTATTCTGTACTTTCCAAAATCATTTACTATATCAGTGCTGATTTAATAATCTTCATAGCAGCCTTGGGAAACAAGTAACTTATAACCGTTTATATGTGATAAAACTTTTCAAAATTACATACAACTAATAAATTATAAAACATTTGTATCCTATGAAAAGTTGAAGGAATTAATTTTTTTTTCTTTTTTTTTTTTTTGCGGTACTCGGGCCTCTCACTGTTGTGGCTTCTCCCGTTGCTGAGCACAGGCTCCAGACATGTAGGCTAAGCGGCCATGGCTCACGGGCCCAGCCACTCCGCGGCATGAGGGATCTTCCCGGACCGGGGCACGAACCCGTGTCCCCTGCATCGGCAGGCGGACTCTCAACCACTGCGCCACCAGGGAAGCCCGAAGGAATTAATATTTAAGATCACAGGCTCAGAATATGAACTAGATGTATCCAGTTCTGGCTCCATTGCTTGCTATTTGACCTTGGGCAAGTTAATAAAACTTTCTGTGCCTCAGTTTCTTTATCTGTAGAACAGAGAGAATAATCGTACCTCCTTGTAGGGCTGTTGTTATGATTAAGTATGGTAACATTTGTAAAACACTTTGAAGAGTACCTGACACACAGCAAGAGTTATAATGGTGCAGCTAGGGTTATCATCTAGGTTAGAGGCAGCAGAGTAGTTTGGTTAAGAGTGAGGGCCCTACTACCAGATTTCCTGGCAATGCATTCAAGCTGCCAGATTTATTGACTGTGAGCCTTGTGCAAGTTAATCTACCTGGGTCTCCGTTTCCTCATTTATATATTGGGAATAAGAAAATTATATACCTCATAGGATGACTGTGATGACCCAATACACAAATAAACCTATAGTATTTAGAACAATGCATGGCACATATTACGTTCTCAATGAATGTTAAGTATTGATATCTACTCCAGATCCATTCCAACGTCCAATGTACCCCAACTGCACTCTGGGCATCAAACAATAGCTATTATGAAAAACATAATTAGCAAGCTTACAAGAGCTCAAATTTCACAAAACCGGCACTTGGGTACTTTCATGAATGAAATCTATAAATATTTAGAGGCTTGCCTGACACTAATTGCCATCAAAGCTTTCATTGCAAAGCAATAAACACCAGGAATTTTCATCAGATACTGTGAATAGGACAGTTGCTTTTGTTCATAAATCAGGTAGTAACCTCAATCATTAATAAACAAATCAGAGCCACAGCAGCAAGAGAATGTAAAGAGTAATTGGTAAGGAATCCAATAAATTTATTCAATACAAATAATCAAAACAAAGAATTTATTCTTAATTCTGCCATGCTAATGGCTTCTGTTAAAATGAAAATGATTAAGTCAAATTTGGCTTTAATTTGTTGTGGCTAGATGCAGTTTTCCCCAAGGTGATAAATTACTGTGAGAGCAAGTCACATAATGTGAAATTTACTATGAGCCTGCTGTTGCATGAAAGTGGAATGAAACAAGAAACAATTCAAGAGTTATTTAGCATATAGTTCACTGAATTCAAGAAGGAAAAAGTATTATTAAAACCTCATATACCTTTATTACTGTTGCTCCGTTGTTGAAGAATTACTTTTACATCAAGACTGGTAATTTTCTATGCCATGCTCTTGGGGCACACCATATCTGTGATCTGAACAATCTTTCAACTCCAAATATTTCATGGGATTACAGAATGCTTCTGTTGTGAGACATGCCAGAAATAGCTTGTCCCAACTTTCTCAGTATATAAACTAGGAAAATGAGGCCCAGAAAGGTTTAACGACCTCCTCACGTTCCACTTGGGACAGAGCCAGAAGTTGCCTTGGGTTCTGTTTAGTCCAAATAGGAAAGAAAGATGGAAAGGAGGTGGAGAGAGTAAGTTGAGAGGAGCTGGTCTTTCAGCCTGCAATTTATTTAATATTCATTTAAAAACAAAAAAAAAATTTCTAAAGTTCTCCTTTCTCCAATTAAGCAGGTGTTAACCTACTCTTCAGCTACCTAACAACTCTGTCCCAACATTTATTTCTTTACTGTTTTAAAAGTTGTACTAGAATAGAGTAGTTTGGATTTGTGAACTTTAAATATTTTTTGAAGAAATTATTTCAATGAGTTTGTCTATTTTTGCCCTTTCAAGCTTTCAGAAAAATTAGTGGGCAACATCTGAATCTCTCCATCAGGAACAACAAAAAAAAAGTGGGAGTATAATTGAAAATTGTAGAAAAAGAAAGTTGAAGCGCCTGCAAACATAACAGAAGGAAAGGCCACAGTGGGTGATGAAGGGTCACAGCAGAAAGAAGGAGAAAGATAATCAGAATGACTCAGAAATTTTCACTTGGTATTGAAACAGAAAGTGGTAAATTTCATGTCATGAGGAAGCTGTCCTACTAGATAATGGCAAAGGGTAATTAAGGAGTCATTCTACAAAGGAAACTATTTTTTGTAAGTGGAAATCAATGGGTGCATTCCCCCCACCAGCACCATCTGCCACTGAGTCTGTAGTTTTGCATTTCACCTGAAGCAGCTGATTAAATCACTGACACTTGGAGCAGAACAGGGACTTTTCTTTTTAATTTAATTTAATTTATTTTATACAGCAGGTTCTTATTAGTTATCTACTTTATACATATTAGTGTATATATGTCAATCCCAATCTCCCAGTTCATTCCACCACCAAGAACAGGGACTTGTAATCTTTACAGTGTGCTGCGCTAATCGGGCCAGCAACTGTGCAAGGGACAGCGAGACCTGAACTTCTGTGATGACAGCACTAAGTGGAGTAGAAAGAGATGTATTCGATATCTTAAGCTACTCTGGTGCTGAGCACTGGTTATGTCAGCCTAAGAGAAAAGACAATATGAGAAGACTTGCCTCAGGTCAGGACTTTAATCATCAGAAGAAAAGATGATTTGCTCATACTCACTAAGCTAACCCCTGCCGAGAGCCCTTTTTTCCCAGCTCCTACTCAAAATATGAACTAGAAAGAATGAGGGAAGGGCTAAAAGAGGAAATAAAGAAGCTAAATTGACATCTTAGTGTCCTGTACAGTTTAAGTTTTGCTCAAATGTATGCACTAGTGATACAGGCAGAGTCAATAATAGAGCATGGGTCCTGTCTCTTAGTCAGGGGCCCTTTCAATTATGGCAGAAGCTCTAAACCTTGCACTGGACATCCAAGCTTAGGCCATAAGTGGGTCTTTCTTGAATTCATCCAGCAAATCCATATTAGGTTAAATTCATAATTAAGAAATCTCCAGACACCAGTTTGTAGAAACTGTGTATTCTTGTCAGTGAATAGGCTTATCAACAGCATGTGCACAGTCTTCTTCATCCAGAATAATTTAGCTCCCCAGATAGTCTCAATTCTTCAAGCCTGCCCAAAACTCACTGTCCTTCACATTCATTCTGACAAGTAACATACATTTTTATTACTCAGTGTCGGGCAACATGAATATATCCTTCCTTCCCTCCCCCCCCCCTTCTTCCTCTCTCTCTCCCTTTCTTTCTTTCTTTCTTTCTTTCTTTCTTTCTTTCTTTCTTTCTTTCTTTCTTTCTTTCTTCCTTTATTTCTTCCTTTCTTTCTACTTTTGTTTACAGGAAACTATAATAAACACTTCCTTAGTCCGTTCAGGCTGCTATCACAAATTACCCTAGACTGGGTGACTTAATAAACAACAGACATTTATTTCTCACAGTTCTGGAGGCTGGGAAGTGCAAGATCAAGGTGCTGGCAGATGTGGTTTCCGGTAAGTACCTACTTCCTTGTTGCTAGAGGGCTGTGTGGCTATATTCTCACTGTGTCCTCACATTGCAGAAAGGGCATTAATTCCATTCATGAGGTCTCATGACCTAATCACCTTCCAAAGGCTCTACCACATTGGGGATTAGGCTTCAGTATATGAATTTGGTGGGACACGAACATTCAGTCCAGTCCACTCCCTTTTCCTTGGTTTTGGGTTCAAAAGGCACCAAGCCAATGTTTCTATATGCCAAGAACCAGTATTCAAATTAATTGATGGCATTCTATTTATATTTCGTTTCTATGAACAAATCTTCAGATGGCTTAGTCTAGATTCTACCAGCTGTTTTTAAATGCGTTGTCAAATTAATTTGGCATGTATTATAGAAAAGGTTTCTGACAAGTTTTATATTTTATACAAAGCAAACCAAAACCTTGAATTTTAAATTTCTGGATGACCCATAACAAGTCAGTTCAAAATGTAAGATTTGCAATGAGTTTATAATATTCTGCCTCCACATTGAAACAAGATAAAGAAGCAGCACATGTTTGGGACATCCCTGACCTTGTCCCATGGGATCCATTTTTCTTATAAGCTAGTCCTTACAGTGTCAGAATCAGTGTCATGGCTACAAAAAATAAAGTAGCAATTTTGCTTGTAAGGTTTAGCTGCAGATAGTTCAGTTGCCTCAATTTCTGACAAATTAGAGGAAATAATAAAATCTCAAGTTGTTGAACTGTGACTTTGAATCAGGATAGAGCTACCATTAAAATCCAGATCGAGACTTTCAGTAGCACTTTTAATGGATAATATAACTGAAGAAGCAGATTCAGGGCAAATCCTTTTTATGCATTTTCCAGGAGGCTGGAACCTAGTTAACAGTGTTAAATAGAATTGAGGAAGTGGGACTTAGAAGGTAGATGAGGTGCTGAAGATGCAAAATATTGTAAGTATGATCTTTCTAGATTGCAAATCTGAAACATGCCACACCTTTCCACCCCCGCTTAAAGCCTTTAGTGATTCCTGCCATCCTCTAGATAAATATGAAGCTCCTTAGCCAACAATGTGATCCCTGTTACTTCTTCTCATCCCACAATCATTTCATTATCTCCCCTCTTATCTGGAGCTAGCCAGCTCTCGGCCACACTGTGCTCTTTTACCCTGTGCCTTTTCACATTGTCACAGATACAGCTGCTTGGTTTGCTCAACTCTGTTACATCTTCATTTTAATGTACCTTCCTTAATGAGCCAGCTAAAAATCACATTTCAGCCAGTATTCTAGATGTGTCACAGGTTCTATCAATCAGATGCACTAGTAAATGAAGAGAAGAAAACTAGAGGAAAATAATTTATTCAAATGGACAACATAGTATCAACTATTACCTTAAAAGTTGACTGGTCAATTCCTATCTTTCTTTATAGAGGACTTAAACATCTAAAAGAAACATTCCCTTTAAAAAACCCTATAATTATAAACATAGTTCCACAGGAAAATATCATATGCTTCAATTAAAGTAAATGTTAGAACAGCTGTGTGTCATCATTCGTTTATTCTTTCAAATAGGTATTTGTTGGTTCCCTTCTGTGTACTCAGTGAAAGAACTGTAATCAATGTATTTGTATCAGTGACCCAATATCTACCAGGGATGATAGGATGTTATGCTACAGTATCAAACAGTGCCTGACTCAGTGACTTAGAAAAACAGAGATTTATTTCACATTTATGCTAAACTTACACCATGACTGGGAGCTCTGCTCTATATCTCTTTACTCTGGGATCCAGGCTGACAAAACAGAGACCATCTTGAACATTCCTATTCACTGAGTCAGAGGGCAAAAATGTATTCATAAAGGTCTCCACTATACAAATGATATATAACTCTGTCATTCACAGCTGATTGGCCAGGATTAGTCACATGGCCCAATGCAACCACGAGGGAGCCAGGATGGCCTCAGAAGGAAAGAATCTGAAATATTTAACAAATATCACCAATGTCCACTATGATCTGCCCTTCTGGGTAACCAAATATTTGGTTTATCCTCCTTTCTGAATGAAAAATATGCTCCTCTTTACCTAAGAGAGAAAATTCCAAAGGTGCATACAGTCATAGCATCAAGCACTGGGCTCTACGTGGCAGTTTCTACATTGAGGTTATGTGCAATAGTGTGTGCATATCCAGGTGGGTCTTTATCTGGAGAACTATAAACAAGCAAAAAATAAAAGACAAGTTATCTGCTTCTTACACAATCAATATGAAATGGTGGAACAGGAATAAGATAACTGAAGTAAACCCTCCTATTCAGAAAAGGAGAGAGTGAGAAAAACACACAGTAGACAGTGATCCACAGCCCCCTACCCTGCAGTAGAGGCATGTTTCTTGATTAGGCTTCAATTCTATTCGCTGGGAAAAGTTCCCTAGTCCATTGTTCTCTGTGGCCCTTAGATCTGGTCTTTGTTCATTATACTCTCTGGCCATTTTAAAGTGGGCATTGATGAACAGGACACCCCTGTGGGCTGAGCAGCTTCTTCAGTCTACTTCCTGACCTGTTAACCCAGGTTCTGGTTTCTTCTTAATCAATGTCTTTTCCTTTTTGTTCAACAGCTCCATGTGCCAACAATTGCACAAAAAATTCTCTTCAAGATATTTCTCTCATTCTCTCTTGACTTAGTTGCACACATCTGGAGGCTATATGGCTTCAATGATAGAACCGTACACTTATTCTCCTTTCCCTGATCCATTTTTCTTCTGAAAAAATTTACTGGGCACTCCTTAATCCATTTAGAAATTTTAACAGTAAGTATGACAACAATGCTTTTGATTTTATCCTTGTTTGTAGGCTGAATTTTAAGAAGTCTTTGTAGCTTAAAACAAATCTCAGTTTTAGCTTTTACTATTAGGGGTTTAGATAGAGTTGCCTGTTAATTTCTGGACTCTATATGTACTCTTTCATTACTACTTGCAAACTGACCGATTATTTTTTAAGCTTGTCTCTTTCTTATATTGCCTTGTCACAATGCCACAAAAAGCAGTCAATGTATCCTACTAACATTCTAATACCTATTTTTTTCCTCTTTAAGCTGCTAACTCATTAGGTATACTGTCCTCCTTCCTTGTTATCCCAAGCAAGTCTTAGCAAAGTTCCATCACCACCCAACTGGATTGCCTTTCTTCTAGCCCCAGTATCAGTTTCCTTGAAAGCTGAAAATTATCTCCCCTCATCAAGCTAATCCCACATATTTTAACATTTTTTATTTATTTCAGTAGCATTGTATACCTCATACCAATTTCTGAAGCATTTCAAGTTGTGCTAGCTGTGAGTTGCAAGCTACCACCAAAATCTGAATCACCAATAACATAAAGATCTTTATGTTCTTTATAGAGGGGAAATCTAGCACTTCCTCTTTACGTTTTGCCACTACCTTTGTGCATAAAACTCACATGGTTTTTCCCTTAGGTTGCTCCCAAAGTCTCCCTTTCTCTAGTCGTGAATTCATACACCACAAACTGCCATGAGAATCGCCTCAATGTGATGCAAATCTGACTATGATTCTTGAATTTACATTTCTCAATTCTTCCTAAGCATACTGAGAATAAAAATCCTTTTTTTTTTTAAGTACATAAATTCTTTCATGATGTAACCACTGACTACCTTTCTAGCTCATCTTTGGCCATTCATCAACATACACATAGGCTCCAGTCATACAAAAATACTCTGGTCATTCTTGCTTCCACCATGAAGGCTTTTCCCATTTTGCTTCTCTTTTGTTAACTCTTACACATGTTTTAAGATTCAACTCAAACACAGAGAAATTCTTTCAAGACCCTCTCTTTAAGTTGGGTTACTTAAATTTCTTCCTTCCATAGTATCTTGTGAATAACTTTATCAAATTGCTTATTGCATTATGTTTTATTGTTTATTTTTGTTCCCTAAAGTGGACTATTAGCTATTTAAAGTCAATGACTTTCTAATTTGTTTCAATTCTTAGAACAGTGACAGACCTGTGATTGGTGTTCATTATTCATTAATTAATTCAATCTATGTTTATAGAGTACCTGCTCTGTCACAGGGCACTGTGCTAGACTCAGAAAAGATAGAATAATTTGAATAACTTTTTACTTCCTTAGCTCAAGATACTTTGCTACTGAGTAGAGTTGATGTCATTTCCTGAGTGTGCCATGAAATTCTAATCCCCAAAGGCACAGATGAAAACATCTGATTATGAGAAAGAAATCTGATTTAGGCAAGTGGACTGTTGCCTCGTAATTTTATGTGGTCAAAATCCTGACCCTGATCTCTAAACATATCAAAGCTAGCCTGGTTCCATTATACAGGGTTTTGTAATATGTTTTACTAAATCCAATGTAAGTCACAGGACAGAGTTTCGATCCTTTTCTTATTTCTTCCTTCCTAGTACTATTTTATTAATTAAAAATTAATAAATTAAAAGGTATTTATTTATTTATTTAAGAGGTTGCAAGACCTTATTCATAATGATTATACAGAATTAGGTTTTGAACACCTAGAGTTTTAAGTCTAGCTATCCTTACTTTTTTTTTTTTTTTTTTTTTTGCGGTACGCGGGCCTCTCACTGTTGTGGCCTCTCCCGTTGCGGAGCACAGGCTCCGGACGCACAAGCTCAGCGGCCATGGCTCACGGGCCCAGCCGCTCCGCGGCATGTGGGATCCCCCCGGACCGGGGCACGAAACCGTGTCCCCTGCATCGGCAGGTGGACTCCCAACCACTGCACCACCAGGGAAGCCCTATCCTTACTTTAATACATAGATATTTTCATTTCTTGTGGGTTACTCCAATACCTATTATTTTTCAGCTTTCTTCATACTGCAAAATTTACTTAGAGCATGATTTCATGCTACCTTCAGGGATGTGCCTTTGTGTTCATTTTTTTTTTTAATTATTTATTCCTTTTTGTAATAACTTCTCATAGCCTGGAGAAGATTTTCCTTGCCATATGCTCACCAAATCAATTCAAATTCCAAGTTTCCTTTCTACAAAATTTGTTGTTTTTAATTTGGAACTATTAAATACTCTAAAAAGAAAGAAGGGTAATTCCAAATAAATGAGACAGAAGTTTAAGTCAGAAAGAGAAAAACAAATACCATATGCTAACACGTATATATGGAATCTAAAAAAAAAAAAAAATGTTTCTGAAGAACCTAGGGGCAGGACAGGAATAAAGATGCAAACGTGGAGAATAGACTTGAGGACATGGGGAGGGGGAAGGGTAAGCTGGGACAAAGTGAGAGAGTGGCATGGACTTATATATGCCACCAAATGTAAAATAGATAGCCAGTGGGAAGCAGCCGCATAGCACAAGGAGATCAGCTCTGTGCTGTGACCACCTAGAGGGGTGGGATAGGGAGGGTGGGAGGGAGAAGTAAGAGGGAGGGGATATGGGGATGTATGTATACGTATAGCTGATTCACTTTGTTATGTAGCAGAAAATAACACACCATTGTAAAGCAATTATACTTCAATAAAGATGTAAAAAAAAAAAGAGAGAAAGTAGTTTTAAATTTTGTGTGTTTGTTAATGGTAATGGTATAAATGGTAGAAAGAAATGTGTATAGTCAACATGTCCCTAACCTATACCCCAAATTGGTGGGGTCAGACCTTACTTCTGAGGTCTTTTTGATAGAACACGAAATATGTGGAGGCTGTATGCCGTGATGAGGAAAGAACAAAATTTGGAGTCAGGCACACCTGAGAATAAATTGAGATTCTGGCATATGCCTAACCCCTTGCAAACCACTAACCACTCAGCCTGAGTTCCTTGTCTACTGAATAGTAGTAATACTCCTCGAATTTGCAGGATTGCTGCAAGGCTTAGAGATGAAATAGGTGACACACAGAAGACACTGAAAAGGTATATTATTTTGTCAATTGTCTTTTGAGAAATAAAGGAAATTATTTTCTGTAAACTTTTATAATTATACTCTATCAGTCATTTTAGGGACTTTTCTTTTTCTTTCATAGATTATTATTTCTTTAAAAAACAGAAAGAAGAGAAATTATAATTATGTTATATTTCATCCAGCCACATTTATGGATAATATTACTATAAGAAAAATTCCAATGTGAATATTGAGATTACTTATTTAAGTAACAAATAAAGGGAAATGTTATAATATGCCAAACGTTTAGGGAAAGTGAGCTGAACAATTAGAGTGCCCATATGATCTAGCAACATGGAGTGGAAAGGATAGGGCCCTCCTTCTATACAATGTACCTTAAACTTAAGTCTCAGATAATCAGAGCATTTTGGAAAATATGAATCATGGAATAACGTATGGTAGTAACTTGACAGCTTAACCTAGTAGAGCAGGTAAACAGTGATGGCAGTTGATCACTGTGTACTGAGTCTTGGCATACAAATAAGACACAATAAAACTGACACACTTGCACACACTGCTCTTAATTTCTGACAAAGGAGAGAGATTTTTACTGAACAATCAAAATTCCAATAGAGTGAACTCCTGATTAACTGCAAATGCAGAGTAAAAAATTTGTGTATAATATTTTAAAAATAAAGTGAACAACATTAAAACTTGCTATATGGACTTTGAAAAGCAGACACACTCTAAGATAACATTACACATCCTCAGATTCTTACATACTCAGCTCTCAGATTTGAAACCTGAAGCAATCATATTACTAGCTGCTCAGATTCTATATGTATGTGAGAAAAATAGTCTAAAGTTATCATTTACAGAATCAGATTTCCAACTGTATCATTCTTCTCTCTTTGGTTTTTAGTCTACCAATTCATGGATTCATGAATGTTTAATTTATATTTCCTCTGTGAAATGAATTACTGATTTCAAGGTTCGTTGTCACCAATTACCAATAACTGAGGCCCTTAGAGCCCCAAAAGCTTTAAAAACACTGGTCAGAAGACAAGAGTATGGTCTTCACCCTGCCTCAACAAAGTTATTTAACCTCTTTGGACTTCACTTTTATTAGTGAAATGAAAATGTTAAGGTCTTTCAAGTAGTTCAAAGGTTTTTGATTCCATAACTTTTAAGTATTATAAGAGATAATAATGAAAGATATTAATAATGATGTCTAACACTTAATCATTGCTCACCATGTCCAAAACCTTGTTCAGTGCACTTCACCTTACTAAGTCATTTAATCTTCACAGCAGGTCTCTGTGGTATGTACCATTAGTCCTGTTTTATAGATGTGGAAATTGAAGCACTTGCAGGTTCAGTAACTTGTTCAAGTCATTCAACTAGTAAGAGGTAGAGTTAGGATTTGAATCCACATATCTCTCTACAAAGGCCATTTCTAAATGTAATTACACTGTCCAAGGAGCAGGATGAAAGTCATACAATGAATGGCCTTGCATGTCTGAGAAAAGAATTTCCATGTAATTTGTGAAGAAATAAGGAGCTACTGAAGGATGCTGAATAGCAGAATATGTTTTGATCCAATCTGCATCTGAGGGAACAGTCTTCAAAGAATATGCCAAATGGAAAAATGTAGAAAACAAGGGGCAGAAAAAGCAGTTAGGAAAGTAGCACAGAGACCCAGAGGAGTAAAAGCTAGGTAGTCCACCCAAAATAGAGAACACAGAAATGAAAATAAGGAGTTAAACTTGCCAGACATTGAAGACATAGCATATGCATGTAGTCTAAATCATATTCCATGTTTTCTAGCCTAGGTAGTGGGAAAATGGTAGTATCATTAAGACAGACACGGACATTTTTTAGAAAAATAAGATTTGGAGAAGAAGGTGTTGAGGCAGGTTTAGTAAGAAGTTGGGAACCAGTTGAGAGAGACATATTAGCAAAGGCAGTGGAAGGAATTGGAGGATTAGAATGTAGCTAATGCAGGAGTAAGTCAGAGTGACAGTGCTGATGTGACCCTGTCCTGCCTCCAATAGTCTGTGGCCTCATGTAGTCAGGCTGGGTTAACCACAGGATCACAGCTTCAATAGGATGGTCAGTGGCAGAACTGAGGGAAACGTGAACACAATAAAGTGTCCACTTTTGTTCCGCCCTCACCATATTTTATTCCTCTGGTCTGAAAACAGCATGTCAGATACCTAACAAAACAATATATCAGAAGGACCTCAGTTTACTTTCCTTACATACAAAAACAAGCTCTACAGCCACTGACTTCTCCAAAGGTCGGTTATAAGTAATCCACAAATCTACTTACAATCGCCAAGTGGGCAGAATTAAGGTACTTGGTTAGCCTTCTCTATGAGTTTCCTAACCTTTAGAACATTAGAAGTATAAAATTGCAGCATTCCAGTAATAGAAATGTTAATTTAACATTCCCACATGGAAGAGAATCCTGAATGTGTCATGCTCTTTCAAGACGCCAGTCAAAATAACTTTTAAATTTCTGCATAACTTAAATTTCTTGTACAGTCAAAATAACTTTTAAATTTCTGCATAACTTAAATTTCTTGTACTGAAAAACCAAAAGTTCCATGTAAAAGAAAAACAGAACAGTATTCTGATCTTCCCTTTTGTTTAAGTAAAAAAAATCCATCAAAAACTTCTACCTTTCTTTTTACAAAGTTTGTTTGTAGTTTCACACTTTTGTTTGAGTGACACAGTCCCCTGGAAAGGTCACTTTTTTTTTTGTTTTGTTTTGTTTTTTTGTTTTTTGCTGTATGCGGGCCTCTCCCGCTGTGGAGCACAGGCTCCTGATGCGCAGGCTCAGCGGCCATGGCTCACGGGCCCAGCCGCTCCGCGGCATGTGGGATCTTCCCGGACCGGGGCACGAACCCGTGTCCCCTGCATCGGCAGGCAGACTCTCAACCACTGCGCCACCAGGGAAGCCCAAAAGGTCACTTTTTTATTTTCCTCAGTTTAGGGGAATAGTGGGAAAACCAAACCTGTGAACAAGAACTAACCCACTCAGTCTAGGGTCCTTTTAATCATTCAACTAATATTTATCACATATTGAACATCTACTAAGTGTACTCTACTGTGCTGGGAAGAAATAATAATAATGACATATGACATAATCCCTGCCTTTTATGAGACTTAGAAAGAAACAGACAAGCCCAAAATACAAGGAGCACATTAAGAATGCCTTATGTGTAGTATGAATAATACTTTAGAGAAAATACTTTAGAGAATACTTTAGAGAATAATACTTTAGAGAAAAGATTATTTCTGCCTAGAGCAAACGGCTTAATATACTCTCAGAATTCTGTGCTCTCTCATACAACTTGTGTTTTAATAGACTTGCTATCTCTTTGAATGGAAAAATCTCCAACCGCCAGTTGACTTTTTTTTTTTTTTTTTTAACCTGGTAGACTTTTCCTTCTCCTTCAGTACACTGTTTAAGAGTAACTCTTGCAGAGGGCCTAACCCAGGCTGGATTATGATGTATGTTACTGTATTTCCTTATCAAAATATAAAATATATTATAACATATAATTATATATATATTATATGTTATATATTATATCATATAGTATATTTCTATTTTAGTAAGAAACGATGACATTTGTTTGCTTTCTCAGAATGCTGCACAAAGTCTGAAACATGTTTCACATTAAAAAAAAGTTTGTAGAATGAATGTGAAATCTGTTTTAATTGGATCTTCAGGAAGCGTAAGACTTATATAACTAGCAATGATAGAGAGGGGACTTCAAGAAAGGGGAATTTGCATAAAAAAGTTAGACATATTAGAGGAATGAAAAAAGGAGATAAAATTTCTAAAACAGGCCATAGTGAAGGGCAATAGGAGATATGATTTAAAGGTAGGTGAAGAAAGATTTTGAAAGACTTTAAATTCAAAAGTGAGATATTGGAAATTTTTGACCATAGTCAATGAGGGATTTCCAAATACTTTTGAGCAGGCAAGTGCCATGATCAAACTGTTAGAACATAACAAGGTGAGCTCTGAGGTATGCTTGATGGACTCTCTGGAGTGGGGACCCAATATAGAGAACACAGATGATTTATCTACTGAAAAGTTATTCCAGATTTTAAAAATAAGGTGGTCAGTACCTAAATAACGGTCCTGGCAGAAAAAGTGAAAAAAAGTGAATTAAGCGAACCGGTGAAGAAAGACTCAAATGGATATAAATGTAAAGAGTAAAACAAAAGGAAAAATGAAATATAAATTTTATAGTTATCAATGCCACGACAGATACTTATAGGGAACTCCAATGAGTGGAAACACACAGAATAACCAAAAATTAAAAGCCAACTGGAACAGTACCTAAGTTGGCAGAACTTTGGGTTTGGGGGTATAGCTTTTATTTTTTTTTTCTTTAACATCTTTATTGGAGCATAATTGCTTTACAGTGTTGTGTTAGTTTCTGCTGTATAACAAAGTGAATCAGCTATATGTATATGTATATCCCCATATCCCCTCCCTCTTGCATCTCCCTCCTACCCTCCTTACCCTGCCCCTCTAGGTGGTCACAAAGCACCGAGCTGATCTCCCTGTGCCATGCAGCTGTTTCCCAGTAGCTATTTTACATTTAGTAGTGTATATATGTCAGTGCTACTCTCTCACTTCGTCCCAGATTACCCTTCCCCCCGTGTCCTCAAGTCCATTCTCTGCGTCTGTGTCCTTATTCCTGTCCTGTCCCTAGGTTCATCAGAACCTTTTTTTTTTTTAGATTCCGTAGATATGTGTTAGCATACGGTATTTGTTTTTCTCTTTCTGACTTATGTCACTCTGTGGGACAGACTCTAGGTCCATCCACCTCACTACAAGTAACTCAAATTCGTTTCTTTTTATGGCTGAGTAACATTCCATTGTATATATGTGCCACATCTTCTTTATCCATTCATCTGTCAATGGACATTTAAGTTGGTTCCATGTCCTGGCTATTGTAAATAGTGCTGCAATGAACATTTTGGTACATGACTCTTTTTGAATTATGGTTTTCTCAGGGTATATGCCCAGTAGTGGGATTGCTGGGTTGTATGGTAGTTCTATTTTTAGTTTTTTAGGGAACATCCATACTATTCTCCATAGTGGCTGTATCAAGTTACATTCCCACCAACAGTGCAATAACAAACCCAAAACAATTAAGAAAATGGTAATAGGAATATACGTATCGATATCAATAATTACCTTAAATATAAATGGATTAAGTGCTTCAACCAAAAGACATAGACTGGCTGAATGGATACAAAAACAAGGCCCATATATATGCTGTCTACAAGAGACCCACTTCAGACCTAGGGACACATACAGACTGAAAGTGAGGGGATGGAAAAAGATATTCCATGCAAATGGAAATCAAGAGAAAGCTGGAGTAGCAATTCTCATATCAGACAAAATAGACTTTAAAATAAAGACTATTACAGGAGACAAAGAAGGACAGTACATAATGATCAAGGGATCAATCCAAGAAGAAGATATAACAATTGTAAATATTTATGTACCCAACATAGGAGCACCTCAATACATAAGGCAAATGCTAACAGCCATAAAAGGGGAAATCGACAGTAACACAGTCATAGTAGGGGACTTTAACACCCCACTTCACCAATAGACAGATCATGCAAAAGGAAAATAAATAAGTAAACACAAGCTTTAAATGATACATTAAACAAGGTGGACTTAATTGATATTTATAGGATATTCCATCCAAAAACAACAGAATACACTTTCTTCTCAAGTGCTAATGGAACATTCTCCAGGATAGACCATATCTTGTGTCACAAATCAAGCCTTGGTAAATTTAAGAAAATTGAAATCGTAACAAGTATCTTTTCCAACCACAACGCTATGAGACTAGATATCAATTACGGGGTATAGCTTTTTGCTTTGGTTTTCTATTCTGGGCTTTATAACTTGACTTCCTGATTCTCGCTTCCAGTTTTTCTCAGTTTTTTTCTGTATTCCATTCCTTGATTGTTCATCTTTGGCTTTCTTAAATCTACTTCTAGATTTATTTCTCTGAGGAAACCATATAACACAAATTTGACGAGCTTCAACATTTATTCGCTATTGATTTTGAAATTCTTCAGATATACACACTTCACTTAGTCTGTGGATCACCACTAGACGACTAGATAATGAATGAAACTACTGAGAGAAATTTATAATCCGACAGGAGAAACATTTGAGAGGTGAAGAGAGGATAATAACTTTAGATTTATAAGTGTAACTTAGTTAAGCTTCCTTAGCCATTTATACCTGGATAGGTTTTACTCAAGTAACTAATACCTTTTTACTTCCTGGGGAAGTCTAAAGCTCCTGAAAGATGTGTGAAAATTCTCAGGAGACTTAATATATTAATAGGCACTCTTTTTCTAGTCTTTTGTTTCCACATGTACTATCAGAACTACATGGTATTTACCTAGATGTTGCAATATAAATTTTGTTTAGTATTAAAAAAAATTAAACCAACACACACAAGAAAAGGTTTACATAATATGGACTACTGAGCAATATTTATCTTTATTCAAGAATATTAAAGTTGAATTTACATCAGTTATCCTGCATCACACAACTTACAAACAGGTTAAATATTCGGCCTCCAAAATCTCTTCCACTTTTCCCACGCACCCACAGTCTCCTCCGCACTTCACTGAATGGTAGTTTAAGATAAATCACAGAAGTTGATAAAACACCAAAAGAGCTTAATAAAGGAGGAAAAGAACAAAGGAAAACTTTTAAGAATAGCAATATTTAGGAGGAGACAAGAGGAAGAAGAATCAATGAAAACAGAAAGGAAGAGTAGTCAGGATTAACTGGATCATGAAATTGCAATGAGGTATAAGCTAAGGTAAAAGAGCTCTAAGAAGGAAAAGTTACAAATCTACCCAATCAGCAAAAGTAGTGAGTAGAATGTGACCTTTGGAAAGGTTACTGACTGTGGTAATTCACATATTTATTACTGATTGAAAAACAATTCAGTAGAATAGTCAAAGCAAAATAACACATGAGAAGGGCCTCAGGAAGAGGAAGGGAAAAGAAATAAGACAGAGATGTACCCCACTGGGAAATTATCTCTATTTGCAAGCAGAGGGAATTTGATGGTGTGTGGTATGTATTAAGGAAGGAGTTTTATGCTGTTCCAGGTCCCATGTATATGATGATGTGCATGTATCTTATGTGTTGTCAGAAGCTTAGTTTTGGAGATGAAGACTTCTCACTCCATTGACAACCTCTTTGTTCTCTATCTTTTATAAGTAAAAATAAGAAAAGCTCTTATATTCCCATTCATTCATTCTACAAATATATCATTAACCAGGAAAATAAAAAGAGTTAAAGAAGGAAGGAAGGCAGGGAGGGTTGGAGCCAGAGAGACTGGTTTATTTCAGTTCATTCTATTTTCTCAAGGAGGGAAGAGCCGAAATCACTTTACAGTTAACCTTTCAATTTTCCTACTCACTGGAAGAAGAAATGCTGTTTTGGCACACTTCTCATTCTGGATGCTTTCCAGGCAGATTCTCAATACAAAACCACTGTCTGCACACATAATCAGTTTACTACTTGATTTGATATGAGAAACCCACAAAGTAAAACTACCACTTTGGGGACCTCCTGATTGACCTCAGTAGGAAGCTTTGGACTGTAAAATAGTGCTTCCACTTTAACACTTGGACACTCACCCTTTGTGAACTGGTTTATACTCTCCCTAAGCAACCATATTCATATTTTCTAGATAATTACCTCTGATACCCAATTCACATTGTGTTTAGACATGGCTTGGAATCATAGGATTTTTAGAGTTAGAAAAGACCAGATAGAACATATGTCTCAACCTCCTCATTAACAGATAAAAGCCCAAGGCTTCAGAAACATGCTCCAGGGCCTTTCCTGGTGGCGCAGTGGTTAAGAATCTGCCTGCCAATGCAGGGAACACGGGTTTGAGCCCTGGTCCGGGAAGATCCCACGTGCCACAGAGCAACCAAGCCCGTGCGCCACAACTACTGAGCCTGTGCTCTAGAGCCCGTGAGCCACAACTACTGAGCCCATGTGCCACAACTACTGAAGGCTGCGTGCCTAGAGCCTGTACTCCACAACGAGAAGCCACCACAATGAGAAGCCCATGCACCGCAAAGAAGAGTAACCCCTGCTCGCCACAACTAGAGAGAGCTCGCGCAAAGCAAGGAAGACCCAACACAGCCAAAAATAAATAAATAAAATAAATTAATTTATAAAAAAAAAAAGAAAGAAAGAAACATACTCCAGATTGCACAGCTAGTGAGTCTCTAAGAAAGGACTAGTGTTCACCTGTTCTGACTTCAGTTTCAGGGCTCTGCCCCATCACACTTTTCAGTGTATGTTGGAGATTGCCACCCTTTCTTACCACTTATCTGTACTTTTAGTCTTGCTTTTGCCATTAATTATTTTCTTCAACCATGAGCACATTACTCTACTCATAGGCCCCAGTTTTCTCATGTGTAAAATTAGTGAGTTGAATTAGATATCTATAGTTCAGTCTGGCTAAGACATAGCCTGATTCCATAACCATCATGAAAACAATTGTCTCATTCATAGATCTTTCATTTTACGTAACAGAAACCCGACCGAGCAAGTGTAAACGAAAGGCACATTTATTGTAGGGACACAGGGCTATCACACAGATCCCAAGATAAAGAAGTAAAGGGGCCTCACCAGGAACTAAGATGATAAACTGGGACTATAACAAGGTTATAATTGATTTCTTCTGTGTCTCTCAGGAGCCCCTAGACTTTTATGCCTGCTAGTCTCTGAATATTAGCCTTATTTTTCTTTCCCTTCAGATCAATTCTCTCTGCTTTTCCAGACTCAGAACATGGCTGTCCAGAGGGACAGCCTTCACACTCAGTTCAATTACTACTAGAGCCTAACTAGTACCTCTGAATCCCAGTTCCAAGTGTCTTCACAATCAAATCTGATTGGTCAGCCTGGGTCAGATGAATACCGAGCTCAGTAAATGGAGGTCAGTATGGCAAGGCCAGAATCCACTTCATCTTCAGAAAAGGGCCATTTGGTCTAGGCAGAGTTCCCAAAGGAATGCTATTTCCAAAGGAATATTCAGAGTTGCTCAAATCATTTGCTACTTGATAGACACCAGGATGACAATGATTCCGAGGCTAAATGAAGGATGATGTAAGCCCAGTATGAATGTTTTCATCTCTCTAGGTTTGACACAATCTACATAGATAATGTAGATATTTACCCTACTTAGCTCTCTCAGGTTGTCCACATATGAAGGATTCCATATATGGGTCTTAAAAAAGCCCACATGAAAAAGAAAATTAAATTCAAGTTAACAGTTTAGAATGAAAATAAAATGTAGAGCCAGGAAGTAAAAAAGCAACAAAACCCTCTCTAGAGAGAAGAGTAAACCTATAGCAACAACTAAAGGAATCCCACAAAAGAGAGTAGTCTCCAGATAGAGAAAGACGTGCAGCTATTCCTTTGAGAGGGTCTTAGTTTAAAGGGATTAAGGTAAATATTTAGGATAAAAAAAGAATCAACTAGGACAAGACAGCAAGGAATTCAGTGTGATTTCTCTTTGAACAGGAGCTGGTTTGTTATTATAATGAAACAAGCCCCCCACAGGCACCTTTTCCGAGACTTGTTTCCAATCCTATTGAGATTTCTATCCTTCAAAAGAAAGGATGTGGATTATTAGACTCTTGGCAGGGGGTACAGAAAAATCTATGTTGCTCTAGGTCCAACCCAGCAGTGGTGGATTAAGGTGTGATTGAATGGATTGGCAATCTTCCGCCCCAAACTTGGAAGAGAACCTTCAAATTCTGTCAGGATCTTCAAGAAGGCAGTTTTCCCAGTAGAATTCCTTTTGTTGCTCCTATTTCCTCTTTAATTTTTTTTTTTATTCACCTCCTTGAATGCCACTGGCGAGTTTTACAAATCTGCCACCAAGACTATGTTTCTTCAAATAATATTTTTAAAAAGTTTTTGAGGTAGGGAAAATGGTACTAATCTTTATTATTCACCTCCATGAATGCCACTGGTGAGTTTTACAAATCTACCACCAAGACTATGTTTCTTCAAACAATATTTTTTAAAAGTTTTTGAGGTAGGGAAAATGGTACTAATCTTTATTATTTCTTAAGAAAACAAAAAAGGTTGGGGCACCATTTTTCATCATTGAACATCTTGAATTGTTTGAATCAATCTGCCTAAATCAGTTTGAATCAGGCTGTGCCAGAGAGCTGCTCTTAGGACAATTTATTTGCTATTCCTTAAAATAGTAAGATATTATGTTTCCATTTTTCTGTTGCTTTACCCTAGAGACTTCCCAAATATTATTTTATAAATAAAGGGAACACCAAAATCTTGAATTCTTATATCTGGAATTGGAAAAAATTTAGAAACATATCTTCAGTATTATCTATATTCATGTGCATATGTATCTGTCAGGGAGGAAGGAATTTCCTCTACCCTTCTAGGTTCTTCCGGCTGGTCTAAGAATTAAATTGACACAAGACAGATTAGCAGGAGAAAGTCAAACAAAAGTTGTTTGATGAGAGAGATCTAAAAACAACTGAGTAACTTACCAAGAGGGCAGAAGCCCTCCCCTTAAATACCTTCTTTAGCTAAAGACAAAAGAGCATGTTGGGGGTGGGAAGAGTCCTTTATGGGATTTTACCAGGAAAATCACAGTAAACAAGGGTGATAGTGATGCAGATTTAAGTTGATCCCTTCTTCATTGGTAAGAGTTTCTAGAGAAGTGGTCATCCTCCGCTTCCTATAGAGAGGGAGACATTCTTACAAATGGAGATTTCTCTTACAAATGTAAATATCTCTTACAAAACTGCAACTCCTACTTGGGTTTTGGAGTCCTTTCCCTTATCTGCTGTTTCTCAGAAAACAAAAACAAAACAAAAAACCTTAAAATAATTAACATGCCAAAGAGTCATATCTTAGGGTGACAAATTCTGTTCCCCTACATATCATATATATGTTGTCTACTATATATCAAAGTTTATAGCACTTTCTGTTATATCAGAGACAAAGGCAAATCATCTGAATAGTTATCAAATTCATGGACCATATCTAATTTAACTTTCATATACATGTATATTAGGCATAATCAAGGCAAATTCTCTCAAGTAAGCTTTTTTTTAATACATCTTTATTGGAGTATAATTGCTTCACAATACTGTGTTAGTTTCTGTTGCACAACAAACTGAATCAGCCATATGCATACATATATCCCCATACCCCCTCCCTGTTAAGCCTTCCTCCCATCCTCCTTATCCCACCCCTCTAGGTCCTTGCAAAGCACTGCGCTGATATCCCTGTGCTATGCTGCTGCTTCCCACTAGCTAGCTATTTTACATTTGGTAGTGTATATATATCGATGCTACTCTCGCTTGGGCTTCTTTCCTTAACTTAAGAGGCTTTGTCTGCCATTTTTATACCATTACTAAACCAACTATAAGTAAAAGTTGGTTTGTTTTTGAATGGGCACTTTCACTTGTGAATGGCACTGAAAAAAACAAAGACCCTTCTTAAACACATTACCTTTAGAAATACAAGTAAAAATAGAACTCTGGTTTGTCACTTTAGTGATAATATATCTCTCCCATGGATTGACATTAACCATTTTTACTGTTCACATGTCATGGCTAGAAATGGACCCACTCGCTAATTAGCATGTTTTATCAATGCAGGCGTTAGGTGGTTAGTCAGACATTAGTAGGTCCTGCCCCATCGTGGACGGTTTGTCTTTCCCTCCCACACCCGGACACTGGTGGTTGGAGCTTAGCCAGGGATCCTCCCTCTTATAGTCAAGGACCACCACTAGGTTTCCAGCCATATCAAGACCAAGCAAGATAAAACTACCAGCATACGTTGGTATAGGTGCACCAAGACCTAAAAGGTGATTCAAGGTAACCTGGGGTTCATTATGCTGTATTTGTAATAAATTAGCATTGTGGTTTTGTCCCTCCCCCCCCCGCCCCCCACCATGGGTTTCGCTTAGGTGCTTATGGGTAAGTGCCTGCATACTAGGAGAAAAGTTATATAACCAAAAGCTGTCAATTAACTTGTCAGTCAAATGCTGCAGGACACAGGGAGGGACCACCAGTCTAAAAACCCAACCCCACCCCATTGCAGGGCTGGCTTCTGTTTTCCAGACAGCCTGCTCTCATCCTTCTTGGAAGTATACTTTTGCTCTGCTTAATAAAACTCTTGTTACTTAAAACTGCTCTATGTCTCTTGACTGAATTATTTCCCTCAAGAAGGGCAAGAACTGAGGAATCACTGTTTCCACTGGTGACACAAGAACTTGTGAGTGCTTACTAAAATGTGGATACTTCTAAGACTCTTAAGATTAGTTTCTCTAACATTAGCTAAGCAGGGCCAAGAACCCATGTTTTAATGAAAACCAGTTTGCTGCCTTTTCCTGCACTTTGGAATTATGAAGACCATGTTTTCAAACAAGTACTACCAGATCCTAACTAATGTCACTGAATACCAACTCCAAATATCTTCTCAATCAAATCTGATTGCTCTACCCTGGCCAGATTTCTAACCAGCTCAATAAGGTGGGACCAGTAGGGCAAGGCCAGAATCCCTCCTTCTTCAGAAAAGGGTGATCTGGTCTAAGTAGACTTAGAGATTAGATCTCTAGAAAGCCCTGTAATTTGGGATTGGTTTATTTCAGGCTACAGTGCAAAACTTTCTTCCCTCTAACACTAAAAAGAAAAAGGAAGAAATTTTAGAACAATGGTCTTCAAACTATTTCTTGCATTCCCACATTCCAACATTGGAATCTGGGGTATGTAGAGGGTTCTTTGTTTCAATACAGAATTACAGAGAACAAAATAAAAATCAAATTGATAGCAAAATAGCAGAATAAATGAAAGTTTTAAAAGACACACTTAATAGTAATTCAACTAATATATAACTACCAATAAAAGTAGCAACTGAAAATCATCACCAAATCAAGATGCTCTAAAGATGAAGCATTCTTCCCTAATGCTTCAGTTTTATGTACATGTACAGAACAAGGGTTTTACAAAGTTATCAAGGATTGTGTGGCAGCCATACCCTTTACAGAAACACTGGACTGGGGTCTTCCATGCTCTACTAACACGGGGCTTTTGCTTAAAGATATCAAAATTCAGTAACCTTTAAAAACTCAGTGCTTTACTAATGAGTGGCTCAATTTCCATTGTAATAAAAGTGTATAGTATTGCAAGTCATTTGGTAAAATAACTAAATACGTGACTTACTATTTTTATTTTTCCATACAGTTGGGAAAATAACTGTGGACTACCAAGACATCAAAGATGGTATGAAGGAAAACATTGCTCCAGAGATGTAGTTCTGTAACTAATTTCATTTCTGACAATTGAGAACTAAGTCAGGTCTTGGCTAGATTCCTTGGGTGATAGATTATGTGGCCCCACTAACCAGGATAAGAAAAATGGAAAAGCAAGAAAGTAGAATTATGACTTTTTGCTGTCTCTCTTTTAAAGTCTCTCCTTCCTCTTCAGATTTCTTCCCTCCCCTTACCCAAGCCTAGTGATATAAAAGGAAAAAAAAAGTTGTGATTGCTTATTAATTGATTATCTGTGTATATCTACCTATCATGTTATATGAAAGTTCTTAGGTATGGCTTTTCTCTTTACATGGAGCATGGTATCCAATTTGTATGTTTTGTTTTGTTTTGTTTTGCTTTTTTTATTTTGTTTTGTTTTGCTTTTAGACCCTACATACCATTTATGTCAGGAATTGCCTCTGCCTCAGCCTGCAGAATTGCACTGCTTTTGAATTTTGTAGATTTTCGCTTCTGACCAGAGATAAAATTTGCACGTTTTAAACATCCCATATTAGTCCTCAGCAAAGCTTCCTAAAATTTGATCAATTATCAAAAGTGATACTGCTCCAAAAACTTAAGACACACGGAGTAGAGGCTTCTGAAATTCTACCAAACCTAAAATAATGAGAATGTTTCAGACCATTACTGTTTTCTTTATGTAGATTGACTGTCGTCTCAATCCTTGGCCAAGAATGGAGAAAGACATAAACTTACAAATCCACTTGTGGGAAAAATAATTCCTAGGTATTGAAGAACAAAAATGTTAATTAATGATTAACCACTCATACAGAGATGATTATTAATTACATTAAACAGTAATTTTACATGGTATTTCATCCAGTATATTTAGCTTTTCATTTTTATAACTTACCATGAGAGTTAGGAAATGTTCTTCAGGATCTCATCAATTAATGATTAATAACATATGTTTGGATGGAACCACAAAAGACCCCAAATAGCCAAAATGATCTTGAGAAAGAAGAACAAACCTGGAGGTATTAAGCTCCCAGATTTCAAACTATACTACAAAGCTACAGTAATCAAAATTATATGGTAATGGCACAAAAACAGGCACATAGATCAATGGAACAGAATAGAGAGCCCAGAAATAAACCTACACTTATATGGTCACTTAATCTACAACAAAGAAGGCAAGACTATACAATGGGAAAAGATAGGCTCTTAAATGTATGATGCTGGGAAAACTGGACAGCTACATGTAAAAGAATCAAACTGGACTGCTTTCTCACATCATATACAAAATGTAACTTAACGTGGATTAAAGACTTGAATGTAAGACCTGAAACCATAAAAGTCCTAGGAGAAAACAAAGGCAATACCCTTTTGGAGATAGGTCTTAATAATATTTTTTTGGATCCATGTCTTCAGGCAAGGGGGGAAAAAAAGCAAAATAAACAAACGGGGCTACTTCAAACTAAAAAGCTTTTATATAGCAAAGGAAACCATCAACAAAATGAAAAGGCAACCTACTAAATGGAAGAGATATTTGCAAATGATATATCCAATAAAGGCTTAATATTCAAAATATATAAAGAACTCATACAACTCAATATCAAAAAACAAACAATCCATTTAGAAAATGGTAGAGAACCTGAATAGACATTTTTCCAAAGGAAACATAAAGATAGCCAACAGACATATGAAAGATACTCAACATTGCCAATCATCAGGAAAATAAAAATCAAAACCACAATGAGATATTGCCTCACAACTGTCAGAATGGCTCTCATTGAAAAGACAAGAAATAACAAGTATTGGCAAGTATGTGGAAAAAAAGGAACCCTCCTGTACTATTGGTGGGAATGTACATTGTTATAGCCACTGTGTAAAACAGTATGGCGGTTTCTCAGAAAATTAAAACTAGAATTACTAAATGATCCAGTAAACCGACTTCTGGTTATTTACCTGAAGGAAATGAAGACACTAACTCAACAACATATATGCACCTCCCTGTTCATTGCAGCATTATTTACAATAGTCAAGACATGTAAGAAACCTAAGTGTCCATAGATAGATGATTGGATAAAGAAGATATGGTATATATTGTGTTGGCCAAAAAGTTCATTCAGTTAGTGAATACATTGTTCAATAAAATTCTTGGTGAAAATGAAAAATGTGTCTTTTATTGTTACTTAAAGCCAAATGAACTTTTTGGTCAACCCAATATATGCCATGGAGTATTACTCAGCCATAAGAAAAGAATGAAATCTTGCCATTTGCAACAACATGGATGGATCTAGAAGGTATTATGCTAAGTTAAATAAGTAAGACAAAGAAAGACAAATATCATGTGATTTTTCTTATACATGGAATCTAAAAAACAAAACAAGAAACAGAACCATAGATACAGAGAACAAACTGGTGGTCACGGGGCAGGAGCAGAATTGGCAGGGGAAGTGGTGAAATAGGTGAAGGGAATTAAGAGGTCAAACTTCTAGTTATAAAATAAATAAGTCACAGGAGTGTAATGTACAACATAGGAAATACAGTCAATAACATTGTAATAACTTTGTATGGTGACAGATGGTATGTGAGAGATGACCACTAGACTTACAGTGGTGATCGTATCATAATGTAAAAAAATATCAAATCACTATGTTGTACACCTGAAACTAATATACTATTGTAAGTCAATTATACTTCAATAAAAAGCAGATCACTAACAAATAAAGATCAATCTTCAATTACAGAGTTGAATTAAAACTATTTAATTAAACCAGTGATAAATTAGAATTTTATGTAGAGAAACAATCATTTTACACATAACTTTTCAAAAAAGTAATCCATTACTTCTGCTTAAAATAGACCAGATCTTTTGAATAATGCTTGTTCAAAAAGTTGCCTTGGAACCAGAATTAAATTATTCTCTCTCTGTCTCTCTCTCTCTGTCTCTGTCTCTGTCTCTCTCTTTTAGCTACCATGTATTGAGTGTTTACTATTTGTAAGGTATTGCATCTCACAGTTAATATAATACCTAGTTTAATTCTCACAGTACCTTCTCAGGTAATTATTATTATCCTCATATTAAAAATGAGAAATTAATACATAAACAGGTAAGATCACATTCTTCTAGCATATGGAAAAATTGGAATCAAATTCTTTGCCTCTCTTGCTCTAAAATTGTGTTCTTAACTACAGAGCAGCTTTTCTCAAGAATGACAAAAGCGAATCCTTTGCCTTTGCCTGTGGAAAAATACAAAAGTCCTAAAGACTAAAGACTTATGTTTTAAATTTATGTAGGGAGGAGAACTTACATTTCTTTTCTTTCCCTTAAAGGAGGTTTGGGGACATGACATGAAACTGACAACCAAATAAGAAGTAAATATTGATAATATCCCAGGTGGTTGAATGGACTTCTAATTTTTTATTACTATTCAGGAAGTGTCACTCAAACTAGATTCCTTTATTGCATCAGTGCTGTGGATCACTGTCATAAATTTTCTGTTTGTACAATTTTCCCTCTCATATTGTCAAGTATCTCATGGTTTTATTAGTGGCTTGCCTGTAATTAGATTCCAGGTACAGACTTACACTCATCTTTCCAGTCAGGAAATCAGAAAGGCTATCATTTCTCTTCTGCTCTTCCACTGAATTCAGTTTGGGATATAAGACATGTTAGTGGTAATTTCGTTTGTGGTTTGCATAATACCCAGTGACAATGGACTCTGCTCTTCTGATGTTTCCATAACCTCCCCTCACTTGGGATTTTGCTCGGCCTGAACATTTATGTTTTTAAGTGATAATCCCTCTCCTATTTGGGGAACTATACAAATTAAAATCAAAAGAATAAAAAAAAATGTGTGCCTATTTCATTTGGGCCTTCAGTATTCTCAAATATCTCAAAGTATTTCTTATATCTTTATATCTTTTTTGTAATTCCTGGCATCAGGAGAGGGATTTAATTGTAAATAAAGCATCCTTCCCATGAAAAAAATCCCCAGAGACAACTAATTGTTTTCTTTTTCTGAAATCCACAAGTTAATGACATCTATTTCTCTCTATTCGTAGTTTTGTTGTCTGAGTACACACTGTAAAGTGTAGTTCTTGGTGATGCATTCTTTCTTTCTTCCTTACACCCAGATGAAACTTTCAAATGACATAACTTTTCGTTTTTTAAAAAATCTGTCAGTGAATCTGATATTGTCACATTTATGAATACCCTGTTCCCAAGGACTGTCAGGCAGAAAGATCAAAGAAGCCTGGATAAACATATTTTACCACAAGAAAGGCCAACAACACCATTACAATCTATTAGATCATGAAGTGGCCGTCTTTTACCTATGTAAGAAAACATGGAGGTTTCTTTTTTTTCCTTATCTGTCCAGGGACTCAGACTCACAATTCAGGACACTATGCACTTCAGAACATATTAAGGTAAAAAGATGCTCAGATATTAATGAAAAACCCTCATTTTCTTTTGATCAATTAAAAGGGTTTTAGGAGAAAACTAATAATGGTCCACAGGGAAGAAAAGGCCGTTAAAGTCATAGAATATATATTAGCAATTATCCTACTTTATTTACAACCAATTTTTCTTCTGAAAACAGGAATGCATAAAATATATAAATTGTCATAAAATAATATGTGTAAAATTCATGAAAATCTGAAAAGAGATTGTGAATATAATGATATTAAGAATTAAAATAATTTAGTATTTTTCAGTGACCAAAATATATGAGATGAGCTTTCAAATAATGCTAAATAAGTAAAGTAGGATTATAATTGAATGTAGCCCTAATTAGACTTTTCTCATTTTGATCTTCATTTAAACATCTGCTAATTCCCTTTTACAGAGAAACACAGTTTAGAAATTGGTATAAGACTATAATCAACCAGGAAAATTCTGGGTATTTATTACCTTATGGATGGAATGTCAAGATGGGTTCCTGCAGGTGAACACGGGAACTTTGAACTTCAACAAATGTTAACAGTGTAGTTCTGGTCTAGATTTTCTCTGGCTGTACACTGACCACTTTACTTAAAAATGGAATAATCCCCTGAAATTTGGATTTTTCAGTGTCTGGCCTGGAATTTGGGTTATAATCTAGGGGAATACCTGGTTGGAGTCCCAGGTTTCCAGACTAATGCTGTGATTATACATTTGAACGCTGAGGTTGACTTTAGTTGGCTTTATAGCCAGAAGTTAAGCACAGGGTTAAACCTAGTACATATTCCTGAAATAAATATCTGCTCTGAAATGAACCCAAACATAGATACTAATTACCAAATATTTACTGAGCAACTTTACTGCAAAGCACCCTTTCTGACTACAGGAAAAAAAAATGTGTTTTAAATTTAATTAAAGAAACTAACCATGAAAAGTAATTATCATGGGGTATAGTGGGGAAAGATTGATCTTTGAAGTTAAATTTCAACAGGATTGTAAATTTCTCCACCTCTATAATCCCTCAGTCTTTTTCCTCTATAAAATGGGAGTTAAAAAAAAATGTACTCCATAGGTTATTCTGATGATTAAATGAGAATTTGTGTATGAGGCATCTGGCACATGGTAAGCACTCAGTTGATTGTAGTCATTAAATACATTTATAATACTTAGTAGTATACTAGATGCTCTTGATAAAGACTAGATTCCATTCTCCTAACACCACAGAACAATTTGATAAGTGCCAGAAAATAAATATCACAGGACTTCATTGAGGATTAGGTCAAAAACCAAGGCCTCACAGATAATGCCGAGCTTAAATAAGCATATGGAAAAAGACACCAGGAAAAGCAAATGAATAGAGGAGAAAATTATTTGAATGTTTGAGGAATAATAAATGGAAAATTAGTCAACCGAGGCAAAATAATGTGAAGTGGAGTAGAGACTGTTAAGATTGGAGAATAGGCAGTTGGAGAAATGTCTAGCTTTCCATGAACATCACATATAATATGGATGGAATTTTAATCAAGTAGAAAAAAAATTTTTTTAAGTTCTCTGAAATGCTTTAAAATAAGATGATAATTTTTAAAAGAGCTTTTCAACAATGCAAGTTACATGAGTTATATCAAGTTTCACTTTGATCATTTGCACCTTTTAAGAAAATATTTGCTGCTGTGACAAGGAAGACCTTAAATCTTAGTGGCTTAGTACAATAAAGTTTATTTTTTATTCACATAAATTACATATTCCTGGTCAGTGAACAGCCTTCCATATTATCAATCATGGAGCCAGACTCCTTCTATCTTACAGTTTTGCCTTCCTCTGGATCCATAGGCCCCTCTCTACTCAGCAAAAGGACAGAAAAAGAAAGACAGGAGGATGACCACAGGAGGTTTTAAATGGTTAGGCCTAGAAGTTGTGTTCACATTTTTGTCTAAACTCAACTGGCCAGAATTCAATCACATGGGCCTTACTCATTTGAAAGAGAGATGAGGAAGAAAGAAAAATATTTTATTTTTAAAAATCTCATAGTAATCTGCCATACCATCTAAGATGTTTGTCTGCTCAGGCTGGAATTTATGTATTCAACTATTTATAAACATGAGCAAGAGAGATGAAAACTGCTGTTTATGTTAGTAATTATTGTATTATTTCTATTCAGAATTGACTTATCCACTTCATGAGAAAACAAGAAAGTTTTCACTTTTTTATCACATAGACCTAAATCAAACTATTTAAACTATTTAAAATTTAGGAAATATTCAAATTACCTAGGTCTGTCTGAATGTCTTGATACAGGGAACTATTTCAATATTTCATTGTATTATATGTAACCTTTCCAAATACTGGTATTCTCTTTGTGAATTTCACATGTTAATTAATGAAAGAATATTTGTTGCTATTAAAAAGCAAGTATTATGAGGTATCCAGATGTGAGTTATTATAAAATTTTTAAATGTGCCTGAGATACAGAATGAAATTTCTTAATTGCACGAAAGTATTACATAAGAAAGAATATCATATAAAACAGTTTATAAGAAATGTAACAACCAAGAAAATGTGTAATAAAAATTTATTTCTACTAATTTAAGTAGGGATATAGTATCCAGTGACATGGCTATGGGCTGAATTGTGCTCTCCCAAATTCTTATGTTGAAACCCTAACCCCAGTACCTCAGAACGTGATTGTATTTGGAGACAGGCCCTTTAAAGATTTAATTATGTTAAAATAAGCCATTAGGATGAGCTCTAATCCAATCTGACTGGTTTACTTATAAGTGGAAATTTGGACACACAAAAAAGGTCAGGGATACATGCACACGGAGGAAAGACTGTTTGAGGTTACAGTGAAAAGAAATAAAAAATATATGATCATAAAAGGAGATTATAATATATCTTTCTAATATTCAATTAGATAAGCAGATAAAAATCAATGTCTGAACATTGAAATATATAGAAATATATAGAAATCTGCACAACATGACTCACAAATGATGTAACGGTTGTATAAGGAACAGAGCATTTACAAAACTGACCATATGCAGGGACATAAAGCAAGTCCAACTAATTTCAAAGGGTTGAAAATATACATAGTTTGTTTGGGGAATACAATAGCATTATGCTAGAAATCAATAAAAAAAAGATAACTAGAATATCCCCAAATGTTTGAGCACTACACTTCTAAATAATTCATGGATAAAGAAGAAATTTCAATAAAAATTAGAAATATTTGGAACTAAATTAAAATCAAAACTGATTTAAACCTTAAAGTATATATTGAAAGAGAAAAAAAAAGGTTGATAGTAAATTATATATGTAAGCATCTCAAGAAATTAGGGGAAAAGTAGTTAAATTCAAAGACAGTAAAAAGAAGATAATAGGAGAAAAAAGTGAAAATTAACCAAATGGAAAAAAGATCTCAAAACCAATGAAGCCAAATTATGTTCTTTGAAAGGACAAATAAAAGTAGCAAAATCCTAGGAAAATAAAGGAGCAAAAAATATAAGTAAATAAACAAACAACCAACAATAATAAATATTAGAATAAAAGAGAGACATCAATACAGATGTTATACAGATTAAAAAGATAATAGGAACCTATTATAAACAACCATAAGCCAACATATATGAAAATTTGCATGAAAAGGCATATATCTCTAAAAACACAACTTAGCAAAACTGATGAGAATAAACAAAAATCTTAATAGCCTTATATATATTAAAGACATTAAACATGGAATGAAAAACTTTGCCTCATTAGTCACTAGAGAAAAGCAAAACAAAACCAAAATTATCTCTAGACACACTCACTAGAACTGCTAAAGTTAAAAAGATAGAAAATTATGTGTTGCCCTGATATGAATCTACTGGAACTTCCATATATTACTGGGGTTATAATTTTGTGCAACCACTTTGCCACATGAAAAAGTAAGAAACAATCTCACACACAAGAGTGAACAAAAGAAGCATGACACAAAACAGTTCATACTATATATGTGATTCCATTTATATTATGTTCGAAAATAGGCAAAATAATCTATGTCCCCTGTGGTGCAGAAGAGAGGGGAAGCTGGTGAGAAAGGCATATATAAGGGACTTTCAGGATTCATGTAATGTTCAATTTATTGAACTGATTGGTGGCTTAATGAGCATACTCATTTTTATCAAGGTAATTATTTGCATATGTATGCACTTTAACAAATGTACATAAAATAATAATATTAGATATGATAGTTATTTCACATAAGTTAAGCTCCATTACAAAATTCTCTGGTCCCTTTATTATAAAACAAACAAATTGTGATTACCTGGAGGGAACAGGTCATTGTGAATTAATCATGAACAAATGAAACGGTGAAATATCAAAAATAATAACAAAAAGGACAACTCAGAATATCAGCTGGAGAAAAGTTATTTCAAGTTTATTTCAGAATCAGAAAAAAATATATATTTGTTACAGAAACAGAAAAGAAAAACTAAGGCAAATATTGAAGAAAGCATTTTGCACAACTATTGCTATAGTTTGTGTAGAGTTTGATTCCCCTAAAAGAAGGAAGAATAGAACTTGTGAATTTAAAAGAATCAATTGCGACATTATTGCTCTTGCTAATTAACAAGGAAGTGTTAATGTGCCACTTAACACTTAGATTTTAACTACTGAACAGATGAAAATAAGCTGGGAAAGACTGGGCCCAAACTGTAAAAAGGCCTTGGAAATCTGCACATACAATAATTTATAGTGCGGCTACATTCCCCACCTAGGCAACTTAAGCTCCACCAGTTTCAGCCTCAAGCTTTGGTCTCATTTAGCTATCTAGGCTGGGCCCAGATCCAGGAGGTAAGTCTTGATTAGTTCAGCCTAAGATGAATAGTAGGTACAGCCTCCTTGTTAGTAACTAGGAATAGAAAATATTGTGTTGCCTATTTTTTACCAATGAGAGTGCTTCATGAAAATGTAGCTCTGAAAGAGATTGGATTAGGTCTTTATTTTTCCCCCTGACTTTGAACACTCTTGTGCCCTGAGGTGCTATGACCAACAGGCTCCATGAAGGGAGATAATCTACATTTCTGAGAAGAAAAAAATCATATTATTGTTGAACTATGACATTAACCAGCCATTAAGGCATCCTACCATTCTTTACTACAAGATAATACATCTTCTATTTGTTTAACCCAGTGATTTTCAAAGTATGGTGCCCAGATCAGCGGCATCAATATCACCTGGGAACTTGTCAGAAATTCCTAGACACCACCCCAAACCTACTGAATCAGAAACTCTGGGCAAGTGATCTTGATGGCCCCTTAAAGTTTGAGAACCACTGGTTTAAGTCATTTTGAGTTGGGTTTTCTGTTACTTATGGGTCAAAAGTTCTTATTTGATACAACACATAGTAGTAAGATAAAAGGAAATGGTGATTATGAGAAAACAGATATAAAGAAAAATTATGAAGAGCAAAAGTACAACTCGAACCTGGTGAATTTTCTTCTATGTACATTATACCTCACACACAAAAGGCCAAGGTTCAGTTTATTCCTCAAAGTTTATGCTACAAACCTTAGCATCTCTGAGTCTTCAGTAGATTCATAAGCAAAACCTCAGGGTCTCAGCATCATCCTTGTTATTGATTCTTTATATTAGTTAAGATTCATTACATTTATGGTAGCCCTCCAGTATTAAGAAGTCAGTCAACAGAGTACTTAATAACGCTGTTTCTACCTCCTCTTAGAAATCACTGAAAAATGAAGAGCATAATGAAGAATGGAATTACAAATATTTTACCATTCCAAAATTATAGGACATTCTAACCCTAAACCTCAATATTTTCCAAAGAACTGCCAAGTGTAGCAAAAGAGCAGAGAAGCATGGGAAAAGATCAAATGAGAAAACCTACAGATCTCAAACAAAGCCAGCAGAACATAATTATCCTTAAGTAGGGACTGCATCCAAGGAGCAAAACAATAACCTTTTTTGTTTAAAATATTTTGTTTAAAACAGAGGAAATGGAACACCCAGGCTGGCGGGAAAATACCATATGGTGCCAAGGTATACCAAGGATTCTGCAAGGAAACACACAAATATATTTGGTATGATTGGAGAGGTTGGAGACAGACTGGAGGAGAGAAACATGGGATTTTGGAGCATCCATAACTGTTGATCTTTACTGGCTCTGGAAAAGTCATGATTAAAATAAATCTCTCATATACCCAACATGGCATCTTGGGTTTCTTTGTGCACCAAGGTGAATCCCTACTAGCCAAAGGACTGCCATGATCCCTTTCTCACACAACTGATTGCAAAAAGCCAGGCCAGGAAAAAACTTATTCAAACAATCAAGCTGAATCAGTATAGGATCTTATTCAAAATACTAGAAAGTAATAAATGAAGGTTAGAAACAACAACCAAAAAAGCAAAAACAATTACAATGCCAAACAATTTTTTAAATTAATAAAATAACCAAAGAGTTCAAAGCAAATATATAAGGCTTAAGGAAAATATATGATTGGTACAGAGAAATAGGAGCAGAGAGAGCTTAGGAAAGAAGCCACGTAGAAAAACAAAACAATTGTTGAAGCTTTACTGACCATGATGCAAAGGAAAACGTGTCTTCTAAAAAGACAAAACAAGTAAATGGAGGTCAAGGTATGTTTTGTTTGTTTTTAATGAACACTATACATAAAAACAATGAGTTTCAAGAGAAGTAGCAACAATTGGAATGGGAAAATATTCAAATATGCAATTCAAGGATATTTTCTAGAAATATAAGACTAACCTACAGAGTAAAACGGTATATACTTTTTAGGAAAAAATGGATTCAGAGTGATCAACACTGAAACATAGACTGGAAGAATTGTTAGTCTTCTAAAAAAACGAAACAAAACAAACAAGCAAAAAAAACCAAACCTCTGTTGGGCCTCAATTCTAAAAGATAAAGTCACCAACAGAGTGAAGATTCAGGATAGCCTTGGAGTCTTCTGTTCAGTCTTCTTCAATGGTAAAAGAGATTGGCAAATGCCTACAGTGTTTACAAGGAAAGAAAGTATAAGACAAAAACTTTATCATCAGGAAACTGTGTATGCAAACAAAGGCAGAAGATAGACATTTTTACATGTGCAGGAATTCCAATTCCTATGAGCCCTTCTTAAGGAGAACAATGGAGTCAATGAAAAGATTAATAGAGAAATATGGGAAAACAATTGGTTAGGACATTGAACAAATCAAACATACATCTGATGAAATTATGGATGTAAAATCATAAGAAAATGCCCCAAACCATAAAAATAAAGCAAAAATATATTAACAAAAAATTGGAGTCAAAAGTCAGAAAAAAATATGGAAAGCGATATATGTACTTTATTTCCTCATATTTAATAAAGACTAAAATATATTTTTTAAAACTGATAAAAAATAGAATAAAAATACAATTGTATTTAAATATGTAAAGGTATATAGTAGACAAAATAAGAAAAAGACTATGTTGATCTGTAATTTCAAAGTAGAAATAAAGAGAAGAGATTGGGGAATTATAACAATTTTGTTATTGCACAAAATGGGGATTCAGTAGTTACTGCCTAAAGATGCAGAGTAGTAAATGTATTATATAAAATTATTGTGTAAATGTAACCACTAAAAGAACTGACAGTAAAGGTGCAATTTACAGTTTATCAGAAAGAATCTACACATAAGACAAAGCCAAGGGGAAAAAATGCTGTATTATAATACAAAAAAAAGAAAAAAAGAAGCCATAAAACGTGAAAGCATAATATAAAGGACTATGAAAGAAAAAAGCCCAAACAAATCTGCCACTTTAATAAATACAGTTAGGCTAAGCACTCCTGTGAAAAGAAAAGGAGTATCAGGTTGAACAAACCTTATAAAAAATGCAAACCCAAAACTAAATGTCTCAAAAAGATTGAAAATAACATAATAGGGAAAGACACACAAGACAAATGCAAACAAAAAGAGGGCAGGGTTAGCAATCTTAATACCAGGCAAGGTTACATTCAGTGCAAAAAGAAAACAGCCAATGCAATTGGAAAACTGAATACTATTAGGAATCACAACACTTGAGGGAAAAAATAAACCCTTAAATTATCTCTATTTACAAATGATAGAGAATTAATAATAAAACAACACACACAAGAAAATGCTTCATTAAAGTGTCAGGATTAAAATTAGTATGTAAATATATACTAATATTTATTTATTTACTTATATAAAAGTGTATAAACATACAGATATAAAATAACGAATTGAAGATAAAATTGAAAAGAAAACCCATTTACAATAACAACACAAAAATTAAATATTTTGGAGCAAATGTAATAAGAAATGTGGGGGAAAAAAGAAGGGACTTTAAAAACACCCCTGAATGACACAAAAGTACACTTTAAAAAATTGAAAGCATTCCTCATCACTGGAAAGGATTATTCCTTGAATTTATTTTCCTCAAATAACACAGATGTTAAATGATCCCCCAAAATACATTAACATTTATTTTTTTGGTGCTAGACAAATTTATTCTAATGTTCATCTGGGGAAAAATGCAAGAAAAACTACTAAAAATAAAACCTAATACAGAGCCCTACTGCTACTGTACTTCCACTAGATCATCTAAAATTATAAAATCTGACAACACCAAAGGTTTAACAACTAGAATTCACACACATGAGATAAAAGAATGGCTGTTCCTTACACAACTAGCATTCACCTACCCCATCCACCCAAATTTTACTCCTAGGTATTTTCCCAAAAGAAATGGAAACATAAGTCCACCAAATAGTTATTCAATAGTGTTTATAACAGCTAATGCAAAATAGCCAAAAACTGGAAATAGTCCATGTGCCCATGAGTAAAAAGTAGATAAACAAAGTGTGGTATATTCATACAATGGAATACTATTCAGCAATTAAAAGAAATGATTTACTCATACACACAACATGGATGACTATCAAAACATACTGCTGAATGAAAGAAACTTTACACAAAAATTTGCTTACTGTATGATTCTATTTATTTGAAGTCTTAGAACCAGAAAAACTAATTTGTCATGGGAAAAAAAAATCAAAATAGTGATCTCCTTTGAAGCAGGAGTATGCGTGGGGATTTACTGGGAAGGAGAATGAGAGGACTTTACTGGATTACAAGGTATATGGATTTGTGAGAACTTACTGGATGTTACATTTAAGATTTAAGCATTTCATTGTAAAAAATTTACTTCAAAAAAAGACAACTCTAACAAATATTTAACTCTATTTGATGTTATGAATGCTGAAGTATTTGGAGGATCATGGTGATGTCTGCAATTTACTTTGGGATGCATCAAAAAATAAGATGGGCTGATGGATAGAGATGGATGGACAGATGGATAAATATGTAATAAAGTAAGTTTAGAACAAAATGTTAGAATATGGGCAGTGGTATATGGGTGTTCACTGTAAAGTTCTTAAAACATTTCTGAACATTTGAAAGTTTTTCATGATAAGATGAAAAAGTTTGGGGGTCGGGGGAGAAAAGAAGAGTAGTGAAAGGGCTATAGGTCTACCAGAAATGAAAATATATTATGATGTTTCCTAAATTTAAGAAGTAATATGTTATTGTTGCAAGAATACATATGCCAGTGGAACAGAGTAAAATGTCTGGAAATTGATTCAAGTACAGATGAAAGTTTTGTATACGATAAAGGTGAACTCTCAAATCACTGAAAAATGATAGACATTTTAATAAATGGTGTTGACACAACTGGATATCCATCTGGATAAGAGATAAAATTGGATCCATACCACCAAACATCCTAATAAATTCCAAGTTGATAAGGTACGTGTATTAGTAAGGGTTCTTAAGAGAAACAGAACCAATAGAAGCTATATATACACATAGAGAGAGATTTATTTTAAGGAATTTACTTATGTAGCTGTGGCTTGTTGAGTCTGAACTCTGATGGGGTAGGCTGGCAGGCTGGAAACTCAGGGAAGAATTGAAGTTTGAGACCAACAGCAGCCTGCTGGCAGAATTCCTTCTTGTTTGGGGGACATCAGTGTTTCTTCTATTAAGGACTTCAACTCCTTGGATAAAGCCCACTCACATTTTGGAGGGCAATTTGTTTTACTCGAAGTCCACTGATTAAAATATTAATTTCATCCAAAAAACACCTTCACAGAAATATCCAGAATAATGTTTGACCAAATATCTGGGTACCATGGCCCAGATAAGTTAACACATAAAATTAGCCATCACAATATATAAATGTACCAAAAACTTGAAACCGTATAAATATTTGAATAAAACATAATTGAATTCCTTTATACTCAAAATCTATATGCAATAAATTAAAATATTAGCAATTTTGACTATTTAACATATTTTGTATGGCAAAAAAAAAAAATTATAAGCAAATTCAAAAGGCAAAGGACCAAGAAGAAATGAACATTTGCAATATATACAGTAAATAAAGTGATAAACTTTCTGCCCTATAAAGAACTTCTAAAAACTGAAAATAAAAAAAAGGTAAGGGGTTTCCCTGGTGGCGCAGTGGTTGAGAGTCCACCTGCCGATGCAGGGGACACAGGTTCGTGCCCCGGTCTGGGAGGATACCACGTGCCGCGGAGCGGCTGGGCCCGTGAGCCATGGCCGCTGAGCCTGCGCGTCCGGAGCCTGTGCTCCACAACGAGAGAGGCCACAACAGTGAGAGGTCCGCGTACCGCAAAAAAAAAAAAAAAAAAAAAAGGTAAAACCAAAAATAAGGGTGAAAGAAATAAATAGTTCATGAGAAATGGTATAAAAATTGCCCTTACATGTATAAAATATATTCCAGCATAATGAAAGAAATTCAAATCAAAACTAAACTGTAAAGATACAGTTTCTCATCTGTCGAATTAAAAACAAATATTCAAAAGCTTGAGGATACACTATTTCCACAAACTTTAGGGAAATAGATTCTCTTTATACTGTTCCTGAGTGTGCAAAATGAGACCATCACTCTAAAAAGGAATTTAACAGTATCTAACAACATTATACATACATTTACCTTTCAATTTAGTAATCTCACCTTTATAAATTTTCCTTGAAGATTATAGCTCCAAAAATGTGGAGAAAAAAATATGTAAAAGGTTTTTCATAAAGTATTATTTGAAACAAAAATATTGGAAACAACCCAAATGCCCAATTATAGGAGAATGATTGAATAACTATCATAACTCACAAGACAGAGTACTCTGCAGATGTTTATTTAAAAAAAGATCCTCATGAGAAGTTGTCATTTCCTACATGTAGGTTTAGATTTAGTTATAAATATAAACTTCTTTATTTTTTCAAAATAAAATATAGGAAGAATAAACCAAAATATTGGTTACCTACAGGTGTGTGTGGATATAGAAAGGCTAAGTCATGACTAAAAATATTCTTAGTATACCTTATATGTTAGCATCCAGTCAGGAAAACAGAAACCACATAAATTATATTAACAATATAATTTAGGAGCTTGCCTACATTAATGTTGGAAGAGTGAAAAGGCAACTATGACACACTGAGGTAACAGAGATTGTAACTGCCTAAAGAAGCTCCCACTCCAGAGGCTAGGAAAACATAGAAGACTGGAGGAGGGAATCTGCAGGATTGGAACACATTTCTCTGAAGACAGGGGACTAACTCCCCAGTTGGTGCTAGAACTCCAGGGGCTCTGAAGAGGAACACCAGGAAGCTGGGACTCAGACTACTGAAAATTGAGTTCTTACTGGCTAGTCTGAAAGTACTAGAAGCTATAACCTGGAAACATGTTACGAGAAAGATCTCTCACTGTCTGGATAAAAAGTTGTCACTGGAGAAGTTCAGAAATGGGCAACAAATAAACAGGAAGAAAGTCCTTTATCCATCCTCCTTCTTCTCTCCAGTTTCCTGTGGCACCCAGTGGTAGAACCTAACAGAACAATAATACGTGGTGAGGGTGAAATACAGTTCAGAATGCCAGCATGATAGAAAAGAATATGCAAGGGGGGTTTGGGAGCTGAGAGACAATAGCTTATTAACCAACACAGTGCATCCTTTTCAACAATCCAACAGCTATACACACATTTCTAAGCATATGTGAAATTCTATGTAACAGAATAAAATGTAATGCTTTAATAAATTTGTTAAAATTTATTTAAAATTATATGCACCTATCCTTCATTCAAATATGAATACTCTCATCTTCTCCCCCAAAAGGGTAAAAACAAAGTCCTCATTGTATGGACATACATTACTGGACAATGTTAATTATTCATCAAAGGCAATCATAGTAAACAAATATCATGTAACCAAAATTAAAAAGAAATTGAAAATGAACCACCAACAATTCTTATATGAAATAATGAGAGGAGGAGGAAATAAGAAAAAATAAATTTTGAAAAATGAAAACATAGTATACATTCAAAAATAAATCAGGGCTTCCCTGGTGGCGCAGTGGTTGAGAGTCTGCCTGCCGATGCAGGGGACACGGGTTCGTGCCCCGGTCCGAGAAGTTCCCGCATGCCGTGGAGAGGCTGGGCCCGTGAGCCATGGCCGCTGAGCCTGTGCGTCCGGAGCCTATGCTCCGCAACGGGAGAGGCCACAGCAGAGAGAGGCCCGCATACCGCAAAAATAATAATAATAATAAATAAATAAATAAAATAAATCAACAAGAATGCCAAAAAGAAACAGTAAAATTAACTACACATAGAAACAAATGGATATATCAAATGGACAATATAATTACATGGGAATAACAGAATTAATTTAAATATCTTTGACTATAGCATTTTAGCTGTACACCCTGAATATATTCTAACTACAAAGGCAGCAAAAATAGCTTGAATTTTACTCAGTAAGGGGTGTGGTTTGGAGAATTTTGTCTAAGTCTTTCAATTATTAGGTAGACGATAATGATGATGATGGAGGAGGTGGAAGAGAAGGGGGAGGATAGATAGATACATAGATACATAGATAGATACATAGATACATAGAGAGATGATAGAGCCAATGAGTAAATAGATTGTTACTTGGGAATAGACTTCACACTCAGAGAAGGAAGTAGGAGAGTAGGAGAGCAGGATGAGAAGAAACCTGAGATCTCTGTAAGAACAAATGATTTTTGTTTTTTGTTTATTTCCTGGATCTGCTCCAAAAAAAGGCCAAGAAATGTAATCCCAGTAACAATGAGCAGAGTGACACCAGATCTTGGTTTGTAAATACCATTTGGAGAAATAACTGATCACAAATGTGGGCAAAGAAATGGAATACCCTTCTGTGACTGAAAGTAAGCAAGTGCTGAAAAACTATTAAAGGAATTAAGGGGTTTTCACTGACTAAATTTGGAAAATTTTGAGCATATAAAAATGAAATAATTTTAATGAATTATGACACATTAAATTGTTTTAATTCGTGAGTCTTTCCTCCCCCCGCCCACTGCCACACACAAAAAGAACAAGAAAGAAAAGGAAAAAATTCTAGCTAATATATGTAGAAGGAAAAATAGAAAACCACTATTTTGAAGGCTTTCCAATGGATGCTAAAACCATTAGAGAAGGTTATTGAGAGCACAAAATCCAAAGTCTTGAAGTTTTGGTGAAACAGAGTTCCCTAGAGATTACATATTAATTATAAAGGGTAATAGATACCTTCAAGAAGTCTAACAGACATTACCTTTAAGTCACTGACTTAACATTACCTAGAAAGGGGTAAAATTACCTTATGTGCCTTCTGATGCAATGCACTGAGAAGGACACAGTATCACATAGAGTATTATTTCCAAAAATGTTGAATATGAACTCACTCATGAGGAAAGAGTCAGACAAACCCAGATGGTGTGATATCCTACAAAACACGTTTTTTAAACTATTTTTTTAAATGTTAATATCATATGATTTTTTTAAAAAGGAAGTGGGAAAGCTGTTGTAGATTAAATCAGACTAAAGAGACAAATAAATGCACTGTGTGATCCTCAATGGATTCTCAGTGGGGAAAACACCTATAAATGACATTATTAGGACACTGGGAAAATCAGAATATGGGTTGTATGTCAGATGATTGCATAGTATCAATGTTATACCAATGACAATATTATTATAGGTATGCAGTAGAATGTCCCCGTTCTTGGAAAATAAATGCTAATGTATTTCAGGGTGATGCATCGTAATGCCTGAAACATACTTCTAAAAGTTTAGCAGTTTGCACAAAACAAAGCAAACGTGGCAAATGAATGAACTTACGTGATGATTATAGGACTGACTGTTCATTGTAGTTTTCTTTCATCTTTTCTCAGGCAACCCTAAGACTAGAACGGCTCTTCAAAATTGCCCCAAGCTAGGCTGAGGTGACCAGACCTTTACATCCCTCCACCAACCTTACCAGTCACCTGATGGGAGCTCCCCTGGAAAAGCCGGGGCATGGGCAGGGCCACTCTCCAGCAGAGGCAATAATCTCCCGAAATGGAGCCAACAATACTCCTTCTAGGGGCATCTGGGCAGCACATCACAATGTCCCCTATGGATACTTCAAAATACATAAAGTAACTTCAGAAGTTATTGCCAGAGGGACATTATTTCCCCAGCTAAAGAAAAACAAAGGAGAAGGCAGATCCTCTGCACCGATGTGACTCTTGATAACACACCACATTCTCTCCTAGTATTGTTATTGCTGCCAGAGATTTATTTTTGTAGCTATCCATTTAAACCGACTTTTGTTTAGGTAACTCTAAAAAAAACAGCTCTTTTCACCCTGAAATTATGTGCCTGGTTTAGCTGAAAGAAATATGGTAATACATGATTTTAACTGAAACACAGTACAGCAATTTTCCTCTGAGAAGGTCAGGGTTAACCTTCAACGCCCTTACTCATATAAAGAAACATCTTTAACTTGTATCAGCATATTTTCATTAAGTTCACATTGCCCTTCAATGTGCAAAAGGGCTTTCATCTCTAAGAAGGCAACAACTAATTAGAAATAAAGTTGCAAGAAAGGCACAGATTAAGCTGCAAAAATGGCACAGCCATTATAGACAAGGCATTCCAAAGGATCTAAAAAACATTTAGAAGTACAAAATAGAAACCAGAAACTGGGCTCTTTCAGGAGACATTTCAAAGGTGCAATGGGTTTTTTGTTACAATTCTAACACTCATAAAGTGTGTGTGTACTCACTGAGTGTACACAGGGGCATGCATGCACACACACACACACACACACACACACACACACACACTAATTTAAAGGGCATTCCTCCCGGTTGCTCATAGGGATGGGCTTTATAAATTTCAGTTTGTGTAGGACAGTCACAGTTGCAAATGTTCTATGCTTTTGTTCCCATAGCATAAACTATGATTTCATCCTGGAAATTTCAAGTTTGACATTCATGATAGACTATCAGACAGTATCTGTAAACTGAAAATTAATTAACTTATTATTCATTATATATTTGGAGGTTGGAGATTTTAGGGGATATACAGAAAACTGTAAGACTATAGAAAGTGCAGAGATCTAGTGTCAGGATGTGTCCCTTTTTAATTTTTATTTAGAAAAACAGCATAATGTCTGACACATAATAGCCATGCAATATGTATTCACTGTTTTTAATGCCTCCCCAACAGAAAATCCTGTCATTTTTAGGAATTACAAAACTAATGTTACTGATTAAAATGTTCTATATGTTTTGAACAATTTTAATGGGTAGAATCTCATAAAGATTTAACTATTTTTTTAATTAAAATAATTTTTTTTCATCTTTATTGGAGTAAAATTGCTTTACAATGGTGTGTTAGTTTCTGCTTTATAACAAAGTGAATCACTTATACATATACATATGTTCCCATATCTCTTCCCTCTTGCATCTCCCTCCCTCCCACCCTCCCTATCCCACCCCTCTAGGTGGTCACAAAGCACCGAGCTGAGCTCCCTGTGCTACGCAGCTGCTTCCCACTAGCGATCTATTTTACGTTTGGTAGTGTATATATGTCCATGCCACTCTCTCGCTTTGTCACAGCTTACCCTTCCCCCTCCCCATATCCTCAAGTCCATTCTCTAGTAGGTCTGTGCCTTTATTCCTGTCTTACCCCTAGGTTCTTCATGACATTTTTTTTTCTTAAATTCCATATATATGTGTTAGCATACGGTCTTTGTCTTTCTCTTTCTGGCTTACTTCACTCTGTATGACAGACTCTAGGTCCATCCACCTCATTACAAATAGCTCAATTTCGTTTCTTTTTATGGCTGAGTAATATTCCATTGTATATATGTGCCACATCTTCTTTATCCATTCATCCAATGATGGACACTTAGGTTGTTTCCATCTCAGGGCTATTGTAAATAGAGCTGCAATGAATATTTTGGTACATGACTCTTTTTGAATTATGGTTTTCTCAGGGTATATGCTCAGTAGTGGGATTACTGGGTCATATGGTAGTTCTATTTGTAGTCTTTTAAGGAACCTCCATACTGTTCTCCATAGTGGCTGTACCAATTCACATTCCCACCAGCAGTGCAAGAGGGTTCCCTTTTCTCCACACCCTCTCCAGCATTTATTGTTGCTAGATTTTTTGATGATGGCCATTCTGACCGGTGTGAGATGATATCTCATTGTAGTTTTTTTTTTTTCAATATTTATTGATTGATTGATTGATTGATTGCTGTGTCGGGTCTTCGTTTCTGTGCGAGGGCTTTCTCTAGTTGCGGCAAGTGGGGGCCACTCTTCATCGCGGTGCACGGGCCTCTCACTATCGCGGCCTCTCTTGTTGTGGAGCACAGGCTCCAGACGCGCAGGCTCAGTAATTGTGGCTCACGGGCCCAGTTGCTCCGCAGCACGTGGGATCTTCCCAGACCAGGGCTTGAACCCGTGTCCCCTGCACTGGCAGGCAGGCTCTCAACCACTGCGCCACCAGGGAAGCCCTCATTGTAGTTTTGATTTGCATTTCTCTAATGATTAGTGATGTTGAGCATCCTTTCATGTGTTTGTTGGCAATCTGTATATCTTCTTTGGAGAAATGTCTATTTAGGTCTTCTGCCCATTTTTGGATCGGGTTGTTTGTTTTTTTTTTTTTGTTATTGAGCTGCATGAGCTGCTTATAAATTTTGGAGATTAATCCTTTGTCAGTTGCTTCATTTGCAAATATCTTCTCCCATTCTGAGGGTTGTCTTTTGGTCTTGTTTATGGTTTCCTTTGCTGTGCTATTTAACTATTAATGTTTTATTCTTTATAAGCTCAACCAAATCAAAATTTGCCTAGTTTTTTTGGATAATGTTGCCCATCTTTGTTTAACAAAATGTAATTCCTAAAAATCAGCAAGCACTTTAAGTATCTACTTCTTATCTTGGTCTTGTGAGATTGTGTGCCATTTTCTGGTCATGTGATCCATTTAGAAGATGCAGTATCTACAAATTTTTCTTTCTCTCTTCTTCTGAAAATCCAATGGGGATGGTAGGAAAGCTTCTGGACTATTTTGCAGCCTGATATCAAATGTACATAAGATCATACTAAGAGTTGTCAAATCGAATCAATTTTCCCAGTTTATCTTAAAGTGGTTTACTATATAAATTGAATAAATATGTCCACATAGGGATAGAAAGGGGAAAAAAAATCAACAGAGTGGAAAATTCCTGGACATACATATCTTAAAACAAGTTGCAAAAGCTATTGCAAGGTTGATATTTGTGAGATAGTTATAGTTTTAATCAGATATTCTAGAACTATGGAGGTTAACAAAACAGCCTTAGGGCAATTTGAGTTATGACTATTTACATTCTAAATTTATTTGGTACTGTCTTGACAGGACAGAAGAGATGAGTTGTTTGAACTTGAGTACAAAAGTCTGTTTTCTATCAATTAAATCTTCTCCTTCCCCCTCCACACACACTTAAAATGTTTCCCAATATGGTACTTGCTCTGGTTCATTTGATTTTATTTTGAAATGAGTTTTCTGTAGTTTCTGTTTTGTTTTTTTTCTCTTTTCTGAGATATTCATTTTGAATCTGTGTCAGGACACAGAAGTGTTATCTCTAAATGAGAAGTGTATGCAAGAAGCTCAGCCAATGTTGAATTTCAATGAACTTAGTAGTTCTAATGTCATGAAACTCTGTCAAATGTTAAAAGAAATTATACATAGAATTCTTAAGGAAGCTTTCAAATCACAGCCTTTTCTGTCAGCATTTGATAATAACCTAAAATCTATGATCTATCAAGGTACTGAAGTGTAATAGTGATCCCCTGAGGAAAAATCATGACATTCTTAGGCCAACATAACAATATGTATTTCCAGTTTTGAGCATTTCTAAATTTTCTAATTGTGTTTTTTAATCTACTTCATGGCAAATATGAAAAATAATGGACAATGAAAATAGTCATTCATTTGATACTTGGAAGTATTTCTCATTAATGTGATTGTACGTTTACTTAATAGTTCTCTCTTCATATTTTGGGAAAGAAGAATTAATATGAAAATTTTCTAGGCTCTTTTTAATCCAAATGTTCTAAATGAGGCACAATGTTATGTATAGCTCAACCACAGCATTAAATACATAGTTTAAAGTCTTTTCCATTTTATGTCAACTACATTACATTTCCTTAAAGTATATAATATAGATCACATACAATAGCGTTGCTTACCTTTAGTTAGTCTGATTTTTTAAAAAACAATGATGAAAAGTCGTGGAAATCAACATTCAAGTGGGTAGTGGATGCCTCGGAATTCTTACCACAGTTAATATGGTTCAAATGGCCGTCACGTCACTTTTTATTAACTAAAACCAATCTCACATCTGCTTCCTGCTTCAACTAATACATCCTATATTCTTGAATATTCAAGACTGGAGAGGTAGAGCCATAAACAGAGATTTGGCAATCACTATTCAAGGAGAACCCTAGGACTGTCTTGATTTTTACCCTGTTGGGCCAAGTAACAAATGATTTCGCAGCTACTGATCTTGGTCCAAGCCATTGTGAGGCAAGATCCTGAGCACAAAATAGCTGCCTTCCACAAGCCTTCATGAAGATGATGGAATTAAAAAGCCAAATTACAATGGCCTGCTCCATAGACAGCTGCAAGTAAAAGGGCTGCACTATCCCAGTCTTACCCTAATAGGGAAAGGGTTTGTATAGCAGTATTTTCAGGCGTGTTCACAAAGTAGATATGCTGTAAGCTCTGAAAAAACAGGGTCCATGAAAATTCTGTTCACTGCTGTTTTCTGTATTCACTGCACCTAGCACAGTGTCTGAAGCAGTAAAAAGATGCTCAGGGAATGAATGGGCCAAGGCTTAAGAATCACCGTAACCAGCTGTTCAGATCTCTTCCTTTCTGTGGTAGTCTCACCAATTCCCTGAAGCCAACTATACAATGGTAGGGGAGGAAAACTTTTTCTTTCTTCCTGGCTAAGTTCTTTGGCTTGGTCTAATAATTTAATTAATGTAAGACAGATTAACAGGGAAAAAAATTAATTTTGTAGGTACAGAGCTCATAAAAATATGAGACTCAAAGAAGTGACCAAAGCAAGCAGCTTTTAGACAAGGAAATAATAAACTTGTGAAGAATTGACAAAACAAAGGGGTTTGGGTTTGAGGTACCTAATTAGTGAAGAAGTAACAAGGTTTGTTTATATAGTCTTCTTGGCCCTGAATTCCCTATCTCTGGTGATAAGGCAGTCTCTCTACCTCCTAGTGGAGGAGGGTACTGTTCCCTTGGGGTATATTTATTTCCTGCTTTCAGGAGAACAAAGGAAGGTCAGAGTGTCCTTCTTGCACCTACTGTTTCTTAAGTAATCTTAATTCAAAATAACAAATATGCCAAAGTGGCATATTTGGGAGTGGCATATTTTGCTCTTTTCCACAACCACAGTAAATATCCTCAGGTAGATATATACCTGTGTGTGTGTGTGCGTGTGTGTGCACGTGTGCGTGTGTGTGTGTGTGTGTGTGTATGTGTGTGACTAGTATGAATGTGATGCAGCAGTGATGAATATCCCACACAAGAATAGGAATTACCATCTCCAGATGGTGCTTTGAGATACAGCTGTTAAAGTTATGCAACTTGAAATCAAAAGCACAGAGCAATGTAATGTTTAGAAAGTTAAATTTTCCCATATTTGAGTGTATTATTAGAGTTACTCAAAATTTTAAAACTTCATTACTAGTTAATAGGGATTTAGGTTTTAATCTTAGCACTAATTGGAAGACTTGGAAAATTATTGCAACCAAAATACTGATTAGATTTTTAAAAGACCTTAAGCTGAAAATCAAATCAGAGATTAAAATTTAAATCAAAGAGAATAAAAATATTTAAGTACAGCAAAAGTAAATCTTTGTAATGCAACTTATTTGGTAAATCACAATACAAACCTAATGTGCTGTTTATTTAGAGCACTGAATCAAATTCACAATTAGGGTATTATTTGAATTATGTTTCTTATGCTTACCAATAAGAAGGGAGCCCTTGCCTTCTAGTTATAACACAAATGACAGTGTTTTCTACCTTTATAGTTGCAGGACATGTTTTTTGCTCTCCTCTCATTTTACGTTAATCTAGGTAATTTCATTTACTCTCACAGTTCCAACTTAACTTGCCCTATTTCTAAAAATTTCAAACTGATCTCATACAAGATCTCTTTCCTGAAATTCAGGTTCACAAATCTATGTAGACATCTCCTTTTGGATGTTCCACAGACCTTAAACTCATCACATTGAAGCTGATTACATCATCCCTTGGCTGATCCCTAAAACCGAGTACTTTTCCTATGTTACTTAATTCATTATCTACTTAGTTTCCCCAAATAGTGCAAAGTCAACATCAAGCACATATCCTCCTTCACTTTCTATACTCAGTTAATCATTCATTCCTATCAGTTCTACCTCCCGAAGTTTTCCCTCATCTATCCACTTCTTATGCAGCCACCACTGTCTATCCCTGGCCTGGCCAATTGCCATAATCTATTAACTAGTCTTTCTGCATCCGATTATGCCTCTGGAAGTGACCCCAACTCCATTCATCCTTTATCCTGAAGCCAGATGATACTTACAAAGGGCAAATCTGATCACTGCAGCCCATCAGATAGAATCCTTCAGTGGCTCCCCAGTGTCCTAAGATTTATTAACTTAGATGCACAGTCTGACATTCAAGCATTTTATGATCTTTCTCATTCCTTTACTTCATTGACTAAACTTAAGTGATGCTGAACTGCTAAAATTAAGTCCATTACTTTCTGTGTGGATGGAATTGTGCTCCCTGAAAATTAATGTATTGAAGTTCTAACCCCCAATGTGCCTTAAAGAGATAATAAAGGTAAAATGAGGTCATAAGGTGGGGTCCTAATTCAATAGGACTGCTGTCCGTATAAGAAAAGGAAGAGACAACAGGAGTGCACTCACACAGAGTTAAGGTCATGGTGAGGACACATCAAGAAGGTAGTATCTGCAAGACAAAGAGAGAGGCCTTATCAAACAAACTTGAGGGCACTTTGATCTTAGACTTCTAAGAAAGTATTACAGAACAGTGAAAAATAAATTTCTGTTGTTTAGGCTATTCCATCTGTGATACTCTATTATGGCCACCCTAACAGAATAATACACCCTCCTTCTCTTCTAAGCCTAGAAATACCTCACTTCCCCTTTTCTGCATCCCCTCAGGACTCCCCACAATGGGCAGGCTAATTCCTGCTGGTCTTTCATGCCTCAGCAAAACTATTAATACATCTAACAATCTTGACCCCCCCTTTAGGCAACACTGGATTAGTTACTCCTCATAGCTGACAGACACTTCAGCCCCTTATTATTGTATTTAAATGGTCTAAATTTTAAATGCCACCTAACTGCAATTTTTTTTTTGAGCAGGGAATGTATTTTATACATTCTTTCATCCCCAGGACCTGGGACAGGCACTCAGGTAATATCTGTTGAACAAATGAATGAACAGTACCTAGTGCACAGTAGGTACTCAATAACTGATAAGTAAAAGAAAGGCAAGTTATGTCAAAAGCTTTCAAAATTGAGGCGAACTTGAATTGGCTATAATTAAAGAGCTAGGAGTAACTTCAAAAGTTCAATAAATGAGTAAGTCAAGGGGAAACCAAGCACTTCAGTTTGATGTCCAAACATATGGATAAGCACAGGATCCATAAACAAAAACAAGAAACATGGCAAAGCACAGATCAGATAGCATATTTGGAATAGATTTAGACATAAGTAATTGTTCTACATCAAATAGCCTTGTGCATTTGTACAAGAGTGCAAATTTCATCTCCTTCATTTCTTTTCCTTCCACATACACCTTTAGGAAAAATGATTATAAAATAAACCTTTTAAGATTTCATGACATATTTCATGTTTGGTCCTTCTAATGGTTCTATTAAGTCTCTTCAAAGGGGCACTTTTCTACCAGAGCAAACTTGAAAGAACAGAACATTTATTCCAAAAGCAATTTCCTTCCTCAGCTATTTTCTATATTCCCCTGGTAGTGTTTTTCAACAGTTTTACTTGAATAAGAGCTTATTTGGTCCCAAACCAGTTTCTCCTGCTGCTTGAACCTGCAGTCAAGTCTCAGACCTTTGTGTCTGACACCCCCCAATCCGCTGCCATGGAAATGACTACAATCACACATGTACATATTTTATTGCAAGTTAAGTTCAGATATTTTTAAAGAATAAATTAAAGTAAAATCTTATGAAAGGCACTTTAAAATACATTTTATTTCTTCTTTTAATCCATTCAAAGAAATTAAACAGGTTCCCAAATGGAACTTTTCATGTTTAAAGGAAAATATTAAAAACAAAGATATAATGGTGATGATAATGATTATGCTGATGATAATGATTGCTTGTACTTATATATATTATATACATTATAAAGTTTGCAACAGGCAGGTCTACAACAACCTTAGAAGAAAGAAGGATTAATTTTAATATCTTGATTTTACAGATAGGAAAACAGAGAAGTTAATTTACTTAAAATTGTTAAGCTTTTCATCCAGAAGAGGCATTATAGAAATACCTGGTGCCAGTTCCTTTGTTTTTCAAATATAAGAGCTCTGATGTAGATGACTTTGCCAAGATCCAAAATTTGGTAAGTGGTGAGAATTTCCCTAGTCTGCTGTGTAGACAGAGCTGTGTAGGCACCCCGGCCCTTCTTATGCATGAGCTCCACACCAGGAATAAAGCCAATTTCAGGAAAGGCGTGTTTATTATTTTTTGACCACGATTCATGAGTTGAAAGTAATCAAGTGGCTGAAGTAGCCCTGGGTGTCAGTAAAAGGAGCCTTTTACTTCTAAAAGGAAGTTTAGACACCAATCAACAAAAATAATTTGTAGAAGATCGATACCCTAGAGGGTCTTCTGAGACCTATCTGGTGTCCCTCCTACCTGGTTGTCAACACAGTGTATTCTGCTTTTAAGACTTCTACGATATTCCTACTGGAGGAGAATACATGTACTACAAGGGGTTTTCAATTTTCACCAGCTTTGCATCTTTACTCTCATTACCTCATCACCAATACTACTAGAGATATCAAAAAAGCTTGTAGGAAAGGAAAATGAGCTCTTCATCAGCAAGTGGTCATGGATTCATAGTGTCAGGCCATTTGCATGCAACTAAATTCACCCCAAGCATCAACGGAATACTCTTACGTGTTAGAAAAAGTATTTGAAACTATGGCACTAGTAGCCTGGCAGAAGAAAAAAACTGTGATTTTAAAAAATTGTGTATATATTTTCCATACAGAAGCTATATAACACAGTTTGTTTCTGTTTTAACTAAACTCCAAATCTGTTCTTTGGTTAGCCCCTAAGTTTTCTCTACTCTTCCACTCAAAGCCTTACCACAACTTCAGAATGTATCTCTAATGTTAGGAGCTTACCTTGCAATCAGGCAGAGTTTTCCAGGCAGGGCAGCAAAAGCAGTCACTGTGACCCCTTCCTGGTGCCTCCCTAGGTACATACGTTACTCTATGAAGTTGACAAGATTGTTTCTCTTTCTAACCAACCACTCCTGCCAAAGTAGGTGGATCTCATCAGTTAAGGAATAATTTCCATTTTATTCTCTACACACATATTTCACATATCACTCAGCAGATTCCACCTGCACCATAGTTGTGGAAAGAAATGGGACATTTTCTATACTTCAGGCTGTCTGGTAACACTATCTTTATGAAACGACAATACAGGTGTTATTCAGTGCAAGATTCCAGGTCCTCTACCAGGGTTCCTCAAAGTCCACCTCAGCCTTTGAATCTCCTTCCTCAATTCACCATTCCTACCACCTCCTATTCCCCCCTTTCTTTCTTCAGACCTTTCAAACAGGGCTGTCAGTGTTTGTGCTCTGAATGGTGTTTTAAGGTTGCAGTTCCCAGGTGTCTCAAGCTAAAATTCCTGGCGCAGAGAACATATATAGCTCAGCATATGTTTTCATAGTCAATGGGAAAAAAATCTTCCTCAGCTCCTAATGGACTTTCTTCAGTAATATGCTTCATGGCACCCCTGGATGTGTGGGGGGACTGACGTTGCCAGAATATTTCTTTTTTACAGCTTTTGTTGCTTTGACAGCTTTGATTTTACGGCAACTTTAATCATGTGTGTCCTATTTCTTCACCTCTGGCATTTGGCAAATATTCCATTTCTCTATCACTGCTACCATAACTGCCTTCAACAAATTGTGATTCATCAAACTGTTTCCCCATGTCCTTCTACTACATCCACAAGGGAAACCCCAAAGGGAACTACATCAAGCACACAAGGCAATGCTAAATGCTCATGAGTAAGAAAATCTATTAATTAAAAAGGGGAGGAGAGAGGGAAGAGGAAGGAAGAAAAATTATGTGTATAAGTTAATGCAGCCCCAAGACACCACTGGCATTAACTTATACACTGACACTTTAAACAGGCTTTATGAGTCTGTTTACTCTATTCACAACTATTCATGAAAAATTGTGCTATCAAGTGTAAGAACACAATGTACATGGGTTATCTTAAAGATACAGTGAGTCAATAAATCATACCTGAGCTTTAACAATATTAGATTTCCCTTTCTTGTATATTCATAGAATAATGGAACTGGAAATGAAAAAAGAGCAAGAGATGAAAAAGACCAAATAGGTTATCCATTCAATCTTGCTCTGACAAAAGATCAGTCTGGAGCAATATATCTTAGTTTCTGTCATCTGGAAATTAGTGCATTCTCTGTGTCATAGCTTTCAACCACTATTTGTAGCTGTTTATTTCTGAATAGCAGAGTTCTTGGACTCTAGTTGTTTTCCCTTAAAACCAGAACTAAGTTTTGACTTCACTAATTCTCTCACCCTTTTTCTCATTTTAATTCCCTGGACCCTGTATGAAACTTTCCTCTGCTGTTGGATATTTATACTATCCTAATATTCCTTGGATTATTCCCTAGTTTCTATTACTCATCTAAGATAAATCCAGTGGCTGGTTCTCCTTTTTTCCTGAGAGGTTACCCCTAGGAAATATATATCACCCACAATGTCAACTGTTTTGTGTATACTATTTTCCCAAGAGGGTGAGATTAGGACAATGTTCAGAAGATCTTTGCAAAAGGAAATGCCTCTCCTCAGCCACTCTCCTTCTAGCACTCTCTAAACTAGGGAGAGATTTGCCCATGAGCCCCTGCAGCTATCTCACTTCACCCTAGCAGCTATTTCTGCCTATTGAGCATGTATGTTTCTGATTAATTTGTCCCACTTTGCCCTTAAATCTTACTTAGCTATAAGCCCTGTTTCTGTTTCAAGACACTATGGTCCACTTTTATGATTCCTTTTTTCTTGCAAATACTGGCATTGTTTTAAAATTTCATTAAAGTGCTATTTACTCTCTTTCATAGATCATTACAGAATTTTTTTTTTTATTTTGAGTGAAGTTAATACTATAGTTTGCAATATTACCTCTCCAAATGGATCAATTCATGGTCATTTTAAAGCACTGTGATGCTTTTGTTTACAAAAGTTAAGCCAGTTTTCAAGTTACTGGCTTTGAGGCCACCCCAAAAAAGAGAAAAAAGATGTGATGCTACTTAATATTTTACAGAAGTCATTATCATTATCAGAAGTATATAAATGCCTAAAAAGTGTTTTAGAGTTTGTGATGTTGATGAAAAACAAGATAGTAAGTATCAAGAGTTTATTTACCTTTTACCTCCAAATCTAGCAAAAAAGTAGCGATTCGATAAATCCACACAGAATTAAATTTGTACTTTTAGATAATACATCATTTGTTCAAAGCCAAATAATTTTAAGTGTGTGAATTTTGCTATATAAAACACTTAGGTCTAACTTCATAAATGTGGGTTTGTAAAACCCATAGTTAGAAAATGCCTTTGTAGATATCCAGAAATTGTGCTGTGCAATTTCCATGTATTAAGTCTAAACCTTGCAACATCCCTGCAAGTCAAAGGGGCAAACAAAGATACAGGGAGGTAACTTGACTAAGATCACAAAAAAAGATTAAGAGACAGAGAGAGAATTAGAGTACATGTGTATCTCCCCAACATCTACCAGAGTGTGCAAAATATGGGTTGAAAGAAGAAAATACCAGAGCCAGGGGTCAAATGAGGAAGCTCTGTCAGTAGTCCAGGTACGCACAATGCTACAGAAGCATGAAAAAGCATGGTCATGGTCATATTGCACACGTGTTAAAGTGAAGACAGGCATAAAGGGGAGTGGCAGTGATTACAGTGGGAGAAGTAAACAGAAGCCTGGTCACGAAGACCTTGCTCTTTATTTGGTGCCCAAAATAGACTCAAGTTTATCCTACTGGGAAACAGAATCACTGAAGAGCTTTAACCAAGGACTCTGGGGATGCCTCTGACTTATAGCATCAAAAACTGATTTGAAAAGAATAAGGATAGACAAGGAAATCTGCTAAGAGAGATAATGCAATACACCAGGTAAAGAATGAGGGTATTTTGAACTAAAGCTGGGGGCAGTGAAATGAGAAGTAATGAGTAATGTTAATTAATTTATTTGTGGAGGAAAGATGAGTAAAAAGTTAGCTCACTGCTAACTGAGTGTATGGTAATACCTTGCATTGAGGAAGAAATGTAGAACCTAAAAAATGTTACATAAGAATACATGTATATATGGGATTGAGGACACTGAAGGAAAAGGGAGGGTCAGGTTGGATGAGTTTTCTTGGAGATTCTAAGTTTAATTTTGTACCTACAGAGTTTGACAGATTTTTCCAGTACAGTAGAATACTGATGTCATGAGATTAGATGCAATTACACAAGAAAAATATAAAAGTTCTGTTCTCAACAATGAGGATTTTCCAAATATGTATACCCAGGCCCTACCTTAGATATTATAATTCAGAGGTTCTGAAGCTTAGGCCAACAAAAAGCAAGCAACCAATCAAAATCAACCAACCTCCCGAAAAACACTGCAGGCTTAACAATACACATCTGTAGATCCTCTCCTGGATGGATAGAGCCCCAAAGTAGGTTAATACACACACACACACACACACACACACACACACACACACACACACACACACACACACATATATATATAATATAATATAATATAATATAATATAATATAATATAATATAAATTCTCAGCTTAGGAGCAAATCCTGAGCAATTTAACTCTATTAAGGATACACCATTCTCCCTAACAATGATTGGTTTACAAATAAGCATATGACCCATTCTGTCCAATGCAATCTAACAAGGGGTTCTTGAGTCTAAAGGGAGGGACTTATAGAAAGAAACACAAAGAAAAGACTGTCATTTTATTTCTCTGGATGTTGACAATTGACATATCTGGATATGACTGCTGGAATTGCAGTAGCCATACTGCAACCATAAGGGCAGCTGGTCTGAGGACCAAGACAATTCCATGAACTTGTGACAGCGGGAAAGTGGAAAGAAACTTCACCTATGGTGATGATGTTGTTGAACTGCTGAACTATTCAACCTTGAAGTCATCCTATATCAAAACTATTTATATGTGTAACAGTAAACTTTCTCTAGAGTTAAGCATTTTGAGTTATATTTTTGTGATACTTGCAGCCAAACCTCCAATATTCTAACCAATAAAATTCTTCCTTTCATTTTGTCTATAGGTCAAACTTTTGAGACTAAATATCTTAACTGAGTTTTGTTTCACCATTTCATCAACAATTTAGAAATATTCTAATTCTGCCTTTTTAAAAAAATTCTGTTAATCTAAAATACTATTTTTATGCCTATTGTGTTTTCTTATTGAGGGACTATTTTCCAAGATGTTTTGTATAAAATTATAGAAACAAAGGTTTTTATAAACCATTCAAGAACACATTGGATAAATAATGACATCAAAAAATTCATATGTTAATAATCTCTCTCAAGTATTTCATTTTAAAAATAGTTGACTCATTTCATACTTTTTTGACTTACTAGGTACCACATGTGCAATCAATAACTGCGTTAGAAAGGGGAATACTAACCGAGCCATTGGATATGAGGGAAGCATGAACAACCTTGGGGTGGCATCTAACATCTTCTAAAACTTTATTCAAAATTGCTTATGTCTGTTTAGCATATTTTTCTGGTTATACTGTCCACAGCTTTTATCAGTCTCAGAGGGTTAAGAACCACTGTGTATGATAAAAAAAATCCTCTTCCTTTACTATTCTCGAATCAGATTGACACAAGACAACAGTGTTCATTCAAATAAAGAATGATTTGATCTCTGATTTGTCACTTCATATAAACATAGCTCATGTGCATAATTTATATATAACGCTATACCATTTGGTGGAGGCTGAAAAATACTAGAAGAATTAGGTGTCTTTTCAGAAAGGAAGACGTAAATCAGGCAATTGGATTTTTAGTTCTGCACCATTTCATTCAGAGCAATATAGAGTGGTTTAATTTTCTTTCCAGTATTCAGTAAAATAAGCATATGAACAATGTAGAGAAAATCTTTGGAATGGTACTGTATTCATAAAGTTATACCACTAAACTTTGGAAGACTAAGCCTAACCCATTTATCATACTGTCTACCATTCTGGGTTTATCTCTGAAAACTCCATCCCACCCCCCAAACCCCCCTCCCCCACTCCGCCCACTCCTAGGCTCTATCTATAAAGGAAGTATCCTTCTCTCTAGAATTAAAACAGTTCTCTGTGCTTCTGAACATACCATTCACTCTTCAACAATATTCTCTCCTCTCTCCTTCACTTGTTGGCATATGTCCTATTACTCAATACTTGTTCCAAAATCACCTCCTCTAAAAAGAACCTCTTAAGAGTATGACACCCACTCCTCTTTGCTTTTGTAGGATGCCAGGTGCTCATTCAACAAATGTTTATTCAATGCCTCTAAACACTGGAGATACAGCAATGATCAAAACAATATTCTTGCTCTAATGGAGATAATATTCTATAGGGAGTGAGTAGATAATAAGCAAATAATATATGGCAGAGGTAATAAGTTATTTGAAGAAAGGTAAGCAAAGAGCAATCAGGATATAGCTACTATAGTTAGAGTGGGGAGAAAAATCCTCCATTGAGGTGTAACATTTGAGCAGAATTCTGAATTAAGTGAGGGAGATGGTGACCACTTAGGGGAAGAGTATTCAAGGAAGAAGGAACAGAAAATTCACTAGCTTGGAGATAGGAGCATTTTTTGAATGTTTGAAGAAAGGAGGAGGAACAGAGGGAGTGGGGAAGGGTTAGAAAAATGGGAGACGGGGTCAGAAAAGTAGCCTGGTGCCAACTCAGGCTCTTATAGGCTCCGGCAAGGACTTAACGGCTTATTTTAGTAAGATGAAAGCATTGGGAAATTATGAGCAAGATGTGACCTGACTTTGTTTTTATTTCAAAAAGCTCATTCTAGCTGCTCTAAGTAGGGTATAGGTGTGCCAGTGAGGAAGCAAGGAGACACAGAAGAGGTTACTGCAGTGGTCCAGGTGAAAACTGGTGGTGGCAGCTTGTCCTGGGGTAACTGCAGATGAAAGAAAGTGAAAACTATGAACACTGACAACTTGTTTGAGGAAGTTTTCTATAAAAGAGAGCAGAGAAATGCTTAGTTCACTGGAGAATGTAGTGAGGTCAATGTATAATTCTTACAGTAAGTCCCCTACATACGAACCTTCAAGTCTCGAACTTTCAAAGATGCTAACGTGTGTTCGTGTGTCCAATCACGTGTCTGGCGTACATTGTCACGTGCATGCATCCTCTACAAGTGGTTGTGCTTTTGTGCACTTTACAGTACAGTACTGTATAGAGTACAGTGGTACAATATCTTTATTTCAAGCCCAGGATGTCCAGAAGCAAGCATAAAAGCAGTGGCGATGTAGCTGTACTTTTCAAGGTATTGTACTGTAAGATTTTAAATGTTTTTACTTTTTGTGTTTGTTTGTTTTTTATGTATTATTTGTGTGAAAAGTATTATAAACTTATTACAGTACAGTACTATATAGCCAATTGTGTTAGCTGGGTACCTAGGCTAACTTTGTTGGACTTAGGAACAAATTGAACTTATGAACACACTCTGGGAAAGGAACACATTCATATGTAGGGGACTTGTACGAGGATATATTACAGTATATGTTACACTGATGGGAACAACCCAGTTAAGAAAATGTCAATGATTCACATTGAGAGGGGCTAATTGCCTGGTCCTTTAGTAGGTGATATGGTGAGATTCAGGATGTAAAAATATGGGGCGGTCTTTGTGGACCAGGGACAGTTCAAGACTATACTGGACAGGGATGCAGAGTACTTGGGTGCACACAAAAGTGAGGTGGTAGACTTGGTGGTACAACTATAGGGACAGTCTCTTTGGCATCCAATAGATGGGGAGAAGAGAGGAGAAGGATGTGGTGAGAAATTGTCTCAGATATGTAAGAGATGATTGATCAGAGATATTAGGCTAGTTGGGCAGCACTAAGGGGCCTTTTGATATTCTAAGTGTTGAGTGTAAAATGAAATCAGTCAGAATTAACATGTGTGAAATAACTATTATAATAATGGACCATAGAGTAGCCAACTAAGGAAGGAAGTGAGGACATGAATGGTAACGATGGACAGTGAAAAGGGTAGAATCAAAGGTTCAAAGAATTATTGAGTCAGGAAAACTTGAAGGAGGGCCTGGAGAAAAAAGATGGTGATTAAGGAATGGGACACTGCAAACTAGAGTTTGGTGGTGGCAGTGTTTGGCATGACTCTGGGATTGGGTGGCTGTTCTAAGGTAGAAAACAAGATGATAGGAAATGTTGTATTAGGTGTTCTATTCCTCTCAGAGGCGACACACTGTGGGACTGTATTAGGCAATTCATAGAATCCCTGTGAAGGCCAAAGAATCACTGGAGGCTATCCAACCAGGACAATATTCAAATTACAATGAAAACATTGATAACAAGACAGTATTCCACTGCTGCTGGGAACACCAGATTTCCCTGCCTATGTAGATCCCAAGGTGCAACTATTGAAACCCACATAATACTGGCTATCTTCCAGTCACCCTCACCAGAAAAATTATTCTACATTGTGCTTTCTTCTTCCTGTAATATGTCCCCTCATCAAAATCGTGCTTAGGAATGTCTGATGGAAGAAATCTAGATCAAATTCTTGGGCCCTAGTAGTAAGGAAAGTTTGAAAATTAAGTTTCTGGAATCTGCCTAGGTGATTGAGAAATTCCCCAAATATTAGAGTATATAGGAGATACTGGATAACTAACACTACAACAAATATAAACTACAGGTATTTACATATTTGCTGTTATAGTCCCAGAACTTTTCACAATTTTTGTTGCATAAATGGATAAATAAATGAATGAATAACTACTTTTTTATGTACAGCCATTTGTTATCTCTTTGTTTTGACACATGGTCCCCACCTGAAAATCCACAAATAATATGAACTAAACTGAGGTTATTTTAAAGCATTAAAATACTACCTTAAATCTCTGGGATTTTTTCTGTACTTTAAGATTCTTTGGGGAGCTGGGTCATCTGAGCTCCTATTCATTTCAACACAACCGTCCTAAGAAGGTGTTAGATCTCTGGTAGTGTTCGAGAAGAAAGAACAGAGTGAGAACTCATTTATTAAACAGTTGCTTACTGAGTTCCTACTACAGTTAGATATTCTTCTGAATTGTTGGGCATACAGCAATGAACAAAAGAGATTCTAAAAATCCCTGCTGATGGCATTTATAATTCTAGAAAAAAGGCATGCTTTCAATATCGCAATTATCTTTAAGTGATTACAAAATTAAAGCATGTTTATGGTATGACAGAAAAGCATAAGAAGAAAATGAAATCACCTATAATAGTACTAATGCAACTCTTGTGCTTTTTGATACATATTCCTGCAGTTTTTCCTAGTATATAGACATAAATATTTTATTACAAAAACAAATGTTACCTAACCGTACTGTTTTCTATCTTGCTTTTATTCACTTGACATTAGTTTATGAACATTTTCCTATATCTTTATGCAATTTTTATAACATTTAAAAAAGTGTACATATTATTCTGTCAGATAAAAGTACCATAACCATTTTGTTGACCATTAGCTTCCAATTTTTCATTGTTATAAACAATCCTGGAATGAACATCCTTGTACATGCCTATTTGCACACTTACCTGATTGTTTATTTACAATAATTTCACAAATGCAAAATTTCTGTGTCAAAGAGTAACCATATTTTAAGATTGTTAATATATGTACAGAACTCTTCCCCAAGAAAAAAACTGTGCCAATTTCATTCTCAGATGCAGTGTGTATGACAGTGCCTATTTCCTACACCCTAGCATATTCTACTTTTTTTCTTTTATACTATTAATCAACTTCTGATGATTCAGCCAGTGACTCTCACAATAGGGAGAAAGGTGGTTGGGCGGCTGTCACTAGACGATGTCAACAGATTTTTCGATATGGACCATTTATCCACAAGGATTACCCTGTGCCCAGTGGGATCCTTACCTGCTTCATGCTGATAGGAATGCCTAAGAAATTTCTGGAGGAAGAAAGGAAAAGAGGAGAGCAAATGTTTCAGTAAAATTCACCCTTATTGTTATTACCAATCCATCTTTTCATTAAGAAACAACATTAATTACATTGAAAAATCTATTCAAATAACGTTGGTAATGACAAGTACGATTTAGCTCTATAAACATGTTTGTACCTGGTACACAGAGTGATCAAAGACACCTGGAAATGCAACTGAGATTACATATTATGCGTCATTAAATAATAAACACTGAACAACTGAGAATGCATGTTCCATCTCTTGGACATAATCTGTAGAATCCAAAGAAGAGATGATATTTCAGTGGATGGTCATTTTTTCTTACATGTTTATTCCCTTCCCAAATTGTAATAGTTAATAATATCAGAAATATCACAAGCAAATAACAATATTAGGATTAATCTCCCCATTTTACTGTTAAGATCCAAATAAATTGACTAGGGTTATAGCTAATAAGTGATAGATCTTGGACTTGAAATCAGCTTTATCTGACTCCAAAGCCTATATGTATGTTTAAGCTTTATGCCAAACTGTTTCCTGAAATGTGCCAATCACCACTCACCACCAGGGATAAGAGGAAATTCCAGTGACACAATCCCAGAAGTCACTCTAATTCAGAAATCTCTGTTACCTAAGATCCCATGGAAATTTGGAAAGCCAAGCGAAGCTTGTTTGAGGCAGGAAAACCACTCAGCATACACAGCCTTTCACAGCTATTATTGGTGATAGCAGGACCCCAACTCTCTTTCTGCACAGCCTAAACCCACTAGTCTTTAGCCTCTCCATACCTGGAAAGCTGTTCATAACCAGAACAAAGGTTAGAAAGGCTCTATCCTCAATTACAAGTGATACCCCACATTTTTATAGATCCACCAGACAGGTGCTGATTATGAGCTGAACCCAGGCTCCTAGTAAAAATTCTTTTGTTTCCTCTTAACTCTGCCCTACTGCCTGATCTGAGCTTTTTCTCATTGAATAGACCCTGCCCAGATAGGCTACAAAATCTGTTTATGACTTCCATTTGGCTTCAGCCTTTCCCATCCATTTCCCAAAGACCACACTTTCTCCAACCTATAAACTGGTCCCCTGCTTGCACACTAACTCTGTCCTTGCTCAGCAGAGTGAGATCTTTATATATTCTTTAAATTGGAAGTTCATTCCGAACTTCCTCAAGATAAAGATCGAGCAGCTTCTGGATGAGAGCTTGGTACTAAATAAATTTCTATACATTTCCTCATTTAACCTTCAGAAAAATTCTATGGAATAGATCTTTATTTTACAGGTGAGAAAATTGAGGCACAGGCAGATTAAGTGACTTGTTTGGCTGTTATATAATGGAGCTAAGATTTAAATCTAGGTCTTCCAAATCCAATGTTTTTCTACCTTATAATATTGAGATGGAACCACTCAGACCTAAATACCTTTTAAAACAGAGGTGGTTCCTTTCCATAGCTGGTTTTAGTAATTTTTAGCTGAATGAAAAATTCCTATGCCCTGCCCATGTGGGCCCTCGTCCACAGCACCAGTCCGAAAAACACACCCATGAATCAGATAGGCAGCCACCACTTTTTACATGATCTATAATACCAGATATGAAGCATGATTAACAAATTGGTCAAGCCAATGCTTAATAATAGGTGGAGGAGTTGATTGACCTTTACAAAACTTAAAATGCATAGACAAATTGTAAAAGTATAAGAAGTATCTTACTGCCTTCTCATACCCCACATGGTCGCCTCAGCATGATATGTCATCCCAACATGAGTCCCATGCAAAGATATCCCAATTAGTAAGAGACCTTAGGCATCTCAACATGTAAAACAGCATTCAAAAGGATTGTGATTATATAGCATGTCATATTCTCCCCCCACCAAGAAAAAGAGAAAAAGAAAAAATCTGCTTTATAGCTCTTGCTTAATTGCTCTCATAGACTAATCAGGAAAGAAAATGATGCTATCTCCTCTCTCTAAACTTTTGATTTGCTCCCTACCAAGGTTTATTTCATTTCCTCAAAACCATAAAAAGAATAAAACAAGGTGATCAAGGCTGAAGTCACCCCCTTAGCAGTTTCCCCTGACTCGACACACTTTTTATTGCTAAGCCAAATCATGTAAGATTTCTATTTAATAAATTACAGGGTTACTACTGCTGATTGTTACAGAATTTCTTAACAAAATGCTCCTTTATTTAGGTTAAACAATATATTTCTTAAATGCATTGAAACAGTTATGTTAACTGATTGCAATTAGAATTCTAGTTTGCACTAAGATAATATGACTATTTGACTATATCAAGATATCAACACACACAAGTCTTGAAGTTGACATAGCTAGTTTACAGCAAAAGAGGAATCAGTTTCTGAGACAGTCCTTATGTCATGCAGAATATTACCAGAAATTCTATTAGCCTTTAAGTAGACATTGTGCTGTATTATAAATACCAATACTATTACTTCTCAAGTTTGCACAAATTGTATAATCACTCAAGCCACTGCAGGGGTTGCTTAGAAAACAAATGTGACAGCATTTATCATATTGATTCTTGTCTGCAAATAAAGACCTTGTATCTTTTTCCTCTACAGCATTTTCTTAAATGTCATTCAGTATTAACCAAAGAAACAGAATAATAACATTTTCAGAATTGGGATTAGCATTTAGGTTGTTGCTAGGCATTTTAAGATGTGAAGAAAGTAGCCTTTAGTCCTTGTCTGGAGAAGTAGAGCAGAAAGGGACTTTACCAATGTTCATGCTTATCTTAGTCTAGAAAATATGCTATACTTCTTTCCTCTAATATCAAGAAATAGTCACTTGCTTACCTCTTTTCAACTGACTGAGTAATCTTTTCTACAGTTTGAATCAATGAAAAGTGCTACACCTCTAGAATTAGAATTTTTTTATAATTTGAATGGACCTTGGTGATTAGTGAAACTGCACGGGGTGAACTAAGGCCCAGAGAAGTCAAATGTGACTGATTCTATCTTTCTTTTACTAAGTAATTTTTCTTGATCTTACTAGCAGCTTATTAAATATGTCTTCTAAGAAGGAAAATAGAACAATAAACCATGAATATGGTCAGTTATTGTTCACTAACTTACTGTGCTTAAATAAGAGGACATTAGGTTAAGAATTGCTTTTCTTACTACTGTCATTGGTTGGACATCTCACGTTATAAAAGAGAAAATGTCTTTTGTACTATTTGTTCACAATTCTTCACACTAATATATCCACCCAAGTCAAATTAGTTGCCTAATTAACATTGGAAGAGATGGATGTATTTTAAATGGCCCCAAAATACATTATGGAGCATGTAAATTTTTCTTCTTCCTTGATTCTACACTTTTATTTGTAATTGGAAACTGCCAGGGGTCACATCAAGAAGATTTTAGGATTATCTCATGATTCTTTTTTTTTTTTTTTTTTTGCGATACGCGGGCCTCTCACTGTTGTGGCCTCTCCCGTTGCGGAGCACAGGCTCCGGACACGCAGGCTCAGCGGCCATGGCTCACGGGCCCAGCCGCTCCATGGCATATGGGAACTTCCCAGACCGGGGCACAAACCCGTGTCCCCTGAATTGGCAGGCGGACTCTCAACCACTGCGCCACCAGGGAAGCCTTCTCATGATTCTTTTACAGCATGGCTCCAATCCATAGTAACAAATGTCAGTGTTGTTTTTCATTCCCAGCTTCAGTCAGAGCACTGTTTCTTTGCAGAAATGAATTATAAAACATGTTTTCTGTCAGGATTGTTCTCTGTTCTCTTATCTTTCCCTACAAAGACAATTTCTCTCTTCTCTTAATTTGCTCCATTTACTTGTACTATAAAAATTATTCCTTCCTACTTTCTATGATAATTTAATACCATGCCTCTCCTTAGTTTCTCCATATTGGCTCTTATGCTTCATCAAAAAAGGCTCAGATTACTCCATTTTAAAGAAACTTCTACCACTTATATTCCAGCAGTTTAGTAATAACCTCTTTCTAGTAATTCTATATGACATTTTCTGACTGATCTTGACCTATTCTTTTCTGAAGATTCTTTTCTGCTTTGATTTCAGTGATGATGAGCCATCTTAAATTTTTTTTCCTACTCTTCACTCTTTGGTTGGCATTTCTCTCTCTTACATTCCTCAGTTGTGTTTCTCAGGACTCTGCGCCTAGTTCTTTATTCTTCAGTCTTTCTTCTGAGTCTTTCAGTTATTGAAATACTATCTTCAACTATCCCTTCCATGTGGATGATTCTTGTGTTATTCACAGAAGGCCAACACATAAACTTTTGGTTTATGTAATGATCCCACCAAGGTGTTCCTGGTTCAGTCACCTCTCAGGGCAGCTCTCCTATAGTTGCCTTATTCTACCCATGAGACCTCAGAATCCTTCACAGAACACAGAATACTCTGTGCTCTTGCTAATAGATGAGAAAAAAAAAAAAGAGGGGGGAGCACAAAGTATTATCCAGGAATGTTGTGTTTTCTCTTGTTTTTGTTTTGGACCCAGCTTGGAAGATGTACCCATCACTTTGAGCCCATATTACATTGGTCAAAATTCAGTGATATCATTACACCTAACTGAAAGGAAAGCTGAAGTGTGGAGTCAAATTATACCAAGGATCAAATGGAAAAGTGTTTTAGTGAATACATGGCAGTCTCTGCCATGACTCCCACCTCTCAGTCTCCAGCTCTGACTTACCCTGAGCAATCTCTCTATTCACTGATGCTGCAGAATATCCAGGCGTGGTTTTATCATATTCTCTTCCAGCCCAGTAAGTTCAAAATTGACTTAATCACAGATTTATAAGCTTCATACCATCCAAGTTTCATTGTATAGGTGAGGAAAACAAGCATCCAATGGATTAAATGAAGTGCTAAAAGTCATCCAAATAGTTAGGGTAGGTGCTAAAGCGTAAATCAAGTCTCCTGGTTTCCATTTGCATCCTGTGTCCAGCATAAAACATGTGCTCACTGCCTCATATTTACCTTATTCCCTTTCTCACTCTCCCCTTATCACACATACTTTATCTTTAAAATTGTTTATGTGTAAGGTATAAAATATGATGCTTTTATATACATATAATAATGAAATGATTGCTACAGTCAAGCTGATTAATATATCCATGTCCTTACATAGTTATCATTTTTGTTGGTGTGTGGTAAAAGCACCTGAAATCTATTCTCTTAGGAAATTTCCAGTATACAATACAATATTATTAACTACTATCATCATGCTATACATTAGATCTCTAGAACTTATTCATCCTACATAACTGCAATTCTGTACCCTATGACCAACAGCTCCCATTTTCCCCAATTCCCTGCCACTGGTAACCACCATCCTACTCTCTGTTTCTGTGAATTAAACTTTTTTAGATTCTACATATAAATTAGATCAGGCAGCATTTTCCTGTCTCTGGCTTATTTCACTTAGCATACTGCCCTCCAGGTTTATCCATGTTGTTGCAAATGGTAGGATGTCCTTCTATTTTTAAGACTAAATAATATTCCATTATACATATAGGATAGAAGGGATCCTGCCACTTGCAACAACATAGATATATCACAATGTCTTTATCCATTTATCCATCAGTGGACATTCAGGTTGTTTCTATATCTTGACTATTGTGAATAAGGCTGCAATAAACATGAGAGTGCAGATATCTCTGAGATACTGACTTCATTTCCTTTAGATATAAACCCAGAAGAGGAATTGTTGGATCATATAGCAGTTCTATTTTTAATTTTTTGAGGAACCTCCATTCTGTTGTCCTTAATGGCTGTACTAACTTGCATTCCCACCAACATTATACAAGGGTTCCCTTTTCTCCACATCCTCATCAACACTTACTTTTATCTTTTATATGGTAGCCGTCCTAACAGACGTGTGGTGATATTTTGTTTTCTATTTTCTATGATGTTTAGTGATGTTGAACATCTTTTCATATACCTGTTGGGCATTTGTGTATCTTCTTTGGAAAAATGTCTATTCAGGTCCTTTGCCCATTTTTTATTTGAGTTATTTACTACTGAGTTGTATGAGTTCCTTATATATTTTGGACATTAATCTCTTATCAAATATATAGTTAATAAATGTTTTCTCCCAATCTATGGGTTGCTTTTTCTTTTTTTTTTTTTTTTTTTTTTTTGCTGTACAGAAGCTTTTTGATTTGATATAATCCGGCTTGTTTATTTTTGATTTTGTTGCCTGTGCTTTTGGTGTCATATCCAAAAAATCATTGCCAAAGCCAATGTTGAAGAGCTTTTTCCCTGTGTTTTCTCTAGAAGTTTTATGGTTTCAGGTCTTAGGTTTAAGTCTTTAATCAATTTTGAGTTGATTTTTACATATACTGTAAGATGAGAGTACAATTTCACTTTTATGCATGTGGATATCCAATTTTCCAAAGACCATTTATTGTGAAGAGACTATCTTTTCTCAACTATGTATTCTTGGCACCTTGCTGAAAATTAGTTGATCATATATATACGTTTGGATTTATTTCTGAGCTCTCTCATTCACACAACTGATATTTATTGAGTCCTTAGTATACAACAGACATTATTCTAGGCCCTACAACTATATAATTAAACATAATTAAAACAAATTCTTCTTTCATGGAGCTTAAAGTCTAGTTCGGGATACAGAAAATCTAAAAAATAAGTAATTAATATGAATAAAATGTTTGCATGGTGAGAGGCTGTCTAGTATGGTAGTTAAGAGCACAACATACAGAGCCAGGAAACCAGAGTTTAAATCTATCTTGACAACAAACACATCACTTAACCAATCTGTATTTGCATTTTCTCATCTGTAAAATGGGACTAATGATATTCTCAAGTTCAAAGGGTTGTTTTAAGCATTAAATAAGTGAATATTTCTTCAGTGCCTTGTTCATAGGCACTAAGTGCTTGTTATGTAGACAAGTGCTAAGGGAAACAATAAAGCAGGGAGAAGGAGAGATGAGAGGTTTTAGAACTGTAGATCAGGTAGCCAGGGAATGCCTCACTGGGAAGGTGACATATGGGCAGAGAGCTGAAGGAAGTCAGAGAGCAAATTATTTTGAGACCCTAAAGAAGATTACTCTTGGCAGCGGAAGCTGCAAGTCAAAAGCACTGAAGCAGGAGTTTTCCTAGTGTGTCTCAAGAATTAAGAAGGTCAATGTGGCTAGGCTAAAGCAAAATGAGAGAGTGAGAGTCATGTTAGATAAAATCATAGGGGTAATGAGACAGAAAGATAAAGTGCTATTGAAGGGTTTGGGGCACAGGAGTGTTAGGCTTTTTGATTGTTATTTACACAGGTTCGTTCTGGCTGCGATACTGAAAATAGTTTGAAATGAGGCAAAAAACCATTTATGAGGTCATAGCAACATATCAGATGAAAGATGCGGGTAGCTTTGACCAGAAAAGGAGTGGTGAGATCGTAAGAAGTGGCCAGATTTGAGATATGTTCGGAAATTAGAGTCAATAGATTTTGCCATCAGTTTAAATGTGGGGTGTGAGAGAAAGATCAGGATTATTTAACCTAAGCAACAGGAAAATAAAATTACCATTAAACAAGATGAGAACTATTACAAGAAGAGTAAGTTGAGGAGAAAGATTAGGAATGTGGTTTTGGGTACATGAAATGAAAATATACACTTGGGAGTTATCAGTGATAGATAGCAATTAGAGCCAAAACGGTACATGAGATAATCTAGGAAGTGAGAATAGTCTACTGAAAGAGAGTGAGAGAGAGAGAGAGAGAAAAAAAAAAACATATCCAAGGATTGATCCCTAGGGTGCGCAAAAGTTTACAACAGAAACCAGCAACAAACACAGAAAACTGGGAAGGAGCGATCTGTGAAGTTGAAGGAAAACCAAGGGAATGTGGTATCCTGGAAGTCAAGTGAAAAAAAGCAGTGAAAAAAGTCAAGTGAAAAAGTGAAAAAGAGGAAGTGACCAACTTTGTCAAGTAATTAACTTTGTCAAACACGTTAGTTGAAAAGAAGACCAAGAATTATGATTTAGATTTAGTAATTTAGAAACCTTTGGTGAACTTGAAAAGACAAGTTTCAACGGAGCCGTGGGAGCAAAATCTCAGGAACAAGACACAATGGAAAAGAAGAATGAGAGAAAGTGAATATGATTTTTTTCAAGGAGTTTTGCTATAATAGTTAGGAATAGTAAAGGGTGAGATGGAGAGTTAAGTAAGTAAAGAGAAGTTAGATATTTTTACGGGAAAAATATTTTTATGCTAGTGAGATAGGTTCACTAGAGAAAAAATGTTAAGGCAGGAGAGCAGTGACATTTACTTCCAATTGGATCCTGGAACCCATCTTTTCCCCTTGAACTGCACTTTTCCTGTAGCACCTATCTACCATTAACTTACTTAACCTAGTCATCAAAAACCCAGATCCAAGGCATATTTTTCTGTGGCTTTTCAGCCACCAATTTTACTAACATCCCCATTTGTTTGCCAAGAAATTTGGAAATCATGTGAATCTTTTCCTAGAACATGACCTCTACCCTTCACCTTACATACAAACTGGATTTCCCATGATGGTGCCACTTCTCCAGAAACTCATGCAAGTGGAGAACGCTCATGGTCTTAGGTTCACTTTGATCAATTTATTCCATCTTGATTCATTTATCTAACTACTCTGGGGCCCCTTGGATAAGCACTTCGACTGTATCAACGTTTCCATAAGCTTAAATTCTCTTTTCTCCCTTGTTGTTCTGCCCCATTAACTCCAGCACTGCATGTGCTGATTAGGCCCATTATGAAGGTTTTCAATCTTAGCTGAACTTTAGTATCAGTCAGAAATCATTTTACTTATTCTTATTCAACAACTTTTTCCATAGTCCATGGTGACTGCTCAGATCTCTCAGGTTCTTATTTGTATGTCTCCCTCTCAGCTGGTTCATCCATTATACCTTTACTGAGGCCCTGCTCCATGTTTAATCCTCTGCTTGGCACATATACAAAGGTCCTAGATTTCAAGGATCTTATAGTTTTATAAAAGGAACTCTAGGATTAAAAAAATAAGTCAGAGAGAAATAATGGAACAGAGAAGTATATAGATAGAATCAAACAAACAAAAACAACCTCTAATACAATTTGGTTCATGTTTTAACAGAGATATTAAACAAATTTAATGAATGCAGAATGAATAACTCTGCAAGAGAGAGTCAGAAAAAGTCTGACAGAAGAGGTGGTATCTGATTTGGGAGTTGAAGGATAACCAGAAATTTTACAAGTTCCATAAGAAGAGATTGGACAAATGGTAATTCTAAGGAAAAGGGATTTCTAGAGCAAGAAAATGAGGCATCAAACCAGGTTTTCCCATGGAATAACCAATTAATCCAATGTTCCTGGAGTGTACAGTACAAGCTAAAGAATTTGGACCCCTTTCTTAGGAATTTGGGAATCATGAATAGTTTTTGTGAAGAATGGGTAGACATATATATGTCCGTGTAAGAGATATAACTGGGAGTTATATGGAACACAGGCTGGAGAAGGGGAGAGACTAAGTACGGTTAAGTGGAAATTATGGAAATCATCTAGAAAATAAATGATAAAGGTCTCTAGAGCAATGTTGTCTAGAAAAAAGAGGAGTGGACTTGGTAAAACTTTTATGAAAATATGATTAAAAAAATGTGCTGGTGGATTGGATTTAAGGAGCTACAAAGGGAAAGTGGTTACATTTTACTTTGATACTTCTAGCTTGGGTAATTGTGTACAGAGCAGTACATCAATTAAGATATGAATACAGGAAGTTTTGAAATAGAAGGAATGGGAGAGCAACAAACAGGTTGGGTTTGAGAAGCCTGTAAAACATTTGGGTACCTACATCCAGTAAACACTTGAAAATTCAGATCTGGAGCTTCTGAGAGATACTGGGGTTGGAGATATTTATTTAAACGTCACCAGGTTGTAAGTACAAGTTAAAGTTGGAACAGTGGACTAAATCCTCTGCAAGAGTGTCGAGAAAGAAAAAAAGGAATTCCATGAAAAAGATATACCCTTTGAAGTCTGAATCCAGAATATAGTCTGTTTACCATCTATACTTGCCACCAATTTCCTCAATCTTATTAACCAATAAAAACTGACAAGTCTTAGCTCCTAAACTTAAATCTTACAAGGTACTAGTCCCCAGCTTTTTTTTTTCCTCATAGATTTCTTCTCTTTTTTCCCTTCTTTAAAATTTATTTATACTTTCAAAAAGTGTCAGATGATTTCTACAAGTTTCTCTTCTATAATAGCTGGCAGAAATTTCTACGTAATTTCACTTTAGAAAATTCTTTCATCATTTGCTCATAGTAAAACTGTCTAATTTGAAGATTCCATAATTTTAGTCCATTATCACCCACTTTATTTTTCTAATGAATACAAGTACGTTATTCCCAGAGGTTAGCTCTGGCATGTGGTGGATATTGCAGGGCTCACATTCAGAAAGTGATTCTTCTACATTCCAGCATATTTAACACTCCATGTTGCCTCATGTCTCCTTCAGATGTCTAATACCTTGCACAGCATTTTTATTATAAATTTTCTACATAAATTCACCTATGTCTCAAGGAACATAATCACGGAAACAACTTTTCTTTTTAAAGAAGGCATACAAAGGTTACAACCCTTGAATAAAACACACAAAGTTTACTACTAGATACAGTATGGCTTGACTTCAGCAATAAACTGTGAGCTGAAGCAAGGAGGCAAAATAAGAAACCACTGCAGTCTTGAATCAGGATATTTTTAGACTTTCATTTTAGCATATTCAGGTGAGAAACCATATTTATTAATGGATTAGAAAGTTAATTGATCTGTATTATGCCTGAAAGTGGCCAGAGAAAATGGAAAATAAGGGTACTCATTTTGTGCCCCACTCATATATTTAAGCTCTCCCTATGTACTTTTAACTTACACCATCAGCACTTAATACACAAATAACTCAGTTTAAAATTGAAAGGGTTATAATTTTTATAATTTCTCCTCACTAATGCTTTATATATTACATGTGAAGGATTTCTGCACCTCACAAACTTTATAGAAATTTCTTGGTCAGTGACTAAAATGCTGGTTTATTTGAGACTGAATACAGTAACTACTGAATGAGATAAGCAATAAAATTATTCTTACGTGTATGCACTCTCAAGGATTTTAAAACTCCTTACATATTTTAAGGATTTCAAAAATATTTTTTAAAGTTGGAAGTGCGTTCTGAGTGTTTAGCAATCTTTAATCTAAATAGTTTTGTATCACTGGCAGATGTAGAAATTTATCCCTCCCTCTCCCCCTCCCCCTCATCCTCCCTGTCCACAAGTCATAAATATACTGAACATTCCACTCACAGTAAAGTCTTCAGGGTATCCATTTACCTTTCATCATATAGAAAATGGCCCATAGATTCTTATTATTTGTTTTTTCTTCAATAAGCAGTTTTTAATCCCTAACAGTACTTTCAATCTCTGATCTTCTTTTACAATTTAATCTTTTAAAGTCTTTATGAAAATTTTGTTAAAGTTTTCAACAATTATTTCCTGTAATTTTTTTTTTTTTTTTTTTGCCTTTAAAGCTTTTCCAAACAATCTTTCTGGTTAATGAAGTGAAATTATTTTAGAGGAGGTCTGTTCTTCCTTCCCTCTGAATGGTTTTACACAGCCACGTTTGATAACCAAATTCCACTGGTGGCACTGTTGTTTTACAAACATATCCATGTGAGATGGGAAGAACCACCGCTGAGTTGATTATTGCAGAACACACACTCTATGAAGACTCAAGGCTACTTCTGTACTGTTTTCAGGATCAGTGATTTCAATACTATGTGATCTGAAATTCCTTCCTGCCAGGATCCTGCTTTCCCTTCCAGAAGATACTGTTTCTCCACCCACACTAAACGACAACATTTCCTTCCTTTATCAACAGCTGTACATCTTTCAATTCTTGTGTTAGATGTCAGGGGCCTCCATCATTTGCCTCCCACTCTTCCTGCCATTGCCTGCTGAATGTGGAGGAGAACGTAATTCTCTTAGTCTTTCATAAGGGCTCAAATGACAAATGAATTTTCTTATCCCTGCTGCTCTCTAAACTTTGGTAAGTATGAAGTGAACCATTAGCCATTTCACGATATTCAACTTGGGTGACCATGCTGGGAACAGTTGCAATGAAATGCCTTTTTAAATGTGTGGTTATAGGTTATATCGTTTCTAGTTATATTACATTTTCTACCATATTTTCATTTAATTGTGCCATTAATAATTTATTTTCTTTATTTTTATTATCACATTATAATAATTGTTATATTTCCATTATTTTTTTCATTTCTTTTTATAAGTTGTAAAATTAATGAAACCTTTGACACTGTCTTGGGAGGTCAGTAAGGTTCCCAAATTGCCCTCTGCCAATTTGTCATTATGCATAGCTTGCTCAGGTCTTATTTGGGCATCTCCTGAACATATGAGTGGACAATGGGTTATTCAGTCAATTCACTGGGTTTTTTTCAATCTGTAAATTGTACAGAATATATAAATCTAGCAATCAGATAATGTGTTCAGAAAATGAAACCATTTTTCCTAACAACATAAAAAAGCCATCACTCCTAGGAAAAATAAAGATATGTTTGAAAAACTAAATACCTCAAAGACATTATTTAATGACATCTAAATAAGGTCAAACCATATAATACTATAGATCGTAATAACATTAACAGTGCAACTGAAATCTATTTTTAAAATTATAAACTAAGGATCCAAGGAAGGAAGTTGTTTAACTTTTGTTGACAGAAGAGAACCATATTGATTCAAAATAGGAATAAGAACAAAGATACCCCAAGACCTGGTATTTAAATTTAGAGATTAGCTAAGAGGCAATCCACTGTTTTCAAAAAGGTTTGGACTTCCGTGGTGGCGCAGTGGTTAAGAATCCACCTGCCAATGCGGAGGACATGGGTTCAAGCCCTGGTCCAGGAAGATCCCACATGCCACGGAGCAACTAAGCCCATGCACCACAACTACTGAGCCCGCACTCTAGAGCCCACAAGCCACAACTACTGAGCCCACACTCTAGAGCCCACAAGCCACAACTACTGAGCCCTTGTGCCACAACTACTGAAGCCTGAATGCCTAAAGCTCATGCTCTGCAACAAGAGAAGCCACTGCAATGAGAAACCCGTGCACCGCAACAAAGAGTAGCCCCTGCTCGCTGCAACTAGAGAAAAGCCTATGAGCAGCAACGAAGACCCAATGCAGCCAAAAATTAATTAATAAATAAATTATTTTTTTTAAAAAAAGGCTTGATTAACAGATTTTTTTTAAAAAGTTTTCTATTTCTGTCTCTAAGTTGTCCTAAATGGTTGTATTCTTTATGGATAAGTTTGCTCATATCTACAGCAAATGCTTAATCACACGTAATGTTCCTGAGGGCAGAGACCATGTTGAGCTCACTTTTGTAGCTTTACTGCCCAGAATATCAGAGATTCTCAATAAATATTTGCTGAATAAATCAATAAATAGGATATATATATCTAATAATAAAATATATTTTACATGTTATGTTACTTTAATATATAACTGATTAAGACAAATATCATGTTACATATGCAATACTGTACTTGGAAAAAAGATAGCATTTGGACAACCTTTGCGAATTTTACCTAAGATGGTTATATTGAAGTTATCATACAAGCAAGGATATACAGTTCTTTATACCAGAATGTCAAATTCTGTCTTAACATTTATCTTTCCCAGAGAATACATATAAATCAAAAAAGTCTTTTTAAAAATCCTCTATAAAAACACTGTAGAGAATATAATAAATTTAGTTTTTGGTTTTTAATAGTACATGTCAGTACACATCAAATATCTTTCTGATGCAATGCCTAGTGCCGTATTGGCTACAAATTGAGGAACTACCAACATTAATTAGCAAATAAAATACACACCTAAAAGATATGCTGTAGTATAACACAGTACTTTGAATTTTAGCAGAGCAGCCAAAGATAAAAGAAAATAGTATGTCAGTCTCATAATTGATCATTATGTCAACTACCTTTCCTTACACAAAAAGCATGCTTGTAAAGTGTTTGCTAAAGGCCATTTGATTTTCCTCAGATGTGAACACCAGATCTAATTAAGGAGGACATTTAATTTCTAATAAACCTCCTTTCTTTGTATGTTTTATGTTCTTGAATACATTTCTACTCAGGTGTTGATTTCAGATCTTTGGGGTTTTAAGTGATAAAAAAATAAAAAACAGTAGTAAATTCCATTTAGAATTTACTAAAATAACCTATCATTTTATCTAATGTTTGGGTTAGTGATATAAATGTATAATTAAACAAATACCCTCAGAACATGAAACCTCCTTATAATTCTATCCTGAAGGCCCATATCTGAGATCATCTTATTTATAAAGTCCATTGACAATCAGCCATTACTTTCTAAACAAGATATCTTGAAAGGAAACCATTATATATTAAATTCCAAAATATATATTATATCATTAGCCAGGTTCCAGGTTCATATTAAGACATGAAAAATGTATTTACAGATTAGAAACTCACCCACTCAGTCACCTAATAAATAGACCAGTGAAACCTGGAAACCAGAGTGATCTATACTGACATGTGTATTATTTAAATGTGCTTTGATTTTCTTACACATCTGAAACTTTCTAGATGTAAGATAGGTACACATATGAATATAGAGAAGTAAGATCAATAGTGGTAGAATCCCAGTACAGAGGCAGTATATCCTTCCATGTCTCCCAGCTGGAAAGAGACAGCACGTTCAAACTGGGTAATTAGAGAAGAGTTTAAAAGGGAGATATTTATAAAGATCTTGATCTAGTAACAGTGAAGAGCTACCCTCAGGTCTGATGGGAAGGGGAAAGCAGGTGTTAATCTAAATGAGGAGACAGAACTATGTGGAAAGGACTACCTAACCTGCTGCAATCAGTCCTGGTGACCCCATGGGAAGGGAGCTGAGGAAATAAAGTCCTCATACTCACTGTTTTCTCTTTATCTATTGGTCAAACCCAGCCAGAAGCCAGGAAACCTGTGGACCACTGATGCAGTCCATTAAAGCAGAGCAGAGTAGAGGGTGTGGGGGCAAATGAACCCAGAGGAGACAAAGGAAGATCCTGAACACAAAAGGCAACTGATAAGAACATCTGTCAGACGACCAAGAGAGTGGACAAAGGAATATAAAATGTCCAACAAAAAGCAGTACATTTTTGACTGAGTAGTCAAGAACAATGAATGAGAAATCATCATGCTGTCAACTGGATGTCACAATAGGGTATAAGGAAGAAAGCCTCTAAAGAAATAGTGGAAGAAATTCTAAACAAGTAGGTGAAGGAAAGTGAATTAACAGTTGTAGCACAACTACTACGTACCAAACATTGTGCTAGGTGTTTTTTTTTTCTTTTTATAAGTGATATTTTTTTTCAATTCTTATAACCTGCCAGGGAGAAAAATGTTTATAACAATTTTTATAATATAGAAACTGCAACCCATAAGGAAACCTGCCCATCTATCCCCATCATAGGTGTACCTGTACATTACCACTTAGTCTACACCAGACAGTTTAACCACCAAAGCAGAGGGTTCCCGTTAGGTTAAACCTAGTCTGGTGATGAATTATGGCCTCAAGATTTCACTAACCTAAGAAGAATGGATAGAAACTTGTGTCCCCTTTCCAGCATCTTTCACAGTATCTTGTCTCACCAGGGTCTCCAGAGACAATGAGTATAAAATTGTGCTGCTCCAAATGCCAAGTCATCTTCTGCTAGATTTCTCATTCTCCCCATTCAAATGGAGCCAAGGAAAGTAAGCCAGGCATACAGTTTTACATTATGTATGGAATCCATTAGGTAATTCTACCTGGACCTAAAAAGTGATAACTACTTTTCTTCCAACTTAAAATTGACTGTTGCAATCCCACACTCTTTGAAAGTTATTTCCAGCAAGTTTACATTGTAGCCATTGTAGCATATATTTGTTGTATCAAATCCCTTTTATCAACAAAAATAATTTTATTTATTTTTTCTCTGGCTTTACAGTTTTCCTTAGAGCTTCCCGAATCATAAGCACAACACACTCTTGAGATTTAATAGTAATAACAGCCAACATTTATAGAGGATCATGCCCTGGACTAAAGATCAAGACACAGTTTATCTCATGGAACCTTCCCAATAGATCTACGAGGTAATCTATTAGCCCTATTTTGGAGTGAAGTAACTGAGACTTACTTAGGTTAAGCAGTTTGCCACTGCTCCCACAGTAGGAAATGTTAAAGATAAGCTTTAAGCCCAGGTATTCTGGCTCCACACTTGCATGTTTAACCAACGCCCTCTATCGCTTCCCAATGTGTTAAATAAAACTCTATTACCTACTCTCCCTCCCTCTGTCTCCCAAGCAATGGACAGAGAGATGTGTAAGTTGGCTTCCACTCCCTTTCTCAGTCACCTTTCCTTGTTTCTCCTGATTTATTTATTTTTTACTCTCTCCTTATTCCCTTTTCTGGTTCCAGCCAGCACTTAATTCTCCCTCTAATCTGGACAATATTAAAGCATCTTTTAATACAACCAAATTGTCTACAACTTTCCCAGCAATGCCAATAAGGCAAAGCACATTATCAGGCCATTAAGTTGTGTTCCCATTTGTCAATGTAGCAAAACCATATTCAGCAAAATTGTACATTCAGGCAGATGGCTGATAAGCACTGCTTCATGAAGTACCTACCACGTCTAGTCAGGTAATTGCCAATCAGGGAAATAATGAAGAACAAAATATACCATCTCTGATGACATTAGTGACATGAAATTAAAACCAGAAATATTTCAGTCCTAGTCCTGAAGCACTAAAGAGACTGGTTTCAATATGGAAAAAATCAAACCTTCTTCACTGATGACTGAAGAATCCCGTGTGGAATCTGAGACCAAAGGCAAAATCATTTTATTTGAATTTTTAGTATAATAACGTTTTCAGTATAATAATGTTCGAAATAGTAACTAACCAAACTCACATGTGAGAAAAGATGGTTTCAGAAATACCCAACAAAAGAAAATGAAAGATTTTCAGCATTCTTTATGGAAGACACCAAAATTTAATAGTTTCACTTTGGCATGTGTAGCAACATAAAGCTTCTATATGTATATACTTTCTTTACATCCATGATAACATACTGAGGAGTTTTGTTTTGTTTTGTTTTGCTCTATGACACTGATTAGAATTATTGTTTCTGATTCTGCATTTTCATCTCTTTTTTCAAAAACAGCAAAAAATTGGTGGCTTCTGCTATGTCTTATGTTTTATAATGTGTAATTGGCATAGGTACTCATAGGACTATGGGACAGGTGGAGTTACTATGAAGTTGGTGACATAAATTTTGCAGCCAGCCTGCCATTGATTTAAAATGCATTTCAGACTGATGAAAGCTGGTGGATTCACAGTTCCCGAGACTGAAGTTCTCTGGTTCTCCACTGAACAAAGAGCACCCGGGGAACTGCAATGCCCCATAAACTTGCTTCAGCTGTGAGGTGACATTCACCATAAAGAGCCATGTTGGGTAGGTACAGCTGAAAGAATTGGATTATCAGGAAGCCACATATCACTTAGGTTTGAAAAGAGTAGTTAGATTGTTCCTATTGTTAGCTGAGTCAAATTAGAACATCTTGTTCATTGAACGATAATTTTAGGATTTTTTTCTCTTTTTTTTTCCTCAAAATTTCTTAGGTTTTTCTAATATATAAGATTCCCTGGAAACCTAAAAATGTCCTTATTCAGAACTTCTCACTAAACTGCTATGCAAAATTAGGCAAGTTACTGTTTCCATATACGATTCAGTTAACATATCTATTAAATGAGGGTTATACTCAGTGGTTTATGACACCTTCCAGCTCTAAAATCCAGATGTATGGTGGGTGACAGTTTATCATGAGAGAAAAATGTTCCCTACAACCCCATAAACATATCTTTAAAAAATAGTTCATTCTGCTCTATCAGATATTTTGGATTCTAAAATATAATGGGTATATGAAATCAGGAATAAAGACAATCTCATGTAGTTTTCACAATTTGCAGATGTACATCTCAAAATATTTTATTTGTTCCCCTTTATATTGTGAATGGGTATTTCCTGTGTCTTCCCTATGCAATTTCAATTAGAGAGAGAGAGAGAGAGAACTATCCCCATTTCCTTGGCAAGATGGCCATACGTATTTAAGACTGCACTATAAGGAACCAACCCAAGAAAAGTGGCTGTTGGAATTTACTATAACAAACCTGGTTCTCTATCATTCAGAAATATTCTTATGCTATGGGTCATGCTATTTGCCTCCTGACAGATTCTTCTGGTTATATAGACCTCATATAGAAATTAAACTGGAGGAAAAAATATAGCTCACTAGAGTTGTCTTATTACCCAACAGATTTAAACCAGATATAATGGAATGGAAGGGGAATAACAAGCAGCGGGGAGAAAATACACAGCAAGAAACATATAAAGTGTGTGCTCCCTTGGATTCTGACCAAAATCAGGATTTAGGGTTTTGGAGCATCTGGATACTTTGTGTGTTCCATTTTATCTTGATTTTATTCTCTTTCCCACTTTTAATTCCATCCTGCTCTAATTCACTTAATTCTACCCCCCCAAACACACACACACCACATAAAACACCCAAATACGTACACATTTAATTCGATCTACATTCATGTTATGTGATACAACATACTCAGCTTCCTATCTCCTTTGTCACTCTAAAGATAATGCTAGCTCTTTTTAAGTGTTGTAAAAGCTATAGAAGAAAAACTTTATAGAATATCATGTACAATCTTCTTAATTTAATCCATTATTTTTTTTAAATAATGTTTCCTTTGAAACATTAACCATTCTTGGTTAATCTCTATATCAAGGAAGAAAAATTCAAATGTCTTATTGACATTTTAAGTAAATACCCAATGATGGCTAATTTTAGTACTAAGATGGAAAAAAAATCATCTAAACTTCCACTTTCAAGGCTCATTATTGGATTTTTTCAGAGTCACTAAAATAAACACATAGAAGGGGACTTCCCTGGTGGTCCAGGGGGTAAGACTCCTCGCTCCCAAAGCAGGGGGCCCAGGTCGATCCCTGGTCAGGGAAGTAGATCCGGCATGCATGCCGCAACTAAGAGTTCACATGCCACAACTAAGAAGCCCGCATGCTGCAACTGAAATATCCCACGTGCCACAGCGAAGATCCCGAATGCTGCAACTAAGACCTGGCGTGGCCAAAATAAATAAATAAATATTTTTTTAAAAAATAAGTAAACACATAGAGGAAATAATTCATTATCTACTAGAGAGCTCAGGCTTAACAGTTTATCTTCCGATGAAAGTCTATTCAATGAGAAAAAATAGGAAAGGGAAAAAATAATGGGCAATGAGAAGAGATTTTGTCCTAAAGATCAAATAGAGGAGGAAGCCAGCTTTAACACCAAGTCCTTAATATCTAAGAGAATGTACATTATCAGCAACATTATATTCATGGTGACCTCAACCCCATGACTATGCTTTTGCGCGAACTCTCTGAGCCAGGAAGGACCATGAACCAAGCAGGAGAAGAGACCTCATGTCTACTGAATAGGCAGTGCATAGAATAATTATGCTTCTGTGTTTCCTCCAGCATCCTTAGCAGTGTGCTGTGCAGACGGTAGGTGACTGAACATCTTCAAATCAAGAAGATACTCTAAATTATGTCTCCTTCATATCTGTATGGAAAATTGCATGGCTGAGAAGCAGCAATGAGTGGTGGAAATCACTGTGGACATTCTATCACATACAAAAAAGCCTCCAACTAATTCTAAATCTCAGTTTCTTCCACTGTGAAATGATAATAATAACCCCTTCCTTGCTTATTTCACAAATTTGTTATGAGCATCAAGTAAAATAAATAATATAACAATAATAGCATCTTAGATAATAAATATATGCAAAAGATGTCACAAGCATAATTTCAATTAGCCATTTAAACAAACCTATGAAATGAGTCATATTGATCCACTTTTGCAGCTGAGAACAGTGAGGCTCAGGGAACTAAAATTCCACAGATTATAAATGGGAATGAAGAAAGATTCCAATTCCAAGAGTGTTAGGTGACACCTTATATAAATGATATCAGTGAGGCTTTATTCATTAAAACCAACAAGGAGAGTGTTCTGTTTTCCTGGCCTCTTTGTTTTCAAATGATAATGATATTTGGTGATAATAACTGCAGTTCTGCTGATAAGAAAGAATGTCCATAGTCCAGTTCTAAATTAATAGTACACAAAATCACCAAACTTAACATTTACTAGAAAACTCGATGAAAATTTAGAGAAAGGAAGTTTCTCCTTTCACAGGTAAAGCTCTTTTTTCTTTTTTTTTTTACTTACTTTAACCTTCCTTTAAAAGGCTGGGGGGACGGTCTTGTTACTTTTCTTTCTTCTTTGCCCTTGAATGCTGCTAATAATTGCCTTCAGTCCATGATATTGTCCCCTCATTTACCTAAAGATGGAACTTTTTAAAAATTAAAATCTGCAGTGGAAAAGGTGATATTAGGCCATCTAAGGTCCCCTTCTGCCTTTCAAAATCCAGCTAAGGGCATTTAATCTCTCTCATTCATGAAAAGATGCAAATAACCCCTTTGACCAACTGCTATCTAATTAGACCAAGTACACTAAAAAGTCACTCATTCTCCACTTACTCAATTTAGCTCTGAAAGACACAAAGGCTGCCTGTTTTGGATGGTTTTCCCTTAGGTAGATAATTGAAATGATTCTAGTTTGGCAGTGCAAGCACTAAAGTGTCATAGTGATGAGTGTCATAAGATAAAGAGAGGGATAGCTTCTTACAAATATTGTTTTTTGCAATCTGGTGTTGCATATGGATGCCTGGAATAAGTAATGTAAATTGGTCTCTTCTAATTTACATTTAAACAGGGGCTTAAGAAGGATCAGGGAGCATCTTTCTGTCTCTGAAAACTACAGCCTAAAAAGAGTGACAGGGATTGTCATCTGTATTATAATCATTACCAAGTTCTGAAAAAAAGATCCTTGTTAGGAATGGATCCATCTCTGCAGGGGATATTCAAGACTGTGGAGCTTGGATAAAATATGAATCAAGGACTAACGCCAAAAATCCAAATTACATTTTTAAAAGAGGGTGTTACATTAAAATAGTGATAAGCTGGATAATTACAGAGAATTTATGTATCTTTTAAAATAATTAATGACATAAAACACTGAAGTTTTAAATTTAAAGTCGATGTATTTTAAATTACACTTCTGAATTCACATATATCATTAGAATAAAAATAAAATAGTCTAAATGGTTAGATGAATAAGTATAAACTAAACATGGATTTGATATTCGTCCATTGTTCATATTATAAAAGAAAGCAAGAACTGCTTCTCATATTAAGTAGATTCTAGTTAACTGCAGGGCATTTACTAAAACTAATATTAATACTATCTTAGTTAACTTTTCATATATAACAAGTGCTGGGTAAATAAACCCTGTATGAAATCTGGAATGTAATTTATAATGAATTTGTGCTAATGATATTTAATGTGCCTAGTTAAAATGGAAGCTTTATTGAGAATAAATGTTGCTCATTTACTTCAAAGGGAGTTACCAAACATATGTAATTTAATGGTAATTTAAGATATAAAACAATGTTAGCTAATATAAGTATGATTTACAAATTTCCTTATAAAAATGTATTACATATGTTATATATTTTTCTTAATTGTTTATTAGTAAAAAACTTCTCAGACTCTATGGACACTCCAAAAAATTGAAACAAATAACTATTTCAGAATACATATTTGTGGTGGCAGAATAACGGCCCCCCCACCAAAGACTTCTACACCTTAATCCCTAGAACCCTAAATATGTAACACTGTTACATGGCAAAGGGCCTCTGAAGATGTAATTAAGGTTAGGCACCATAAAACAGGGAGATTTTCATTATTCTAGATTATCCCAGTGTGTCCAACCACATGAGCCTTTAAAGGCAGAGAACTTTCTCCAGATGAAGTCAAAGAAATGTGAAGTAGAAGAGATGAGGCCAAAGAGGGGGTCAGAAAGAAATCTGAAAATGATTTGGCCCCACCTTTTCCAGCTTTGAAGATGAAGGTAGTTGGTCAGCATCCAGAAGCTGTAAAGGACTCCTGGTCAAAAGTCAGTAAGGAAATGGGGACCTCAGTCCTTCAACTGCATGGAACTGAATTCTACCAAGATCCTGAAGGAGGCTGGAAGCAGATTATCCTGTACAGAATGCAGCTCTACTGACACCTTGATTTTAGCCCAGTGAGACCATGTTTGCCTTCTCACATAAAGAACTGTGAGATAAGAAATGTGTGCTGTCTTAAGCCACAAAATGTGTGGTAATTTGTCAGGGCATCAACAGAAAACTAATACTATACTGCATATAAACAAACATTTAGTAAGTGAACATTAAGATGATCAAAATTCATTTTCACAATAGAACATCATGGTATCAATATGAACAAGAATTTTGAAATTCTAAATTTTTTGAGAATAAATTCTTTAAGTATTGATATCTTTAGTCATGATATAAAAAAATTAAAAAGACATAGCATTTAAAAAATGAAATCAAGTGTTTGCATATCCAACATAAGCAATGGAGCTTACAGTTTAGGATTTTTGGAAAATCCTAAAGATTGTGTGATCTTGCTCCCCGCTTTTTTGTTTCCTCCAAAGAATTTTATCATTTTAATAAAACTATAGTTTCTTACCACAGCTAGTTTTTATTCACAATGATATATATTTTGAATCAATTTTAAGAAACATAAATTTGTATTAATTTTAAAATTTGATTATTGATTTTTGTTTGCATATAATTCAAATTATTAAAGAAGAAAGTATTCTTATACCAAATGTCTTTGTTGTTTTATTAAAACTAAAATGTGGCACCCACACATTCAGAAGTTCAATTTCTGGAAACTCAATCAATTACTTAGTTTTAACTTGCTCTATCATTCTGCTGTGAAGGGGTTGCTAATCCCTTTTCCTCAATTTTCCATAGACAGGGAAGGAAATACTTCTCTCCCAGAAGAGGACGAAGAGCATGGAGTGAGCACTTCCCTTCTTTTCCCCTTCTCAGCTTCCTTTCCCCACAAAAGATAAGAGTCTTCTCTGCTTGGGGAGATCCAAGGGTCCAATATCTATTATCTGATCTATCAGAAGTGCTCACTTTTTCTAATTATGTTTTGTATTTAGAAATCAGCATTAAATGATGTATTTCAAAGTATAGGAGAATTATGATAAAACAATAAAACATAAAGACAAACCACTCAAACAGCTATTTAAATGTTATGCTTTGGGTGCATTACTACCTGATTTTTTAGGGGGAAGCGTAAGAAAATAATCCTAATATGATTCTCTCCCTATTTTGAAAGTAAAAAAAAAAAAAGCAGCAAATTTCCAAACTCTATAATGGAAATTCCTAAGGATCCTCAGATTGTTTACAAACCAAACATGTTCCATCCTCTGTGCTCACTTAGCAATGTTCTTACATTGGTGAAGACTTATTATCCTGCATTATATCTTTTTGTACTTATGTGTATTTTCTATTCCTCCACCTCCTCAACTCTTAGAGTTTCCCTGGTACTCCTGATACATTTTCCTCCTTTACATTCATTTCCCATCTCCAAGTCCTATAGAATTCACTTCCCCAACATTCTAAAATCTGTCCCCTGCATTGCCACCACGATATCAAAGCTGCTATCACCTAGCCCTGTAGCATAGCGATTGTCTCACTACATCTAATCTTTTTTTTTTTTTTCTTTGTGGGATCTTAGTTCCCTGACCAGGGATCAATCCCGTGCCACCTGCAGTGGAAGCATGGAGTCCTAACCACAGGACTGCAAGGGAATTCCCTCTTTTTTAAAATCTAATCTTGTCTTCATCAAATCTCTTTTCTACTCTGCAGACTTGGAGATCTTTCCATAATGGAAATCAAATAAACTCATGCTCTGGGCTACCTCTCAGCCTCTTCTTACATTACTCACTCTCTGAGATGGCAAATGTATGGTGAACTCTTAGTGTATGCTGAACACATTGTGCTGAGTGCTTTACTTAAATGATTTCACTTAGTTCTCATAGGCCACACTAAGGTTGCTATGTAACTTGTGTCACCTGATGCAGTTGATGCAGAACATCATTAAATAGTTTGCCCAAAGAGCCACAGCTAGTCACTGAATGCTTTCTGCTTGAAATGAAGCATTCTGAGCCCATAGTCTATATTCTGAACCATTCCATCATTTAGTTTTCTTTTAGTATCTTTAAGTCTGCCTGTTCCTCTTTACATTCTTTATGCACCATTTTTCCTACCTGAGCAAAACTCCTCTCCATCTTTGCCAAGATAGCCACTTCTGATTCTTTATATCAGCTCAAGTGTAACTTACTCACAGAAGACTTTTCTGACTCTCTAGTCAATGCTGTCGTTAGACCATTATCCCTTCCTTCATAGCACTTAGTGTGAAATCAGTCACTCATGGTTGTGTTTATTCCATCAGTGCCTGTCTCCAACATTAGACATTTCATTAGCTGAGGCACTCCAAGACAGGAGGAGCCTTGTCTGGTTCTACTCACCATTGTGTCCTTAGTGATCATCACTACCTAGCAAGTAAGTGCTCGACAAACGTAAAATAAGTGACTAAAGTAATGATTTTTTTCTGCTTTTAACCATATTCTCCAACAACCTGATCCCTTCATGTGGTACTATACAAGCTGCCAGTAGTTTCCGATCCTCACCTTTTAGCTCCACTCTCGGACATAGATTCAATAAAGCTCTTTCTCCTGCTTTAGTTTAAAAAATTTTAGGGAAGGACCTTGAGTGGCATTGCTTGAATCAGGTCCTAGCCCTAGTCCAGTTGACTCTGATCAAAGAGACCATATCTTTTTTTTTTTTTTTTACTTTCTTTTTTTTTAAAATTGAAGTATAGTTGATTTACAATGTTGTGTTAGTTTCTGGTATACAGCAAAGTACATAGTCTTTTCCATTATGGTTTATTACAGGATATTGAATATAGTTCCCTGTACTATACAGTAAGACCTTGTTGTTTATTTTATATACAGTAGTTTTTAGCTGCTAATATTATTATCCTATTTAACACACGAGAAATTGAGGCTTAGAAAGCTTAAGTGATTTACTCAGAATCACATGACTAGAAAATGGAAGAGTGAATCCCAAATTGCCTAACTCCAAAGTTTGTGAACAGAATTGCTATAAATTCTGCCTTCTTAATAGCAAAACTATTTAAGTATATAGAGAAACCCAAAATTTACTAGATGATTAGCTGTGTTAGTATACAGCTGCAAAGGAAAGAATTCACCTAGTATTATTCACAGAGCCTGTAATTCAAAGGTGGCATGATGGGAGGAGGAAGAAAAAAGATAGTATATACAATACATACAATACAGCAGGGGCTATCTCTGTCAAATGATGGTGAAGTACCAGATGTAAATAAACAAGACTAGAGAAGCTGTATTAAACATAGCTATGCACACACAAACATACACAAGCAAACACATAACAAATAAGCAAGAAATTTTACACATTCCAATACTTCGTTGTGCATGACCTATCCTGGAGGTGGAAGAAAATCCTTCTTCCAAAAGGGCACAATAGGATAAATCCATATATTGATCAGAAAACTATGATTAAGTGCACACATTTTAATTTTTGAAGCTAAAAATTTTATTAGATTCCCCAAAACTATTGTATTTTAAATCTACTAAAGGGAAACCTTTATAAGAGAAAATACAAATTGAATTCATAGGCTGACACTCTTTATTTTAGGGGTTCAGGAATAAAAGATAAAAGAAACTAATTTTCTATAAATTCTGGTATGTTATCAAAATGGTACATTAAATTTTCATATTGAATTATTTAACTATTTAGCACATTATAAAATTTGAAATGACATCTCTATTTTAAATGATTATAAAGCACTGAATGTGAATATAATTTAACAAAATTATGTAAAATGCATTACTGTATGAAGTCAATCTGATCAATTTCATAATATTACATATTATGATGTATAATACTATTAAAAATGTATTAATATAGTTCCCTTTAAAGCATTTTTTCCTCTGCCATTGGACATATGACTGAATGCTTTAATTTATTCTCTAAACATTATCTTGACATTATTGATTTCTATAATTGTTTTTTGGATTCTTTAACTATAAAACATTTCAAGATTTCAGTGTTATGAAGTATGTGATGCACAAATAAATTGTATTGTATGACTCTGTTCGATATCCTAGAATGTTACTGTAGTTACACCAAAGAAGTACTCATGGATTAGGTCCTATTCTAAATGCCATTTAGCCTACATCTGATCTGTTTAAAAAGTGAGCTGAAAGCAGATTTAAAAATCTAAGAAACTTAAAGGAAATGGTATATTTATGAACCAGTTTTTTTTTTTTTTTTTTTGCGGTACGCGGGCCTCTCACTGTTGTGGCCTCTCCCGTTGCAGAGCACAGGCTCCGGACGCGCAGGCTCAGCGGCCATGGCTCACGGGCCTAGCCGCTCCGCAGCATGTGGGATCTTCCCGGACCGGGGCACGAACCCGTGTCTCCTGCATCGGCAGGCAAACTCTCAAGCACTGCGCCACCAGGGAAGCCCTGAACCAGGTTTTAAACATCTATAATACAACATTCAAAAGAGCCCTTTCTTTTTTTTTTTTTAACATCTTTATTGGGGTATAATTGCTTTACAATGGTGTGTTAGTTTCTGCTTTGTAACAAAGTGAATCAGTTATACATATACATATGTTCCCATATCTCTTCCCTGAGAGCCCTTTCTTTTAAAATAAAATAATAATACATAGATTTTTAATATAACAGATTGGTAATGACATCTTTGTGCTTTTAATCATTAATTTTAATTAACACATATATTAAGTACCTCATATGTAATAGAAATATTTCTGTATATATTGAAAGCTGAAAGAATGTTCAGTTTTGTATTTACTCAACTGACATCTGACTCCAATAAAATTTTTTTCTAAATAAATTAATATAGTTTTTTTTTAATTTAAAATATAATAATAAGCATTGAGGAAATGAAAGCTACACAAGTCTAGAGTAGCTGTCAGATCAGTGGACCCACTCAGTACCACTGTGCCCTCAGTCCAACATTCTGGCACAACTCCATCAGCCTGGGCAGTGCACAAATCCCTGAGTTTCCGGCTCCCATGGTAGAGATCCATTTGCCTCCCGATTCCTGAATCTCTCTCATGTTCTCCTTAATAACTCAGTCTCCACAAATATCTTACAATCAACAAACATCACAATCAGACTCATTCTAAGCACTATACCTGACCAATGGCATTTAATTTGTGTTTATATGAGTTGGGGGATGTTCCTTTGCTTTCCAGAACTTACATGTTTAAATTCTGGCTGAATACCAGTCCACTTGGATATCCTAAAGGCACTTTTTAATTAACATCTTAAAAACTGAATTCAGGGCTTCCCTGGTGGCTCAGTGGTTGAGAGTCAGCCTGCCGATGCAGGGGACACAGGTTCGTGCCCCGGTCCGGAAGATCCCACGTGCCGCGGAGTGGCTGGGCCCGTGAGCCATGGCCGCTGAGCCTGCGCGTCCGGAGCCTGTGCTCTGCAACGGGAGAGGCCGCAACAGTGAGAGGCCCGCGTACTGCAAAATAAACCACCAAAAAACAAAAACTGAATTCATCATGTCTCTACTCCCTAATCCATATCTGTGTCCCCACCTGCATGCCCTGATTGTTCTTGCCATTGCTCAAGGCAAGCACTCGGGAGCTATTCTAGGTGCTTTCCTTTCCTCAAGAACATTCCTCATCTCCAGCATAGTCAATCACCACATACTGACTGGCTTCACTTTAGATTCATGACCACTAAACTGAAGCGTGCTCTCAGCAATCCTACAGTGTCTTGCCAGTCAGTTCACTCTCTCTCCAAATAACTATTACATAATTTCTCCCCCTCTTCAAACGACCAATACCTATCTCTGGTCTTCCTTCTCAGCTGATGATTTTGCATATTATTTCTCTGAGAAATAAGACCTTCTATACTTCTTGCCTCCACATCCTTCACCTCCGCCTTAGAACCCACCTACCTTGAGTCCCCTGAATTCAGCCACTGTATACTCCATTCAGTCTCCATTCCCTTCTCGAGAGGAGGGCTCAATCTCTCTCTCGGATTATTCCCATAAACATACACACTTCTATTAAAAAATAACAATAAATTCTCTCGACATATCTCTCCAGTTACTGCTGTTTCTCCATTTCCTTTATAACAATACTCCCCCAAAATATAGTCTACTTACTGTCTCTAGCTTCTCTCCTCTTGAAACTGAGCAAAACCCCTATGCCCCTCCCCTACCACCAAGTACAAAGGCCCCTGTATGTCCCCTGCCTCTTGTTTGTAGAAAAGTTGAAGTCTCTAAGGCCTCCCTGAGTCACAAAAGAGCAGGTACAAGCGGTTGATGATTAGGACAACAGAGTCAGAGACTCAGTGTCTGATGCACATTCCTAAGTTGTTTTACAGATACAGTGACTGACACCAGAGAGAAAAAAGCTAAATGCGTGATGACAGACTATAGCCATGACATAAGCTCCTCCATCTTGAGCAGTACTGAATCTATGGCTAGCAGAGTTCCAAAAACTGGCCTCAGGAGAGTGTTAACACAATTGCTCATAATAATCTATATCTTTGTGGGCATTCAAGTAATTGTAGCTTATTCTGCTCACATGTGTAAGCAGGCAACTAAAATTGCCAGCAAACAGATGCTACAGACCCATGTCAACATCTTCCACTCTAAGAATATGGTGCCCTATGTCAACTTGAAGAAGTTACAAGACAGACCTTTGCCCATGATCCCATAGAAATGGAATGATGTCTGACAAGTGGGGATTTATAAGCAGCTCTTTGCAGGAAACCACCCTCAGCAGGAGACACTTTTTTTGTCTTGTCACTTTAGCAAAGCTATATTGTAACTAACTTTTAAACCAGGCACCCCCATGCTCTACTCATCTCAAGCCCAAGCACACCTCTGAAATCTTTTGATCACACAATACCTTACCTAAACTGCTGGTTCTCTCCTTAGAGCAAAGAAGTAAAAATGAAGAATAAGTAATTAACAGATCACCAGATCTTTTCACCAGCTTCCCCTTCAGTAACCTCACTAGCAAAACGTATGAATGAGATAGCATCTAAAGAAAGATCATGAGGCATCGACAAGCCTGTGCGCCACAGGAGATGGCAACAATTCTGATCCCCTATTTCAATGATTAACTGAGATTACTTCCCCTTTTCCCTTTAAAAACTTTCATGGCCATGCAGAATCTTGGGAGTTGGTTTTGGGACACAAGTCCACCATCTCCCCAGAATGCCAGCTTTCTGATTAAAGCAACCCTCTGCTTCTACCAGCACTTGCCTCTTGAATATTGACTTCCGAGCATCAAGCTGCTGGACATGAGTTTGGTAACACTTGATTCTCTTTCGCTTTGCTTTTCTTTCTTTTTCTTTTTTTTTTTCACATTTTTTTAAATCAAGGTTGTATATGGTAAGTAAAACTCTGTTCAGAAAACAACAATAACTCGCATTATCCTCTTCAGTGGAAAAAAGTTTTTTAATCATTTAGGTGAATTGTTTGGTATTTGTTGAATTGTGTTTCCCTCAAAATGCATATGCTGAAGTCTTAACTCTCTGTACCTCAGAACATAATCTTATTTGGAGACAAGGTCTTTGAAAAGGTAATTAAGTTAAAATGAGGTCATTAGGGTAGGCCATAACCCAATATGACTGGTGTCCTTATAAGAAAAGAAAATTTGGATACAGACAGGCACACAGAGAAGACCACGTGAACAAAAATAGAGAAGGCAATAATCCACGAGCCAAGGAAAGAGGCCTCAGAAGAAACCAGCCCTGCTGACACTTTGATCTTGGTCTTCTAGCCTCCAGAACTATGAGAAAATAAATTTCTGTTCTTAAGCTACCCAGTTGGTCGAACTTTGTTATGGCAGCCCTAACAAACTAAAAAAATAATCTTATTTATCTCCAAATAATACACTTGCATTGTCATTTTCTGGTTTTTCAGATTTAGGCAATATATATTGACTTCATCCTAAAAAAAGATAATAATTTACATCATTTTCACCACTCTCTCATCCATACCTTTATACACCAGCAGCCATGCCACCAATCTTCTGAATATAGTTACTGTATTTTATCTAAGAGGCCATCACTTTTTAAGATGCACTATCATTTTATGTACCACTAACAAAGAAAGATACTACCAATTAAACTATGACACAAAACTTTTTTATCACTTAGACTTTCTACTGAAAGAAGTCTTTAAGAATTAACCAGACATAGGTTTTATCATGTATCACTTACTCAACTTGAAAATATAAGCAAAATAAATTATTTTAAGGTAAGCCTAATTTTTTCAAATTCAGAATCTGACTGTTGCAAATCACTTGTTGACTTGCAGTTTTACTGTTTTTCCAGACTACCACCCTCTGTAGCATCAATAATGTTGATAGTGCCATTTTCATAAAATAATTCTTAAAATACTGAATGACTGTGATGTTAGTCTCTTAATCCAGTTTTGCATTATGTATAGCTAGGTAGATTTTCCATTCCCTTTTGGGGAATATTACTAAATAATTCTAGTTCACCACTTTACTTTATTCCCATACCACTAGTTCCTTACATATGTATATATTCATGTGGCCACTACCAAATCAATTATAGAGCACCTCCAGTACACCATGATGCAGGCATCTGTTGATGTGCATTCTTGCATAGGTAATGATAATCTTATTATGAATTGCTGTCTGGCCAAAAATTTTGTAAGATATCATTTATTACAAAACAATCCTAATTTTTAGATATGTTAAAATGGGCAGAGTAAAATTAATAAAACTCAAAATATCTTTTTGGTTAGATCAATATTCAATGTTTATTTATTAGAATCATATAGATGCTCATCATTGCAGAGGTGAATTTACCATGAAATTAATGAAGATCCCCCGACTAGGATGGGAATCTTCAAAGCCCCTGGGACAGGACCTCACAATGTGCTCATATGATGACATTTTTTGTAAAAATTATAAAAGATACTTTAATTGCCACCAGTTAACTGGCCGTTTTTACTCTGACTTCACATGTATTGTCTGTCACATTTCTTTTCACGATTTGTTAAACATAATCATATTTGTAGGGGAAGCTGACATGAGGATACACAGAGTTTGGGTTTAGAGGAATATCTTTATTCCTCTAGTAGTTTTCAGTCACTTCCATGTAGCGTTAAGATGTTGCTAGCCACCTTTTTAAGCTGTCGTTGTTACTGCTAACTGCCAACTCACTGGGTATCATGATCTGAAGTGCAGCGTGAAATCTTATTGCAATATGAAGGGGTGCTAGGGAGCCGAGCACTGGGAACACGGAGGAGAAAAAGAGTTTGAAATGGAGCCTGAAGCTAGTCCATGTAATATAATACATGGAGGGTTCAGTTCTCATCGAGGCCTACTCAAAGTACTGCTGTTCTTTTAGAAGTATACTCCACGCTGCAGCTGTATCCTGACATTGACAAATATAACATAAAATTTGTAATACACTACTACAGTAAGGACATCAACAAACTGCTTGAGAGCTGTTGATTCAAAAACTATCGAAGATCAGTCTCTGCATCAGAAAATTTGAAATATCCTGAAATCTTACTACTAATATATGAAGAAAGTTTGATAGAGATTTTTTCCCCAAATTTGACAAAAATCTGAAACTTTACTTGACGTCAGCATTATTTAGCTAAAGGAAAAATTTCTCAATTATCAATAATAAAGCAAAAATTTTGATCAGCTATGCTAAAGGAAAGACTGAATTATGTGTTTTTCCTCTCTCTACAGAAAATGATATTACAATATTATTTTAATAAGAAGAGAAGATTATAACATATATAGCGAAAAATGTAGGTAAAATGTATTACTGGGGTATGTGTCAGGAAGTTAATTATAAAGGTAGCATTTTATTTCTCTGGATATTGTGATGTTTGCAGTATTCTGTATGTTTTTAATTTTGTAATTTTTGTAAATTATCTTATTCTAAATAAATATTTACTCACAACAAATTTTTGTAACTTCATATTCTTTTTTAGAAAGAGAATCCCCATAATTGTATTCACTTCTGTCCCCAGTAAGTCTGGAATATTTCCTATGATTACCTTTTCATTCCTGCATACTGGCCTCCTTGCAATCTTTAAAGCACATCCTGCTCCTGGTTCAGGCCTTTGCCTCATCAGCATGTTCTTTTCAGACATAGCAACATGGCTTGCTCTGCACTTCCTTCTGGGCAATACTCAGAGACCATATATTAGGGAGAACTCACTCACTATCCTCTATAAATAGCACCTCTACCCACACTAGAGTTGTTAGATAAAATACAGGACACCTGGTTATATTTAAATGTCAGATCAACAATGAATAATATTTTAGTCTAAGTATATCTCCCAAAACACATGGAATATACTCATAGTAAAAATTTATACATTGTTCGCCTGAAATTCAAATTTAATCAGGGATCACGTCTTTTTTTTTTTTTTGGCTAAATCTGGTAATACTGCTCCCACAGTTTCTGTTCCCTTACTCCACTTTGTAGCACTTATCACCATGTAATATACTAGACATTTACTTTTCGTTCCTTCCCATGTTCCTCACTAAACTGTGAGCTCCAAGGTAGCAGGGATGTTTGTCTGTCGTTCACTGATGTATCCAAGCACCTTGACTAGTGCCTGGCACATAACAGGCACTCAATGAATAGTAATTCTAAGATTAATGAACAAGCAGTCTAAACCTTACAACTTTACCTCTTAATATTGCTCAAACACTCTCCTTTTTCTATTCTAGTAACACCCACTCTAATTAAGGGCCCAGAATATGGCTATTGTGTTCTCACTGGTCTCCTTGCTTCCAGCACACTGGTTTGAAATCCATTCACTATAAATAACTGATTGACCTAAAACACAAATCTGAACAAACCATTCCCCTGCATAGACTCAACAGGACTACAGCAACTAGAGCAAAAAATCCAAGCACCCTGGCATGTTACTTGTGGCCTTCTTCATGGTACCCACACCAACCTCTCCATCTCATCTACTACAGCCCTCCAATAGGTCCCCATCCATAAGTTACCCTTCACACCTCCACATCCATACTGACTAAGTTACTTCTGCCCATAGCACTCTCCCTACCCCTTTTGTCACCTAAGTCTTTCATATTCTTAAGGACACATGTCAAGTACAATTCTCCTCCAGAAATCCTTCCCTTACACCCATGGGCTGAAATCCTTCCCTTACACCCATGGGCTGAACTCAGTATGTCTTTCTGGAGGGTTTGGTTGTTGCTTGTTCGTTTGTTTGCTTCTGTACCTCCATAGCACTCTGTGCATAATTCTGTCATGGTATAGTCTACAGTGTATTACCCTCCCCACATCCCATTTCCACTGAGTTTGAATTTTTGCATGCCAGTCTCAGGGGGATTTAGAAATCTCCCAGATCACTGTGTTACTAGATGTGGTCCTTATTTGGGAAGGACTACTCTACTTTAGGTCAATGCTGAGTAACTGCGAGGTTCTGATAACTTATTCACCCCATGTTAAACTTTTTTGCCTGATAGAACTCCCCAAGACTGATGGGGAGAAAGAAGTTTATTTTGCCAATGTCCCAGGAAAGTGCAGTTACTTGAAGAAATTTTTCAATTCGTAACTCCACAAAAACTTCTTATAAAAAGAAAACATGGAAATATACCACTATGGCACACAATTTTTCTCTCTGAGTCCCTCTTTTCTTTCATTAGAGATGATCAATTAACAAAGAATCAATTAAATAATTCCACACAGCATTTCACCTGCCAGGAACTTTGTTTAAAAAAAAAAAATGCTCACTGCACACTTTATTCCACTCTCCTATACAACTTTTTCATCCTACTAGATTGCCCCAAAATTGAGGAACCTATTTCAATTTTTTTAAATTTCCTAAATTAAAATAACTTCACGGTAAAATATAACCCAAAAGAGGTGTATCAAATGTAGGATGTTGAGTAGAAAAAGAAAACTGTAGTGTCCCAAAGGAGTCTGAGAATAAGGTCTGAGAATTACAAGATGGAACCTTCCATCAGATTGCTGTTCAACTTAATTATGGTTTAAGATATGCACATATGAAGTTAATATTCAGGATCCTGGTGATTTAAAAAGCAGCAGTCGACCACTATTTGAATTCATAGTCTTATAAACTATCTTTCCTGATGAAACAACTAAGCACAATATGATATCAGTGCTCAGATTTCTGGAGAGAGAAAGCAGTGGCCCTATTTTTTTTTTTTTAATGATGCATATGTAATTTGAATACAAAAGGGGAAATTATGTAAATACCAAGGGGACACTACAGAGCTTCTAACTTTTCAGTCCCAAACCAAGTAGAAATTCCCACTTAGCTCTTTAGGTCTATTTGGAATGTCATTGCACACAGACCAATGTCATGCTCTTAAAACATTCTCTGAGCCTCGGGCTATGCTCATGTCTGTCATAACTTTGCATGGTCAGAAGTGGAGATACTAAATTAAGGATGAGACCTGGACTGGTTTGATTGAAGCTGCACTGATAATAACCCATTTCTACCTGCCACTCCTCCCCATGGTTGCTAATAAACACTATCCAGGGACATATGCCCCAGGGAAATAAGAGAAATAATTGTCCTCTCCAAGCCTCCACTCTGGTCCAAAGAAGCTCTGACCCTTGCTTTCTATGTCTCAGCAGCTGCTTTCCACAAATGTCCAATGCAGATCCCACCTCCCCAGGGTCCAATAAATCTATGTTAGGCAGGCACCACATCCTCCTAGAACCTCCTGGCTCTTCTGTGTTGGACAGCTTGGCATGGGATCATTCAGTTTTATCCTCTGAATCCTGCCTTGTCACTGTCACAAGGAAGCAGCTTGGCATAGTAGAAAGACTTCAAGCGTTTGGAGTCAAGTCTAGACTCCCTTACTCACTCATGGCTATGTGACCTTGGATAAGTTACTTAACTGCTCTGGATCTTTTCTTTGTTGTTTGTTTTCCTAGGTAAATATAGATGCATTTTACTTACAGGATTGTAAGCACGAAATGAGAAAAATATGTAGTACGGGGACTACCATATAAGATGTGTTTGGTAAATCTTAGTTCCAATCACTGCCATGGAATGCACTCCACCAAGAACAAAGTCAATTCCACTGAGATTGTGTTGTGCTGATGGACCTTATCAGGGCAGTTGACAGAGCTTTAGTCAAGCTGTCTCTACCACCATGGCAAGATCTGGATGCTTCACCCTCTTGAGCTTCATCTCAGATGTATATAACCCGTGCTCATTGTCATGCTCAAGCCATCTGGCCTTCCCTAAGTTGAAACATTTTGAGTTCTTGCTTTCTCAATTTTGCTGATACCTTTCTCCTGACTCTTCATTGAACTACTCTTTAGGTGTCATTTGAAATGTCATCTCCTCAGAGAAGCTTTTTCTGTCTATTTGTATCTAAAGGAAGTCCTTCTTTGTATCTTTTTCTGGACATGCACCACAATCTGTAATGATTTTATTTGTTTGGTCGTGTAATATAATATAATCTCCTTGAAGATCTTTGTAACCTTTGTATCCCTCATGCCCAGGAAGGGGCTGGAGCATAGCAGATGTATAATAAATACAATATCTGTTGAATGAATGAATGAGTGAGTGAACAAATTATGGTCATTTCATCACTGCCTCAGTTTTAAAGAAGCTCTTTGCTGCATTCCCCATTTAGATAAATCACTGGGTGGAATTGATTATTTACTTAGCATTGAAGAAAGAATTTGTGAAAAAGTAAATGAAATGTTGGTACTATGATTTTCTCTTAATGAATACTCAATATATATTAATTATTTGTGGTGATATTTTTGTTAATTAAAGAACAGTAGCCTCAGTGTTATAAGAGCACACAGTACCTTCACTTCCCTTTGCCTTGGTTTTCTCAACTATAAAATGAGAAAACTAATAAAATGTACGTCATGTGTGTTACAAAGATTAAATGAGTTTACAGATGTAAAGTGCCTGAAGTGGTACCTGGAACACAGTGCTAAAAGTGCTAAATCATTTCCAGAATTGATATTTACTTCAGTCTAAGGCATAGACAATTTCAGATTAACTGATTAATTCATCTCACTGAAGCCGCAGATGTAAGGAAAGGCAGAATCTATGCAGCCTGGATTAAAAGCCCTGCTGTCATACACAGGGTTAAAGAAAAGTCTGTAATTCCTATTTGGTGAGAATTAGTATAATTTGATACTGATATTACCTGACAAGATGAAAATGTTGTTCCACTAAAATCCCTGGAGAGATTATATCCTCAAAAAGTTTCGGAGGAAACTGTATTTTCACTAACAGCATGTGACTATCAAAAGGTATTTTAAACCCATGCTGACCAAACTGATCAGAGATAACCAAATATTTAAGAATATTCTGGTCTAATGGATACCAAAGCTTGTTAGATAAAATCCATGCCAGTTGGATTTATCATAATAATAAGTCAGCAAGTCCCTGGATTTGTCTGATATACTTTCTGCTCTGTATTATCACAACCCTTGGATAAAGATTCATTTCAGTACCACAACTAGTAAGATTTTTTTATATTATTCTACTACAAATTCAGAGTTTTGAACTGACAATAAACTCAATGTGTCTGTTTATAAAGACAAAAAGTTTTTTTAAAAATCCATGTTAGTAGAAAACTAAAAATAGCAAATGGTCCCATATTTATATCTCAGTAGTCAGAATACAAATAAACATCCTTGGTGAAAACACACCAGTGCTTTCAATTAAGGTAATATAATTGCATGCTTTGAAGTGGAATAATGGAAAAATCTGACAATCCATTGTATTAACATGAGGCACAGACTTTAGAGACATATAAAAAATAACATTTAATCTTTGTAAGGCATCTGCTTCTATATACTTTTTGCATAACATTTATGTATTGTGTGTAAACACACACATTAGATAGATAAATAGATAGCTAGATAGACGAACATATGTTAAAAAGCTCAATGAAATCTGGTGCAACCCATTAATTCACTTCAGTAAGCCATTTCACTGCTATTGCTACAAGTTCTATTGTCTTCTGCAGTTTCATTGTTTTCAAGAGGTGGTAGAAAAACTTTACACATTTATACTCAGTCAATTAATTTACTTACCTGGCACAGATCACAAAAGACTGATGTGAAGGTAGAGGACAAAGGCTCAAATAGACTAGACAATGGTGTAAAAGCTGAGAGCAATGATTTTTATCCTATGTATGTCTTCAAGTGTTCTATTCATTTATAAAGTAGAGTGCAATGTATAACCATTGAAGAAAAAATAGCAGGTCAACTAATAGTCTTTTGTAAATAACTATTTGGAGCACACAGTTGTTTTCCCCATTCTTCATGAGATTCCACTATTATTTTGTCATCAGTTTTCAAGTATCACAGTTCCCCTTCTTTGCTCTCTAAATCAACTTAGACAAAACTAAGCATTATTTGCAAATTTCTTTGTTAAGAATCCTAGTTTCTGGGCCTCTGACTCTGCCTACTGCAGTATTTGAATGTATAAAATTTAATTAAAATTATCACTTAGATTTCTTTACCAAGAAAGACTGAGACTTGGAGCTCAAGATAACTAGGAAGGTGGGGAGGGCATTTAAGGTAACCAATTCGGTGAATGAGTAACTAATATTCCAATACTGATGGTCGTAATTTATAGGCCTTTAGAAACTCCTTTGTAAGATGGATTGTAGGCCAATGGTTATATACTATAAAAAGAAGTTTCATTTAAAAAAAAAAAAAGAAGCTTCATTAGAACATTTGGTCTAGATTTAAAAATCAAGAAGCGAGGAAGGCAGCAGTTCTAGAAGAGAGCAAAGAATTAATCACAGTTGTCTTGCACCCATCACCAATAGATCAGTTACAATTAGGGAAGCTTTGTTTTAATTTCAATCTCTCACCTTCTGCCACAATCACAACAAATTGTCCTCCTACTTTTATCTGAGAGGATTTTTTTAGCATTTAAAAAAAAAAAACTTCAGCCACTTTGTAGCACATAAAATTATCCACTCGAAAGTCCCATAATGCAAACATGCTACAATATTCCAGCATGGAGTAACTTTCTGTAACGTAAAATATTATGACATGAAATTGATTTCATAATCTACACTGCTTATGTTGTGAACTATTCAATTTTGTGGATGTAGATTCTTTAGTAAAATGTATATGTTGAACCCAAAGATGCATTTCATCCAATAGTTCCTAAGGATTTTATAAACATACCTCTGAAAGGCCTGTTGGTACTCATGATCAGAGTTTCGGTCTAACAGTCCTGACAATGAAACCAAAATATCCATCAGTGCAACTGGTATGCAAAAGGTGTGCTCTCAGTGCATGGTCATGAGTGCAGTTCCTGCCTTGCCGGAACCAATGTGGTAGCTGGACGCTCTGGGTCTCATTGTTCTGTTTTCATCAATGTATAACATCACAGAATAAATCCATCAACAGAATTTTAGGCACAGGTTTTAAAAATTGTGTCAAAGTGTAATTGATCAGTCATAAGTGTATACCATCCAAGAAACTGAGTCAAGATGTAGCATTACTAAGGGCATTAATTTAAATAAAATTAATGAAAATTAATAAAATTTTTAAAAATTAATAAAATTTTAAAAAATAAACTAATAATTTAGGGATGAGCTATACTGTTTCTGCTCTGACTGTATCCAGTGTACCAAACCATACTGAGTTTAGATGTCTCTTCAACACAGATAGGTTGGCTACTAAATATATATAATCTGGAAGGGAAATAATAATCGTTTTTTATAATTTTTTTTAAATTGGTCATTCTTTAGAGTCACATGTAGGTGGAGATAAACATTAAATAAGAATTATTTTTAAGAAAGAAAGGTGAGAAAGTTAAAGTTTACTAAAATAAAAAAATGAGGGGGGTATACAAGTAATCTAGGGGCAGGCATCATTTATCAAATTGCCTTTTTCTGCCAGGAAAATTCAACATTTATCATTCCGCTTATGTTTACCCTGTACAACTTTTCAGGGGTTAAAAGCTTTGTGTTTCAGACTCTGAAACATTGGAAAAATCATTCAGCTGGTTCATTTAGGGGTCTTTGTAAATTCTGAGAGACATTTGAAGTGTTGTGGTGGGTTTAGAGTCAGGTGTTTGAAAGCCTTGGCACTCCTGGGTGAAGCCATCTCAGATACTAAGATGGAAATACAGCAAAGAAAAATAATAACACATTAAATTCTAATTCATTGTTGTCTTAGAGCCTGAAGGCCTCTGAGAAGTTTAACAAAAGACCACTAAGAAAAACATGCTTGAAATACACTCCAAAGAGGAAAAAGTAAACAATGAACCTCAAATAGTTCAAGGCAAAAGGCACACTAACAGTGTGTTGGACCAAAAATAAAAGTCTAAAGAGAAACTAAAAAGCTTTGAGACTGGCCTTTAGGATGGTGCATATGAGAAGGGGAAGAATTTCTAGTTAAAGTCCTTTAAGATCCAACAGATTACACATTTTGATGGCCAGTAGTATCATTCTGACCTTGACTGCTGCTGTAGGAAATAGCTGGGTATTCAAATATTGCCATGTATTTGCTCCACGTCAGTCAGACACTGACGATAATGATGGCCCAAGAATAGAGGTCCTTTTGCTGTATTCTTTGTTCTCTGTAGGAGAAAAATCCGAGAAAGATTTTCCATTATACACCAAATAGCATTCTTTCTGGCAGTTCATAATAGCGGGGAAAGGGAAAGGATTGTTAAGTGAGGAAAAAGTTTACCTAGGGAAATATATACATAAAGAAACTTCTGTTTATCACATGCCAATATAGTCTACAATTCTACTAGGTACTTTGTGTGAATTTATATAATTCTAAAAACACTCAGATGTAGGAATTATTAATTCTATTTTGTAGACATGAAAACAGAGATGGAAAGCAGTAAGACATTTGCCCAAGGCCATTCAGTGACTGAGCAATAGAGGAAAGATTTGCAGCAAAATCTGTTGAGTCCAAAGCCCCAGTCATTAATCATTATGTTTTTCTATCTATTATTAAATCTCAAGGGTTGTGAGATCATCTCAAGTAAGTCCAAGCATTTCATCCACCTACTTTAGGCAAATATTATCTAGAACATCCTAGATCTATTGTATGCTATAGAGAAGTAGCTGACCTCTAGGTGGCTATTAAGAATTCACCTATGAAAGGCACTCACTGCCAAAGCTGCACCCAACCCTTCTACCAGTTAGGTTCCAAAGGACACAAGTGGCGAACTCATTTCATTCAGATGACAAAGATTGTAATTCCATCAACCTGGTGCAGAGAATCAGACCAATATCTGAAAAGTTTCCCATTCATTAAACCATAGCCACAACAGAAAACCTCCACAATCTTGTGTGAGGAATATTCCACTGATGCAATTTCAAATGAAGACCATCTCCCTGAAAGATCAAACTCTTTACAGAAATTATTTTAATGTCAAAACAATTAAGAAGCCCTCACCTACAATGATCAAGTAAAATGGAATATTGAATTTCCACAAATCTGGGGAATTATTTCAACTGTTGATATTATTTCAACTGTCCTCAAAATGGATTCACTGATCTAGTACTGAATAGAAAGCACTCACCTAAAATCACATTAAAAATTTTTCTGCAAAATGAGAAAATACTGTCTTATACAAATACTTTCCATAATAGTATAAAAACTATGATTTAAAAAATTGAGTCCTAAATGTCTTAGCTAAAGTTGGATTAGCTTTCAAAACTGAAATGATATGCGAATTCTGAGAAAGTCTCAATTTGAACTCAGTAAGATTAACCATTCACAATAGAAAGCCATTTCAAATGCAGCATTTGGGAAGGACCATCCATCACAGAGACTAGCACATTCTCCATGCTAGATGAAGCTTGGAACTTAACGGGAGGTTACTGACAGCTTTCATCTTCATAGCTGCCCCTGGAATTTGTTAACAAATCAGTTCTCCTGACAGGGAGATACTAGAAGAAACTCACAATATCCCAAAGAATACAATGCAAGAAATGCAACCTCATATAAACCTATTTGTTCAAGGGTTTGAAATAAGTAAATGTACCTTTTAGAGATCAACCAAGTATACTTCATAAACCTAGCCTTATGGTTTTTATCACATTTGATACAACTATTTCTAGCAAACAAATAGTGAAAAGAATTCAATGTGTCAGAATTTCCAAATTCCTTTTCTTTTTTAAATTGCAATTCTCACAATCCAGTTCTAGAATCAATTATGTCATCAGCAGCTTATTAAAATGCATATAGTGTAATAACACGTTCTGTCTTGATTCATTCTCAAAACAATCCTCTATGATAAGTACTATTGATCCTCTGTTGCAGATAAGTTAACTGAGGCTCTCAGAAGTTAAGGAACATGCCTAGATTATACTGCTAGGTATTGGCAGAATGACCAACTTTTTTCCCTTCAGTAAAATTTATTTTTCCATAGAGATGGAGAAGTAGCCTTAGAATTGAAGTGAGAATAAATAAAACTTTCTGTTTCATGTGAATTAACAACAGTATCTTTTAAATTTTATATGTGCTAAAGAGAGTTAAAAATAAATTTTCTTTTTTTATTAACTTTTATTGGAATTTAGTGGCTTTAAAAACTAAATTTTCTTACAGGCATTTTTAGCTTAAGCCCTACATAAATCCTGTGTGCATGTGTGTGTGTGTGTGTGTGTGTGTGTGTGTGTGTGTGTGTGAGAGAGAGAGAGAGAGAGGGAGGAGGGAGAGAAATTCTGAGAAAGTCTATATGCCATATATATATATATATACATATGGCATTTCTCTATAGATGAAGTAGGTGACTTCCTTGATAGAAAATTCGAAAGACTGACATAAATCCTCTGTCAAATTCCGATCAAACTGCCACCATCACTACACTTACCACCAGCATTTCACAGTTCCTTAAACTTCCACCATGAGTCATATTTTTGAGTTGAGCCATCAAAATGTTACAACTACTGTGTTATTGAGTGAGGCTGGGGATGTATCACATTAAATCGTTATAATCCATTAATAGCATTCTACAGTCTTGTTTAACTGATTAACTATAATCATGTAGGAAGTCCTTGAAGAACAGGATCACCCAGAACAAGAACAGGTAAGTTTGACACTAGAGGATGGAAAAGGGAAAGGTTAGGAACCTTCATAGATCTGGTATTCCTAAAATATGCACTTGAATTTATTCCGCCAGGCTCTTCTCAGAGCTGATGGAAATGACCACTGAATGCCTTAATCCACATAGCATTGTAATCAGACAGCTATTTTCACATTCTACAGTGTAAGGAACAGCTTATCCTCAGCAGACCCCTGCCTCCCATTATGACAACAGAGTTTTCAGAACTACGGGGCTATTTCTCATGGTGCCAACCACACATGGCTGTTCAGAGCATATTTTCTGTCACTTTTCCTTCTTTCAAGTTCTATTCTCTGTTACTCTTCTTTCTAATGGTCAGGGGGCAAGTGAAGAAGAAATGGCAGCTAAAGCTACATTTTTCATTTATAAACAGTAATTGCATATTTGTGGGTAAACAATCACCTAAATATCAAAGGCAGGTCTAGGACTGGTGCCAGACATACTAGCGTAGCTCTTACCGAAATAGGTCCTGAATCATAAACCACCTATCACAGACTCTTTGAAAACTCCTCCTGATTCGCCCTATATTTAAAAGGAATATGAAAAAATAAAGGATAGTTATTTAGGAGATGCATTATTTTAAAATGCATTTTAATAATTCTGAGATTGACGGGTTAAATTTCTCTACATAGTTTTCTCTAAGTTTGTCCACATATCCTCATATATCTGCATTCCAATGTCAAGAAATAAAAGATTTGTCAATGACCCTAGAGGATACTTCTGCTAAGAACACTGCTGAGGCCATAAAACCAGCCACTGTGCTCACCCAGGTATGCTCAAACCTTGACAAGTCAAGTCTCTACAGATTTAAAATGTCTTACCATTAGCTTTTCACTTTAAAAAAACTGTCCAGTTTGTCTTTTAAAAATTACCCCTCTCAAATGGTTAATGTCCTTATTATCTAAAGATTTCATATGAAAAATTTAAAAAATACAGAGAACCCAATAAATAGATGAGCAAAGAGTAAGGATAGCTCACAGATGAGGAAGCACAATTAGAATGAAAAGTAACGAAAACTATACAAAACTCTTCAGGGTTTCCATTAGTAAAAGAAAAACCAAATAAACCAAATAGAAACCATCTTTAACCTATAATTTTTTAATTACATAAAATAAAATTGTGGTTGAAGGCAAAAAAGCTCAAGGCTTTTAGAAAGTAATTCAGCAATACATGTCAAGAGTATGAAAAGTAGCCTTTGAACTCAAAGAAATAAAACTAAACGTGAGGAGGCAAAGCATATAAAAATATTTGTTTATCACAGCATTTTTCTTCATAGTGGAAAACTAGAAATAATCTAATACTCAACAATAGGGGAAGAGTTATGTAAATGGAATAATAGCTACTACGTTATAATACAAGGTTTAAAAATGAGGAGATGACAAAAGATTGGTGAAGGGCTGCCCTGGTGGCGCAGTGCTTGAGAGTCCGCTGCTGATACAGGGGACACAGGTTCATGCCCCGGTCCGGGAAGATCCCACGTGCTGCGGAGCGGCTAGACCCGTGAGCCATGGCCGCTGAGCCAGCGCGTCTGGAGCCTCTGCTCCACAACAGGAGAGGCCACAACAGTGAGAGGCCCGCGTACGGCAAGAAAAAAAAAAAAAAAAAGATTGCTCAAATGGGGATAACTGTTGAAGTGGAGTCATAGGTACATGAGTTCATTATACTCTCAAAGACATAGGGAAATTCTTGGACTATAGCATTAAAGGAAAGGAAACATCTATGCTGGGAGAAAAAAGATATAGAAAGAAATACAACAATATGTTTAGTGAAGAATTTTTAAATACTTTTTTAAAGAGTAGTTTTAGGTTAACAAGAAAATTGAGAGGAAAGTACAGAGATTTACCATATAACCCCTGCCCCCATACATGCATAGTCTCCTCCATTCTTAAAATCATTCACCAAAATGATACATTTTTTACCAAAGATGACTACACTGACACATCATAATCAGCCAAGTCCATAGTTGACATAAGTGTTCACTCTTGGTGTTGTATATTCAATGGGTTTGGACAAATGTATAGTGACATGTATCCATCACTTTAATATCATGCAGAATATTTTAACTGCCCTAAAAAACCTCTACGCTCTGTTTGTTCTTCTCCCCCCACCCCCCTAACCCCCACTCCTGGCAATCACAGATCTTTATATTGTCTCCAAAGTTTTGTTTTCTCCAGAATGTAATATAGTTGGAATCATGTAGAAAGAATAAGTTTAAAAAAATTTTAGAATCCATATTTATAATGAAAAACTAATAATTTGCAAATAAATATTACCCTCTTTATGAAATGCATGGAAACCATTAGGATTCCTCCATGAAAATAAACAAGGTATTGATACTATAAGCAACGGTATGTCAATAAAATGGACAACATGGAAGATATGGATAAATTCTTAGAAAGGTATAACCTTCCAAGACTGACCCAGGAAGAAATAGAAAATATGAACAGACCAATCACAAGTAATGAAATTGAAACTGTGGTTAAAAATCTTCCAACAGGGCTTCCCTGGTGGCACAGTGGTTGAGAGTCTGCCTGCCGATGCAGGGGACACGGGTTCGTGCCCCGGTCTGGGAAGATACCACATGCCGTGGAGCCGCTGCACCTGCGAGCCATGGCCGCTGAGCCTGTGCGTCCGAAGCCTGTGCTCTGCAATGGGAGAGGATACAGCAGTGAGAGGCCCGTGTACCCACAAAAAAAAAAAAAAAAAAAAAAATCTTCCAACAAACAAAAGTTCAGGACCAGATGGCTTCACAGGTGAATTCTATCAAACATTTAGAGAAGAGCTAACACCTATTCTTCTCAAACTCTTCCAAAACATTGCAGAGGAAGGAACACTCCCAAACTCATTCTACAAGGCCACCATCACCCTGATACCAAAACCAGACAAAGATACTACAAAACAAGAAAATTACAGACCAGTGTCACTGATGAATATAGATGCAAAAATCCTCAACAAAATACTAGCAAACAGAATCCAACAACACATTAAAAGGATCATACACCATGATCAAGTGGGATTTATCCCAAGGATGCAAGGATTCTTCAATATATGCAAATCAATCAATGTGATACACCATATTAACAAATTGCAGAATAAAAACCATATGATCATCTCAATAGATGCAGAAAAAGCTTTTGACAAAATTCAACACCCATTTATGATGAAAACTCTCCAGAAAGTGGGCATGGAGGGAACCTACCTCAACATAATAAAGGCCATATATGACAAACCCACAGCAAACATCATTCTCCGTGGTGAAAAACTGAAATCATTTTCTCCAAGATCAGGAACAAGACAAGGATGTCAAATCTCACCATAATTATTCAACATAGGTTTGGAAGTCCTAGCCACAGCAATCAGAGAAGAAAAAAAAATAAAGGGAATACAACTTGGAAAAGAAGTAAAACTGTCAGTGTTTGCAGATGACATGATACTATACACAGAAAATCCTAAAGATGCCACCAGAAAACTACTTGAGCTACTCAATGAATTTGGTAAAGTTGCAGGATAAAAAATTAATGCACAGAAATCTCTTTCATTCCTATACACTAACAACTAAAGATCAGAAAGAGAAATTAAGGAAACAATCCATTCACCATTGAAACAAAAATAATCAAATACCTAGGAATAAACTTACCTAAGGAGGTAAAAGACCTGTACTGAGGAAACTATAAGACACTGATGAAAGAAATCAAAGATGACACAAACAGATGGAGAGATATACCACGTTCATGGATTGGAAGAATCAATATTGTGAAAATGACTATACTACCCAAAGCAATCTACAGATTCAATGCAATCCCTATTAAATTACCAATGGCAATTTTTACAGAACTAGAACAAAAAATCTTAAAATTTGTATGGAGACACAAAAGACCCTGAATAGCCAAAGCAATCTTGAGGGGAAAAAAAAAAAAAAAAAAAACAGAGCTGGAGGAATCAGACTCCCTGACTTCAGACTATACTGCAAAGCTACAATAATCAAGACAGTATGGTACTGGCACAAAAACAGAAATATAGATCAACGGAACAGGACAGAAAGCCCAGAGATAAACCCACGCACCTATGGTCAACTAATCTACGACAAAGGAGGCAAGGATATACAATGGAGAAAAGACAGTCTCTTCAATGAATGGTGCTGGGAAAACTGGACAGCTACATGTAAAAGAATTAAATTAGAACACTCCCTAACACGATACACAAAAATAAACTCCAAATGGATTAAAGACCTAAACGTAAGGCTGAACACTATAAAACTCTTGGAGGAAAACATAGGAAGAACACTCTTTGACATAAATCACCGCAAGATCTTTTTTGACCCACCTCCTAGAGTAAAGGAAATAAAAACAAAAATAAACAAATGGGACCTAATGAAACCTAAAAGCTTTTGCACAGCAAAGGAAATTATAAACAAGACAAAAAGACAACCCTCAGAATGGGAGAAAATATTTGCAAACGAATCAATTGACAATGGATTAATCCCCAAAATATATAAACAGCTCATGTAGCTCAATATCTAAAAAACAAACAACCCAATCAAAAAATGGGCAGAAGACCTAAATAGACATTTCTCCAAAGAAGACATACAGGTATCCAAGAGGCACATGAAAAGCTGCTCAACATCACTAATTATTAGAGAAATGCAAATCAAAACTACAATGAGGTGTCACCTCACACCAGTTAGAATGGGCATCATCAGAAAATCTACAAACAACAAATGCTGGAGATGGTGTGGAGAAACGGAAACCCTCTTGCACTGTTGGTGGGAATGTAAATTGATACAGCTACTATGGAGAACAGTATGGAAGTTCCTTAAAAAACTAAAAATAGAATTACCATATGACCCAGCAATCCCACTACTGGGCATATACCCAGAGAAAACCATAATTCAAAAAGACATATGTACCCCAATGTTCACTGCAGCACTATTTACAATGGTGAATATTGTAAGCACTATTGTAAGCTTCATGGAAGCAACCTAAATGTCCATCGACAGATGAATGGATAAAGATGTGGTAAATATATACAATGGAGTATTACTCAGCCATAAAAAGGAACAAAATTGGGTCATTTGTAGAGATGTGGATGGACCTAGAGACTGTCATACAGAGTGAAGTAAGTTGGAAAGAGAAAAACAAATATAGTATATTAATGCATATATGTGGAATCTAGGAAAATGGTACAGATGAACTGGTTTCCAAGGCAGAAATAGAGACACAGATATAGGGAACAAATGTATAGACACCAAGGAGGAAAGTTGTGGGGGGGGGAGGTGGGATGAACTGGGAGACTGGGATTGACTTAAATACACTAATATGTATAAAATAAATAACTATTAAGAACCTGCTGTATAGCACAGGGAACTCCACTTCACTGTACAGTAGAAACTAACACAACATTGTAAAACAACTATAGCCCAAGAAAAATATTCAAAAAAAAAGAAGGTATTGATAAAGCAGCCTCCAGAAAGATAAAGAAAGCTAATATATTGATAATAACAGTTCAACTATAGAACATTAAAAGACAAAACAATTTTCAAAGAAACATTATAAGTGAAGAAATAATTTGTTTTCACAAACAAAACCCTTGGGAAACAAATGTCTCCCCTTGGCAATGAAACACTTTGGCAGACTGACTCAGAATCAAGACTGGACAAGGAAGAGACAGAGAAGAACAAAGGAGAGGAAGAGCCAGATAGCTATTCAATAACTGAATCTTTCAGGAGAAAAAGAAGAATGCTTTCTACACAGTTTAAAAAAAAAAAAGAATACACAAATGTAGGTCTGTAAGACTTTGCTGAGATGACTTTATAATATTTACAATCTGAAGAAATATTTTAGTTTCTTCTAATCTGAAAGGACTTCTCTTCTTTCCCAGCCTTTCAGGATACTTTGGAAAGAAACCATGACCTGAGGTACTGTTGTCTTTGGAGATTAAGAGAATTGCAGTCCTCTGCTATCATTCTTCTGATCCTCTCCAATTATAAGCAGTTGCAGGCAGTTATGTGTGGCCTTTGCAGCTTGGTGACTACTAAATAATTGGAGTTGAGATGTCAAATATTTCCCTAATGAGCTCAAGGTCCAAAGTAAACCCTGAACTGAGATCACAGTAGTGAGGCATTTCAATGCATCTGCTTCTGGATGGGTTAGAGCTGTTATGCCTCCAAAAACACGTGCATGGTTGCTTGGGGAAAAAGAGAGAGAGAGTGAGAGATAAAACGAGGGGAGGGAAGAAGGGACTCTCTTTCTGTAATAAATTAAGAGGATTATCATTTTTAAATTGCTATTTCTATCACTTAGGTTTAGAAACTCAGCCCTAGAATGATTGATTCTAAACACTTCTAATTCTATTCAAATCTAACTAAGTGTACAAAGCTGGAGAAAGAAGAATTCTTAGAAAACAAAATGATACCATAAGCTTTCCTCAGAAATGACTAGCATATTTGTGGAAGCTTAGCTATTTTTGACAAAAGAGTATCTGGCATCTCTAAGCACAGCTAAACACAGGTGTTACTTATAAACACAGCCAAGTCTCATCCCCCAGTGAATGCTCCAGGTTGCTGCCTGTTCTGCCATGCTGAGGTGAAGGTGAACCAGAGAGTGCCATAACTCCCAGCCTGGATGACTCTGACTGCAGTAAATTTCTTTTCTAAGTAAGTAGTTAGACCTGAACAAAGATATTGATTGTGCTTCCTGCCCCAAATTTAAAGGAATAATATGGTGATTGAGGTCTATCATTATTGTAAAAGAACTAATATCTCACAGCTTTGGTTAAAGGTCTATTCTGAGACTGTACAGGAGTGAGGAAAAATCAACGTTCTGCTGGTCGATAGGGTCTTCAAATCATGACACCGTTACAGAAAGATGGTGGACATTTTAAATTAGCAGATTGCATTATAAAATAAATTTGTGTGGTCCCTCCTCAGTGAAACAATCATTATAAGCAACCCGTAATACTGTGAACACAGCTATTTGAATGTTTTATTAAACAAAAGCTTTCCAATCCTTTGAATTGGCATGTTGGCTTGAGATCAGACTTTGCCTCACGATTTGGAGTGTGGACGTTTGTGCTTGTCTCTTTATTGCTTTGGGGATTTTCCCAATGTAAAACCTCTTGGAACTTAACTCTCCAGCTTTGTACAGATGTACTGTAACTGAGTCTTTGTTTATGATCCTCTATCCAGTTTTTTTTAATGGGAGTAGACAGATTAGACACACTTCTAAGGGACTTATTGTGCATTGTGAGACCTGTGTGCTTAATTGCAAAAGAGAAAACAACACCCACCCAGCTGCTTAATTTATGGATATCAGAAATAGGGCCAGCAATTTCAAAATGGAAAGTGGAACTCTCATCATTCATAAAGCTGCCAAGAGTTTCTTCTGAATTTCAGACTGAACAAGAATGTGTTTTTCTCCAATTACTTTTTCAGACAACTAAATTGAGTGCTCATGGAAGGTGCTTATTTTCCTAAGTGAAGTGATCTATATCACCAGTGAACAGGTGCAACAGAGGGAGTGGCATTTAAGACATTGCAAACTTCCTCACATTCAGCTAGTATGCCTTAAGCTTAATCTAGATCCACTATTTCTAGGGATCAATAAAGGTGAGGCTCTGTGGCCAGGTTTAGTCTATTCTTTGGCATTATCTGTAAAACCACCAATTGCAAAGGTAATTTTTCAGAATCAGCTAGGCCTGGAAATAAACATATTATTTCTCTAATGTATTACCTCATACAATTTTGACTCATTTCCTTCTCTACTTGGCCCAGAGCCATCAATATCTTAGAGACTCCTCAATGCCCTCCAATTAAAACAGAGATGTGTGTTGAGGATGGCAAGGGCAAACCCAATGTCAATAGCTCTCTTCTTGGCTTTGCCTTATTTTCCTCCCAGCTCTCTTTCTGACCTTTCTTTTTTTTTTCTTTTCCCACCTAGCAGTACGTGTTTTGGGGTACGTCCTGATGATACGAGAGAGCTCAAAACGATCTCTTTCTCGATATGCCAGTCTTTCCAGAGCATTATGAGAACTCAATGGTGCTCTCTTATGAAGCTGTCTTTGAAGCCCCAAGACTTTAGAACCTGCTTCAAATAAGACTGTGTGGAACAATAAGCAATTGCTGTCTTAGAAATTAATTTCTCTTGGGTGGGATCTTGTAAAGAGTTACTTTAATTATGAAAGTATTTTCAGAGGCATATAGTCTTAAAGTAGAGTTTCAATGTATTGCGAACAGATGAACTTCAGCATGAAACAATGTCAGAAGAGTAAGGCATGAGAAGTACCTGTCAGCATTAAGTAAATGGAGTCAGAAGAGAATACACATAGAAAATGTTGTTTTTGAAAATAAAAATGTCAATGTACAATGATCCATTTAGCAGAGGAATGCCATCCTAAATTATTCCACTAGAGTATCTGAAATTCCCGAATGCAACAGATTTTTGGTTACTATTAATTGAGTCTGGATTCACGCCCACAAATTGAAGATAACATGTTTCTGTATCTCATTACTAATTCCTTTAACAAGGTTTCCTCTGAATATTTTTCACATTTTAAGACTTTTGGTTACTGAAATTCCATTTAACAGAATAGTTTCGTAGAGGCACTTCAGTCTTATCCTGTTCAAGTACTTGGGATGCAGCTCTTTAATGAGATGTCCCAATTGTAATTGCCACGTGTTTTCGCAAGGGGCCAGTTTTGCATAGCCACATTTAGGTTTATGAGGAGAGAATAGCATACTTCTGTATACATAAAGATGTATACATCATAACAACTTGACTGTATATCCAGAAACCCTCTAGAGGACAAGGTGTTTGTTCACTCAGCTAGATAAGCTAGAACCTGAAGGGAAGACATGAATCAATGGTACCTACTTTAGCTTAGATATATTGTATTTGGTTTTCTGAATTACTCATAGACTAAGCTCCAAGTTGGGATACTCCTATATATGTACTTTAAAAAATAATTATCACTAGGCTAGGAATTGTGAGTCTCGTTCTAGGTCTGTCACTAGTTAGCTTTAGAAGTGAAGGCAACATACAGCTTCTCAGATGATTTATTCGTTCCCTCATACACAAGATAATAATAATAACTGGGGACTTCCCTGGTGACACAGTGGTTAAGAATCCACCTGCCAATACAGGGGACATAGGTTCGAGCCCTGGTCCAGGAAGATCCCATATGCCACGGAGCAACTAAGCCCATGTGCTACAGCTACTGAGCCTGCGCTCTAGAGCCTGCGAGCCACAACTACTGAGCCCACGTGCCTAGAGCCTGTGCTCCACAACAAGAGAAGCTACCGCAATGAGGAGCCCGTGCACCACGATGAAGAGTAGCCCTTGCTGGCCTCAACTAGAGAAAGCTGTGTGCAACAAAGAAGACCCAATACAGCCAAGAATATAATTAATTAATTAATTAATTTTTTTAAAATAGAACTTCATTAAAAAAAATAATAACTGGCTTACATTCTTAACAGGGTTGGTGTGAAGATTAAATGCTACCATACAAAAAAAGCACTTTAATAAAAGCACCATCCAAATATAGGACCATTATATATGCCCAAAACAATCTGATTGTTGGATTGTCACCCCAATTTTTATAAGATTTAAACTGGAAACATATACTAGAATATTAGAAAGGCAACTTTTTATTTGATCTTAAAGAGAAGCCAATGGGAAGCCTCATATGGTTATGACACATTCATTCAACAAGTCTTTACTGAACTCTCATTTCTGAACCATTTTGTTAACTGCTGGTTAAAAAGTGATTAATAAGTCATATAAACTTTCCTGCATAGAGCTTAGAGTTTAATGGGGAGCTGGGTATTAAGCAGATAATTACACAAAGACTTATATGACTGAAATCATGACAAAGTGTTATAAAGGAAGAATACATTTTGAGAGCATAAAACAAGACCTCAAATATAGTTCAGGTTTTGGTGAAGGTCTCTAAGGAAATGACATTAGCTGAGACCTAAAAGATGAGTAGGAGTTACTCAGATGAATGAAAAGCATAAGATTACAGTCAGAGAAAACAACACGGATGAGATCTTGACACATAGAAAATAAGGGGCAGAATGTAGCTAGATGATATTAGAAACAAAGGGAGAGGTAAGATCACACAGGAACCTAGATGTCAGGGATTTGGAATAAATGGAAAATTATAAATATGGGCATAAATAAATGCAGAATTGCAAATATAAACTAATAATTTCTTTTTATCCAAGTACACAAGTAAGAATGTATTATTGCAGCCCTTACCCTGGATCGGTGATTTTCACACCATGCTCTCTGGAATCCTAGACTTCTCCAGAGCTGTCTCAACAGGGGCCTGCAGTGGGCTAGGTGCAGGGAGGACCCCAGGCCAGGAGCATCACGTGGCTCCACCCACAAACCACCCTACTCCTTGTCACCAATCTTAGCTTATATTTTGGGCTTCTGCATAAGAATCATTGGAATAAGGATTCCAAAGTCAAGGAAGGCAGGAAGGCAAGGAGAGTAGAGAAGGAGAGAGAGAAAGTTACTATCTTCCATGAGCAGTAATGTTATTTATGTATGTTATATATGGCCTTCATCCACATTTTCTTCTTTTTTGCATAGAGGAGTTGGTGTTTTGTTTTCCAAGAGCTTATCAATGTTTTCTCTTCTGACTGCTTGCCCATGGATCATCATATTATATCAGATCATTTGTCTTAAAATGGGGCCTAACTCGGGAAATCTGTGATGCCTCAGAAGGCAGGCTTATAAGTACTCCCTTTATGGAAGGGAGAGCCTGCTTCTTCCACTGGGCGATACTAATTTGCCTTGACTATGGTGGTACTTCAGCAGGCTCTGCTTTCTGAGGTTTTAAAACCTTTTTATTACAGCTTCCAGGGCTTTGTTCAGGATGGCTGATGGTGTTCTGAGACCTGGAGAGAGGGGAATATCAACCGTTGTATGTACTGTATACCAGAGAAATCTGGATGCCGAGCTCAGAGTCCAGACTAAAAAACACACTGTGAGTGACCGCCCACTGGCTCACAGGGAGCAAAAGAGACACAGCCTTGCCCTCCTGTCCTCACACTACGTTCTGTCCCTCAGGTTAGCTGAATGAAGGCTGACACTAATATGAAATGGATGCAGACCTGGCAAACTTGTAAACAGTAATAAAGAAAGGCAAAGAATAAGACTTCAGTCCCAGAGGATTCAATCCCGGAATCTTCAGAGGGAGCCAAGCTTGCTGATCTATTTATTATTTTCTATCTACCTGTTTCATCCCAGGTAGAAAGCTACTTTTCATTCTCTCTCTACCCAAGCCAGCAAGCAATCTGGCAATCTCATGCCAAATGATACATTTCTGAGGCTGCCAAATGTTAACACATATTTTGTGGGAAAAAGTTTTTCTAAAATTACCATTTCTAGTTTTAACTTGTTAAAGGGGGAAAGGCATTACAGCAAGCAAGGAGAGAAGGTCATGTTGAAGCCTAACTTGGAGAAACTTCCACATGGAGCTTGGAAGTCATTCCAGGATCACCTGCTTCATACTAAAACAGTCCAAGACCGGTTATGAAATCTGACCTGTGCGCTGTAGTTTTAATATCTCAGTAGGAAATATAACCTAATTCACTCTTGTGGCAGAGAGTGGTGGGCTCACCCAGTGTTGAACATACCCCTGACATTTTTCAGCTTCCCTCGAAGGTAGGTTAGGGCCACTGACTCTCTGGCCAGTGGGTTGGGAGCTGAAGAGATACTCTGATCTGACACACTTAGGGGTGGGTATAAGTTCCACACAATCTCTCATCTGATTCCTGAGCCCTTGTTTCACAATCCTGCAGTGACCTTCCTGTTACCACAGGGTACCCCATTGGGATATCACCTGGGCTACCTAGACTGTATCAACTAATACAAACCACAGAATGAAATTAAGGCAAATCTTCACTTAAACCTCCTAACCCTTCAAGCTCTCCATCTACTCACTGCCATATTTCTCTAGGTTATGGTTCTCTTGTGTCATGTGATTAACTTGAGTTCTATTCACTCTCCTGAGCCTTGCTTTCTTAAGGATTACCAGCGAGTGGGCTGGGAATACCAACCACCTATTTCTTCTTAGTCTTCATCTTTTTTTTACCTCCTTGGAACATTTGGCATTCAGCATTGAAAACTGCCTTTTCTTCCAATTCTCTTTTCCCTGAAATTTTGCAAGTCTACTAAATCAATTAAACAAGAAGTATTTGTTGAGCAACTTCATACACTAAAACTGTCTATGGCCCTTGGACTCTGTTCCTTTATACTTTCCACTGAGATATCTTGTAGCTCTATAAATAGATTCCTTAAGCTTCAGTTTTCTAACCTGTAAAGTGAAAATAATAATGTTCTCCCTTTCTGTTGCTATGAAGATTAAATAGATTAAATGAGGTAGTATTTATAAAGGAACCCATGACAAAGTATTAAATATTGGAATTGCAGAGTCAATCTCCCTTACTGCTGTTGTTGTAAAGTGAGAGCTATTCCAACACTTCAGATCACTATTTGCAGTCTCACCTTTCCAGCAACTGCCAGTCTTACATTTTTAATTTCTAAGGAACATTCCAAATGCAATATTTACTTTCACCTCAAGTTGTTTATTAAAAAAACAAATGCAATATTCATGTTCACCTCAAATCTGATAAATAAGTCCACAAATCCACAATATGTCCCCTTTGAAACCCAACATTTCTTAAGTTTGTATTTCTGCCAGTGGTATCATTACTAACCCAGTCATCAAGCCTTGACAATTAAGTTTCATTTATTGAAGTCTCCTACTGATATCTGCTTTCCATTTCAGTTTAGTAAAACAGTAACTGAGCAGTAACCCTTGCAATGTTTGCCTTCAATTCAAAATTGAATCAGATACAAGCCCTGCCTTCAGGTTGAAGAAGTATTGAATGGATATGTCAAAAGAACAAGATGAACACAGTCTGAAGGTTTAGCAAAAGAAGCCTGTACGTTATTGCAACACGAGGTTGCAGTCAAAAAGATAATGACAGCCTTTCCAAGAACTGGAGATACTAATGAGATGGAAGAGAAATTTGGGTGGGCTTAAGGGACTGAAGGTACTGGAGGGCTACAAGGTTGTTTTGCTGTTGTGAGTGGGATAATAAAGTCGAAGAGTCCTGGGTACTGACAAAGGGCAGTTGTAGCCATGGGAGAGGATTGTTAAAAGGAAAAAAGTTTTTTGAGAAGACTGAAGTTAGTTGTGAGGTGCACTTTCCATGTGGAGATTGAAGGTGTCCATGGTGGTAACAGGAGTGGTGGTGGAGAGGAGGACTAAGATGATGCCAACTTCCTCAATAAGATGTGGTAGCTGCAACGTAACAGAAGACAATTGGAGATGTCTTCATCAGGCTCAGATGGCATGAGCCTCAGGGTGACATAGCACTAAAGAGGCAGTGGGAGAGGTGGGAGAATGCCCTTTGTGAACAAATTCCAGACCTGCATCTTTTTGTAATGGCTACTACCCTGGACCTTGTCATCCACTGCACTATAAAGTGGAGTACAATTAAAAATTGGATGAGTCCTTTCAAGAGGGTTAGTTGCTGAAGTAATGAAGTAACTGAGACAGCTCCTTTTAAGAGTTTCTCATATAAAAAGAGGATTTTAGCACGGATTTCAAAGGCATATTAGAGAGATTTCTTGTAAATGTGTGAGCTATTAAAATTATTTACCTTAAATAAATCTCAAGAGTCTTCTTCATCGCTTCCAACTTACACAGGTCACTAACGAAGACTAACAGAGACCACCCACAAAGAAAGCTAAACATTTTATTGGCTCCAACTTAGTTGTGTGGATAGCATCCAAAGACTTCCAGCCCCTTCAGATTTCACAGGATTGTGAATTTATGTAAACCACCGACATTCTGAGGTTAGTGGTGCAAGGAATAAACAGAGAAAGTTGAACAGATAATTCAAGCTGTGTAGCAATTTGGAAAAAGTTCTATCTCAGATTAATAAAATGGAAATTGTGCTTCTAGAACTATGTTGCTTCCTGTTACTGCCAAATCTCTTTTGCATTTGTATGATCAAAAGCTCATAATCCTGTTCAATGCACACAAAATTGGATAATAAAGTTCTCCAAGTGTTATTGTTAGTATCTGCTCACCAATACCATCACAGAGGGAAAGCTGCATGCATATAAGATGTTACAATATTATAAACTTCTGACTCTTTTTAATACTTTCTTTTCACTGTTCAAAATATGTCTAAATTAAGAATTGAAAAGTCATTTCTATCAGATAGAATATAAGCACATCTATCATATAAATTAGTAATGTGACTAGCTATTGACCGTATGGGAAAAAATTGAACTGCCATAATTTGTATTTTTTTGCATGAAAAACTGAAGAGAGGTTTGGCTACAAAACAAATAGCTGTTCTAAAGTGGCTTTTTTTATTTTCTTTTCCTCCACGATGTTATGTTTGGGCTGTGAAGTAGTGTTATCATCTATTAGTGCCATAAAAGATTGTGCGTGAGGATGGGAATGTGTTAGGGGGAGGGACAGAAGGCTGATGGTGATTAACAGAAATTGATAATACCATATTGATTTTCATTTCCTTTCTCATCCCCAAATTTCCATAAGACAGAACACAAAGAAAATCCCATAAAGGCAAAAAATTATGCACATAAACTCTCTCATTGACTCCAACTGCAGCATATTAGAAGAATCTGAAGGGCAAATGTTTCCTTTGGAACATTAAATTGGTACAATACCAAGTATATTTTTTTATGAACCCTTAAAACAATAAATGACTCATGGAAATTCTAAGAAGTGAGATGTAAGCGGGGAGAGAGAAATTCCCTCCAAATTCAGCTTTATCTGAATTTCAAAATCTTTTGACTGGGAGAGGGGTTAAACTTGTCTCTCAAAAAGGGAATATAGTACTTTAAAAGCAAAAGAGCAGGGCTTCCCTGGTGGCGCAGTGGTTGAGAGTCCGCCTGCCGATCAGGGGACATGGGTTCATGCCCCAGTCCGGGAAGATCCCACAGGCCGCGGAACGGCTGGGCCCGTGAGCCATGGCCGCTGAGCCTGCGCGTCCGGAGCCTGTGCTCCGCAACGGGAGAAGCCACAACAGTGAGAGGCCCGCGTACCGCAAAAAAATAAATAAATAAAAATAAGAGCAAGTTTTGTTTTGTTTCTGGAGTTATAATAGAACTTGAGAAGTTTCCTAAATTTCAACTTGAACAAACCTACTCAATGGATGTCATTCTGGTATCGAGTACTGCAGATGGAAAGGGGGAAGGGTGAGGAGGGATGTGGGGAATGGCATTCTGTCATGTATCTCCTGTTCAACATTACTGAATTATTTATGTGCCAGTTGCTTGCCACATGTTTATCATATAGATTACGTGTATACCTTTTAGACAATGAAGAAAAACAGATATAATTTCTTTTTCATCTCACTCTAGAGATGAAAGAAGATTTGTAATCATTAAAAACATGTAGCTGTGTCCTAAAATAGCTTAGGTGATGTTAAACCAAGGAAGCCTGCATGTCAGATGCTGGTATTGACATTATTCTGTGCCACTCTTATTTTAGCGTCTCTAACCATTCGTTTAATTCTATCCAAAAAATCAATGCCTTTGCTTTATTGTAAACACAGTATTTAGCACCCAGGTTAATTCTTTCCTCTAATTCCAGCATATAGAAAGGAAGGTTTCATGTTTAAGATAATTTAGCCCACAGAAATAATCAGTTTACAAAAGAAAAGACTGAAAAATTCCTTTAAAAAAATGTTTTTTCTTTTTTAAATACAAGATATTCACCATAGAAAGGAAAAAAACAACTAGGCAATATGAGAGAGAAAGTGGAAAGAAACAGAGAGAGGCCTGAACTGATATAATATCTTAGAGTATTAAATTTTTAATCTCTTACCAGGGCACGTAATTCCTCTCTGTTGGACAGTGTCATCCTAATGCAACCTTCCATTGTCAGACAAAGGGTAGGTAATTAACTTCTTGGTATTTGTTGCTCTCCCCTCAAGTTTAGGATCTGTCTTTTTTCCCTTCCTTAAAAATTATGGATTCTAAAACATGCTGGATAAATTCATCAATAAAATGTGTTTGATGTGGAGACACAATAATATTTATCAGTTTTACATTAGTTAAGGTAAAAGGAAAGCCTCAAATATGAGATTATTTTGACATTTATTCTAAAGGTTTCCAAAATTTCCCATGTTTTTCATGAAGGAACTTTAGGGAGTAGGGAAAGAGAATGATAATGATTAATAAAAGATAGACTTCAAACAGTATTTCAAGGACTAAAGTTATTAACTCTTCATTAGTATTCAGAAACCCCACTGGTTTAAAGTGAGTTTCCTTATACAACTGGGGCTGTGGAGCACAAGGGCCCAGGAGAAAATGATTAAATAATACAGCACATGCTTGAATGCACATGCAAACATTTGGCTAAGGATGTGTATGCTTTCCTGACATCAGAGTGTGATATTCCATAGACCTACCATACGGCTCCATTATGCAGAAGGATCCACTGGAGAACTCCTGTTATGCAGCAAAGCTGAAATGTCTGCCTCTTTTATGCGGGCAATATTCCATTTTAAAATGTTTTCCAATCTGGCTCAGAATCACCCCCTCTGTGAACCAAATGTGTTCGTTACCAAACATTCTCCATGGTTTTCCTCCAAGGACTGACACAGCCTCCAGGTGTTAGCAATGACCTAATCATATAAAAGCCAGAATATTTATCTACTCTTACCCCCAAGAAAATATGGATCTGCTTCCTTCTTAGTCTACTTTGCCTCAACAGTCTTCAGGTATCTGCTGATTATATATTTGTAAATCTCTCCTTTTATCTCCCCAACAGATGCATGCTGTGATGAGAAATACCGAAGCACACATTAGAAGCAATGGTGGTTATCATCCTAGCAGAGGCTGATGGGCTTCCTCAGATCTTGCCATGGAACCAATGGAATGCCAGAAAATGATTGGCTGGGGAGTTCTTCCACATTGTCAGGAGTTTTGGAAAAAGGCTGTAAGAGAATGATGAGAAAAAACCTGGAGAATGGCAAATGCTTCAATGAAGCAATCTGTTACATTCCTCCTTGCAGAGTGGGATGCCTGGCCTGAGATGAGAAGAGAAGTAATGGGGCTGAGAGGAAGCAAAGGAAATAGAAGCTGAGGAGAGCAGCACAGAAAGCAAAGATTTATAGCATGTATCATAACCACTTTCTTATTTTGAGCTTCTCCTCAACTTAATCCAACTTCTACGTTGGATTGAAAATTTGGTTGAAAATTTATTATTTCCCTTATATATTTGTAGAAAACAGACCAAAAATGAGTAAAAAAAAAAAAAAAAAAAAAATGGAGACAGAAAAAAAGACAAAAATGCAGGGGACCAGGAGTCCAATTCCTGTTTCTCCTGCTTCTGTCAGACTAAGTGAAACATTTAAAATCATCAGCAGATATTGGCTGACCCTCATCATATTGAAAGTGGCTATTCAAACCTTTTAGAGAAGGACCTGGTCTTTGACACAGTTATTGGCCAAGGTACAGCATGTACTAATAGCACTTTGGGGACAATGGCCTTTCGATGACCATCAGGTACCAGTGCTTCTAAATTGGCCAATTTCATGTGTCCAGAGGCCAGAAGACATACAATCACATAAGAAAAACACTTTAATCCAGTCATTATAAGGTAGGAGCAGAACAGAGTAGCTGAGGTATTTATGGGGATAACTGTAATTTCAGCCTAGCTTCATTCAGTCGAGAAGATTGCTTCCAGTCTACTAGAAAACACTTCCAATAAGCTTGAATTACAACCTCAATATCGCTCCATCATTTTTTTCAGGTTAGCATGTGAAATAAAGAGATTTCCTCAATGTCATAGTAACGTTTACTATCTAAAAACTGATGAATATCTTCCCCTCTAGAAACAAATAGGTTGTTTAATTTTAATCTCTTAGCAGACTGGTAGCAACAAAATTGGTTTTGCATTTTCTCTTTTCATTTACTTTTTGGCAATTGATCACTGGCCTTAAAAAGATGAGAAGATAGATTTTAGTTGCCATCTTCTATGGTGGTTTTCATTCATTAGTTTTCTTTTCTTCTTTCTTTCACCCTCCAATCTCCGCCTCTCAGGTTACATCAGCTACCTCTCTTACCACAAGCTCACATAATTCCTGTCGTGAGTCTTTGCAACATCCAATTTGTTATGATGTACTATGCATGCAAATGTAATTGCAGAGGAGGAGTTAAGCAGAATGACAGCTTAAAGAGGCATGTTTTTTTGACTCTGTCATTCCCAGAAAATAGCATGAAGAGATCTGGGACAACTAGATGTTGTGATGAAAACATTATAATGTCAGGATATCAAATTAAATAACAGAACTCTCCTACTGAATCAACATCATCTGTCAAAGGCAATGAGAGCCCCAAACAGAGAAGAAAGCTATATGAAGTTGAGGCCATTATTTGTCCTAAAATCTGCCTCTAATTTTTACATTGTGAAAAATAAAATAAAAATTGTGCTTTCAGCACAATACTTTTGAGTGAGAACTGTATAAACTTCTTTTGTCACACTATATAATTATTTTCAGACCACTTAGTTTGTGAAAAGTCATATTAACAAAAAGAGTAACCTAGAAACTAACTCAATAAATCTTAATGGCACTAACCACAATCTTAAAAATTAAGGGATTTTACTTTGATCTTATGTCTAAAGAAGAAAACTACAACGATATGGGAATAACTTACTCCTTACAAATCAAGTATCGCAGAACACGACATATCCATTAAAAGATGGATAACAGGATTTGTTCCTTGAACTACAGTGCTAGAAAAATCATCTACAAATTATTAGTTTAAATTGCCAATAGACCTCTGAAACATGGTCTCAAATGGAATCAATTTGTATGAAGTAGATTTCAGACAATACATTTTAACTTCAAAAAAATTCATTGTCCTGATGCTTACATGGTAAAAAATGAAATGGGAGCTTCTTCAGACTGACTCTTGACCTGGAACACCTTCCCTTCCAAACCAGCCTTTTCCCCTTTTCACACCGACCATTACACATACTCATTATTTCTGGAGACTCAGAGAGGTTTGGAAAATATTCACAGAAAGGAGTTTATATATATGGAGGAAGAGTCTATAGCTGTGTAAGAATAGAACTAGTGAGCAGGCCTAATTGGTAAGAAATGTTTACACAGGCTAAGTCCATTGTCATGAAGGTTCATTCCTAGCCTGTTATGATTTACACATTTAGGGACAATCCAAGATGAAGAAAAAGTGCTCTCTCCATGTGTAGTGGAAGATGGCAAGGAGAACATCTTCTTAGGATGGATGCTCAAGCAGAAACCCTGGCCTAAAACTAGAGCTCAGTAGAATTCTGGGATTCAGGCTGGAGACCCGGTTCTTGCCTTTATTTATTTCTCTATTTTGAGAATTTGTTTGTTTATTTATTTATTATATTTTAGGACAGGAGTCAGTTTTATTTTCTTTATCAGCCTTGAAGCCGGACTTGCACAACACCTTTGTACTTGGGAAAATGCAAATCTTGGGGAAGAGCCAGGCAAGTCTTGACGTTGTACCCCTCCCTGCTATTCACATCCCTGCTTAGCCTGAGAGACAGACTCCTTCTGACACTAGCCTGGGATGCACATGAATACAAGGTGGAAACCAACTGACACAGTGACCTGTACTTTCAACATGTCTGCTGCTCTGATAACAGTGAAGGAGTCCAGCTGGGCTTCCACTTCCTTTTTTATTCTTATTTATGGAATAAATGCTGTCCTAATAAATAATCATTAAGGGAGACTGACTTTACAACTCAAGACAACTTCCAATAATGTTGGAACTAATTCTGTAGCTCAGATTAGCTTCGAAGAAAGGGCAGTTCAGACAATATATCAGCACTGTGCGACCTCATCAGCATATTAAGGAAGTGATGCAATAATGCACTGCACTGGATTGGGAGCAGGTAGAAGGAGACTCTTGGATGGCTTGGGATCTAAACCATTGGACATCACCCTGTGTGAAAACAGAACTCTGCCACCTAGATTTCTGATTGTCTAACAACCATGTACCCTTCTCCTAAATTCAGGTCAACTTTTGACCTAAATTAAAGTTGGTCTTGCCATCAAAATCTAAACTAGAGACATAGCTTTTTAAACCTTAGAGATGATGGCTATTCTGGGCCCCCAGGATGGCTCATCAGAATGCACCACTGAGAGAAAGGGACAGTTGGGGTGGGTTATAAAAGTATCTTTATTTCCTCTTTTCTCAGTGTATCTATCACTCTGGTTCCAGCTATGTCCAGAACAGCCCCTCCAGCCTTTGTGGGACTCCTGCTAGCTAATTTCTTCACCCATCCATATCTCCATCCTCTTGGCCAAATGACTTCCTCACTACTTTCCCTGACTCTCCAATAAAAATTAACTGACCCATCAGTGATGTGCTGCGTGTGACTCTGTGAAAGCCTCTACCATCACACTACCCTGAAACAGCTTACTTGCTCCTCCAGTCCTCAGACAAGTCTCAGGGGTCCAAGGTTTGCTCAATTATACCAAATTGTCCTAATTCCAAATCCTGGCCTTAGGATTATGACAGAAGCAGAGGAAAGGAAAGTAGGAAAAATTGTAAAAGATCCCAGCTATAACTGCTGGTGGACAGGGAGAAAAGTAAAAGCAGCGTAATTTAAAGAAGTCTGTCCCCTAAATGCACAGATAAATGATTTACAAGTCACAATTTTAAATCACGCTGCCTAATGTTACTGAGAAGTGCAAGAAATATAAACCTCTATAAGAACACTGATAGATTCTGATATTTAACACATATTTTAGTTAGAATGGTTCTGCCACTGGTATCAGTAGGGGGAGAAAAAAAGCTCTTTCTTTTAATAAATGGTAGTTGGACATCCATTCGGACAGTGTGAAACACCAGCTACCTTTAAGAATATTCATCACCTACCTTGTTAGACTTAGATGCCATCTTGTGCTGGGAGGCAAACTGGTGAACTCTGTGACTTCTCGAAGCCCTTTATAGGCCTCTGATTTTAGATCTTTGATTTTCTATTTATGATCTTCCAGGGCAGAGGAATGGAGTTGATTTATTCATATTAAGTCCATTGATATATTTTGAATAAGGTACAGAGGAGGGTTTTGAATGGCTTCTCACTCATCTGAAGGCCTGTGACCTGTGAACTGCCTCAAGGCTCTCTCTTCAACCTCTCTTCAGAGTATTCCCAACCTATTCAAGCTCTTTCTTAAACTCTCCACTCTTTCGATGAAGATATCACTTGTAGTACTTATGGAATGAGTCTATCTATTACCGAACATGTGTCTACTTCTGTAATTAATAGGTATCTCTAATAAATAAGCAGACAATATAGTAAGGACAGAGCTCCATCAAGAATATCTCAATGCTCATTGAACATCTGTGATCTCTGTGTATAAAGTACATAGCCCCCAGGTAACACTATCCTCTGAACTGAGTTAGCTCACATTTTTTTCTGAACCCATCTGTACTTGTGAAGTAAGGGCTTGATTCAACAAGCCCTATGTGCTGCATACAAAGGGCTTTCTACATTTTGGAGTGGCCACTTCACATCTCCCACTCTAAACTCATAGACTCCCAACTGTATAACATGCATTCCTTTTTTATTCCTTAAAGGAATTGCAATTCTGCTATGATTGTAGTAATTTCTCTGGAAAGGCTATTTCTTACAATTTGAGAAGAGAGTCCTTTTTTTCCTCGTCTGGGGTGCTGTTGACTTTAGCGCTTGTGGTTATGCTGCGTGCAAGGTGGTATGAGTGCCTAGTGGAGATGGTATTGCAGCTCCAAATCTACCCAGAAAAGCCTACCATGGGTAGGCTTTTCAACAATTACCAGTTAGTTGGACTGTAGAAGCAAGTGGCTATATTCCTTCTGCATTCACGCAGTCAAGTGTGTTTTAGTAAATCCTATAAGAAATAGAGCCACTTAAGAGGTTTTTTTAGAAATAATACCCACAAATTGAAATGAAATATCCCTATTCATGAAAATAATCCTTTTACAAGATGATTTTGCACTAAAGAAGAGTATTTTGTTTTGTAATTTGTTTTTGAAAACATAATTTGGAATTGTGTGATGGAATTTTGATCAAAAATATGAATAAGTTCTCTGAAAGTAACTATAAATCCTTATATGCATTCTATTTCAATAGTAATTATTTCTCTCAATCACAATGTTACATGATTCTTATTCTTACAGATAATAGAAAAAGCTACTGTGAAACAACTGTATTGACAAAACTTCTCAAACTTACTTTTTAATTTTGTGACAAAGAAATGCTAATTGAAACAAATAAATGTATATTCTCTGTTTCGTTGTTGCTGTATTCCAAAAAGGAAAGGGGAAAAAGTAAGTCAAGAAAGCTAAAAAGCATTTATTACATATCTATTGTGAATATGGCACCAGAGTAACATGTGTGAATACAGCTCATAAAAGGCTTGTTCAGGGAAAAACACTGCCATCCTAAGGTTCCCTTTATTACCTCTATTAATGCTGGTAATATTAACAATATATATTAGTTATGATAATATGGACGCTATAGCAAACCATCAATTTTATGACTTAGCCCAATAAAATTTAATTCATGACTCACATAACAGTCTAATTCCACTGTCCCTGGCTAGCATGCAGCTTTCCACCTTCTAATTTAGAGACAAAGGCATTTTAGACCTTCTAGAGACAAAGGCTCTGCCTTCTCCAAGGGTCTTGGAAGGGTCCTCTTTCAGCCAGACAATGGGAAAAGACAAGAAATGCCATGTACAAGAGACAGTTAAGGATCAGGTCTGAAAGTCATGCTTATTTCTGCTTGCATGCCATTGGCTAGAACTCAGTTATCTGGCCACATCTCAATGCAAAGGAGGATATAGGAAATATAGCTATGTGCCTAAGAAGAAGAGGAAAGGGACTTGGTGAGCAGCTAGCCACATAATGACTTAGTGGAAAGAACACTAGATGGAAATCAAAAGTCATAATTTTAGACTTTGTGGTACTACTAAGTAGTGTATGCTGTAGAGTAAGTTTTTAATAGTTTTGGGCCATAATTTTTGCATAGGTGAAGTTAGTCATGATATTCTGATTCTGAATGAGAAAAGTAGGAGAACAAATTCATAGAAGAATAGTAAAGTTGGAGGAAAAATAAAATTACAGTTGTTATAAAACAGAAAGTACTATAATATCTGCCTAAATCATATTTTCTCAAGTTTCACTGAGGTATAATTAACACACAACAAAGTGCACATATTTAATGGATATAGTTTAAGTTTCGACTATACGTACACTCATGAAACCATCACATCAAGATAAACATATCCTACACCCCTGAAAGTTTTCTTCTACTGCATTATAATCTCTTACACCCTACACACCCATGCCACCATTTCTAGGCAACCACCAATCTACTTTTTGTCACTATAGCTTAGTTTGCCTTTTCTAGAATTTTATACAAATAAAAATATACTTTTTTGATTGACTTCTTTTACTCATAATTATTTGGGGATTTATCCATGTCATTGTATACATAATCAAAAGGTTCATTCCTTTTGATTGCTGAGTAATATTCCATTATATGAATACAACATGATTTGCTTATCCATTTATTTGTTGGTAAATATTTGGATTGTTTCCAGGTTTTTGTTAGTATAAATAAAGCAGCTATGAACATTTGTATATAACTATTTCTATGGACAAATGTTTTCATTTTACTTCCATAAATACCAAGAGGTGGAATGGCTGGATCATATTGTCCTTTGTTTCTTTTTTTCTATTTTTTCTGCCTTCTCTTGGGTTAACTGATCAATTTTTATGATTCTATTAAATCTTTCTTATTGAATTATTGTTTATATTTTTTTAAAATTGGTTGCCATAGGACTTTTCAATATGCACTTTTAAGCTATCTGAATTTACGTTCAAATAACACACCACTTCGGTTGCAGTGTTAGGATTTTATAAGAATACAATCCCAATTTCTCCCTCATATTCTTTGCACCATTGTCATATTTTTAACATATACACTAAACTCACATTATATTATTAGTATTTTTGATTGAACAATCAGTATCTCTTAGAGATATTAAGCTATAAAATACATAAATATGTAAATTAAATTTTACCTTAATTTATTCATTTCAAAACCCCTCATTCCTTCTGATTGATATCAAAATATCTGCCTGAAAAACTTCCTTTAAAATGCTCTATAGAGTACATCTACTAGGAATGAATTCCCTCCATTTTTATGTGTCTGAGAAAGTATTTCTCCTCCACTTTTAGAAGATTTATTTTCTGGGCATAGAATTCTGGGTTGACTGGCTTTGTTTTTGTTTTTATTTTCTTTTAGCGTTCTAAAGATATTACTTATCTTCTTGCTTTTATGGTTTCTGATGAGAAGTTGGCTGTAATTATTATCTTATTCCTCTGGACATATGTATCTTTTTTGCTCTAGCTGCCTTCAAGATTATCTTTCTGCTTTCATTTTCAGTGGTTTAAATACGAAACTCCTAGCTATGGTTTTATGTTATTTATCATAATTCATGTTCTCTTAAGTTCTTGGACTAGTTTGCATAATGTCTGTCAATAATTTTAGAAAACTTTCAGCTGCATATTTCTACTACTCCATTCTCTCTCCTTTTCTCTGGAACTCCAATGGTGCCTACATTAACCTTTTTTTTTTTTTTTTTTTTGCGGTACGCTGGCCTCTCACTGTTGTGGCCACTCCCATTGTGGAGCACAGGCTCCGGACACGCAGGCTCAGCGGCCATGGCTCACGGGCCCAGCCACTCCACGGCATGTGGGATCTTCCCGGACCGGGGCATGAACCCGTGTCCCCTGCATCGGCAGGCGGACTCTCAACCACTGTGCCACCAAGGAAGCCCTACATTAACCATTTGATATTGTCCCACAGCTCTTAGATGCTCTGTTCTGGGTGGCTTTTTTTTTTTTTTTCCCCTCCACTCTTTGTACTTTCTGTTTTAATTTGCATGATCTGTTGACCTTTCTTCAAGTTCACTGATTCTTTCCCTGTCTGTGTCAAGTCTACTGATGAGCCCAAGGAAGACATTCTTCAGCCGTGTCAGCATGTTTTTTTTATTTCATGCATTTTCTATTTGATTATTTCTAGCTTCTTTCTCTCTCTTGAAATTACCCATCTGATCTTGCATGCAATCTAACTTTTCTATTGGATCTTTTAACATATTAGTCATAGTTATTTTAATTTTTCTGTCAAATAATTACAACATCTATGTTATAACTGAGATAACTAGTTCTGGTGATTGGTTTGTCTCTTTCGAATGTTTTTCCCTGTCATTTTGGATGCCTCATTATTTTTTGCTGAAAGCCAGACATCTTGTGTAGGATTGTACATACTGAGATAAATATTTTTATGCTTGGAAATGTGCATATCTTTTTTCTGATAGCCTATTAGCAAAGGGTTTATGTTAATCTATTCAGAAGTTGGGCTGTGCTTGAGATTTGCTGTTGCTATGACTGGCCTCGGTTCACCACAGGCTTCAAATTCCCTCAGTGATAACTTGGGTTTAGGGTGTGGGATGATTGCCAGTGATGATTTTTACAGTATTTGCTCCCCCCTTCATATTGTGTTTTCCTAGCGCACTTCCCTTCGGAGAGAATCTGTTCCCTGCAGCTCTTTCAGCTGTATTCCACTGTTATTTTCACTCAACATTTGTTAGCCTGCTTGAGTGTGGGAGAAGTAAGGGGTCGTTCTCTAAAGTTTTGATTAAGACAATCTTAGGCTGATACAGTGTCTATGAGTCCAGCCAGGGTGTATCCTTCACAAGCCTCCTGCCCCTCTTCCTACTGTAGTGTTGAACCTGGAACATATTCTGCTCCTCCCCATGGGTAGTACTTTTTTAAAAATTCCCTTTCCTAAATTACAATGGGTTTCCACCAGCACCCTAAAGTTCTCTGTTGCTCTTCATCACCACCACCTACCCTCAAAGATTAAGTCTTTTGATCTGAAAGAGAAATAGGAAAAATGTTCTGGGTGACGTTTTGGCAGTGACTGCTCTTCTCTTTCCCCAAAGAGCACCATGAGTTAAACCCATCTCAGGACTTGCCCCATCATCCCTGTTAGTGTCTTGTGGGGTTAAGGAAAGAGTGTGAGAACACTGTAATATCTGAAGTCCTAGGGGCTTTCCACTTTCATGTCAGCCCACATTCCACCTTTAGTAATTTGTTAACAATTTTTAGCTGTAAATTCTTACTAGCTTTTATAACAGCCAGTGATATCTGCCCCAGGTAAACAAATGCTTGGATACTATTTCTCTCTGCCAATGCCTCACTACTCCCAAGATTTCCCATGGCAATTCTCTGGTAAATTCAAGAAAAGTCGTTAATTTGCAGTTTGGTATTTTTCTTATTACAAGGTTCTTTCCAGATGTCTCCTTCTCCAAAGGTGAAATAGAAGCTGACCTAGTTATAGAAATCCTCCTTGACAGTTTTTCTTCTTTCAAAATGTTGCTCCACTGTCCTCTCACTTATATTGTTTCTGACAAAAAAAAAATCTGCCTGAAATCCTCTTATTGTTGTTGTTTCTCTGTAGATCAGATCTTGTTATCTGACTGCTTTCAATATTTTCATTTATCACTCATTTTAAGTAAATAGATTAGTTTGTGTGTTGATATAGTTTTTACTTGGAGTTCATTGAACATCTTTGATCTGTGGGTTTATAGTTTTCATCAAATTTGGAATTTTTTGCCATTACTTCTTCAAATATTTTCTGACCCTTTTCCTCCCTCCTCTCCTTTGGGACTCTAATTATACATACATTGAGTTGCCTGAAGTTGTCCCTCAGCTCCCTGGTAACCTGGTTTTGTTGTTGTTTTCTTTGAATCTTTTTCCCCCTGTTTTTCATTTTAGATAAGTTCTGCTGCTAGATCTTAAAATTAACTATTCTTTTTTCTGCAATGTCTAATCTGCCATTAATCCTATCCAGTGTACATTTCATCTCAGACATTGTAGTTTTCATCTCCAGAAATTTGGTTTTGCTTCTTTTTTATATCTTCCATGTCTCTATATAACATTTCCAATCTTTTCTCTAGCTTTTTGAATATATGGAGTATAGTTATAATAACTATTTTAATGTCCTTGTCTGCTAATACTAACATCTGTTTCAGAGCTGCGTTGGTTTCAATTGATTAATTTTTCTCCTCATTATGGATCTCATTTTCCTGCTTCTTTTCATGGCTGGTAGTTTGTTGATTGCATGCCAGAAATTGTGAATCATACCTTGTTGGGTGCTGGATATTTTTATATTTTTCGAAAATTCTTGGGCTTTGCTCTGGGATTCAGTTGAGTAACTTGGAAACAGCTTGATCCTTTTGGGTCTTGCTTTTAAGATTTGTTAAATTAAAGTAAAATAGTAATCTATGTCTAATTTTTCCCCTCTACTGAGGCAAGACCCTTCTGAGTGTTTATCCAACTCTGTGAATTACATGATTTTCCAGTCTGGCTGGGGAATAAGCAATATTCTTGGCCCAGTGTGAGCTCTGAGTACTGTTGCTTCTAATGCTATCAGGTAGTTCTTTCCTTGGCCTCCAGCAGTTTGCTCATGCATATTTGCTGAACTTTGTTGATTACTCAAGGAGGACTCCCTGAAGACATCTAGAAGTATGTTTTGTTTGTTTGGTTTGCTTTTGCTCACCTTGGTCTCCCTAAATTCTCAGCTGCTTCTCTCCAACTCAGGAAATCTGTCAGGCACTGCCTGGGTTCTCCCTCCATGCACTGCAATCTGAAAATTCTCTTAAGGAAATAAACTGGGACAATTATAGGGCTTATTTCATTTGTTTCCCAATTCTTGAGGATCACTGTTCTTCATTCTCTAATGTTCAGTGTGTTGAAAACACTAGTTAATATATTTTGCCTACTTTATTTCAAGTGACAGACTAAATCTGATATCCTTTTACTCCGTCCTGATTGAAAGCAACAGTCTTAAAACATATTTGAGTATACAAAATATGGTGAACCTTTCCAGAATACATAACCTCTTCATTAGAAACACCCATGGCATAAAGTACTCACGATGAAATGATGGCATGTTATACTTTTAGCATTTATACCAGATATCTTATTTTGTTTTATTTTATTTTGTTTTATTTTGTTTGCTACCCAGCATTCCCTTTTTATGCTACGACATTACATCGAAATTCCTCTGGAGACTCTGTCTTCCTGACTAGTTCATGTGGTTTATTTGGGGCTCCATTCCTAGTTTAGATAAGTAAAAAATAGTATTGCAAAGTATTTTACATTTTGCATGTCATGAATCAGGTGAAGCAAATCTTCATATGCTTAAGAAACATTTGTAATTTCTTTTTGATGAACTGTTATTTCATATCCCAGATCCATTTTTTCTTTTGGATTGTTTATCCCTCTCTTAACAATTTCTATAAGCTAACTATGTAGTTTAGAGATTGGCCCATTTGTCTCATATACTGGTTGCATTGATCTTTTGTTTACCCATTGAGTTTTATCCTTGCTTAAGGCATTTTTTTTAACTCAGCAGATGATCTTTATTTTTATGCAGTATATCTTTTCATTTTTGACTTCTAGATTTTTAATAATGGTTAGGCCTTTCCTACTTTTATAAAGGATTTTCCCAATGTCTCCTTTTAGTACTTTTAGTATTTTATTTATATGACCTCTTAAAAATTAGTTTCTAAAATTTGTTAAAATCTTTCCCAAATATTTCAGCCACAGTGACTTATTTCTGAATGCTACCAGTACTGATTGATCCACATCTTTTATTATAATTATTTGCTTTCTTAATATTATAGCAGTATGTTTGTATATATGTATGGCAATATTATGGCTTTCTTAATATATATTATATTATGGCATTTAATATCCCTCATGGTCCCTAGCTAAATTATTATACAAGCTCAGTGACAATACACAAATTTTCTTCCTTTATGTCCACAAAGTCCTAGTACAGAACACAACCTGCTAAAAACTAGATGTTGGTGCCAAAGTGAAAAGGAAGGTATTGTGTTCACCATATTATTAAATCCTCAGCATGTTTTGTTAAGTGGTACACTTCTAAAGATTGCTCAATTAATATTAAAAAATTCTGACTATGTGCATAGTAATTAAACTCAATGTATGCCATCTTTGTGCTATAATAATAATAATTTGAAAAATTAATAGCATATAAACATGATTTACATGTCATGTATGAAATGATAGTATATATTTTATAATAACAGTACTCCTGTCACAATTCAATGGTTTAATTTAAACTACAGTGACTTTCATGGTGACTTTTCCTATGATTATATTCTGGTTTCTTCAAGTCATATAACATGATCTCATTTGATGCCTGTGATTTAAAAATCATTTTTCCTCATCTTTCCTAAAATCCTGATTTTCTAAATATTATGTATCTTGAATAAGTTACATAACTTTCCTGAACCTATTCACCTACTTGTGTATGGAAATAATAAGATCTTTGTTCAAAACTCAAGAATTAAAAAAAAAAAAAAAAAAACTAAACAAAAATGCCTAGTACAAAGCCTGGCATATAGTCAGTGTTCATAAAACAGTATTATCATCATTATGATTATCTCTATCATCTTTGTTCTTGGTTTTTTCTTTTAGTTATTTTTTAACCTCTTTAACATGTGTGCTTTCTTTCCTTTTTTTAAAATCTTTCCTTCCTTCTTTCTATTGTTTTTTCTTTAATGTGCTCACTTGCTCCAATCATTCTTCACTCTTCTACTCTGAGTATAGCCTGTACTTCATTAGACATCTTAAAATATTTGGAAACATAATGTGCTTTACATACATGCTCAGTTTTAACTTTCTTTTCCTGTATGAGATAAGCATCATCTAAAAGAGGCACAACAAATTTAGGCACAGAGCATGAGCCCTGAGTCCCCAGATGCAAGAAGTGTAATTCTCTTTCCTTCTCCCACCATTCATCTCTTCTCTTCCAAATTCCCCTTTGTCCCTTTAGACCTGTCACAGATCTAAGCAGAGAACATTTTTTCCAGTGTGGAAAAGTACCATAAAAAGCCTTCAGGTCTGCCACATCACAATCTTCACATGGAGCTCCATGCCATCTTGTACAGAGCCTTGTCAGCCACCTCTGAAACTATTATCTTGAACGATGAATCATAAAAGTAATCACCATTTGTTAAATATTTGCTACCAAGCAAAAATTTTAAAGTTTTATGTGTGTTATCTCATGGAATCTTTGACAACACATTGAGGTAACTTTATAACCTCTTTACAATGAGTAAACTAAGGCTTAGTGACGTTAAATAATTTACCCAAGGTCACACAGAATGTGGCATGCACAAGATTGCATATGACTCCAAAATCCATGCATTCTGCCGAGAAAACAAATTCTATATTTTAAGAAAAGTACATTCACCATGTCACTTGACACTTTTCCTCTCAAAACAAAAATCTAGTGAGAAGACAAATACTCAAAGATTAGCTTTGTACCTAGAAAATATCTAAGCCATAGTCAGTGAAATGATCTCTGGACCATAGGCAGATATCACAGAGCAAGTTAAAAAACAAATGCTTCAATGAAACAGAATTTCCGGGGGGGGTTGAAAATGCTCTTTGGATCCACTACAATATTTTACTATGGGTACAATATATTTTCCCTTCAATTGTGAAGTGGAGAAAATGTCAGCTTTGCTTTCATATTTTTTTAAGTTCAGGATGGTCAAATATCGAACTTTGGACCCTCTCAGTTGATAAGGTTTCAATATTCCTTGAACTCCTTTTATAGTATGAACAAAATGAATTTCTATTGTCTGTTGTTCTAAACTCCTGCCTGTTTTTTTTAACTCTGTTTTTAAATTAGTGATTTTCACTACCTCATGCAATCTTCTAAATTACATTTTAGAGTGCTGGCTATTAATATTTTAGGTAGCTTTGATGTTTTACTTTATAGTCTTCAATTTTATTTTACATTTCACAGGTTCCTAGTTGCAAATAATCCTACAGGCAATTTTCTCACACTGCAACTATTCCTTGAAACATATGCTAATGCAGCACGACACTTGCAATACTGGGGGTTAAGTTAATCACCCAAAATGAGTTGTATTACTGTCAGCAGTGTATAAAGACATCCCATAGTGAATTACAAGGAAGGCTAGCTTTAAAGCTGCATTTCAAAAAATACCCAAAGCTGGAGATGAACAAAAATAAACATTTATTTCAAAGTCCATTGAGCTAAAGAACCAAACATTTGTTATTTCTGTTCTCAAAAGTTACCCAGTATAAATAAAGGGATTCATAGCTTTTTCAAAATTTAATTACCAGGAAAACCCTTATAGACAGCATACTCTGTCTCTGGGCAGGACAAACACTGCAGAGCAGTTTCTATCTTCAGATTTGTCAGCAGATAAAGGACGAAATCACTATTTTCCTCTCTGTTTGGCTGAATCACATGCCAGTTCTAAACTCCTGGGGAGCAAATTGTCATCCTCTGCTCCATCAGCGAAAGTGACACTCATGGCAACATCACAGGCTAAACACGATTTTGCCAAAAATCACTAGGCAGTACATTGTGCATGTGTTCACCAATTTCTTTCCACTGTTCAGTTATTACTTGTGCTTTTAGTATGGATTAAATAGGAGATTTAAGGACCTGCCAAATACATGACCCTTTCAAATCTCTGAAATCCAAGTCGCTTGTAATACTATTTTGTATCAACTTCATAACAGTGAAGGCACATCCAACCACCCAAATTTCTGGTCTGTAATATTCCTTACTTTATTCTTGGGAGAGATTAACAATACCTTGCTGCCACGCCCAGATGCTCCACCACACTGCATCTCTGTTTCCTATACGCTGTCGTGCATACAAAGCCAGGATCGCCGCCAGGCCTGATTCTGACGGGTGGCATTGTATGCATTGCCACAGCTTTCTTCCATATGGGCAGCAGATTAAGGACTTTCAGGAAGCTTTAATCCTTTCTGTTAGAGGGTACTCCTCAGTCAACTGACTGCTCAGAGGCCAACTGAGGTACAGTTGCAAGCTGCATTTTAAAACAGCAGCAAGTCTGCACTTATGCTGATCTAGATTTCTCTATTCTGTCTTGCAAAAATATTGAAATAAGATTTAGCTGCAATGTTGTGATACGCATTTTTATGAGAGAAGAAATCTATTGTGAAAAGAGCATTACTTCACTTGAAAAGATCAAGAGAGAGGGGAAAGAATAAAGGTTTACCAGGAACATAGTATTTATTTGCCATGCATATTTGATATGAGTTCATTAATATGCAATAGAAGTGTCAACATAAAGTGCTGTTTAGATCAAGCTATGAAAACAAATTGCCCTGGTATTAACGCTGGAATATACTAAGCTGTGGTTAAATATAAGCCTTATTTACTATACGGTTAAGAAATATTTTATTGACTATTGTTAAATAACCATCTACTTAGCCTAATTGAATTTGCCCTCTATTTATAAGACTGATGGTTTGAATACTATGACAGTGTTCCTGGTACTTTTACACACCATACCTTTGCCATTACATGGATTTTTCTTTTCTCATCCATTGACATTCAATAATTAGCAATTATCACCAGTCCATGCCTAATTTGAGAGTATTTTCTCAGTCTCACCGGACCATGACCAAAGCTATATCCAGTGAGGAAGCAAAGTACAGAAGCTTCTCTTTAAGGAACACTTGCTATAGAACTGGATAGAGTACGTCTGACTGCATCACAGCGTGAAAATCCACTCCCTGGCACAAGGAAGCGTTTCATAAGACAGAGTAGACTCATTTGAGTCTCTTCGGGGACTTGAATTTAAACATAGATATTTTGGATTAAAACGCAGATACCTCAGGCAGAAACAGAAGCCTGGGTTGTCTTCCCGGCACGTTGCCGTCCTGACGGTCATTAACATAATGCAAAAGCACCAAGATAGGAGACTATTATCCTCACGTCTCATGCAATATGCAGAAAAGCTAAACCTGCTGTAATTAATACTGACCCTTTCTTTACTGGTAGCTGTCACAGCGATTGTTAAGGAAGAATATCAGGAGAACAAACGCAGAGTTGAGATTTTTTTAAAACCTAGGTTTTTGCCTTACAAATGATTTCTGCCACTGTTCTGGCCTTAATTCTTTGAGGTAGTAGAAATAAAACCGTGAGTATGAATGTTGCCATCAGGATCTATAAACACTTTACAAAACAGAAGAAAAACACTGGGACTTATTCAAACTCATACCTAAGATGTCTGAACCACGTGTCACCAGCAAAGCCCATTGACAATTCCCTGAAATGACAATAGAATCTGGGTAATAAAGTCTGACCTTTTTTTTTTTTTTGCTTTTCCTTTGTGTTTAGTCTAGTTTCACTTGCTCGTAGGGTATGATGTGCAGAGGCCTTGCGCTCGGCCGGCCCTTCAGACCAGAGTTCCCTGTAGGAAACGACCGCACACAGGCTGTGCGCAGAAGAACCACACACGACACTGCAATTCAAGATGGCAGCGGTGGGTCGCGTGCAGACACGCAACTCCCAGCACTGGGAACTGGAGCCTCAGCAGCGCAGCTGCGCCTGCTTTGCCAGAGCTCCGGCCCCTTGCCTCGGACAGAATCCTATACAGCCGCCCCGCCCACGGCCTGTCAGAAAGAGTGCATACTTAGAGCAGGGAGTTCCGACCTCTCCATTCCTTGATCAAAGATAAAGCTTTCCTTTGCTTCAGAACCGAACTGAGCCTCTTTCTATTGGTTCGAACAACACAGAGCAGGAGGACCCTTGTTGGGGATCAACTCTAGAGGGTGGGTAACACATGTACTGAAATGCCATTTCTCTGATTAAAGTTAATAATGCAAAAAATATGGATTTCAAATATTCTTAATTTTAATGCTATAGTTTATTGTTTTGTGATCTCTGAAGCAACTATTAATGGAGCTCTTGACACGAAGTCAGAAGTATTTTTAATTTAGTTTTTAATTTAATGACTATGTATATCCTTCTTTGGGCTCCCTTTATTCAGGCTTTTAGATGAAAGGGTTTGAATTAATAACTATTTTTAAAGGTTCCGAATTCAAAAAAAAAAATGGGGATAAACTCTAAAATTAAGACTGGGTTCAAATTATATGGTTTCAGTTATCTGTCATTCTTCTTTAATAGTTTTCTGCAAATTTCCCACTGCCACCCAAACTAATTCCAGGTAAGGAGTTTCATGTCATAGTTGGGCTCTGATAAACATGATGATTAAAATATCAAGGTTTTCTCTCTAGAGGGAAAAACAAGGTTTTCACATAAAACTAGACAACACACAGCTTTCCCAAAAGGTTTCAACCAAGCCATTCATTATTTTTCTCTTTCAATAAATGTATAAGAAAAACACTTCATTTGCAATTTTTTCTCTTCAGGACTAACTACCACTTTAAATTTTAGCTAAAAAATGACACCAATAACCAACTAAACTGGTCTCAAATTAACCGTTGTCTGCTAAAATTTAGACTTTTGTTCATATTGTAATTGATGCAACACTGATTATAGAAATTCATTTCACTAATGAAAAATGAGTCAAGTGTCACAGAATTCTCAAAGGCATTGTTGTGTATGATAAGAATATCAAGACTGGCAAATGCCAAGGAACTGTAAAAATTTATTCCCACAATCTTCTCCATCACACCCACTTCCTCCTTCCTTTCCCAACATACAGCTCCTTTTCTGGGGCTGTCTTTTCCTTTTCACAGCATCATCATTAATTCAGTCAACCAAGCTACAAACCCTGAGGTCATCTTTGATAACTCTTCCACTCTGCCCCCTTTTTACTTCCTGCATTGCTTCTCCTCTTTGAACGATCCTCTCCTTTGTTGCCATAATTATCGTTTTAAAACAAGGTTTGACTAAGGCTATAATGGAGTGTGGTATAGTGGGAAAAGGAGATGATATTAGGGTGATGATATTATTAATTACTTTGTTATTTATGTCATTGATGTTGTGCCATCTATTTGGTTTAAACCAAGGATAGGTTTTGGAATCAAAGTTATGTCTTGGAGTGTAATGCTTACAATCAGGTGTTCTTAGATAAATTGCTTGACCTTACTAAGTATTGGCTTCCTCATCTGCAGGATGCTTGTAAATTGAAATCCTTCTTAACCAAAACTCAATTTCATATAATTTCTTGCCAGCCAAACCGCTTACCTGAATAGTCTATATTCTTTTTTTTTTTTTTTTTTTTTTTTGCGGTATGTGGGCCTCTCACTGTTGTGGCCTCTCCCGTTGCGGAGCACAGGCTCCAGACGCGCAGGCTCAGTGGCCATGGATCATGGGCCTAGCCGCTCTGCGGCATGCAGGATCCTCCCAGACCGGGGCATGAACCCGTGTCCCCTGCATTGGCAGGCGGACTCTCAACCACTGTGCCACCAGGGAAGCCCTGTATTCATTTTTCTACATTTTGTTTCATTTAATCCATTCATTATAATCTAGCTTCCATTCCTACCCCTACAACTAAAACTATTCTTGCCCAAGTCATCCATAAATCCCAGACTCAGTAGACATGTTTCAGCCTACATCTTAATGAGACAATTCTTGGGATTTAGCTCTACTGTCTTCTCAACGAGTAATCAAACATTCTAGTTCCTTTCCTGGTTCTCCATATCTATTTGACAGTTTCTTCTTTATATCCTTCATGGGCTTCTATTTTATTCAAATCCTAATTGTCCCTCAGGGTCCATTCTGGACAATTATTTCTCCTTACCACTAAGTTTCAGATTTGCATATTCACTTGACTGCTATATATATATGATGTTGGCTGTCTCATGGTCATTTTAAAATCAGCATATCCTAGTCAGGATTCATAGTTATCTCTAAAACATCTCACTCCCCTCTTAGATATTAACATAAACATTTCTTCAATCTCCATGAAAAAACCTGTCTTTCTAACTCCTTCTTCATCATTCACCATGTGGTTAATCACCCGATACATAGAATTTTCTCTTGATTATTTCTTGTATATATTACCCACTTTTTATTTTTATTTCACTGATCCAGTTCAGTCCTTCCTGTTTTCCTGGACTGAAGCAATAGTCTCCTAATTCACCTCCCTCCAGGCTTTTCTACTTCGTTCTGCATCTTCCCCACAACAAATAAAGTGGTAGATCTGAAATCAAGTGTGACTATCTATTCCTCTACTTCAAATGTTTCAGTGGCTCCCCATTGCCCATGGCTTCTTAGTTTGGTCTGTCAGGCTTTCTATGACCTTGTCCATAACTACTCACTCAACTTCATAGTCCTCCCTTACTGCCATAAACATTGTATCTATTGTTATGCATTATTTTTATACAAATGGCTCATAACACACTTCAAACTTTAAAATTTGTAATTCATCTGACTCTTTGCTTTGATTGCTCTCTCTGCTCGGTATATTCCAACTTTTCAACTTCAATATTCATTCTTCAATACTTAGCAAAGGGACATTTTCAATAAATTTCTAATCCAATCTGTAAAGATTTTTTTCTATATCAGCCTATAACAATAACTTATTGTAATTATTGTTTTGTGTCAATTTCTCCTACTAGATATAACTTACTCAAAAACAGAATTTGTATCTTCATTAACTTTGCACTCTGAACATCTAGCAAAGTACTATACACATAGAGATGACTCTACAAAGGCACCCAATTTCTGTCTTGGGCAACTGAATAGTTGATCATGCCATTCAGTGAAACAAGAAATAAAGGGAGCTACAGGCATATGAAGCTAGATCGTATATTTGAGATGCTAAGGGGCAATCACATGGAAATATCCAATAGGTAGAGGAGTATATGAGTCTGAGTCAGGCAGTTAGAAGAGATCTGGACTGTAGATAAAGGTTGAGAAGTCATATTTATATAAATGGTAATAGTGCAATAAGGAAATTTGTCACTTGTTTTCTGTTTAAAATTTCATACTGAAAGCTAATTATTTAGACCTTATGTTTTAATCAGAATTGTTACTACAGAAAATCATTTTAATTAACTCAAACATTCAAGAATCTGGATGTCTGCAACATCCCTTGCTCTAGATTAAGAAATGTAGTTTTGATTTCAACTAGACTGTTACGTTATTGTTTTGGAAATGAGAATTACCCACATGAAGCTATTGTATTAAATAATCATCATAACACATATAAATTGAAAGCTGAATTAAACATTACTAAGTTTTAAAAGGCATGACACTAAAGAATAAGTGATGCTTTATAGTATATGAGGTGGACAGTATGTCTGTAATTCTAACATACTTATGACTCCAAGCCCACGTTAGTAGAGGCTATAACAAAATATGAATTCACTTATAAAATGCAAAGGCAGTATAAAATTGTCCAGATATGTAATGAAAAGATCAAGTGCATAAACTAGATATGCTTTTCTTTTCTAGTCCCTAGAACTATGAACAGGATACTGGGAACCTATAATGAACATAAAATTCATTTATTCTTTAATACTCATCCAATGTTTATGAGTACCTACTATATGTCATCACTGTACTGTGCACTGGAAATAGAGCAGTAAAGAAAATGGCAAAAATTTCTGTCCTCATTGAGCTGATAGTCCAGTGAGGAAGGCAAGAAATAAAATAAATAAATAAAATATAGAGGAAGCTAGATGGTGATGAGTCCTATGAAGTAAAATGAAGTAGGGAAGGGAAATATGGAATGTCAGAGAGGAAGCAATTAGTTTGAAATTGGGTGAACAGCAAGGTTACACATTTTAACAATGATCTGAAGGAAGTTCAAGAGTGAGCATTGTGAATATCTGAGGGAAGAGACTTCCAGGCAGAGGCAAAACCTATTACAAGGGTGTTCAAAGAACAGCACTTTGTGTGAGAGTAAAGAAGGCAAGGGGAGAGTAGTCAGATAGGTAACAGATGCCCTTATCATGTCAAGCCCCTAGACCTTTTTAAGGATGTTGGCTTTTATGTGTTTTTATTCTGAGTGGAAGCCATGAAAGAAGTTGAGCAGAAGGGTGTCATGACCTTATTTTTTTATATTTCTAGACCATTACTATGACTTCAGTGCAAAGAATGAAACACAAGTTCTAAAGCAGGGAGACCAGTTAGGAGACATTTGCAACAATCTAGGAAGGAGGTGATGGTGGCTCAGACTAGGGTGGTAGTAGAAGATATGGTGAGCAATGATAAGATTCAAGATATATTTTGAAGCTAAAACTATAGCACTTGCTAGTAGCTTGAATGTGAATTATAAGAAAAGTAAAGTACTGAGAATGACTATAATGTTTTTGGCAAAATCACTTGGAAAAAATAAAGTTTCTGTTAACCAACTTGGGGAATACTAAAGGAGCAGCAGTTTTGGAGTAGATAGTGGAAGAAATCAGTTCTATTTTGTGCCTATTTGAGATGCCTGTTAAACATCCCGATAGGAATGGTGGACGGACTACTAGATAAAAAAGTCTGGAGTTTACAAATGAGGACTGAGCTAGAGATACAAATATGAGAGTTATCAATATACGGATGGTGGGAGAAAAATGAAGGATATGAAATAATGATCTAGGAGAGTCAAAGTGTAAATGGACTAAGAAAATTTAGTGTGATTATCTCCAGCACAAAGGGCCCACTTGTCTACTTGATCATAAATTTAAAGTGAGACCGACAGCAATGTCCAGGTGTAGGTACAAAATCAGCAGAGAGATCAACTTAACTATGGTTGTATTTTGCCAGCTGTGGCAGATGTTGAGATGGAATTTGCAGTGCAAAAGGTTTATTGGGAAATAATGCCTCTGAAATGAAGGGGGAGGAAGCAAGATTGGAAAGAGGAGACGGAAGACCCTGGTACAGACTGATAAACTCCACCAGTGGAACAGAAAACCATTAAAGAAGTCCTGCACTGAATGGAATTGGCTAGACTTTGGTACCGCTGCCTCTCTCAGACATTGGCTGGAGTCACTGGACCACTCCAAGGAGTTCACAGCAAAAACCCAAAGGTGTTAAAAGCTGAAGGTTATCTGCTAATCATATTCCTCATTCTTGGACAATTTCTCTCTCAAAGGAGAATCTGAGCAACAAATCTTCCCAAGTCTCCCAGTCTCCCTTTCATAACTAAGTGAAAAAAAATGAGGATGAATGAAAGGAGATGGTTTTATTAATTAAACATGAAATTTAAGCTGTCTAAGGAAGAAAGTGAAAACGAGATGTGTAAAGGACAGTAAAAACAGGAGAATCCATGGATATATATTCCAGCGGGACTTAAAGATTGCTGGAGTCAAGATAGGAAAAAAATTAAGCTGAAAAAATAGGAGATGGTGGTCATTTTGTGGGGTACACGAATTTGGGATTATGGAAGGTTTTGGAGTAATGAGAAGGTTTAAGATGTAACCCTGGGAGTGAGTGAGTGGCTGCGGTCAGATGGAAGACAAAATCATCAGAGGAAGAGGTTAAGGAGCTGAGAGGCTGCTGTATAGAAAGGATCACCTATAAGAACAGTAAAATTACCAAGAGTTATAATGGCATTGGATTGAGAAGTAATGAGCCAGGAACAGACGTCTTTAAATAATCAAGGGAAGTATCGCAGGGATTGATAGGTGATTGCAGCAAGAAAGGTAGTAGTAAAAAGACAGATGACATGATATTCAAAGCTGAGAGGATTTACAAAGAAAGGTAAGAAAATGGAGTAGAAACATTAATGAGGACAGAATGGACACATACCACACAGAGATGTAAGTGGAGTGAGAAAAACACCCACTAGAGAGGGGTGCAGAAGTAGCCACCTCAAGAGCCAGGTTTCCAGTGAAGGCAAAATGGTGAGACAATTGTTCAGAGAAGATGCTGAATATATAGAGGATTTTGTGAATAATGACCCATGATTTCCAGAGGGCGCTGTGGCAGGATTTCCTGAACTGACATAGGGTGTTAGAGTGCAAGAGATGGATGGCCTGGGATCTAGGGGCTTTTATGGGAGACAAACAAAAAACAGAAATAAAAAGCATTACCATGTTTCAATTGGTGGGTCTCAGAGCAGGTAATGGTGGCGAAGTTGGAGCAATGAAGACTTGGAGAATGGGTAGGGGTCCAGGGTCTCCTCTTAACTCCTGTTGATAAAGGCATAAAACATGAGAGTGGCACTGAAGGCCCCGATTATGTACCTAGGATTACTGTTTGATGTTCTTGATTAAAGAACCATATTAAGTGCATTTATATTTTTGTATGTATGTAAATGCATTTACACAGTAATCAATACATAATACTAATCCTGAGAGACGATAAAGCAAAAGTAATTTTTTGAGTATTTAGTCTATCTATGACATGAAGTTAATTGTTTTCACATACTTTATCTCAACCAACTTCTCAACACATCTGTAAGGAGGGTATTTAGTTTTTTACACACAAGAAAACAGATTTAGAAAGATCATGTGACTTGTCTAAGATCATTGCTAATGCATAGCAGAGCTAGGATTTTTTTCTTTCTTTCTTTTTGCTGTACGCGGGCCTCTCGCTGTTGTGGCCTCTCCCGTTGTGGAGCACAGGCTCCGGACGCGCAGGCTCAGCGGCCACGGCTCACGGGCCCAGCCACTCCGTGGCATGTGGGATCTTCCCGGACCGAGGCACGAACCTGCGTCCCCTTCATCGGCAGGCGGACTCTCAACCACTGCACCACCAGGGGAGCCCGAGCTAGGATTTTTTAATTAGATCTCTCTGACTTGAAACCTAGATGAAGTCCATTGTTCTACACTTAAATAACCATCTTACAGGATGCCTTCATATTGAGATAGCTTTAATATTTCATTTCTCTGAAAGTGTTCAATTTTTGAGATAAGATATCACATATGTTCCTGATATATATATGAACACTATATATAACGTATGGTTATATATGATTATCCCTTATATAACCATTTTCAATAAATTAGTTATAATTCCTTTTATTCCCCAAAATGTCTATTCCCTATGCATTTATTTTGCAGACTGAAGCCAATTTGTCAGGTTCATTGGTCATCTTAAATTTACAGATGTTGGCAGCAGATTAGATGAGATTGAATAGAGAGGTCTGAGGGCCAAAGCATTCACAGCTCAGATTTCTATCAAAAACTGAAAAGAAATTCCACATCACAAGAACTGCAGGTCTGGAGCCAATAAGCAATGGTAAAACCAAAGGCCCAGATTCCATACACGCTACGCATTTTTCATTCATATCAAATGAGGCTGTTAAAAATATATGTACTTTCTTACATTTATAAGATTGGCTAAGAGATACCATATATGTTAAATTGGTTTATGTTTTATTAAAATTATAATAAATAATATATTTTATTAATAATATAACACTAGTTATGCAAACAGCTCATTGTAATCATAGATATTTTTGTATATAAACAATGTGTCTATTTTTATCAAATGTATTCTATTAAGTGTATTATCCATTATTATAAGTCATATTCTATCCTCTAACACAATAAAATGACTACATTTAGTTATATTTAAAGGAAGGGATTAAACAACAAGGTCCTACTGTATAGCACAGGGAACTATATTCAGTATCCTGGGATAAACAATAATGGAAAAGAATGTATATATGTGTATAACTTAGCCACTCTGCTGTACAGCAGAAATGAACACAACACTGTAAATCAACTATACTTCAATAAAAGAGAATAAATTTTAAAATCGAAGGGATTATTATATTATCCTTTTGGAAAAAAATAAAATTATCATAATGTAGTATTAAAATAGTGAACTTTTTTTGGCTCTGCCAACAGAGGTATCCAAAAATATTTGTCAAAGCATGTTTCCTAGGCTCTCTCATCTCTATAATTGTCAATCAGTCCACTAGGCTGGTGATGAGGAGGGAATAGGGAATTTGAATCACAAAGCATATTCAGTTCCTAAAGAGAATAAATCCTTAAAGATTGATCTTTGCCATATTTCATGGAGTCTACAATGCATATTTTCTGAAATCTGATGTCTTTTTAAAATCAAAGGCATCATAGATTTGATCAAATTTGTTAAATTACATTAAATGTATTTTAATCTAACTAAATGGTGGAGCAATTCATACTAGGTCAAATTCTTTTTCCATATCTTTCAGACAGATCTGCAGACTCTGACAATGGCAGAGTGAACATCAGAGAGTCCTAACATAAGAACTCTCTGAGTTGCTACCCAAATAAAAATATCCTCTATCCAAAACAGGTCCATGTGCACAGAAATGACACAAGTCAAGTCTGAATGCCAAAAAGATGAGCTACAAAGTATTTGCACATAACTAAGCCCACAGGATTCAATTATCATTAATAAAATCTTAAATAAGGCAATTCACCAATAGACCCAGTGGCGTAGACAATTTTTTTTGATTTAACTAATATTGATTCAATTCTTATTGATGTCATATTTGGTTCTGACCAATTTTATATATGTTACCTCATTTAATTATAAAAACAGCACTATAAGGTATGTATTATTACCTGTCCTATAGATGTAGTAACTGAAGCTCTGAGAGGTTAAATAACGTGTCCAAAATTCCCCATGTAGAGAGTAAGTGACTAGGTAGAATTTGAATCTAAGCTCAGCACACCTTCCACTGCCCCAGAACTCTCTGTCATTGCCTGAAGGATGGCTTATTGCAGACTCATGAGCCAAGACAGTCTCAGAAGTCCTTACTCACCTAGTTCAGGGCATGAAAAGTTTACTGTGGAATTTGAATTAAGAATCTGCAAATAAAAATAAAAAAAAAAAAGAATCTGCAAATAAAAAAACAAACACACACACAATGTGTCCATCTATATTCCCTCAGAGACTTCTCATGTCCCTTTTAGTCCAATCACCTTTGTGCACATGCTATTTTAAACTGCAATATCCACATTACAATTGGAAAGCAACAATATCAGAAATGAGACTAATTGTGGAATAACTTATAATAGTAATTATAAAATAATAAGTTATACTAGGAAAGTAAAATAATGTGTCCAACAAAGAAATTTCTAGTTTTGGACAAAATCTTTAGCACCCTTTTAGTTATAAACCAGTATCTTATTACTATCTTATATTTAGTGAATGCTGACTTGTGTGATACTGTTTACTTACCTCACTTAAATCTCATGGCAATGGAATTGATATTATCATTATCTTCCTTTCTTACAGATGACAAAATGAAGAAAGAGAGACATTAAATCATTTACCTAAGATGAACTGTCCAACATTTCTAAATTGGTCTTTCAAAACTCAAGATCCATTTTCTTAACCATTACACTGCACTCCCTCCTGGCTCTCCTGAATTGCCATAATGTAATTTGAAGATGGACATTGTGAAGCCGTAAATTGAGGATGAAGGATGTAGGAATCCCTATAAATAGCCATTTCTGATTGCTCAAAAATTTTTAAATGGCATGTTATATACACTGAAGGCAAATTGTGTGTTGGCAGAAATTAGTCCATAAAAAGCAAGAGTATTATGGAAAAGAAAGGTATTCATATGGGGAAATGAGTTTTAAAAAATAGCTTAGGCAACTTAATTTTTCAATTCCTTGAGTTTTACAGTGAAGATTTAAGTAAGAGTTATAACATTCAATGTTCTGAAGTTTTGAAGAACAGAATTACTTTTTAAATTCCTTTGGAAGACATGAAAGATCATGGTGGATTAATATTTTTATTGATACTGAACAGATCTCACTAAGAAATTTAAAGACTCTGCCCAAGAAACTTCTTAATATCAAACACTTGGGAAAATCTCAAACTCTCCTTTCTTCAATGTAAATGATGAGCTTTATCATCAACACATTTTGCATCTAAGTGGACAAGAAAAAAACATTTTCAAATCTGTAGACCTAAATTAGCAAAATATTACAATCACTTGTAAGTAATATGGTTTTGGATGTGGGTGTGGGGGGAGATGACAGAGAAGGAGGAAAAAGAAAGATGCGTGAGAAGAATGGTATCATATCTCGATGCAAAGATCCCTTGAAGACACGCAATGATTGCTAAGATATCTGTGAATCTCCAAAATTTACACATAAACTCCAATATAAAAGAACATCTTCAAAATTAATGAACCTGTAACTGTTTAAGTGTAGTTTTGATAGATAATTCAAAATAGCCTGAAATGTTAAAGATCAAATGTTGGTGATAGAACAATCTTATAACTAGATTAACAATATAGGCCAGTAATTTTGAAAACCAAAGGAAAAAAAATACTGTTAGTGGGAAATGAGATAATATCTAACCAAAATCAAGTCCTCATCAAGAACTAGTCATGACAAATTGAGAGAGCAGAATTGACGTATATACACTACCATGTGTAAAATAGATAGCTAGTGGGAACCTGCTGTACAGCACAGGGAGCTCAGCTCAGTGCTCTGTGGTGACCTAGAGGGGTGAGATGGTGGGGTGGGAGGGAGGCTCAAGAAGGAGGGGATATATGTATAAATATAGCTGATTCACTTTGTTCTACAGCAGAAAATAACACAACATTGTAAAGCAATTATACTCCAATTAAAAAAAAAACTAGTCTTGAGTCATACGTTACTGCTTTTGTTTTTTTGCCTCCTGTCTCCTTTCATACAATAAAAAGGAACACTTATCTCCAAATCTATTTATCTGAGTGTTCAATAATTGAAAATTTTCAGGAGCGACCGCAGGTAATGACATAAATGTGGTTCCTGAAAAATCCACATCCTCCTAAATAGAAAAGATCTGCTAAAGAAAAGTTACAGACTTTTCCCATCACTCTGCTCCCCATTCTTTGCTCCAGGGATCACTCCCCCTAACAGCTCTTCTCTATTTTTTATTCCATCTTGCTGCAATCATTTCAAATAATTCTGGGATATGTTTATAGCAGCACCCATGTCATGCTTCTGCTACAGGTTTGAAGGAATTGTTCTGACTCCCATTTATGCCAAATAGACTGACCTATGCAGAGAATGTGAGAGAGTTTATTATATATAATTCCAGGTACTATCTCAAATTACTGGGAAAAAAATGAAGTTGAAAATAATCACATTTTATTCTGAACATGTTTTCCCAATTTCAATTAAAAACAACATACATAAAAAGGCCTTTTCCAACTCATGGGGAATCTACTATTTTCTTGTAACAACCCACTACCTGCTTCTACAAAATTGCGGCTTGTGAGGAGATGGCAAAAAGGAGGGGCAGCCTCCGAACTGCCTTAATTTATCTCAACTTGTTTTATACTGACATGCAGAATGGGAGGTGGGCAGAAGACTGAGAAGGAGGCAGCTGAACCCCTCAGAAGAGCTGAAGGGGGAATCCAGCTGAAGAGTGGAACCCATATTAGTCCTCCCAGGCAAGTCCACTGGGCTTGTTAACCATAGTATATTCTTAATTTCTCTTTTCCCAGAGCAGAACTGAAAGTGGGGAGGGGAAAAGAGAGAAGAAAGTCAGACACTTCATCTCCAGCCACTTTTCTGTCCAGGAACTTAGGAACGGTTCTAAAAGGAAATCCAATCTGAGCATCTTTAGCTGCTACAAAAAAGTCTCATCTCCACAGCCTCCTGCCCTCCAAACATCGGTGTCATTATTTTATGAAGACATCGCTCCAGAAGCCATAAGACTGCTGGAGGTGACTGATAATAATTAATATATCTCTCAATTACAGCCTCTGACAATATTACTGATAGGAATGTCATGGGTAACGTTACATGACAAAAGATCTGTTGAAAGTATTTTGTTATATGACTATTCCATCACATATTTCTTGTATCAGCTACTCTCATTTCTTCTACCAGGATTGATATAACTGCTTCCAGTGTCATTTGCAAAGGACTAATTGTACCTTTAGGACCAAATTTTCATAGACCAGTGCTAGAATCACCTGCAGAAATCCATATTCAGATTTTCAAGAGAAGATGGATTTGACTCAAGCAAAAATATCACCCAACATGGCATGTAGATATTACACTTTCTTTAGTGAGGCCTGGGATTAAGGAAGTGTGAATTATAAACCCATATTTTTTCATGAGAGAATGTCAACTCTGTACTTTTTGGAAATTTAGCTCCTAATATATATTTGGTTCTCAAGGGGAAACTCAGGCATCATTGTATATTTCCTACATTAATCCAATTATAATGATTTCTATATTTAACGATGAGCCACAAATGTTTTTAATCATCCCTTGTTCCCTATGGTACAGCTCACACGATACCAGTGCCTACATGCTAAGGAATAGTGCAAAAATATCCTTGTACACTAACGGAATACTTGACAATGCAAGGAATTCATCATCAAAGCTCAAATCACTCTCTGAGAGGGCAGAAGCCACAGATCTGGAACTAAATTAAAGTCTGTTGCATTCCTTTTTTTTTTTTAATTTTTACTTTATATTGGAGTATAGTTGATTAATAATGTAATGTTAGCTTCAGGTGTATAGAGTCACATTCCTCTTTTCTTTAGTTTTCTCTACCCAGCCAAACTGGATAATTACAGTAAAAAGTATTCACCTTAGGGCCTAAAATTATACCCTTAAAATTAACAGGATAATTATCCACTTTGTATTTCTCTTTTACTCCAAAGACACAACCTTTGCCTTCTGACTTCCACAAAGAAATGCTAAGAATTTGATGGAGAAAAAATTTATCAGGGTTGGAATCTCCCTGCATTACCTTGGGTCCCAGAATCTAAAAGCCAGATTGAGAACCAGGGGTCTAGTCCTGCAAAAGGCATTTAATGACTCTTTTCATTTTTGATTTATATACACTTACATAAGAGTGCTATTAGACATGAATTTTTATGCAGAGATTGATGAAAATCTGTAGAATTAGTTTAGTGTGTTCAATTAAATATTTGGGAAGGGCTGGCCAGGGATTATAGGGCGAATTAGGGTGAAATCTTTTTGTAGATGCCCATTTGGAAAATTGATTTCTTAAATTTTGAATATTGTTCAAAGAGAAACATGGAAGAAGATTGTATTAGTTTCTTGGGGCTGCCCTAACAAAGTACCACAAATTGGGTGGCTTACAAAGCAGAAATGTACTGTCTCACATTTGTGGAGTCTGCAAGTCCAAAACCAAGTTATCAGCAGGGTTGGTTCCTTCTGAGCGCTGCAAGGGAGAATCCGTTCCATGCCTCTCTCCTAGCTTCTGATGGTCTCAGACATCCCTTGGCTTGTAGATGATGTATGCTCTATATCTTCACACTGTATTCCCTCTTTACCTATCTGTCTTGGTGTCAAAATTTCAACTTTTGGAATAAATACCAGTCATATTGGATTAGGACCCGCGCTAATTATCTCATTTTAACTTGATTATCTGCAAAGACCCTATTTCCAAATGAGGTCACATTTAGAGGTCCCAGGGCTTAGGATTTCAACATCTTTTGGGGAGGCATAATTCAACCCACAGCAGGGATTAAACTATTTCCAAAAATATGAATACCCTATTCAATATAGAATCAGTTTTCCTAAAAAATTATTTTTTCCACTGTGCAACATTACCCACCCTTGACAGAGCAGTGTAGGGATCGATCAGTGATTCTCAACTGGTTGAGGCTTGGGGAGAGTGGGTGAGCAGATCAGGGAGAAGTTGGTCAAGGAGAAAATCATGGAGGGATGACTGACACCTAGAGGTAAGTATCAGAATCAAAGTCAAGTGTGTTTTTAAAAATTGTGTTCAACATTAGAATTTTATATTTGAAATATGAAAAAATAACTATTTCCAATATTAAAGATAGAAATTAAAGCTCATCAAAGTACTGTTGGCTGGTGGGAATAAGTGAAAGATATATCTAGTCCTCATCGCTTGTCCGTGCCCTTCCTCCAGAGATATCAAAGTATGGTCTGGGAATGGAAGTAGGGTAAGAATCAGCATGACCATGTCTAGCACAGGGAGTAGGGCTTTTCAACACTAAAACACTATTAGTAAGTTGACAACACACTACTACTATATTCAGGTGGGCAAAGAGAATAGATTCTTTGGCTCTCTATAACTTATATTGACTTTCTCAAAAATAACTAAATCTTCATCATTATCTGCTCCCTGCTGGGCAGCAAAGAGTGCAGAACTAAATATAAGGCAATCCAGTAAATTCAATCAGATCCCATTTAAATCAATTCATCTGTTCAGGAACTGCTCAGTTTTTCAGGTGGCTTCTTTCCTCACCCCCTGCTGTTCACTCTGATAATGTCTGGATATATTTGTTGGTCAAGGAGGGGACCAAGTTTACATGATCTCAAGGTCCTACAGGTGAAGGAGACCTCAGATTCCCTAGTGTCCCCTGGACCCTTATGCTATGACTAGCTGCCTACTCTGGTCTTTTGACTGCTGATGACTGAGACACACTCTGGCACTTTAGAGAGTTATGTGCTGGTCCCAGACATTAATTTCCAGTCACCATTCCCTAAAATCAGTAGCTTCTCTGTCTCAGTCTCAGTTCCCTAGTGGCCCACCAGTTCAGGCAGCACCCCTACACACCATCACAGAAGCCTTAACACATGTTGGGAATATCCACACCTGAAGTGTCTCCTGGAGTGGGAGTTGGTGACCTCTGGTCTGAAAGCCAACTTTAGCCTACTATTTGGTTTTATTGATAAAACACAGCCACACCCATCCATTTATGTATTGTCTACAACTGCTTTTGTGGTACAGAGTTGAATAATTGTAACAGAAACCACATAGCTCCCAAAACATAAAATATTTACTCTCTGAGTTTTAAGAAGAAAAGTTTGCCAGTCCTTGGCCTTAAGGTTTGCAATCTTTACTTGTATGCCCAAGGAAGTTATGCTAGTACACACACACATACACACACACACACACAGCCACACACTCAAAGCCTTGTTCATGGCCTCCTTAATAATACGTAGATATTTCTTTGACACACTTTCCTTGAATTTCCACTCCAAGAAAAGGACAAAAAACACAAAGTACAATTCTTTGCTTTACCTTAGTCTCACTTTTCCATAATTCACAAGCACCGGAAGGGGCAGACCTTCTACTTCTTTAATATATCTTATTCTTTTATCTACTCCAGACACATTTGAAAAAAACAAAAAACCTCTACTCTCTAGTAATCCATGTCTGTATCTTGTAAATAAGGACCAGAAGAATTTGGAAAATGCTTTGAGAGTGTCTGGAGATCACCTTGTATTCAAAACAGCCAGCTTTGAGACTCAAAGCACATCAATAACCTATGGGTTCCAGGAAGAAACCATTCTCTCTCATTTGCTAAGGCAATAAGCTTTACCTCTCAGCCCTGGAAATGGAATACTAAAAGGAAACATGATTTGAGGCTGACAAATACATTAGTTTAATATCACAAAAGTATTATCACTATTATACTGGTGTGCATGACGATGCTTCACTGATCCATTGATCCTTTAAGAGTGATTTCAGATTGACAGTGTGCACGCCACTCTTAAATTCTGGCATCAGAGTATAAGCATGTACATAAATCTGACTACATCAGAAAACAGAAACTACAGAACCTTCCTACGTCAGGACAGCCTTCACTCTAGGTATTATCTCACTTTGGCCCAACTCCAAACCCAAACTGGAAACACTATCTCAAAAATTGTCTTGTAAACTCCTTTACATTTTTTGTTAGGCAATTGTAGCCAGCCTTCTCCTCTGCATATATCTCAGCAATAATGGGAATGGTGCTGCTGCCCTAAACCTCTGTGGAGGTACATAGAGCATTGTCTCATCCCTACAACATAAAATAAATTTTAAGCTAGATAAAAAAAGTAGCATAAACCTTTCCTTAAAACTTGGGGAGCCAGCCAACCTACCAAATGGGATAAAATATTTGCAAATCATGTATCTGGTAAGGGGTTACTATCCAAAATATGTAAAAAACTCATACAACTCAATAGCAAAAAAAATCCAATTAAAAAATGGGCAAAGGATCTGAATAGACATTTTTTCCAAAGAAGACATACAGATGGTCAACAGGCACATGAAAAGATGCTCAACATCAGTAATAATCAGAGAAATGCAAATCAAAATCACAATATCACCTCACACTTGTTAGAATGGCTGTTATCAAAAGACAAGAAATAACAAGTGTTGTCAAAAGGTGGAGAAAAAAGAACCCTCATGACCTGTTGGTGGGACTGTAAATTGGTGCAGCCACTATGAAAGACAGTATGGAGTTTCCTTAAAAAATTAGAAATAAAACTACCATATGGTCCAGCAATTCCACCTCTGGATATTTATCCGAAGGAAATGAAAATACTAACTCAAAATATATATGAACCCCCACGTTCACTGAAGTATTATTTATAATAGCCAAGACATGGAAACAACCTAAGTGTCCATGGATGGATGAATGGACAAAGAAAATATGTATATGTATATATATATACACTATGTATATATAGTCCAATATTATTCACCTATAGTAAAGACGGAAATCTTGCCATTTGTGACAATATGGACAGAACTAGAGGGCATTATGCTAAATGAAATAAGTCAGACGGAGAAAGACAAATACTGTATGATCACACTTATATGTAAAATCTAAAACAAACAAAAAGAAGCCTAAACTCATAGATACAGAGAACAGATTGGTGGTTGTGAGAGGCAGGGATGGGGGGTGAGCAAAATGGGTGAAGGGGGTCAAAATGTAAAACTTCCATTTATGAAATAAATAAGTCCTGGGAATGTAATGCACAGCATGATGACTATCGCTCATAATACTGTATTGTATATTTGAAAGTGGCTTAGAGGGTAAATCTTAAAAATTCTCAGCACAAGAAAAAAAATTGTGACTTTGTATGGTGATGGATATTCATCAGATTTACTGTGGTGATCATCATGCAATATATACAAATATAAAATCATTTTGTTGTACATCTAAAACTAATATAATGTTACATGTCAATTATATCTCAATTAAAAAAAAGAAAAATGTTGGGGTGCCAGAATAGTTACAAATGTTTATGTGTGTATATTTATGTATAATACTTCACTTCCACTTATTGGCTCCCAAGAATGTTGTTAGGCTCTCTACATCCATGTATTATTTCATTTATGCCTTATTATCTTATGAAGTAGATATATATATATATATATATATATTTTTTTTTTTTTTTTTTTGGCGGTACGCGGGCCTCTCACCGTTGTGGCTCTCCCGTTGCGGAGCACAGGCTCCAGACGCGCAGGCTCTACGGCCATGGCCCACGGGCCCAGCCGCTCCACGGCATGTGGGATCTCCTGGACCGAGGTACAAACCTGTGTCCCCTGCATCGGCAGGCGGACTCTCAACCACTGCACCACCAGGGAAGCCCTGAAGTAGATATTATTAATTCCATGTAACCAATAAGGAAACTGAGGCCAACTCACCTTAGAGGGTGCCAGTAATCACAGAGTAAATGAGAAACAGAGCAAGGAGTGAGTCCAAATCTACACTTGATGTTTACACTTTGATGCTAAAGTGTAATCCAAGGGAATGCTTATCACATTGAGCCCTTACAAGCTAAGGACAGGGAACATCTCCATGGGAAATGGAATGCCTCAGAGTGGGTCTAGCCCCAAGAGTTTCTTTTCTTGTTACTGTTCTAAGTTAACCTCTATTTCATGCACAAGGATTTGCTAATTAGGCAATAGTGACTAACATAGATCCATGATCATGTTCAGCAGATTGAAATCTCCTCTACCTAAGCACTACCTATCCTTCTATAATGCATTCAAATAGACAAGTGGTATACTGGTAAATGTTTATCAGGCAACTCTCCAGAAAAAAGAAAAAATCGAAAGCAAACAAACAAACAAACCCCCGTGTTTACAGTGTTTGCCATTTTCCATGTTATAAATAATTTCCATCATGACCAATATTCATGAACAGGTCAACACTCAGTGCGGAATTTGAAAGAAATATGTATGATTGGACCTTGGGAGATGGCATGAGCCAATCTAGCATATCACTGATGGAAATGAAACTCTAAAGTCATAGCTTTCAAAAATTTAACAGCAGTTTTGTTTGTTTGCTTTCTGTTTTTTTCCTAAAGGAATGCAGGCTCCATATTATCAGGAATCTTTTCTGGTTTGTTCACCCTTCAATCCCCAGAACCTAGAACATTGGCTGACACATAATAGATGTTCAATTAATATAAATGAAAGACAGCATAGCTATGAAAGTGAAAAGGGAGAAGAAAGCTAAATGAAATGAAACAAAATGAAATCTTGGGCAGACACTTTAATATAAAAATATGCAAACGTATGTTCTAGTATGAATTTATTTTATATATTTGAATTCATAATATTTACTCAGATAGTCAATTGATAAGAAAATAAGATTATTGGATTGTACATGAAACTTTGAAACCAGGAGCTACAATTGATGGTTGTAACCTGATTTCAGCATGAGTATTCATTTCTGCATTTGTTTTGGTTACATAGCTAGAAAAAACTCCTGATTTGCACAGATGACTAGTGTATTTTTTTAATCTCTCACTTTGTAATCTCAGAAGTCTTCAATTAAACACAGGCAGAATCTTCAAAGAGGAGTAGTATAATTTTTTTTGCAATTTGAATAACTAGCAATATCTCAGAATTACGTTTGATGAATGGTTTTCTCAATAAGTTTATATATGTATTGATATTTAGTACAATATATATGAATATATAGAAGATATACATATCTTGTAATATTATTATTCAAAAATGTCATTAAAGAATTTCATCTATTTCAAGGGCCATCTCTACCACATATTCACTCAGAGGTTTATGAGTCAAATTTATTTTATTTTTCATATTGAATCCAAATTTTAACTTTCAATTTTATTGTACCTTTATAGGTAGTTGTAAATGAGATTAATATGGCAGGCTAGTCTTGTCATATTGAGTTCTTTCAGCTTATTAAAAATAGCTTCAGGCGATACCATCAAGTACAACCATGGTTTAGGAGAGGCTCTGTTAATGGTGCAATCACCAGGAAGGAAAAAAAAGATTTCTTGTCTCATTTGAAAGATTTGTATCAGCACTCAGCCTTGACATAACCAAATGACTTCAGTTAAGAAAGATCTTTGGAACCCATCATGTATATAACCACAAATAATGCTAAAAATTCTGCACTATAAAGAGTACACATTAAAAATTTGTCAGTTTCTATCACAAACCCAAACACTATTTTGAAAGATGCTCACTAATCTGCTTAACACAACATAACATAATTATCTGAACTCATTTTGGCAACTTCTCTTATATAAATGACAAATCCTATAGTTTTTCTCACCATTACTTTCTCGATGCTAATTAAAACCACAATATATTTTTGACAACTGATTTGGTGGCATATTGAAAATTAACATAAAACAAACACTTTTTCCTGTTGTATGTGCTTTAACTATTGTACCTAGTATTACATATCCTTAGTATTTATTTGTATGGTCCTATCTTACCAATAAATTGCTGTAATTCATAGTATTCATACCTTGAAACAGTTGAATTGTAATGATTTCATGTAGTTCACTTTTTGAAATAAAAAATTATGAGCAGCTTCTTAGTGTCCTTTTCACGCATATTTTAAAGTAATGGCAATAAGTGTGTGTTCATTGCCTGCTCATCTACCATGACTGTTGCAAAATCAATAGCATAAGGCTGAATGAGTATTTTCCTGATATCTTGTGCTTTTTCCCTTACTTACAATGTGATGACTTCAAATAGTGCTATAAATACTTTTTTACTGACAGATTTAAATTTTAAGTATACTTTTTCAAGAACATTAAGTGGTGGTTCAAACTGCACCAAAAGATGCTGGGAGACATTTTTATGGTCAACCTTTTAATTCAGAACATCAGAACTTGTCAGAATTCACAGCACAAAGAACTCTGCAAATTTTAATTTCACAAACACAATAAGGACTTTGTGTAGAGGGCACTCACTATATTTGAGGCTGGTATAACTTGACTTGGGTCACTTGATCCTGATAATTTTTATGGTATTACCCATGACATTTTATTTTCTTGTGAAACTTCCTGTTTTTAATTAGTGATGGATTTCTAGTTTGAACAGCAATTATTTCACTTCAGTTTTAACAATTACACTTATATTTAATTTAGGCAAGTAACATCTGACATGATCTTTAGTACAATATGGTCATGATGCAGTATGTAGCCTTCACCTGGTATTGCAAAACTGTCTAATAAGCATGAGCTGAGCAGATGTGCCTGAGCTTTGCCTGGCATTTAATGGAGCACAGGACACATGTGCTGAACTAGTGAACTCACTTGTATAATTTTACCAGAGCAGAAGTGTACAGGCTTGAATTCAACGAAAGACCACAGAAAAACCCCTTCTTTCCTAATCAATTACACATCTGTAGAAAGGTCAAATATATGCATAAATAAACAAAAGTATGGCAGCCTGAAATCTGCATAAAAACAAGTTAAACTCAGTGCAACACAGGATGCTTGATAGCCTCTACAGTGCAAAAAATGGCAAATAACACATTTCTGTGTTTGTTGTTGTTTTGTTTTGGGTTTTTGCTTTGGTTTTGGTTACAGCTTTTAAAATAATGAAATATAATTTGTAGTTGGGTTAAATGTGAGACTCTATAGAAGCATCTTGTAGAAACCTGAGGTTTCATAGAAAGCAGTTTGACAGTGTCAAGAGATCTCAGAAATGCCTAGCCCAGCATAAGACATATTCAAACTGTTAGGCTTGTCACTTCCCAATAGAAATCACCTGCTGAGAACAGGAGTAAAGGGAAAGGAAGGGAAGGGAAAGGAAAGGAAAGGAAAGGAGATGGGAGAGAAAGGAAAAGTGGGGAGAAGAGAGGAGGAGACAGAAGGAAATGAGGGAGGGAAGGACAGAGAGAAGAAGGGGAAGGAAGAAGGAGCTATGGAGAAAGAATGAGTTTTGATCTGGTACCTTGTGATCAATTATATTTACATACTACTAAGTCTCTATTTCCACTGCCCCTTAAGTCTCCCTCTCCTACCATCCACCTCCTCCCAGGCCTGCTCCTTGTCAAAGCCTCCACACTGTGACCTCTCCTGTCATCCACTTCCCAGAGCTCTTAGCCTCTTCCTGAGGCACCGTGTGTCTTTACCTGCAGATAGCTCAATAGAAGAAAGCCTGACAATGTGTTTGTTCTCTGGTGGGCTAGTAAAGGACTAATAATTTGTATGAAGTTGAAGTTAATCGTGCCAGTAATAAGCATAATACTTTTGGTTTCCTGAATCTATGATTACAGGAAACATTAATTAAATGCTTCTTGAGCTCCTACTATTTGGGAGTGTTAAAAAAATTGTAATGACCATTTATTGGGCACTTACTATGTGCCAGGCATTATGTTAAGTGAACTGCATACATAATCTCTTTTATTTTTCATAACACTAGGAGATAGAAAACATAATCCTCTTATCATATGGGAAAATTTTGGCTTAAAAATGTTTAACAGCCTAAGGTCAAATGGTGAGTAAAAGCATAGGGAGAGATTTCAAACTATAGCTGAATGATTCCATAATCTATATTAATGACCTTTAAATTCTATACCTCTTCCTTCAAACTTACTCACATAATCTCCAATTCAATATATCTGTAACCAATTAATTGTCCAGTAGTTACATTTTCCACCTGATTTATCCATTGTTACAGGCTATAATTTTTTTAAAAAAGGTGTTTTTCTGAATTACTATTTTAATTTCATACGTTACCTGCCCAATGTAGTAGAAAGGACATAGTGACATAACCCTTTTAAAGGCTGAAAGATTTCAAACTTTATTCTTAAAACCCAGAATTTTTAAATCCTGCGATTATAATAGTCCAACATCGACAAGAAACTTTTATCTGCATCTACGCTTCACAAAAATAAAACCTGATTTTTTTTCATTTTGAGTGGTTAAGTGAAACTTCTGCCGAGCAATATTGGGAAAGCAAAGGAACCATAAGTTAGTTAAATCTCCTTATCTCTCAGTGGGAACATGGAAATGCACATATGTCCACAGGAATGTGGCTGCCTGCATGGGCGCACACACATGCACATGCACATACATACACTTTGCACTCTGCTTCTCATTCCCTCACTCAGCTTTCTCTACCACAAGGTCCTCTCCCTCCTGTTTCTTTAATCCAGGAAGAGCTTTCTAAATGACCTCCTCACAGTGGAACACTGCCAAGGTTAGCCAATTCATTCAAATACTCCCCATTATCTCCACATAGCCAGCAGTCAGAGACACTGTGAGTCTCTTTTTCCTTCTCAAACATCCTGCACGCAATCATTTGTAGGCATTTTCCATAGGACTTCCTGTTAGGTAGAGATTAACCCCTTGAAATTGATCAGCAGTCAATTCTTAGTGCTGCTATTATTAACTGTGCCTCTCTTTTAGTCCAAATCATAGTATGATGATATTTTGAAAATGGAAGAAAATTTTGTCCCACCCCCCTCATTTCACAGACAAAGAAACCATGGCTTATTTTAGCCTAGAGAGGTAAAATGCTAGGAATGATCAAGACTGCACAATGAAAATGGAATTAGAATCCATTACTACAGGCAGAGCTAATATATCCAGAAGTCCACTCTTCCACACACATTGTGGTGTCTGTAGCATACTGTACACAAGGCTGAAATGCCATCTTTTTCATTAATACGTGTGTCTATAACCTGACTCTTATGTATTAGCTCTTTTATCAGACAACCAACTGGCAGCTACTTGAGCAAATGAATTCTGTGTCTCATCTTGTAAAATGATTTTATCCTTCTTTTATTATTCTATGATAGATATTCTTTCACATTCATATTACTTTGGCATGATACACTCACACTGCTTTATGGGAAAAAATCCATACTTTAGAACAGACTGTTATACAACCTTGATATAACCAGTGTCACCTTATATAATGAAGGAGTTAAAAACATACACAAAATGATTGCTTCTCTTCCCTACTTTCTGTATATCATAGTTGAGGCTGCTACAAGTACATACAATACAATAATTATTATTGTGTCCTATTGTCAAAATATATTGAAGGCTTAACAACTACTGATGAGCAAATCTCAGTGGGGTTTGAGTTGGAAGTTCTTTTGACAAAAAAAAAATCACTAAAATAGACTTCTCATAAAATCCTTAGGGTTCCTTAGTCTCTACTGAGAGAAAAATTCTATGATAACATTTTTCTTTCTATTTCTGGCATATATGATCAGGATCATAGCCTAGGCTATGAGTTATTAGCTTAAATTCTATTCTCTCCAAACCCTCATTGTTAAACTTTGTGCTTCAATCGACTGTCCAAACACTGCCTTGTGGTCTTTAATCTTTCAGAAGAATACTATTTTCTAATGCTTGGGCTAATATTTTTCCAGCTTATAACCCAGCTTTTCATGGCCTATGTTGTATACCTGGAACAAATATTTTCCTTCTACCTTTTAACATTGTCTTTCTCAAATCTAATGAAGGATATTATTTTTATTATTATTGTGTTATTATTTTATTATTAATATGTTATTTTTCACTAATCCACATTTAAGTAGAAATACTGTCTCAACTAATTAGCATATATGCAACAGGAATGGGAAATCACCTTAAAAGTTGAATCCAGGCAGGCCTGGATTTAATTTTATCCAGTTCCGGGATCAAATACCAAGCAGTAATATTACTGTTTATGCTTAATGTTGTGAAAATGTAACATCTTAATGTGTCCTTAATAGTAAAATCATAAAATTTCATAAATTTTACATGCTGCCCAATTAAAGTCATCTATTTTCTCTCATCCTTAGTATATATTTCTAGGCCCTTCTCCTTAGTATCTCTTCTGTGTCCCTTCTTATTCATTAATAATATTTATGTTCCAGACCCTATGGCAGGCACTAAGGATACAATGGTAAATATATTAAAACATATCTCTCCATTTGTTTTATTTCTCTCCCTCCCTCTCTCTCTCCTTCTCTCTCAAACACACACACACACACACACACACACACACACACACACACAAATACACACAGTTTTCTCAGACTCAACTTATGATCTGTTCTCTCTCAAAGATAAGTACCATGATTACTCCCAGGCAACTCAGTCACACTCTGTGAGAACTAAGCATATTATGCTGCTGACTAAATCTCAAGGTATCTTTTGCAGTCTGGCTGTTATTCCTGTTTAAGACCTTGCCTGAGAAGTCACCCAGAAGCACATAGGAATTCAAGTCTCACCTTGTCAAGCCATCGAGATAAATTCACCCCCCAGCACTACCTTCAGCATCCTCCGAAGGGATTGCCTGGAAAATCATGCCTGTTCCACTCTCCCCTCCACTTGAGGGAAATTTTAAGGTAGACAAGCCCTATCTTTGCCTAAACAAACGACTCTTCTACTGCTCTCACATGTCTGTATCTCTTTCAGAAATTCCAAACAAGTCCTCTCTGCTTTAGATCTTTCACTCAGGCCTGTTGAGGTTTCTGCTCTTACTCTCTTCCCTTCCCCCCTCCGATGAAGCACTGATTCCTGAAGGACCTAAATGTGTCCCAGATCCAGTCTCATTCCTGCCCAACCTATCACTTGCTCTAGGCTCTAACTCTCCACCTTAAGAGCTCTCCTTTCTCACAAACACTGGAAACTTCTTTTACAGTATAGCTTAAGTCCTATCCACCAAAGGTTTAAAATAAATTCCTATGCTCAGACCTGCTGCAATCTGGACTCATTACTGTGTAGGACTGTTCAGCTGTGATTTCACTTTGTAATTCTCCTGCGTTGGATTTCCCTACTTTCTTGATCCTATGACTTCTTTTCAAAAACTGTATCCTATTGTTGTGCCTAAACAGCCTTTAGGATATGTCTAAGAAAGAATAAAAGGAAAGACAATTTGTTTCTGAGAATTGCAGGTTTGAAAATGTCTTTAAGTCAATCCTCACACTTGACTGTTACTTTGTTTCCATTTATACAGGATGGACAATTTTTTCCTTTGGTATTCGGCAGTAATTGTTTCATTGTCTTCTAACTCAAAGTGTTGCTAAAGAGGAATCAAATACCATTTTTCCCCTAATCCTTTATATGTAACTAGCTGTTGATGGTTTATTTTTCTGTTTCTCTTTGTGAGCTTCTAGGATCCTTTTTTATCTCTGGGTGTGGCAAAGGCTGATCGATATTGCTCCCCAATATCCAGCCTTCCCTTCTTCCTTTTGTAATAGAAGCTCTAAGATTTAACAAGACACGAGCCAGCCCAAACTGAAGACTATAATTTCCAGCTTCCTTTGTAGCTGGCGTGACTAACTTTGGGCCAACTGGATGTGAGCAGAAATTATGTATAGCTTCTGGAGTAGACCTTGAATAGAAAGAAAGAAGCCCTCACTTTTCATCTCTCCTCTTCCAGCTGATAGTAACACAGACATGATAGCAAGAGCTAAAGCCTCAGTCTTAAACTGAGAGAGAAAGCCACATTTTAAGGACGGCAGAGCAATGAAATAAAAGGAGCTTGGGCTCCCAGTACCATGAAGCAATAATGCTGCTTGTGTTTGGACTGATATAAGAAAGAGAATTAAATTTTCATCTGTTTCAGCCACTATATTTTGGTCTTTTAATTTTCTTAGTTTTTTTCCCTCCCTCTCCTATTTTCCATCTCTTTTCTGTTCCAATTCCAGAGAGATGTCCTCAACTTTATCTTTAAAGCCTATTGAATTTTTACTTTAATTGTTATATATCTAAAGCCCCTTTCCTTTTCTTTTATTGCTTTATTTTTGTTTTTAGAATCCTGTTTTGCTTTATAGATGCAATACCTTGGGTTATTTCTCTGAGAATACTATGGTAGAGTCTTTTTCACAGTATTCTACTTCCTTTACCTAAGAGTTCCGTTTTACAGATTATTTTGGTTTTTGTCTCTTTCATGTCAGAGACATTCCTCCATTATCTGTTAACCCTACCTGTCCATTTTTAAATGTTTAAGAGTAAGATATTTAAAACACTTATGGGAAGTTCTGTGTGTTAGGGTGGGACTTGTTAACCATCGAGCCTTATTGTGAGGTGATTGAGTGACAAGCTAAATTTTTCTGGACGATCCCACTGATGTCAAGATTTAAAGATTTTTTTTGTTTTCTCCTTTAGGGCCATTCTGCTTTTTCAGACAAAGGCTCTCTGCCTCCTGCCTGGAAGTAGGAGAAGGGAGGGGGTGTCCTCCTGACTCTCTGCATTTCAGAACAGTTGACAGAAAGCTGACGACCCCACCTTTCAATACTCAGATGTCAGTTGATCATCCTATTTTCCACACTTGACTCTTCACCCAGCTGGGTCTGGAGTACCTGAAGTCATACACGTTCCAGTTCAATTTCTAAAGAAGTTGAACCTCTAGTCATGCATAAAGGTTATGGATTAGCTTGGTGCTGGGAGTGGGTAGAGAGTTAGAATCAGAGTCACCCGAGCCCGGACACATTGGGAAGGTGACGCAAGGAGTCTACTTGTTTCACATGCAGACCCTTGTGTTCATTGCCAGACCTCTTTCATGCCTCCCAAGGTGGCTGGTGCCTCCTTTCTGGAGGTCTGCAGAACAAATTTAATCCCCTTTCTGCAATAGTTTCCTCTGCAGCTGTTACTTTACACCTGTCTCATCTTGCCTAAATTGGGTTCAGTCCTGAATCCTCTATCTCCCAAAAGTTCATTGTCTGCTATTGCCTTCCCTCCTTTTTTTTTCTCATGTGTTTATGTTTGTTGTCTTTAATTCCTTTACTTTTGCTGGGCATTTGAGTGGGAAGTTAGAGAAATGTGTTTAATCATCCAGATGACCTTGTGCACATTTAAGTTATCTTTGTGCAAAATATGTTACATCTATGTTATTCTGGTCTGTTTCAAATGGCAAGTTCCCTAGCTTATTATGATAATTCTTTGCCAGCATCAAATACAGTCCTTATACTTAGTGTCAATACAGAATTAAAACAAATATAAATAGATGACTTGGTTTTTTTTTTTTTTCATTTTAGCAAACCTTTCCAGAAAGTACAAATCCTATTTATAGTACAAGCTACAGATATTTATTTAAAGAGAAACCAGATTTTTTCCCTCCATGAATAACCAATTTCACATGCATGAATTTGTTTGCAAATTCACTTAGAAGTGAAGATAATGTTGGCCAAAGAAGCACACTAAGATTGATTCAGAGCAACAAATTTTCCAAGACAACTTCCTGTTAAATTAGCCCTGTTCCTTTAGGTCAAGCCCTTTGGGTAGTGGGAGAAGGAAGTCAGTAGAAATGTGTCTGCCTTTATGGAATGCCAGCTACAACGTAAAGTCTTGAATGATCTTCCAAAGGACAGACCTTGTCTTTGCTGCGTGTCAGTACAGAGAATTTTCATTCTCTGGTGAATAGAAATTCATCCTAGAAAATGACATTGTGGGTTTAACAGTTGCGTGGTGTAAGAAAGCCACCAACACTGAATTCCTGTTAGTGTTCAAACCTAGAAGACTTTATCATAAGTCACCAAATCTTCTACTACATTTTATCCATTGCAGCAATTCAGAAAAATCTGCACTCAGATCTTTTCTTGAAGTTGGGTTTTTTGGAGTTTTTTGTTTGTTTGTTTGTTTGTTTGATCCCTTTTCAAACAACATGCTCTATGTTTCCATTTGCTCACTCATTGGATATTATTGCACCTATCATTCTTCTCTTAATTATTCAAGTATATTCATTTTACTTGTATACATCTTAAACCGCCTTCTGGTTAACGTGCTCATCTGGTTTTCATCAGAGCACAGAGCTCTACTGAGTTTGCCTATCCTAACCCTTTTCGTTTCAGAAATATGGCTTTCTCTTCTCCTCCAACTTTCCTCTCTCAAATTGGCTTCTGACTCCCTTGGAGTTCAGTCAGTTTTTCATTCCAGTTGGAAAAATGTCAGGATTATTACTCAGATACTTGGTTTAAAACTTCATTCCTGAGAAAGGGATTCTTTTTCCTCTCAACTTTGTGACAGGAAATAGAACACTGAGTCTGTCCAAGGCAGGAACAACGTAGGGACTAGGCCCAGTGCCACAATCATTATGTCACTTCTGAGGAAGCTCGGCTTTCCACAATTCAGGACCTGTTTAGCACATAAAGATTCCGGAATCTAACCTGGAACTAAAACACTTTACGGTTTAATCAGCTCGCCCTGATGAATGTCAATGCCTTAGTCTTCGATTCTTCCTTAAAATAGATCTAGATGACAAAAAAGCACCATTGCATGTCTGCAAACTCAGGCATGTTAGATACCAAATATGCAAGTCAAACATGACAGGTTTTCTAGCTCGGCCAATGAGACTAATAAAGTGAAAATACAGACAAAGGGATTAAGCACAAGGGGAGATAGATTATTTTACTCAAGCCTCATGCTGCTACCCCGTTACCAAATTATGAATAATTTATCAGACGTGGCAAGATGCTTTTTAAAGCTCCCACACTCTGGACTCAGACGTGCCTGAGTTCACTCCCCAGCCCTGCCTCTGACTAACTGTGACATCAAGAGTTATTTAACCTCTCTAAGTAGCCACCTCTTTACCTGAAAATCCTAGTAATAATGCCTACTTGAAGCTGATTTCAAGGAGTCACTGAAAAAATATGCATAAATGACATAATATGCAAAGTAGAAAAGCCTGATGCAACATAATTGCCCAATATTTATAATATTACCATCATAAACATAGTGTCATCATTGTCTTTTTTTTTTTGCGGTACACGGGCCTCTCACTGTTGTGGCCTATCCCATTGCAGAGCACAGGCTCCAGACGCGGAGGCTCAGCGGCCATGGCTCACGGGCCCAGCCGCTCCGCGGCATGTGGGATCTTCCCGGACTGGGGCACGAACCCGTGTCTCCTGCATTGGCAGGCGGACTCTGAACCACTGCGCCACCAGGGAAGCCCTCATTGTCTCTTTTGATTTTTGGAGGTGGCCAAAAATTATTCTAAGTATCAGCGGGAAAAAAAAAAGAATCACCAAAGGGAGGACTTATAAGAAAGAATACTGCATGCTGATGCTGACCCATGACCTTATTTGCAGCACTGCAACCATTTTTATTCTTTAAAATGTTATATAATAATAATGAAGATATTGAGCAGAAACCAAATATGTTTGGCTGTAAAAAAAATGAAATATAGTAGCTTTTATAGAAATTAGGGACTACTCATTTTGTCACTTGCCAAAATTAAACTTCTCATCATTTACCCCCATCCCTTTTACCTTGTCAATGGTAAAGACACACAAATCGAAACAATATTTTTTATTTCAGAGATAAGTGTTAATCATTACATCCCCATTCTAATTAGGTTATTCACTCTTCACTGACTATCCCATATTCTACTTAATAAGTGTCAACTTTTTAATTGGGAAGGATTTCTGATGTTCTGGGTATATATTTTTGTATAATAATGATTTCATATTAGTAAACAGGTAGTTCAAATATCAGTTTCGGAAACTTTAATGAGTCTGGCTAATCTACTTTTCAACCTTCTTTAGGATTGAAGAAGTGATTCTTCCTTATTACGTGTGTAAAAATATCCTGGCATTCTTATTAAAAATATATGTTTCTGGCCTAACCCCAGAAATTTTGATTCAATGTATCTGGGACCCAGGAAGGGGCATTTTAATAAATGTCTCAGGTGACCACCATGGGGATGGGTCTCAAAATTCACTGGGAGAAACACAAGACTAAGGGAACAATTAGTAACGTTTTGCTTCCATTTCATATCAAATTCTCAATAACATTACAAAAATTACTGTAGATTTCTTAAAATTTCACATATTTTCCCCACACACATTTTTTACAGCTGAGAAAATTGTGCCTCTACCCACACACTCACAAATATGCCTTTCTATTTTCCCTATTTTAATAGCAAGTTTGATGAATCTCATTTCTAATATTCTAAAAAACATATTTTAGGAAAATAAAATCCATAAAAACATCAAAGCTTAGAGACTAGATAAATCAAGGTGCTTTTTGTTTTGTTTTGTTTTTTGGAAGGGTATTTATTTTTCTTTGGAGCTATTTGAATAATGAGTTCTCAGACACATAACTGTGTGTTCACTTAATACTACTTGCTATAGACTCTGTCGGGACAGACATAATTAGAGTGGCAAGGCCACAACCAATTAAATATCAATCAAAAATGAAAATAAAGCAGGTCTGAAATTATAATGTAAATTCAATGTAAATATATTCATTCTTTCTTTTTATTAGCTAGTACTTATTAAGCACCCACTGCATGGCAAGAGATCATGTTTCAATTTATTTAAAAAATACATCTATTGTAAAAAGAAAAATATACCCACATGGGATAACAGAGTGACATTTACAGGCTCTTTGGGGTATATTTAAATATATGTCTGATCTTCAAGAGCAGGTCTTTGAACATAAAAAAAGCAATAGTGCTAATTAAAATAATCACCCCAAATCATCACTGAAGCCTTCACAAAGTCTGCCCAACCATTTTTTCCATCCTTCTATATTCTTATTTTCAGCTTTCAAAATATGTAGCCCATGGCATTAGTTCATATCACCTATTTTGAATCTGATTAGTTAGGTTTCAGTTTTATAACACGCCTGTGTAAAGGGACAGATTACAAGTGGTTGACAGTTGTCAATACTCCTCACTCACACTTAAACAAATAAGAGTCATCCTTAAAACAAAAGTAACATTCTTTACTTAAAATAACACTCAGACACCTGCGGAAGAAGAATTTTTGAAATCACATTTTTTAATGGCAATATGCACAGCATAGACTGTTACTTTAAGTATGACCTTGGGCAAGTCATAGAACTTCTCTGAGCTACAATTTCTTCATGTATTAAACAAGAATGATAAGATCTCATTACAGGTTTGGTGTGTGAGAGCTCACAGAGGTAATGTATGTAAAACAGCAAGAACAGAATCTGGAAAGAGTAAGTGATCAATAAATAGAAGTTGGATGATGAGATAATAAGGATGATGCTACTGCTGAATTGGTCCCTAATTATTTCCTGTGTACATATTTTTTCTCTTCTACTAGACTGTAAATTATTTGAGAGCAGAGATGGGGTCGTTTTTTTCTATTTCCAGCAACCAGGCACAGTATTAGGTAAATAATAGCTGCTCTATGGATATTCATTTAATTGAATTAGAAATAACCATATCAGGGCGTCCCTGGTGGTGCAGTGGTTGAGAGTCCGCCTGCCGATGCAGGGGACACGGGTTCGTGCCCCGGTCCGGGAAGATCCCACATGCCCGGAGCGGCTGGGCCCGTGAGCCATGGCCGCTGAGCCTGCGCGTCCAGAGCCTGTGCTCCACAACGGGAGAGGCCACAACAGTGGGAGGCCCGCGTACCGCAAAAAAAAAAAAAAAGAAAGAAAGAAAGAAATAACCTGTCAATCAATTGACAGGAGTGTAATTTTTTTCTCCTACTAAAAGTGCGAGCCATATCTTACCTAAGAACACAACTTGAAGTGTCTCAAGCATGGGAGAAAACGTTTCCTGAAGAAAGCTAAGCACTACAATGATAGTAATAATAGCAAATTGCATTTTGGTGCTTTCTATGTGCCAAACGCTGTTAAAAGCACTTTACACATATTAACTCATGTAATCCTTTCAACAACCATATGAGGAAGATCCCATTATCATTCCTGTTTAATGAACGAGGGAACTGGGGATGAGAGAAGATAAGTGACTTCCCAAGATCACACAGCTAGTGACAGAAGCAGGATATGAAACCCAGAGTATTGGCCACAAGTTCTGTGCACTTAACTGCTATTCTGTACTTTAGCTACGGTAGGTTAAGGAAAAAAGGGGAAGGGGAGTAGAAGATATTTGGTCTGAGGTACAGTAAAAAAACAGATTTAAATCTAATAAAATGGGCTGCTGACCCTTACATTCATCCGAATCTTCTCAAAATCTCAGAATAGTGAAATGATTGTGAGAGTGTTCACTTTCTCCCAGAGAAACCAGTTTGTGTAAGAAAGTACCTTAGTTAATACTCATCATGCAGTTCAGGCAAAGTGACACACATAATTATATGAAAGAAAGCACTTTATTATGCTTGGAACCACTTGAAAATTAGTGATGCCAAATTTAACAGCAAGCTATCCCAACTTAGTGGGCTTGGACTTCCCTTGCCTCTAGCAATATACATGTTCTAGTCTGCCACAGAGTCTGGGGGCAGGGCCTCTTATTTTGTTATTTGTTGTTATTGTTTTATCTTCTTTCCCCTGTACTTTTTATAGAAACAGGGCCAAAATTTCTCTCAAATATCAATCTCTATTTCCAACTTTGTGAAATCTTCAAATGGTTTGGAAAGGGAATGCTATTTCCTTAATAGGGATCTTTATATCAGTTTTGGCAGGGGTCAGCAAACTTATTCTACAAAGGGTCAGAGAGTAAATAATTTTAGGCTTTGCAGGCCAGTCTCTGTCACAACTACTCAACTCTGGCTTTGAAGCATGAAAGCTGCCATAGACAATTCATAAGAGAAAAGGTGTGGCTGTGTTCCCAATAAAACTTTATTTACAAACTTAGGCAAGGAATTGGGCCCCAGGCTACAGTTTGCCAATCCTAGGTTTATAGAGGTCCACTGTTTTAAAAGCCAAATTTTTCTTGAATCGTTGTAATTTGCCTGCCACTATCTCCCAACATAAATTATCTTATTTAATTCTCTCAGCAGCCCTTAGATGTGAAGAAAAAAAAAAAAAAAGCTCAGACAGGTCAAATGGACAAGGGTCAAACAAGTAGGAAGTGATGGAGCAGTTACGAAGCAAAAAATCAAACTCAAGTTGTTTGTTTACAAGCCCTTGTTCGTCTTACTCTGCCTGATATACAAGGCTAGAGCTCTTACAGTAATGAAAAGGAAAATGATCCAAATATTTTTCAGTTAAATGAGTTGTAACTAGAGATACTTGGTTTCAATAACAGTAACTTTGAGAGAATAAAAGAATTATTGACCAAAATATTCTGAGAATACAGAGCACTGAGCTGACCCTTGATATCCTGTCATAAGAATAGAAAAGAAGGCTAGAGAATGCATGCCAGTTCTGATACATCAAAATAGTAAGGATGTAATTCATAGCTAGGCTGGGTTCAAAGTCCTTTTCCATCAGTTTTATACTTAATCTGCCTCTTATCATTATGAAATTAAATTCTAACTAGTATGTTTATACTACAATTCTCTTCTGACACTCTGACTTCTTAAACTGTGATGTTATATGTTGTTAATCTCAAGGCTATGATGTATGTTTTGATCATTATAATAAATTATATTTATTCATTATCCATTTGATAGATGATATTAACTTTAGTCATAGATGTTATATTATTTAATCAACTTAACTAATTTTTTTAAACAAACTAAACTGGATTTAAGAAAAATGCCTTCTTTCTCCTTGCAAAGTTGTGTAAATAAAAATGGTAATTATGAAAGAATCTTTTCTAAACCAGTACAGAACCTTGCAATTTTCTCCTATTCTCTCTACTAATTTCTCTTATTCTAATATTTGCCCATTTCTATTGAGAATATCAGGGTTGTTCACCTTTGAAAGGCATCTGCCTTGAAAATCTAGACTTGCAACTTTTTTTTAATGGTAGATGGGATGCAACAATATCCTGGAAACTTTACCTAGACGTCTGTCCCTAGAAAGGATATCTCCCTTGGTAGTAGGGTTTTGTTTTGTATTGTTTCTTTTTTATCTAATAACTTTCTAAAGGGCAAATTTTCAGCTTTATATCCAATAATAATTAAAAACCATGGCTTGAGTTTTCTAGTTGGAGTGTTATACAATACTTTCAGAATAGTGAATAAGCCACACTTTTATTATTCTTCAAAAAAAAGCTCTTGTAAAGTGTTCTATCAACGTGATGGAAAACGAAACCCATAATAGGTCATGAAGCAGAAAGGGGGACTGAAAGGAAATGGTTGCTTTTAATTAATATAGTGGAGATATGCAGAGTGGTCACCATCAGAAAAAATGGAAATAGTGCCGCACTTAGTTGGAGAGATTGATCATTTGTACCCAAATTAGCAAAGGGACAAAGGTGAGAGAGACAAAGCAGATATTGCTCTTTTGTGGGCAGAAACCCAGCATGTCCCTGATGCAGTCTTTATACTTCAATAATCCAAAACTTAGCCTCTGATGATGATTGCACTTCAGAAGGTAACTCTTATCCATTCAAAATAAGAAAACAACTCCAAGTGTATTAGTCAGGGTTTTCCAGAGAAACAGAACAAACAGGGTGCATGTGTGTATCAGCCTCCATAATCACACGAACCAATTCCTTATCTATTTATATATAGGCAAGTTCAAAGTCTACCGTGTTGGCCATTAGGCTGGAAACCCAGGAAAGGCAGTGGTGCAGTTCCAGTCCAAAGGCCAGCAGGCATAGACCTAGGACAGCAGACGCTCCATGTTAGTCCAAAGGCAGTCTGCTGGAGAATCCCCTCTCTCTCAGGGAGGCCAGTCCCTTCGTTCTATTCAGGCCTTTAATAATGGGATGACCACCATCCACATTATGAATGTCAATCTGCTCTACCCCAGGTTCACTGATTCAGATGTTAATCTCATCCAAAAACACCCTGCGAGTTGATACATAAAATTAACTATCATACCAAAGATGCCAAACATGAGGGCAGATGTATAGATAGATAGTTGTAGTAGTAGGTATATGTATAGATAGAATTAACTGCTGATCCCAGAGCTGAAACTCACTAGCTGTATGACCTTAGGCAAGGCACCTAATCTCTCTCAAACCCAATTTCCTCATTAGTGCCTACTTCAGAGAATGGCTGTGAAAGAGAGAAATGAGAAATGAGAAAATAAGTATAATACCCTCAAACCTTTTCTTGCTACCACTAGGGCTTCTTAAATATAGTTTTAAATTACTATTATTAGAATTACTGAAGAAATCCTTACTGACAGAAGGGTCCATCCAATCCATTAAGTAAATAAAGCATATTCAGTACTGGAATTGACTGCCTAGTATTATGTTTAGATACATTGCTTATGTCTGGCAGGGAGGAGGGAATGCGGAAGTAGGAGATAGAGCAGTAATACATTTTTTTCTGGATAGATGTAATATGGATTTGCATAACAAGACATGGTACAGCTCACCTGGAACACTGCACTTACCTAAACACTGCCATAACAAACCTGGAGGAGGTCAAGGGGAGGGCAGGCAGAATGACTGAGGACAGAAGATTACTGTATGAGAACAATGTTCAAAGCCTTCCGTCTAGAAAGGTGAGCACCTTAGTGGGAAATATGATCAAAGGGTATGAAAATCAAGAAAATTATACATAAGGCGAACTTGGGCTTCTCCAAAAAATGCTAAAGCATGTGAGTTTGCTTCTAGAAGCTGTAAAGGGATAATTTAAGGACAATCTATTATATTTATAATCCATATCCCACATAACAGCACATCTTGTTGGCCCATTAACTTTAAAATATTCTCAGAATTCGAGGCTTCCCCTGGCGGCGCAGTAGTTAAGAATCCACCTGCTAATGCAGAGGACACAGATTTGAGCCCTGGTCCCGGAAGATCCCACATGCCGCGGAGCAACTAAACCCATGCGCCACAACTACTGAGCCTGAGCACTGGAGCCCACGAGCCACAACTACTGAGACTGCGAGCCACAACTACTGAAGCCCGCATGCCTAGAGCCGTGCTCTGCAACAAGAGAAGCCACCGTGATGAGAAGTCTGCGCACCGCAACGAAGAGTAGCCCCCGCTCCCCGCAACTAGAGAAAGTCCACGTGCAGCAACAAAGACCCGATACAGCCAAAAAAAAACAAATAAAATTTAAAAATTAAAAAAATATATATTCTCAGAATTCAACCACTTTTCACCACCTCCACTGTTCCCATCCTAGTCTAAGCAACCATCATCTCTTGCTTGGGTTATATCGGTGGCCTCCTAATTCGTTGTTCTGCTTCCAACCTTGCCTCCATACAGAGTTTTCTCACTATGGTAAGTGAATTGCTTCAAAAAGTTGTTTCTTTTATCAACACTTTCTAATGACTTCCATCTCACTCAGAGCAAATGTCAGAGTCCTTACGATGGCCAACAAGATGCTAGAATCAGGCCCCCAGGCCTGCACCTTCACCAGGGCCTTTGCGCTTCCTCTTCCCCCAACCTGGAATGTTCTTCTCCCAGATGCCACATGGCTTACTCCTCACATTCTTTAGGACTTTACTCACATACCAGGTTTTCAATGAGGCCTTGTCTGACCACCCAATTTAAAACTATAAACTCTCTCTCCCCATACCTCAATTGCCACCTTCCCTGCTTTATTTTTCCCATACTTCACTTATCTCCATTTACTTTAATGTTTTTATTATAATGATCTTTCCTTTGGAATATAAGCCCAAGAAGACAGATTTTTAAATGATCTCCCAGTGCCTGGAGCAATGCACTTGCTACAGAGTAGGTGCTTTAATAAATGTGTGTTAACTAAATTAATGAATATTTTCTTGTAAAGGCATGGAGCTCTGGAAGAAAAAAGTATGCCAACAAAAACGTTCATGAATTCCTGGAAGATTAATCCTCAGAGAGTTTTACGTTGATGTCATTCCAAAGTTCACGTCACGTAAAACCACCATGGCCTCCCAGGAAATACTTCCCTGTGCTAGTCTAAGATACAAAATACAAAGCTGAATTGGCCACTTCATTGATTCAGTACAGCAAGTTCTATGTTCTACTGTGACATCTGATATTACTAGTGTTATTCATCAATACTGCTTCTCCCCCACTTTTATCTACATTCTGAAAGGTGGCATTTAAAATGATAGGTCCCTTTATATCTATTCTCCTCCTGCCCCAAAAAGTAATCAAGGGAGAAGCACTCAATGGTATGAAAACTTGCACCATGGTAAATGTTCAAATGACAGGGGGAATGCCAGGAGGTTTCAGATTTCCTGCATCACGCCTAGTTTTTGAAAGGGAAAAAAAAAGGTTTCACAATCCAAATCCATTCCTTTTTGAATGACTGCTGCCTGTGTAAATACTGCTTAGATAAATGGCTCCTTGTCCAATGTATTTGTCCCCCCACAGTTGTTAACGGTTCTCAGAGCAGTTGCCACCTCCATCAGTGCTGGGGGCCTCTTTCCACTTACCAGAATCCACACACCCTACTTTTGTCTCCCAGCCAGATGGCCTTCATTACGAGAGAAATTTTACCAACAGGTGCTTCTTGGGCCTGGAAATGCCATCCTGAAATTCAAGGAAGAGCTAATCTTCTGTGTTCGTTAGTGGTGTGGTGGTGAGGGGGTGTGTTTAATTGTTTGCATGGTTTGAGATTGGCCGAACTCTGTTGACATATTTCTTGACACATATGTTTGCTCCTCGCTCTTAGAAAAATCTGTCCAAACCACAGGAAATTGTAATCTCATAATCTTAATTTCACTCCTGTAGAGCTAGCTGCCACTTGAAGAAAGAGAGAGAGACTCCTTCATAAATTCACACAAACCAGGTATCTCTGCGATAGATTTGATATGGAAAGTGTTACTATAAAATCTCCTGGATATTCATTCCCTTTTTTTAACCAAGTACATCCCTTCACTGACACCTAAATTGGCAAGCAAAGGCTTTCCCTTTCAAAATTAACATCTCCTTTCTCTTTCTCAAGTTGGAGTATTTTTGTTAGCTCCACAAAAAAACTAACTGGGGTGAGTTGGTCACACTCTAAATCCGATTCCTAACTCTGTAGTTGAAGGACGCTGCTTCACCACATGCAAAACAACTGTTTTGCCGTGACGAAAACCAAACTGATGCTCAGCTCACTGACGGTAAGAGAACTTACTGAGGATGCAAGGATGGGGGGAAGGGGGTGCGGTAAGGAAGGGGATCTGCTCCTGACAAGAAGAATGATTTTAAGTCCTCAAATGATGCCAAATTCTGTCTGTGGCACGCATTAGCCATAAGCAGGGAGGGTTGCTATGTAGAAGTAGAAGCTGGGACTGAACTTCACAGAACTCTTTCAACCTTTCCTCTCTCACTGCGTAAATGTGAACGTAACAATAAATCTTGTTGACAATTACTTCCACGTTTATTGGCAGGAAGTCAGCAGCAGTTCTGAAGAGTATTGTGAGCCGTATGTGCAGTGGAGCCAACATCCATTAACTATCTCCCTAGTTTCTCCTGTGACTTATAGAACATGTTATTTTTCCCCAGTGAGCAACACTTCCAAATGTTGAATTAGTAATATTAGCACCAAATGCCACTAATTTGTCAGTTAAGCTGTGTTTTTCCATTGTGGGTTCCAGTTACCCCTTTGCAACACAGCTGAGCAAAGATGAGGATCTGAAGACGTTTTATTTATACAATTTTGCCAGCCTTTACGAAAACACATTAAAACAGTCACAGAGGTGACTTAGTCACAGTTCAAAACACTCACCGGGACTGCAGAGAGAATCCTGACATTTCACCTAAGCCTCCAATGAAGGTGGCATTTGGGCAACACTCTGATTGTTTTCGAATTTCACAAACAAAATGAAGTTTTAATTCAGTCAGTCACTTTTGAATGTAAAAACCCTGTGTTCATTCTGCATTGGGAAATAAATCATTCATTCTTTCATGCTTCCTCAGAGTTTTATGAACTAGGGGTGGAGAGCCAAGCAGGGAAGGGCAGGAGGTAGGGGCCTTGAAAACCCCACAACTGTTTGCATCTGACGCTGCCGTCCAGCGTGGGGTCCCAAGGCAGGACTCGCGCTCCCAGTTGCGGCGTCAGCTGCTCTGCCAGGGGGGTGGGATGTCTACTTGCTTGCCTGTTTCCAAGAGCACAGATGCCGCCTAAGTTTCAAATTCAAAGAAAGAACCATTTTGAGACCTGCATGTTTCATCAGAAACTGTACTCTGAATTTTATGTTATCAGAAGATCCCACCTTAGTTAGGCAATAACTCTCCCCTCAGATCTTTGAAAGCTAAAAGGTATGAAACTCCCTTCTGCCCTCACACACACCAGCCCAGGGAGCAAGCCCCAAGGGTGACATAGCAAAGGGCTGGAAGAGGACCCAGTTATGCAGACTGTCCAGGGACTCCATGTGTCATCAAATACCTACAGTTTCTTTCCCATTCTTCTCAGGCTCTTTCCCACACAGCTATCCAGGGACCAGACAACATGTGGGGAAAACATTACCTTAAGTAAGCATTGCTTCGCCAATATAAGTTTCTCGTTTCCCTATACTAAAGGAAAGTGCCTAAACTTAAGGGGATTATACGACTTATTGTCTGAACCAGGACACTTTTATGCTAGTGGGTGCTATTAACAGTATTCCAGAAGGGTGGGTGTAAGCCAGTGCTACTCACAGCAAACTGGACCATGTAGTCTCCCCACCCCCAAAATGAACGCTTAGGCCTTAGGGGGTGGAAAACATACTCAGGTGTTGGGGATGGAAGGAGAGCTGAATTCTTTGCTCTTTGGCAAAGGACTAAGAATAGGAATAGAGTGATCAAAAATTTTCCACTCCCACAAGCATTTACTCTCATCCAGAGTTTAGCACATTACTGGGCTTGTGGTCAGCATCCAACCTATATTTATTCAGTTCAAATGTTTGCTGACTTTCAAATTTATCTCATGAGTACCGTCTCATGAGTATACCTGCTGCTTTGGGCTCTCTGCTTCCTGGCCACGGAGCACATCTACTCTGTAGCTTTGGGAACAGATTTGTAATCTGTATATTTGAGAAGTAGGAAGAGAGAATCTCATTTGTAGATTTGGGAAGTGGGAAGAGAGAAAGATACTGCCAATATAGGCTTTGGGCCAGTATCACACTCCTTACTCTACATGACTTTAGCAAGTGACTTAACCTCTCTGAGTTTCAGTTTCCACCTCTGTAAAGTAGTAATAATTGCAAGGTTCTTTGAAGGGTTAAATGAAATAACTATGTGCATTTAATTGTTTAGCACAGGAGCTGGTACTTAGAAATCAGTTAGTAAATAGTAGTGGTTGCTAATAATATTATTTTCATTATTAGTGTAAAGATGAGTGGCCTGGAGTCTGTGTTATGTAGCCCCCGGATTTCTATTATCCAATGTTAGCAGTCTTGGTCTTTCTGTCATCCTATATGTAGTTCATTGTACAGAAACTGCAGTTTCAAGGTGGAGGATAGTAGTTTATAAGTAACAAAGGACTGCCTTGTTAGCAAGCTGCTTGTTCTTTGCCTACTTTGACTGCTGCACAACAGATTAACTGATCAACCGTAAGGACAAGTCAGTTTCTTAACACCTACTTGTAGACTCAAATCTTGGCTGCAGCTCTCCCTGGCTCTTTAAGTTCTGACAGGCATGCAGATATTTGCATGGTTCCCTATGGCATTTTTACTTGTACAGTATTTCTTTGTGTAATTCCTTAGGAAGTGCCGTCAGAGAGTTTCAGATGATCTATCAGGCTGGATGTGGAGGGGGATGGGAAGAGGCCCTGTAGGGGTTCCCCATTCAGAAGGCAAAGGGGAGTGAGCTCACTATGAAAATCTAATACAATTTTCCATGGTATGAGGTTTCAACTGGCTGCTCAGTTCTCTCCCAGATGCTGCAAAGCCAGAGAACCAATAGATCTTCTTTCAGCTGACAGCTCTTCGCACCTTGTAATGCCCTCAGCAAAACTGTTTATAAGTGGTGACAACATCTACAGACAGTTTGTTCACTGTTCTCCCACCTGCCCTTAAAAAAGTGATATGTCCAAACATAAACTTGAAATAGCAGTTCTTTCTTACATGAGTCAAGCCCGGAGTGATGAAAATTCAAAACAGCAACATAAGGTGTGTTAAGGCTTGGGAACAACTATCCCCAGACCTGAGGATGACTTACTTTCACATGAGGGCAAACAACCTACCCCTCTTTATTCATGATTCGTCAGTGAAATGCATACAATAATGTCAATTTATAGGACTTCTATTACTTAATCTTCTTAAAGAGGTAAAGATAAAAATTACAGGACAAATGCATTAAAAAACAAAACAAAACAGCAGACTATTCACTTCCCAACCAGCCTCAAACCAGACCTTTAATTTACTAGCATCTTATGATCCTGGATGACTCTGAAGGAGGAAAGTTATTTTCAAGGAAAGAGTACCACACAACCCCCAAAGGGAAGATAGATACCTCTACCATTGAAGTCTGAAGTTGAATTTATATAGGAAAGTGACCCATGCCCTTGTGCGTCAAATCTGTTGCAGAATAAACCATGGGAACAGCTGAACTTTGAAAGGCATCTCAGCACACATGGAGTAAGACAGACTGTGCTATTCGGACCTGGCCTTGTGTTACGAGCAGGGTCCTAGTACTAGCCTCAGTGCTAACCACAGACTACATGTTCAACTGATGATACTTATTCAGCTATCTGACAAATTAGATAGCATTATTATATATGTGGATGTTGAGCGATATTCAAATTCTACTATGGTTTTGTTTTCAAATAATTCTTCATAAAAAGAAATTTTTAATATGAGAACAATTTTGGCAATATATCTAAACACAGGAGAAGTATTTTTTTTTTTGCATTAGTACATAAATTTAAGACCTGGAGATTAACAGAAATGACAATAGGACACAGATGCAACACAGTAAAACAGGGATGGGGGTAGGAGTGGAGGGGGCAGAGGGACACTGGGTATGATCACAGTGACCAAGGAGTGATTTTACTGAAATATTAATTAGCTCTTTTCTTCACAGAACTAGCATATATTTTTTGACAGTCATTAGGCTAGTCACAATGCAAATGTAAATAAGAAGTGTCGTCAAGGAAGGCACACTTTAGCTGAGGAGCCAGACATATAAGAAACAACTATAATGCAGGGTAATAACTACCACAAAAGACCAGCCCAGGGTCTCCAGCATAGGAGAAGACGTGAAAGAAAGGAAAATTATGCCCTGGTCTTTAAAGATCAGTAGGAGCTTCTCGAAGCAGGAAAAGGAAATTCCTGGCCCCCAAAGTTAAATGTACTAATAACAATATCCAATATTTTTAAAGCCCCAACTATGTGTCAGGTAGTAAACTAAGGACTATATGGATATTATTTCAATTAATCCTCACAACAGTCCAATGATATAGATAATATATTTACCTTATAGATGAGGAAGCTGAGGTACAGAGAAGTCAATCAATGTGCCCAAGATCACACAGCTATAAGGTGGTGGAACTGTCAGGAAAGTCTGAAAGAGCATATCATGTTTATGAACTGGCCAAGAGTCTGATATGGTTTAATACATTATGCATGAGATTAAACAGGAGAGGAGAAAGTGTTAATTGCCCAGGAGAGTTGGGGAGAGAATGCACTAGAAATATATCACACCATGAGGATATTATGGTATTATTTACCAGCAGCAGTAAAAGCTCACTTCATGATCTTGGTTATGGATTTGAAGTGAAACAATTCTATGCGAGGTGTTTGCTCTAATCTTCTTCAGCTATATGGGTACACACATAAAGTAGGCAAAAGTTGGATTGAATCAAGGTTGTGAGTTTTTTCAAGTGAATAGAACAAAGCAAGAGTAGGGCAGGGAGTTGAGGGGCTCTGCAAGGCCTGAGTATAATTGTTGATTGACAGAAGAATTCAGGCTATGTAAAGAAGCCAGTGAGGATACTAGGTTGGTAAGGAAAGTACAACGTAATCATTCCAATAGATTAGAAGTCACTGTGGTGCCAGAAGATCATTAAGGGTGGGAAGAGAGAGAGAGACCTAGAAAGATATGAGGTAGTATTCAAGGAATATAAGGCAGGAAATTTGGATTATAAGGAGGTTTTGTCATTGATAACGTGTAACCTCTAAGAGTATGACCTCAGAAGGGAAAGGCAAAAATAGATGAAGGTAAAGATTCTTGGAGGACAAGTATGCTAGAGGAGCCAGATGCAAGAAAAATAAACTCTGTGCATATTTAAATCACCATGAGTGAAGTTATAAAGTCAGAGGTAATACTGAAGAGGGACCATGAGCTAGGAGCGAAGATCGTCGTATTAAGAGTGGGGACCGCCCAGAGGTCAGTAGATGCCGGCAACAGTGGAGGAGCAGCTAACAGGCAGAGCTCAGACTTGGGGTTTGAGGGGAAAGAAACTGGCCTGGAACAGGCAAGGAGGCGCTAGAGCTCCTATTCCGCCTCCAGGTCAGCGGGGAGAGGGCTGTAGGGGCCTGAAAGAGGTCCCACTTGAGAGGGATGGAAGGAAAGTGGTCCTCAGAACAGAACCAGATTTCCATTCAAATGAAACCATGAAGGAAGCACTTGGAAATAAAGTCGGAGCAGAATATTTTGCTAATAGTGGAACAGAATCACACTGGAAGGATGCCAGGAGTTTGGAGGAAGGATGTGGTATTTGGGTGAGTCTTATAGGGGTTTATAGTAGAATGGGGTGACCTGGACACTGGGGGCTCTTTCAGGTGACTGACATAAAAAGGAAAAAGTATGGTGGGTTCAAGGCAGATAGTGGTGGAGAGGCTATGAAGGGAAAAGTAGGTTTCTGAGGCTTCTTTTTCGGAAAGTGAAGATGGAAGTAGAAAGCTGTAAGAAGAAGGCTCTTAGACCCAAGAACAATCAAATTGACTACAGTATCCGAACCCATTTTCACTGAGTTTATAACAAAAGAAAACTCATCTGAATTGAAAGGTAGAACAATCCTTTAAGTTCTCTAAGCCCAGAGAAAGCAATGAAGAATCACATGAAAGAATACCTGCTACTCAAAGTTGAAGGTTGCAGGAGCCAAATTCCCATATGAAGTGCTTGCATCCTGCAGCTGACATCCTGTATCTTTCTATGCTTTATGTCACTTTAAGATGAAGAATCCCTCTTTGCTGTGCATTCTTTGACCACTTCCTTCTGCCTAAAAAGGACAAGATTTTTACAAAATTATTCAGTTTGCTTTTGTTTTAAATCATCCAAGAGTCGGAGGTTAACTCAACAATAAGCTAATAGGATGGAAGAGGAAAGATTAATGACGCTTTCTCTAAAGAAAAGCAGATCAGATCCTCATCAGAAAGACAACGGACTTGGATATTATCAGACAAGGAGAGAGATTTTAACATGAAGAAAACATAAAGAAATAATCCAGAGGAAAACGAAAGGTCAAAGAATTGTCTTATCCTTTTTACTGCTCAGGGCCTCTGTTGAGCAGGGAAAAATTGAAACAGGCATTATTGTTGTCTCTTGCCTCGGCTTGTCCCATTTTGGTTGCTTTATCTCCACCTATAACTTAGAAAGAACAATTATAAACAAATGGGGCCCAGCATGAGCACCTCTCCGGCAGCCTCACGGGGTCAATTGTCTCCTCCCAGCTCCTGCACCAGCAGAGTGATGCATGATCCCTTGGACGTCAGCATGAGGAGGGGCTGAGAAGGCAAGCGGCCTGTGATTTAAACCCATGTCTGCCTTTGTCCGCTCCACGTGGAATTGCATCAGGAAGGGAGCTTGGACAAAGCTTTGCTACTTTAAAATCCAGGAATGGATATGAGATATATGATGAGCATACAGAGTGATTCAAGGGGAAAAAAGCGATGGAAATCATTTCCCATTATAATCCCCGCGAATTGCCTTACATCTCTAATATAGATCGCTTGGGAAATAATTTTAAAGCATTTAAAAATATCTTCCATTTTCTATTATGAGCCTTTGGATTTCCACAGTTTGAAAGACTGAAGAGACTGTAGCTTAGAAAACTAATTACAAAACATAAAAATGCTCAAGTCTAATGGAACATATCAGATTGGAGGAAGATTCCAGCAATGTCAGGCAGTGTTACAAATGTTGCCCAAATGAAAAAGCCACATCCGAAATGGAGGCAGCAGTTCCTACCTAAATGTCTTGTTCTCAACATCTTTGTTTTACATTTTCTTTGTTCCTGTTGGCTTACTAATTAGCTGTGATTTTTTTTAATGCCCCTTACTGTAGGTTAATATTGTCTAACTCACCAGCAGGGGTTTCTGTAATACATAATTCACTGAGCAATGTCAACGATTAAAATTCTTTCATTAACACAGCACCTTAAAGATAATAAATATGAAGTGTTTAGCTCCCAATCTATGGGTGCAGAAAGCCTAATTTTGCATGGAAAGAAAATGTGTGCCTAGATAACTTGGCACTGGAGAACAAAATGGAATCTGTTTCAAGGTATTGCAAACACAAACAAATCAAAGAGCACTTATTTTGAGAACAATAATGTAGCAGGGGGGTTCCAGAGAAGGAATTCTAATAAAAATGTACTTGAAGAATGCAAAACATGCAGCCAGAAGTGCTCTTTTCTGGCATTTTTGTGGGCAGTGCTGAGCCATTGCAGATGATCGGCTAAAGAGAGGGTCAACGAGTCCTGGGCTGACAGTTGTCAATGGTGTGGTGCCAGTTGCTTAGGTCTCTACATACTATTTCTCTTCATTCTCCTCAAGAATTTTAACAGGTCTGACTCGTCAGGATTCAAGAAGAGCAACAAAATAATTAGACACAGGGTAAGAAATTTCATTTTGAAAAGTTCTAATCACTCTTAGGACATCTGTTCCTATAAACTCTATCACTTCCTTTCCATTTATATTTCATTTGCTAAGTGCAAGCTTAGCAAATGATTCTTATATTTGCTAAGATGTATTCTATTCTTATATTTCATTTGCTAAGTGCAAGCTCTGTTTGCTTCCATGTATTCATCCTGTTACAAAAAGAATAATAATAGCAGATGCCTTGGCAACAGCAACCTACAAAACAGAGAATCTGATCACTAAATGTGATTTTGCTTACAGCCTTGTACCTGATGTATTATTTTTTTCTCTTTCTCTTCTCCAAAGATGAATCAGATTATATTTTATTGGCTATTTTGGGGGAAGGATGGATATACGTATTTTTTGGTAGTAGTAACAAATAGCACTTCTCCAATTCAAAACATTTTCTCGCATTAAGTAGATCAACGAGAGTAACTTTGCACAGAAGCAGCTTCAAGTTCAAAGACATGAAAGTAGAATTAAAAACCACAAAATTGTCACCCAGTCCAAAGGTTATGGCTCAAATTTAACAGGTGGCCCTGACATAATGCATTTTCTACTCTCGACTATGGTTCTAACAGATTTGTCTCCAGAACCAAAGTGCAGCATCAAACGAAGCCCTCAATTGGCATTGTGAGCTGAAGAGACATGGAACCAGGTGAGAGAAGGGGGTTCTCCAATATGCCATCCATTCAAGTTAAGAGCCTGTCCACTTCAAGAGGGAGGTCAGCAGCACAGGCCAGTCAGAGGAAATGTTCATGGGCTTGTCCCTGTTCTGTAATTTGCCTGGGGCTAATTTCATAATTTCTATTTTTAGTGTTTGGTTGCTTCCCATCACTCTCATAAGCACAAATAATTGCTCCCATTTTTAAAAAGAAAAAAGCAGCAGATAACCCCTTAGTAAGGTGAGCCACTGAGCTAGCTACTAAAATTAATATTGAACACCACTAAGTGAAATTTGCTACTGATCAACACATTAACAGGAGAGTTGTAACCAATGGTTCTATTTAAAAACTTATAGCGAGGCAAACATAGTTCTTTTAACCCAGGCAGAGTTTTTGAACTAGAAGTGTTTTAATTTCACACATATAAACCAAAAAGAATTGATTTTTTTTCCCCTTGTTTCCACTTATGGATTAAAGTCTGGGTAGCTTGCCAAGTTTGGTTAACCGATTACTGTTAACGATAACGGATGAGGTGGGTGCAGAGTAACCGATACCCGTAACTATTGGGCAATAGATACATATGATTCAAATAAATCAAGAATTTTATATGGGTAGATTGAATCGTAACTTGAGCATCTGAATTCATAGCTCTTCAATGCCACATAAAAGAGGATGGTAAAAGGCTAGAGAAAAGCCTTTATGTCAAATCAATCTCCTTCCTCCTACTGAAAAGATTCAGTTTGGGAATTTTCATCTTCCTAGAGCAGCCATGGCCATGTCTAACCATATTGGTCTTAATGCAAAAAATAGATTGATTGTTTGTCAATCAAATACTCAGACCTCTGTGTAAATGCAGTCCACCTCCTCTACCATAGACAACCATAAAAACAAGCTTGATCTTGGCTCGGAAATTAAGTTGAGGGGGGTTGTTACATAGGGCCTGTAATTCATATCCTTTCATCCAGCCTTTCATCCTAAATATTTGTTGAGTTCCTATTTGGGTATAAATGTTCATGGTAAGAACTTTGGATTTTATTTTGAAATGGGAAGGATTTTAAATTAAAGAATGACATGATCTGACTTCAGTTTTTTAAAAAATCACTCTGGATGCCGTATTGAGAAGAATCTTTTCCGGGGCAAAGTAAAGGAGACCAGTTGGAAGGCTAATGCAACAGTCCAGGAGAAATATGATGATGGCTTGGACTAGGCCATCATCTAAAATTTTTATATTTTAGATGTAAAAATTGGTCAGATTTTGATACATTATGAAAGTAGAGTCAGCTGAATTTGTTGATGTAATGATGGGGTCTGAGAGAGACAAATATCAAATTCCCTAGAAGGTAAACTCTATTGTGGGAGAGAGAGAGAGAGAAAGAGAAAGTCTGACTGACTGATCCCAGAATTTCCAATAGAGCCTGGAATATAACGGTCACTCAATAATTATATGTTGAATAAATGACATGATGGTTCCAAGTTTTTGAACAGAGAAATTAGATTAGTAGAGTTGCCATTTATTGAGGAGGGACAGGGAACAACTACAGAGGCATGTCGTTGTTTTTTTTTTGTTGTTAGTGAGACAGTGTGAAATCAATAGTTCAGTTCTGCACAGGTTAAGTTTGAAGTGTCTACCAGATATTCAAGTGGAGAGATCAAGTTGACAGCATATGTCTGAAATTAGGGGAAAGTCAGAGATAGAGAATAAATTTGGCTCTTGGTAGGGAATAGATGGTATTTAAAGCTATGGGGCAGATGAGATCAAGTAGGTTGTGAATACCACAGAGAAGTTTGAGGAGTGAGCCCTGGGTCACTTGAATATGTATTAAAATGAAAATAAACAAGCAAATAAAAAGCAGACAATGAAATAGAAGGGGAACCAAGAGTGAGTAGTGCCTCGGACACAAAGAAAATAATGCATTCTGAGAAAATTGGTTAAGTAATTGCATCAAATGCTATTGATGAATATCCATTAAAAAATATTAAAATTGGTCATTAGATTTTGCAACATACAGGTTAACAGTGACCCTGACAAAAGCAGTTTCAACATCATCTGTATAAACTGGTACTGAAAGAAAGGATGAGTCTCTAGCATCCAGAACAGTGCTGACAGAGCTGGTATTCAACAGACACTTAAATGAATGAAGGACCGTTATCATTCTACTTAGAGTACATTTAAAAATGATTCACACATATCCCATATTGGCCATGCCTCATTAAAAGAAATTAATTTAAACCCTAGAATGTATTTAAACAAATTTATATACATAATAAATTTGACACAGCTACCATTAAAAATATAAAAGGATTTAGATGAAACATGTCCATCAGGATATTATTTGTAATAGTAAAACTTTAATAAAACCTGAATATAAAACTATAATAGTTAAATAAGTTATAGTTTATCCATATAATGGACAATTATGCAGCCATTAAAAATGTTTGATGGAAAATGACAAATTTAAGTATCCAATAATATGGAATGACACTATATGGTATAATGAATCAAATGATATAATATTACTATGCAAATAAAAAGCAGGAATTACAATGTTATATTCAATAATCTAAATTATTTAAAATTTTTATGAGTTTGATGAGTATATATGTGCATGTATGCATGCCTGTAGGTGGGGCAGAGTGCATTTATTTATTTATTTGTTGGTGCGTGGAGAAAGAGTTTTCTCTATTGAGGAAATATTCCAGATTACCTCTATATGATTATTCTCTTCCATTTAATAGTTTCTCTTCTTTAAACTATATTATATTTCTCCAATTTCCTCAAATATGAATATTTTGCATATAAAATTCAAAAGAAGTAAATAAACTTTAATAAATATTATAACTTGTATATATATGTATATATAGCATATATAAATTTTAATAATTTTTGAAATTTATTTAATGGTCCACTAAACTCCTAATATCAGCAGAAGACATCTATGATAATTGAAATCAACTGCAGTCAGAGTTACATGAGCCACGAATTCTGTTTTTGTATCCACTATCAAACAATGATGTGACTGGGTACTTTTAGGGGCCATGCCTACATTCCTTGCTGTGCATTCTTAATCACTATCTTTATAGGCCTGTGCCAATGTACTGAATTTCAAACTGTTCATCTGTTTAGGCTTCCAAGTGGACAAGCAAGACCCACTTCATAGTTAATAAAAGTGATTTTACAGAAATAAATCATGTGACTGCAGAGAAAAAAGTAACTAAAAATTGTCAATTCAGCAGCTTATGAAGATAATATTTTTTTGCAATGTATCTACCATATTGACTCAGTGATACCAACAAATAATGCTATATATCAGCTAACTCTACATTCAAATTAAAGAGAGATCTTATAATTTTAATATCATGATAGAATCTGGCTCCCTTAATTCTCCAAATTATTAACTATCCTAATAGGACTAATGGAATATTTTCCTTACAACAAAGGCCAGTATTATAAGATTTTAATGGAATCAATTTTAAGCATAGCTTAAGCATTAAATTTTAATGCATAGCTAGCATTTTTTCTTTTAGTTGTGTGACTTAGTCTAAAAATGAAGCTGAATAATCGTAAGAATATTCTTGTTCCTAGATTATTTTATTACATTAAGAACTATATTTTAAATGTTCTGTTATGTGTTTTTATTTTAAACTTCAGCTACATTCGAATAGTAGAAAAGTATTATTAATGAAAGAACAAATGAATGAGTGGATAAATTAATGCATTTTTAAAACCACTATTATTTTCTACTGAATTCAAATTCAATACCATGTATTAATCATTTAGCCTGTGTGTTAGGAGATTTCACATGTATTTAATTTTCTATATAAAAGCAATATCTATTTTTTTAACATTCTCAGTCAAAAAACAAAACATCCCTCTATATAAAGTACTAATTGAAAAACCAAGTATTCCACCTAAACTTTTTATCCATTTAGAAGAGTTAATTCTAATGTAAATGAAAATGCTTGTGGTTATTTAAAGGTATAATATAAAAATATCTATAAAAATCAGAAATAAGCCAGACATCCTTATAATATGCATTATCAATTACAAATTCACCTGTTTTTTTCTTTAGACATGCAGAAATATAATCCACTTAATAATTATTTACTATTATCTTTTGACTCTTACAATTTAGGGACTGTGCCACTAATTAATTATACTATTATTTAAAGTATAAGCCAAAGACTAATTATTTTAAAATATTTGTATTATTATAAAATAAAATTTTTACTATTGTTGAAAAATCAGGAAACACCAAAAATGACCAAAAACTTATAAATAAAATCACACACATCACCCCAAAGACATAACAGCTTTAACATGTAAGTGTACTACTTTCTGTTTTTGTAATGCTTATATTACTTTCAATCTTAAAACTGGAATTCTCTAGTAGTGAAACTGAGGTGCTTCTTTTTTCCAGTAAAACACTGTAAATAATCTCAGAACTTTAAGTATCCAGCTATGAGGTATTTTTAATGGCTGCTTAGTATTCTATCAGATGGATTTGCCATAATCTGTTTAAGCAACGCCATGTTGAACATGTAGCTCATTTCTAATTTTCTCCATTAGGAACAAAACTACAAGAAACATTCTTTTAGATAAATATTTGTACAATATCATGATTACATCCTTTGGCTATATTTTCACATTTGGTTTACTGAACTTCACAATATTGCTGAAACCATAAAAATGCATAGAGACTTTAAATAATTGATTCTCTGTCTCAAAAATGGATCCTTCTTATTCCGCATTTTCTTCATTGGAAGGGAGCCTGACATTTCACAGGTGCTAGTGCTAGGTGACTGTGTAACACCAAATCCTCACAATCATCCTGTTCTACAGATCGTATTATCTTCATTTTACAGAAGAGGAAAGGTGAGAAGCCAGAAGGTAAGTAACTTGCCCAAAGTCACATACGTGGTAAGGAACACGGCTCAAATTTAAACTCGGGTCTAATTCCAAAGGCCAGGCTCTCTTAATTAGCGCAGGTCACACGCATCTGTGGGCGGGGAAGGGTTTGTCCTTTATTGAACTTCAGTTCCTTTCAGAATACTGAAAATCTAACCTAACAGGCAGCCAAAAGTGAAAATTCAGATCATCAAATACATGATTTTCAAAACAACCACTTCAAGGAGTGGAATTTTGTTGTTTGTTTGTAATCAGATGGCTTCATCATTGGCTGTTTTTGATTTCCTTCTTTTCTTCAAAGTGGTTATGGTGGTTTCCTCCACTTCTTTTCTATGCCCCTTCCGGGGCTTTGGAAGAAGCCTCGTCCCAGCAGTGAAGAGCTCTCACTGTCACTGTCTGGCTGGATTGAATGTCTAAACATCACATTCAAGACAACCCTGGCATTACAATTAGCCACACTTTCTTTTGAGCACAGTCCTACTGGAATTCAAGCTCCCTGCTGGAGAGTGCACGATCCCACTGTTGTGGAACAAACCTCTTACACATCAGGACAAAGGTGGTAAAATCTGACAAGAGAAAATTAATGGTTCTTACTCTCTATGGCTCCTTCCGATAGGTTTTTCTATAGGCATGCCATCAGACAGGGAGAGCCAAAAGTCCTGAGATCACTCCTATAGCATCCTGAGCTAAAAGGTTCTTCCTCTCCAAACCAGTGAGAATAAAAGTTGGGAAAAATTTGACTTTAAAAAGAAGACAAGCAATTCTATCATTATTTTCCACCTGATACAATTAGTCAATAATCATTATTATGTCTGACAAATAAAGTTTTTATACAATCAAACTGAAAAGTATGTTACCAAAGTCTGAGAAGCACTTAACTAAAATTTTATTTTTCCCATTCCACCTCTCATCTCTCTAAGGTTCTGCTTATTTGCATGGTTTTTTTGTTTGTTTTGTTTAGCAAAGATATTTCTCAGGACTTTCAATCATCAGTTGTCCACTTTTCCTAGGTTCCAAATCTTCTCACCACATACCTGCAACCCACTTTCTTTTTAAGCTTACCTTTCCTTCATTCCTTCTACAAAAATTTTACTGAGCATCTACTATGGTCCAGATGACACATTAGCCACTCAAAACGTAAATATTTATTTTAGGGAGAGGGGAGATTAAAGCTATTGCCTTAGAAAGTTCTCTATGAGTAACTGGAATTAATGATATTATTTATCTTTCAGTAGCAGATATTCTGACAGGCACATTTCATGATTCCAATTTCACTTTCCAAGCATTGTGCAAGCAATTGTTCATCATGTAAATATTTGGTTCAATTTACGTTTTTGGTTGGTGTTGGCATTTGTCTGTGTATCTTTCAATCTGTTTATGCATATGCCATTCACATTAAGCCTTTAGAGGCTGAGGGATCTGTTTATATTTAACTTAGATGTTCACAAACCAGCAAGCATTAATACCAAACCAGATGGATGTTTATTGAGTTATTTCAATAATTATAATATTCCTTTAAGTTCTTAATATATAAATGCCTGTGCACTACCAGCCAGATATTCTTCTCAACACCAGCTACATTATCGTGACAAGCTTAAGACAGGCATTGCCTAGGGACCAAAATTATGCTGATAGCTACTCCTTTTTGATATGGACAGTAGATTTATTCATATGTTCATCCATATAGCTTTTCACCCTGGTCCCTAACCAGGCTGTTAACAAAATGAGAACCTTGCCAGTTCCTGTTTGGCAGATCCGTGTGGCTTAGAATCTTTGGTCTAGCGTTTGAGCAATGAATGCCAGAATTACCTAAAGAATTGAGAACATACAGAAAACCTCCTGGGCTTCCAAACATTGGTTGAGTGTATTTGTTGATAGAATACGTTTAATTATTCTGAGCATATTTAAAAATTGTCCCAGTGCGGTAATTTTCTCTATTGGCATATAAAATCTTGACATGTATAATTTTCTTTATTGGTATGTATAGTTGTTACTAATATAAATCATGTGTATCTTGTTGGACATTGAGGTGATATAAACCTTTTTAAGTTCCCAGAGATCCCTAAAGAATAAAGTATTTTACTAAAATTTAAGCCAACATAATCACTGCTTTCAGAGATCTGTGGTATCTATGCTTTTCATTGTTCTTTTTGGGGTGGGGAGGGGGGTCTGGACGACTTAACTTTTCCTTTGGAAAAGTTATGGTTGGTCAAACACCAGATAATCCAAGTACGAAAATTGTCATGTATAGTACAATTTATAAAACAATAGGATAACTCTGTCAAGTCTGTTTTTAATTGAGTGGTTACCCTTCCAATAAAATATATATATATATATATATATATATATATATATATATATATATATATATATAAATCAGAGAAAGACCATTACTTTAGGTTAAAAGAAAGAATGGCAATTTATCTTCTGACCAAACAATTCTTACTGATTCCATTTGGAGTGTATTTTTCTTACCAGTTCTCTGTGGATGAGGAATTGTACTAGCCCATCATTCACATAATACACATAAAACACTGTTGTAGGGAACATCCTTCAACAGCAGCACTGTTTCTCAATCTAGTGGCCCAGTCCCCCTGGGGGGTTGCCTGGGTGACAGTTAAATAGTTGCTATAACCCCTGTACTCAAGGGTTTCTAATACAACTGCCCAAAGTTTTGAGTGATGACACTGAATACCTCTAGCGAAGGTGGTGCTTTACAGGTGAGGGCATCAAAGTCAAACATTCCTGAGCCCTGCAGTTCCTCTGAGATAAAAATGCTTTCTCCGTTTCAGACTATAAAAGATGAACATGGATGGGGAGAAAGCCTGAAGAAATCAGCTAGTAAATGTAACATAGATTATTTGTTTTCTTCTCTTGTAGTAAACCATTGGGATGGATAGATAAAAGAATAAAATAAAAAGCCATCAAACTAGTTGTGGGTGTCTTTTTACACCTATATTTTATCACTGCTACTGACTGCATACCTGTTTTAAACAAGCATTTTTAGTAATTATTTTTAATATTTATGGATGTATTTTAAAGCCATTCATCCCCAAAAGTTATATAGGTCAAAAACCTCACAAATAAAGTTGACAAGAAGATAAATTAGAAAAAAATATTTGCAATGTATGTAACAAAGTGTTAACATCCATAATATAACAGTAATGTTTATGACTGCTTCCCATGCAATGGGCACAGTTCTCAGTGGCTTACAGGTACTATTTCATAACAGCCCCGAAGGACGGTTCTATTATAATTGTCATTCAAGGGAAAGGTGGTTAAGTTACAGGTAACAGGTGACAGAACCTGAACACAAGCAGCACATGAACAGTGCCTGTACATGAACCCAGGAAGTCTGAATACAGAGTCAGTCATCTTGCCATCTCCATACCCTAAATCGGTTATATGAATCAATAAGGAAAAGACGAACTTCTCGGGGCTTCCCTGGTGGCGCAGTGGTTGAGAGTCCGCCTACCGATGCAGGGGACACGGGTTCGTGCCCCGGTCTGGGAAGATCCCACATGCCGCGGAGCGGCTGGGCCCGTGAGCCATGGCCGCTGAGCCTGCGCGTCCGGAGCCTGCGCTCCGCAACGGGAGAGGCCACAACAGTGAGAGGCCCACGTACTGCAAAAAAAAAAAAAAAAAAAAAGATGAACTTCTCTTTAGGGGGGGAAAAAGGCCAAGCATATGAACTGGTGACTCCAAAAAGAAGGAATACAAACAATTCAAAGAAAAAAAGGAAAATCCCACAGATAATGCAAATTCCCATCATATGCACATTGCTGTGCTGTGAATAGGTTACAGGTTCGCCCAGACACTGGCCTGTCTGGAACCTTTGGTTGATTGCCTCTGACAGCAAGGATCCTCATCCACTTTCCTCAGTGTGCCACAGAGATACAATATTCTAGGTGCTTTATGACACGGAAGTGTTGGGAAGTTCTGATTAACATCTTTGATTTTCGACTTCCTTTTGTACAAATGCAGATAGCATTGGAACTGCCTCCTCACAGCACTGCTGTGAAATGTAATGAAAAAATGTCTGTAGGGCACTTAGCAAAGTGCTGGACACATTGTAACCACTCAAAATTAGCATTACCTACTTTAGGCTGAACCCTGTATGATACCCAGTAGCCAGTTAGCAGTCGTGAGAAATACTTTATCCCCCTTTTCCCACCTGCCAAATACAGCTGGTATATGCTACCCCACTATTCACTAGAGGAATTTTAATTAAATTGGTACAAGGTAGGCATTATAAAATATGTGGAAGAACTAGTCTAACTGCAGGTCTGTACCAGCAAAACTCTGAGTTGGACACTTGCTCCTGTTCCTGTCTCCCAGGTCATGGTGAAGACAGTACTTTCCCATCTCAAACTCTACAGAGTAAATATTTATATATCACACAGCAAAACTACAAAAGCTAATGACTACATCCTGCAGTTTGTAATGCGCCAAGATGCTGATCCTAGGGGAAAAAAAACTTATCGAAGCATCTACACGTTTCATAATCTGCCATTTTAGTAACAGACACATGTGTGATCTACCAGATAGCTTGCTTTGAGCCTTGATCATTGATCATTCCCCTGCTCTCTGGAAGGAAGAAGTGTCATGATGGACAGTAACAAGGGAGAGAAAAGGAGACATTAGGTCAAATCCGAAAGAAACAAATATAAAATGATATGACAGCAACAATTTGGGAGTCAACAGGAAAGCTTGGTACAGTGAAGTGCAGGGAATCAAAATGATCAAATGATTTTATTAGTTTCATTTTATTAGTCAGATCTATTACCTTATTTTTTATGGCCAGGGAAAAACAAAATAATTATAATTGGTTTATTAAGGCAGACCTCAGTGGAAAGTACACCCCTGAGTCCTTGACTCCACTTCAGTCAAGCCATGCCCACTACCCTTTGACTGAAAATACTTAGCCTCCCAATTCATCCACTCCTCATGGGGAGGACAGTGGATGCTGCAAACAAAGGTTTCTCACAAAAGGACTTCACAACATCCAGAAAAAAATATAGTGTGAGCTATTGTATTTAAAAAGCACTGGAGATGAGCACTGCTCAAAGCTGAGTGGAAAAAAATCTTAATTTATCTTTAAGCCCCAGACTGTAAATATGCTACCAGCACTCACAGCAGAAGCCTTTCTCACACTACTGCCCTCTTTCGTAAGCCCATGAACCTCACCTGGAGTAATCACATTCTCAGTGGGAGAGAGGGGGCTCAGTTACCATGATAGCTAATTCCTGGGCCTCCCCTCAACAAAGACAGTCATTATAAGCCATTCCAAATTATAGATGGGTGCTCTGTGATACAGACTGTTGTAGACAGGGCTGAGACAATTACCAAATGAAAAAATATTATTATTTTAAGAAATCTAACATTTTAATACAATGTGAAAAATGATGAGGGAATAATAAATGGAGTACATGAAAAGAACTAATAATAAAAAAGAGCTTGGTGAGAAATCCCGCTGTCATATTTGCATTTACCCTGAAACTAATGCCATGCACATTTCTGAATGCAAATAATTCACGAGAGGAAGCAAAATGAGGATGTTAATAATCATTTTTCCCTTAATGAGAAGCTGTTCTTTGACTGAAAGGTGCTTTAAGATGGACTAAGTGAGGCTTAACAAAAGAGTTCCTTTTGGGGGGAATGCACAAATGAAGGCAGTTGCATTTCATTCCGGGATTTCAAGGCAGCAGCATTAACATTATCATCACAAATATTATTTCTACATTTTTAAATAATAAAAATTCACCCTGTCAGTGTAAAATTCCTCCTTGTACTGACTTTAGCTCAAAGTGTTATTTCTTATGGGGTTTCCAGGTATGAAAAACATCTTTCAGTATTACTTTTAGTCATGCAGAATTCTAGTCCTTTTAATAATAAGAACTAATGTTAAATGATTCCTTATTATTGACCAAGTACTGTACTAGGGGTTTGACAAGGGTCACCTCACCTTAGAACTGATGAAAGTCCCAGAGATGGGTGAAATTTATCCAAGGATACCAGCGAGTAAGCGGAATTTATTTAAACTCAGGAGACCAAACCGCCCTTTCCACCTTAGAAGCTACCACCGCTTTTGATATTATGAACAGACCCAAGCGGCCTCAGCAACAACCTGTGAAGAATGACACATGACATCTGCACACAGGTGAAGCCTAGAGATGCTGTTCTCTTCAAAGTGAGCTTATAGTTGCTTCTGTCTCCTCTCTCTCCCTCTCTCTCTCTCTTCCTTCCATAGGAGGCTGCTAAGGGAGAAAAATGCCCAAAAGACAGGGAAAGTTTTAGAAAATCAGCCTCAATTATCCATCTGTGGCTCTATATGCACCTCCCTCAGTGTGATTCCCAATCAATGGCCTGACTACCGACAGTATTTCCATGGCAGAAATTTATACAAATAGCTTTAGAAGAGTGGTAGAGTGTTTCCCTCCAGAGGAAAAGGCAGCCATACTTACTGCCTATTATAAAAGATTTGTTTCCTCAGCTCAGGATTCCTCCCCTATAATGCAGCTTACTGTGTGTGCCAGTGACACCGGGCCCTCTTTTCACCCTCCTGTAGGACTCAGGAAAATGCTGAGGGCTACTGTTATTAATGTGAGTAATAAAGTCCTTTGTCTCTGTCTTAAGTTTTCTACCAACATCCATGAAACCGTAGTAGGTTAACTTGTTAACTTGCAAGGAAATTAAAGTCTCACACACTTCGTAGTTCTTGACAAGGTCCATATTGGAATCATGGTTCTTTTGTTAACCAATTATTTGATTTTCAGAAAGTTACTTAAACTCTAAGCCTCGGTGTACTCAGCTGTCAAGAAAGACCATCCTTAAGAGTTTAACTGCTATATGATATAATATATATTATGCTATATAACATATGATACATGCATTAGCACCATACCCAGGCACAAAGTATGTGCTCAACAAATTTGCCTACTATGGCTCTCATATAATGAAGAAATTACTTAGAATGTGGAACCAAATTTTAGCCCCTTTTCTGTATGGCCTCAAAAAAGTCACCCAGGACTGGATTCTCTCCTCTGTAAAATGAGACAAGTAGATGAGGTGATCTCTAAGATTCCTCCTGGCTTTAAATTCTGAAACTTTTTTCCAGCTTCTTCTCACCATCTTCTTTCTCTCCCCTTAAAAGCAGTTTCTTTCATCAAATTTCTCCAGAGGTAACACATCAAGCACAGGGCCTGATTGGAGTTAGAGCCAAGCCTCAACTCTGATTCACAAGAGTAAAGTCTGGCTGCTGCAGGAGAGAGAGTTGCTTTGCTAAGGCCAGCTGAAGACAAAGCTCGTACTAGCGTTGCTGGTAAACCAAAAGAGTCTTACTAATTTTAGCCTTTTCTCTCTAACGCACACCCAGCTGGCTTTCCTCTTGCAGTTTAAGCAAGGGCAGAGACAGTGGAAATGTAGAGGAAGGTTTGAATATCCAAAATAATAAAGTAGAATCAATCATTGGACTTGTTGCCTAATTCAATATGGCATGTGAGCAAGATGATGAGAGACTCTAGTTTTTAAACCCAGCTCTGCATACAGCAGACTGTGTGGCCAGATTAATCCATGGACTCTCCCTAGATCTTGGTGCCTTCACTGGTACTGTGAGGACACTGGATTAGATGATTCCTAAGGTCCCTTCTGACTTTGTAATTCTATAATTAATGATCGTCACGAACACTTCTCATTGCCCTAAATAATTTATCTGAATAAATGACTAAATTTATCTTAACTGCAGGCAGAGAAATCAAATTAAGTGACAGGAAGTTTTAGACTGTACATAGCCAGGAGTGTGTAAGTAAAGAGCTACAACTGTCAATGTCGATCCAGGATCTACTTTAGTCCCAATGTATGGCCCAGCCAAAGATATGTCAGTTCTGGATGATGATGGACAAGCTTATGTGCATCTGAGTACTCCACTCTTGGCCTACTTATCCATATTGTGTGGATCTTCCAACATCAGTGATGTCCTTGCTCATTTCCACCCATAGATGCCTACATTGTTCTTCATGGACCCAAGACATATGCTCATCAGACAACCAGCTAAGCTAGGGCAAGCATCTGGAAAGGTATCAGAGAGCACAAAGCAGATCAGTCAGTCATTAAGCCCCAACAATTATCTCATTAGTAACCACCTTTAATCAAGCAACATCAGAAACATACACCACTGTGCAATAACTGCAATGGCAAAAAACAGGTTTCTCCCCACAGCACATTGCTGATATTTTTATTTTAACATTTAGCAATATACATACTTTTTAATATCTCTGCCATGACTAAGCTGATTTATTGTGGACTATATCATTTTTATCTTTGCACCTACCCCTGTTAATTCAGCATACAATGTTTTAGAGTTTAGCATACCTGGTTTTAAATTCTGAGTTTGTCATCTGTTAATTGTGTGACTTTGGGCAAGTTACTTAACCTCTCAGAGCCTTACTTACTTGTCTGTGCAATTAACATAATAATACGTACCTCACAGAGGGGTTGTTAGAATTTAATGAGGCAGCTTTTATTTTATCTTCTTATTGAATGAAAGATCCTTTAAATTCTATACAGCTTTACAATTTTCAAAAGTTTCACACACTTGATTTCATAAAATCTCATAAGTCCTTTTTCCCCTACCTCTATAATGCCCCTCCCCCCCACCCTCTACCCACTGGTAACCACTAGTTTGTTCTCTGTATCTGTGAGTCTGCTTCTTTTTTGTTTTATTCACTAGTTTGTTGTATTTTTTAGATTCCACATATAAGTGATATCATACAGTATTTGTTTTGTTCTGTCTGACCTACTTCACTTAACACAATGCCTTCCAAGTCCATCCATGTTGCTGCAAATGGCAAAATTTCATTTCGTTCTTTTTTATGACTGAGTAGTACTCCATTGAGTGTGTGTGTGTGTGTGTGTGTGTGTGTGTGTCTATATATATATATATATATATAAATTTCTACATATTTGTGACCTCCAATGTCCATAGATGGGAAGAATATATATATATATATATATATATATATATATATATATATATATAGCGCCACATCTTCTTTATCCATTCATCTGTTGATAGACACTTAGGTTGCTTCCATATCTTGGCAATTGTAAATAATGCTATGAACATAGGGGTACATGTATCTTTTTCAAATTAGTGTTTTTGTTTTTTTCAGAGTGGAGTGGAATTGCTGAGTCATATGGTAGCTGTATTTTCAGTTCTTTGAGAAACCTCCATACTGTTTTCCACAGTGGCTGTACCAATTTACATTCCCACCAACAGTGTAGGAGGGTTCCCTTTATAAGACAGCTTTTAAAGTGTCAGGTGCATTGTCTGACATACAGTGAGATTTAATATATTGTAGTTTTTGGTATAGCAGATCATCAATAAACATTTATTGAACTATAGTTATGATTTCTTGATTATTTATTGTGTACCAGGCCCTAGGTTATTATTTTATACAAAACTATATAATAGAGGTACTATTATGAGACTCATTTCAAAAAATGAAGGACATGAGAAGAGAAAGGTGAAGTGTAATGCTGCCAGAGGTCCAACAGTCAGTAAATAGCAGAACCAGAATTTAAACTCAGGTATTCTAGCTCCAGAGCACAAGCTACAAATAGCACACAATATTACATCCAGATAAATGAATGATTTGGTTTCAAATAAAGCTGGGGAGCCAGAAGACACTAACAGATGATTTATTATGTCCTTTAATCTTAAAACAGGTTTCCATGTCTTTATATAGAACTAGATGTAGACCCACATTTATTAAATTTCTATTACTAGTTTTCAAAATCCTCAAGAGAAGACACATTCTGAGTAATCTATTCCACTAATTAGCATACAATTATTTCCACATGTTTGTGACCTCCAATGTCCATAGACGGGAAGAATAATTAGAAAGTTCATTATATCTCCTTTGGTTTGTATTCAATTTCATAAAAACATAGTTAAATATCATGTAAATAAGTTTTTCTCTGTAAAAGTATTAGCTGCACTGGTCCCTGGTAGAAAAGAATGAAATGTAAAATTCTCATTTACAGATAGAACTTAAATACAGCTTTTTTATGAATAACCTTTATAAAGGATACTGAACAAAATCTTTTCAGTAAAAAATGATATCATATTTTTAACAGAGTTTGTTTGAAGAATTCATTTACAAATAATTCTTTGTAGTAAATTGTTGGCCCTCTTCCTACATTTTAAAGCTTTTTCTTTTGTCTTTCTTTAAGATAGAGCAAAATGTGTTATAAATCTCCATTCTGTAACAAATACATTCTAATGTAATTATTCAACCACTGGAAAAACCTTTTCATGCTTTAGGTTAAATAATAAAACTACAATTTAAGATGCAGTGTTATTCATCATTCTCAAAACAAAAAAAAAAAGGAAAAAAGTGAGTTCATTGGTCTCACTGTTTTATGGAAGAGAAACTAAAACAAGGAAAAGTATTTGACCAAGATCTAAAAAGAAATAAACACAATACGGTGGGCCTGGCTGCTCATTGTCTCATCTAAGCCTGCAGAATAAACAAATCTAAAAATTGTGGAATGATTCAAATAAAACAGAAGTTTCTTTCTCACTCACAGAACAGGCTGAGACAGATGCTCCTGGTTGGCAGGTGGCCTTCCACATGGTAACTTAGAGACCCAGGCCCCTTCCTACTTGTGGCTCAGCTATCCCCTAGCACCTCATCATGACCAGTTCGCAGCAGGCAGAAAGGGAAACAGAGTGGAGGTGGACATACCGTTTTTCTAAAAGATGCAGAATTAGCACATATAACGTCCATCACAGTCACAGTCCATTGACTGGAACTCAAACATATTGCTACACATCAGTACAAAGGAGGCTGGGAAATATGGCCTAGCACAGGAAAAATAAGAAATAAGACTTGATGAACAGCTAACAGTCTTTCCCATACTTTGTGTGTTCTATTCAATGTCACTACAAAGTTGAAAGAATTCAGACATAGACAATTTCTGAGGAGTCTTCCATTAGATCTTTTAAAACATACCCCAAATCCTAGAATATTCCAAGCAATAATTTAGTTATTGTGTAATAATACAATATAAGGTGACTGGGATCAAAATCCTTTTTCTCTTTCTTCCATACAAATAAAGAACCTTTTTATTTTGGGCAATTTTTGCCAGAGTTCTCTTTCATAAGAGTAATAATACTTAAAAATCTGGGAATTAGAAATGCTATTTAAAAGTATTCTGATCCATTGTCCTACATTCAGGAAGGTCTACACCATTCTATTTTAATGAAAACACTTTTTCAAAGATGTGCAAAGGAGATTCCAGCAAGTCTTTGGATGCCCAACAACCCTCACAGTCAGGAAATTCTTCCTTGTTGCCAATTTAAATTTGTTATCCTATAGCTTAAGCTCAGTTCCTTTTGGATTTTTCTTAGACATAAAAAACAGATGTTCTTTTATCCTTAGTATATTACACATTCCCACATTTCTATATTTAGCCTTGTCCTTAGCAATATGAATAATCCCAGAACCTTTTCCCCACAGGTACTATGCCCAAACCCTTTAATTGTATTTATGACTCTCGTTAGAAATCTATCCAACTTTTCCACATTCCCTTTAAGTTGTCATGGTCCAGAATGAGATCCTCATAATTTAGCCTATTTTTGTAAGTGCCTGTTCTATGAGAATATAGTATACAAAGAGTAGAGAGAAAAATGAATCTAATTCCCAAGAAAATGATATTCTATCAACAATAAACTAGACTCTCATCGCTATATTTTGTCTTTTTCTTGCCAGTTACTGCTTTCACATTTGTCATCCCCTTAGGCAGAAGTCTTGGCTCACAACCCAAGTTTCCAGTTACAGAATTGGCAAAGCCACATAACTCCCTTCTCAACACATCCTTATCTCAGAAAAGTCAACACTTTTCCCCATAAATGTTGGGAATCTTTCACATGTTCACAAGCAAGATACTTAAAATACTTCACATTCAAATAGCCCCTTACAGTTTGAAAAATGCTCTAACACGTGTGTTCGCAATGACTCTTTACAGTAACCCTGTGAGGTAAATTACACATCTTCATTTGAAAGATGAGAAACCTTAGAACTAGAGGTTGAGTGGTTTGCCTAACATCACATAGGAATAAGTGGCAGTTGTGGACCACTAATTCAGAGCATCTATCTCCAAATCTAGTGCTTTTGCAGAATACCACGTAGGGGAACAGTTTCTTTCTTTGTGTTTCGATCCACTGCCTAAGAATCCTAACAAATAAATAATTCTTAAAAAGCACATCATGTAAGTTACATCAATAAAAATATCTGATTTGAAAGGTATCTCATATTACTAAAAGAAGGTACTGAAATATAACTTCAGTGTTGTAAGACTGATTTTTCCTTCAATGATTTCATGAAATATTGGCTTTGACCATGGTTCAATAAGAGTTTGTGTGTATTCTTGGCGAAGGGGGGCGGGGGGGAACAGTGTGTTTGCTACATAGTAGATGCTGAATAAATGTGCGTCTGAGCAAAACATCATTATTCGTTATTCTTATGTAGTTATTTGTTGAGTTTAGCTGGGTTCTTCAAAACTCGGTCACACTGCTCACGTGCTCATGAGAAGAAAATACCACACAAGCAAATATTTATTAAATAAAGACAACTAACTTGTCTAACTGTATGAATCTTTTTTTTAATTAAGGTATTTAAGGTTTGTGTGTGTGTGTGTGTGTGTGTGTGTGTGTGTGTGTGTCTTTTCAGAAAAAAACTGTTGAGACATTAAAATGCATTTTATAAGACTTTAAAAACACTTAATATTTAGCTTAAGCTTCCAGGGCAACTTAATTTCATACATATATTTCTAGCTTATTTTTATAGAAAATCAAGTGTATTAATTTGGAATTTTTCAGGTATTGTTCATCATCCCTCCAATATGCCCCAATAATACCATTATTATCCATTAATATCCTATTCAAGTGAGAGTAATGGTACTTAAAGTAAAACCAAACCTCACGTATCCCATGTTTGTGTAAGTTTCTTTGGCTGCTTATTTGAGTTAGGAAGCATATATGATTTTCAAAGACTCTCTCCCTACTATACATTTTATTTAATAAAACTATTTTTGGAAAGTTTCTGATATCAAGTAAGTTTTATCAATACAAATTTCCTTGTACTTATTGTGTTAAAAGATTCACAACTACAGAATTTCCTTTCCAGGATATATGGGACTTTAAATCTTTAACCACTAATAGATTTTCATTTTCTCTTGCATACTCTGGGCAATGCATATTTTAATTATGTTTATACGATTTATCTTCGGATTCTTGCTTGGAAATAAGTCTAGAAATAGATATCGTATGTGTGGTATTCATTTTAAATCTAATCATATGGCAAACTTATTAGTCTAAAAGAGAGACATTTAATTTTGCAACATAATTTCACATTTAATTCTGAATTGTTTGTTATATTTAGCTTTTGTCTTAATTAGAAGTAAGTCGGAAGTAATTCTAGAAGAAGATGAATAAAGTTAGAATTGTATTCATTACTTCACACAAAGAAAAACTTACAAACCTTACTTTTGCCAGTATGCTGTTATCACATTACTGCTTCTTCTGCCACTTTTTATTTAATTAAAATACTATGATTTTAACAATAGCCTAAATTTTTTAAATAGGGCACTTATGTCTTTCAAGTGTTTGTTAGCATTATTTATTTTGTGCTAAAATGTATGTTTTATCCTAAAAATATATGTTTTAAACCAAGTTTTACACTAACAGTGAAAGAATGGAATAAATCACAAGAGGTTTTTCAACCAGAAAAAGAACATGCTTTGAGTTTCACAAGATATTCATTTCAAGCCTTAACACCCTTAACTGGACTTTTCAGGGCAGGTTAATATTTGCAACCAAAAGTCTGTCATTGAGTGAAGAGCTTGGCTTTGATGGAAATAACATGGGCAACAGGACTGTCTAGCTAGATGTTGAATATAGTTTCCCACTTACGAGTTTGCTATATGGAAATCACCTTCCTCTTTCATTTTGGTTGCTCTGTCCTTGGGCACTTGTCATTTAACTTTGGGTCCCTCACACCTTGGAAGTTAAAGAAGATAACACAGAAGAATGATGCTGAAACCAAACTTCTGCAACCAGGGAGTAATAGCTCACAGAGCTATCATGCCAAATGACAATTACACTATATTTGCTTATGGTTCTGCCACAATAAGCTTATGCAAGGGGTGGTTAGGGATATTGGTATCTATGCATTTCTATCTAGTAAAAGCATTGGTATCTGAAAACTAAGTCAATGTGTACCACCTTCACTAGTTAAGCAACACTGTTTCAAGTTCTGTTATTTAATAATTAACTTTTATGGAAGCTATAATTTCTGAGCCAAAATCATGGTGCAAAACTGTCACAGATGCAGCTACAGTTGTTTTTCTGTAAATCAATGTTTAGCATGACTTGCTGTTGAAGGGAGAAATGCCTGCAAATTAATAGATTTAGTAAAAGAACTTCTTTTTTTATCTTTTCACTTCTATCTCAATTAGAAATTAGAGAAAGATGGAGATGGAAAATAGGAAATATAGGAAGTGGGAAGAGAAATACCAGAGTATTGGTGCCTTCCTTTCCAAATAGCAAAACATGGGCTTATCCTCAGCAATTTACAAATGAATGTAAATAAATAACTATTAATGATGGAGCTACATCACAGATGATGTGGAAATTGTAATTAACTTTACTGTCATGTAAGTGACAGATTATAGAGACCTTTCATCACCTTGGAGATTTATGGAGCAAAACGCCTGTGTATAATTTAGTAAATACGTGGAGTTATAGAGGAGACCTACCATATGTTAATTAGGAGGTAGTTGCAAGGAGAAAAAAGGAGATTGCAACAGGAGAAAAAAGATATATCCAGAGTAGGTAAACAGAGAAAAAAAAGAAAAGGTCAGGATGGGAATTTGGCTAATTGAAGAAGGAGGCACGTTGGTGGAAGACAAGATGAAGTAGAAAACTATTTTTCACAGAAGATTTTTCACAGAGGATATCCAGGTATGTCATCTGTAAAGCCTGCACCTTTACTAGTAAGCAGGTTAGAATACATAGTCCTCCTCCAGCTTTTGTTCTGGATTCATAACCCTTTGATTTTGATCAAATAATAAATCACGCCATGTGCTAATGAATACTGTACTAGGAATCGAAGACCAATGGTGTCTAGCAAAGCCCTAGATTTCCTAAATAGAGTGCCAGCTAATTAGAAGGCAGTATGCAGAGTTTGGATAATGGTTTTAACACCTTATAGAATCAATGATGTCCCTGGGAATTGAAGCCTGAATCCTAGATGAAAATCTACTCTGGATTCACAGGCTAATGGGTTGACAAAAAAGCAGAGAAACTACATATGAAAATGAGAGTTTGGCTCCTTGACAAAAAAGGAGGGGAGAGAGAAAAAAATCAGTATCAAATCTTCAATCCTGAAACTTAAATTGCTGCTTTGTATCTTTTCTTCTTTTTTGCCTTTCTTCTTCTTTTGATGAAGAGCTGAAAATGTAAAGCACAAAGGTTTCACCAGCCCAGGAAGCAGATTCACGGCTTAAGTAAGTCCCTGAAAAATTTCCAGGTTCCCATTCTTCTTTAACACTAGAAGAGGCCAGACTGGGGGCAGTCATTTCATGAAAGCCTTAGATCTTTGCCACACTACTCACATTGTGTGGGAAAAGAGCCTTGGCCAGATAAAGGATTCTCGTTAATTTATAATGGTGATAATGTTTTTCATTCAGCATGCAAGATGTACACAGATGGGCCTTATGCTTCTTGATTTCCACTGTACAAGACATCGAGTGCAATGCTTTGCACCGGATTCCTGGTGGGAGAGGTAGAAAGGAGATTTTTCATGCTCCTTACAGAAGCTGAAAGATAATAACTCAGGAAGAGTCACTTAACAGAGTTTAGGGGAGCATTGGTGGCTGCTTCATTGTTCTTCTCACAGCAGGCTAGAGGGCAAAAGTTTATCAGAAGAGGAGAAAAAAACCTGAGGGTTAACTGGAACTGAATAGAATTTCAAATATGCTTAAATAAAATTTTCTCTTGGACTTTAATTCTAGTCATTGATTTGAATTCTTCTAAAAAAAATTAAATGATGTCTTAAATATGGCAGTCCTTTTGTATCCTTCTTTTAATCACAAATCTTTGACTTTGGGCATTGTTAATAACATTAAGTATTAGGCTTACATTGTTAGCTTAATAGTAAGTGGAAAGAATGTCTTTGTAATTCTATGATTTTTCTCATTCAAGCCTTTTCTTTTAATAAGTCAGTTTAAAAATTCAAGAGACAGTCTAATATAAGGGTACTTACTAGAGGAACTACTCATCCAAACCAGTGTAAATCATTTAAAATTTAGAAATTAATAAGTTCTACTGAGTTTATCCTTAAAAATTCCTGAAATGCCATTTAAAATGGGTGTTAATTAGGCATACAATCTCTTAGGTTTCCTAAATATTGCAAGCCAGTTTTTAAATAACATTTGAAAATAAACCCAACAGAATTGTCACTACCCTTCTATAGAACCTTCACCCCTCTAACAAAAAACCTTTATAGGGACTTCCCTTCCCTGGTGGCGCAGTGGTTGAGAGTCCGCCTGCCGATGCAGGGCACACGGGTTCGTGCCCCGGTCCGGGAAGATCCCACATGCCACGGAGCGGCTGGGCCCGTGAGCCATGGCCGCTGAGCCTGCGCGTCTGGAGCCTGTGCTCCGCAACGGGAGAGGCCACAACACTGAGAGGCCCGCGTACCAAAAGAGAAAAAAAAAAACCTTTACACTAGGTTGCTTATAATATAAAATTAACTGTGTTGAATTTTTACATCTAATTTAGCAATATATTGTTAGTAAGAGTTTCTTAATATCTATATTTTTAAAGTTTTGTTTTTGTTTTTTTTTTTTACTTTGAGAATTTCTAACTTTTTTTCCCTAAAAAAAACTGGAATCTACAGGCTTCCCCTTGCATATCTGTGAAGTCACAGAAGCTGGCCTAAAGTCATGGGTCCTTTGTAGTCTGAGGTCCTCTCTATTCAAATCAGTTTCATAAGAAATGGTTTAAAGTTAAAAAATAGTCACATAATAGCTTATAGAAAGTGTTTAGGTAAATTCAGTGGTTTATGTACAACACTGTAGAAATACTGGTATCAGAAAAACAAGTCAATCTGAGCAAATTTATGTATAAACAGCTTTCATCTTGTAAAAGGAAGAAATTTCTATATTTCTGTCCATTTATATGGATTAATCAATATATATTTTATATATAATTATATTTTGATATATATTATATATATTTATATACATAATATATTTTTACATATATAACATTATTAATCCATTTCTATTGATTAATCACTATAAATAGATAAAATGGGTAGCACCATTTCTGTAACAAAGATTATTAGTTATCTCTCAATATCCACTCTCACCTTTTTTGATAATAGGACTGGGTTAAGCTTGGCAAACATCCTTTTGGTTACACTCTCTGTATATAGAATAGACATATTTTACAGTTAGTATGGCCATTTGACTAGATTGCCTAGATTCTATGTAATAGGATGAGAGCCTTCTCCCTAAAAAGGACTGTGCATGTGCTCCCAGGCCCTTTGGTCTCTCTGGTTGGGAAATTATAACAACTGGAGCAGCCACTGTGGACCCCAAGAAGACAGCTATACATTGAGAGTGGCAGCATCTTACTGTTACAGCAGGCAAGTAGCTAGATATGAGCAGCGAATTGGGGGCAGGGGACAGGTGGCAGGAAATCACACATCTTGTAAACAGCAGGGGTTCATGGGCAAACAAAGAAAAGCAGGGACCTCCAGACTAACAGGAAACCACACATTTTGGGTGATGAGTATCCTGGAGGCAGACAAAGAAAGGTGGGGAAAGGCAGGAATCTCCTGAATACATATGTAACCTGTTGCTCATTACATTAAAGTTAGCCTTGCAGACAAGAAGTACCCATCATGCACCACGCCATGACACTTCTGATCTAAGCACAATAGGACAAAAATCCCTCCTCCCCTCAGGAAGATAAAGCTGGATGAAACTCAGGGAATAGGACCCCCAAACCCCTCCTTCCCCAGTGAATATTCTGCCCCTTCATTTGTATGCCCCTCATAACCGGCTTGACAAAGAAACCCAGGGCAGAGGCTCCTCATCTGTCTGCCCCCTCTCCTTCTGAGAACGTATTCTTGCCTAAATAATCCTCACTTTACTTTCTTAACCTCCCTAGCTCGTCTCCGAATTCTTTCTGCAATGAGGCAAGAACCTTAAATTCACTGGGAACATTACCAGCCTTAAATCACAAAACTCTAGATTGTTCTAAGAGAAATAGACAATTTTATCATTTTAAATCACTATTTTGGATTCTCTTTGTTATAGCATTTTAGTCTGTACCCAATTTAACACAGTTCCTATTAAGGAGAAAAAAAAATGGTGGGAGTGGTTATAAAAGATACTCAGCAAGTGAGAAATTACATATGGCTGGATCTACCAAACAATTTTATGACAAATTTAACCATAGCTAATATATGTCTACTTACTCCACACAGAAATGGGAATATGATCATATGTGGTTTGATGAACTCCTCTATAAAAGTTTTTAAAACTCTAATTCCAATTACCTATGTTGTTTTCACCTACCAAAATTAAAGAACAGTGTTTCATCTTCTAATTATCTATTCATGTCAACAGTTCTTGATGTTAGTACAGGAAATAATAGACTAGAGGGGAAAAATGGCAGGGTTAAAATTTTCTTCACCTCTATTATACCTGCCCTAATACCAATTCCAAGAGTGAAAGATACCATGCCTTAACTTATAATATTTTAGACTAAGTTCAGTAGGTTTCCATGATGTATGTGAAAGTTTTTTGAAAAATAAAAAGAATACAATACACTATAAAATATGAAGGGTTATTATTACTATCATTACTATTATCCAGAGGTTGTTTTTTTCCTTTTTTCAAATTGTGGCAGCTACTGACCTAAAGCTTGAGAGCTGTAATAGAGAGGGGAAAAGAGGTACATAAAAAAGAAAGAAAAGAATATTTCTGAAGTTAGTAGAATAATTATATTTCCAAAATGTCTGAATTTAGGTTTTAAATGCTTTACCATCAAAAAAATTCATAGTTACATACATATCTGAGTCATTTTGGATAAATATATGAAAGCAAGTGAAACAGAAAACTCTGAAACAAGAATTATTTAACTTGACATTAAGCAATGTGTATATTTTACCAATACTGGTTCATTTTCTAATAGGGGAGTTTGGTTTAAAAAATTATATGGCTTATAACTTTATAATCTTGATTGATATTAAATTATCTAAATATAATTTATAGTTAAATAGAGGACTAAAACATGCATGTGATCATTTAGCTTGATTCTTTCAAAATTAAAAACAAGTTGAACTACATAGAGTCTCTTTTTATGTGTTTTGTTTAGAATAGATGTTGGCAGGGTTTTTTTTGTTTTTTTGTTTTTGTAAAGGGACCGGTAGTCAATATGTTAGGATTTGTGGGCCATATAGTCTTCATTGCAACTATGTAACTCTTCCACTTAGTACAAGATCAGCCATAGATGATATGGAAATGAATGAATATTTCTGTGTTCCAATAAAACTATCTACAGATACTGAAATTTTAATTTCCTACATTTTTCACACATCATGATATACTACTCCTCTTTTGATTTTTTTTCAAACATTTAAAAATATAAAACCAACTTTTAGCTCACAGACCTTACAAAACCGGCAATGGACCAGATTTTGTCTGCAGGCCATGGTTTGTCAACCTCTGATTTAGAATGATCACAAAATCAAATCAATATATACAGATACATTTACCTATACAAGATAAATTTTAAAATTCTACCTTATTTAGCTCAATTAAAAGGGTTACAAGAGGTAATCAAAATTCATTCATTCAACAAATATTAGTGAGATCCTACTGGGTCCCAAGCAGATAATACAAACAGAGAAAGTCTCTGCCTAGTGGAAATTATAGCCCAGTTTGCAAAACAGACATTAATAAGTAACTCATGCAAATAAACTGATAATGCCCATCAACTACAATTTCTAGATTAATTCAAAACTTAAATATAGTTTTATAATAGTTTAATTTAATTTCAATAATCAAAATCTTCTAATAATATGGGGAAGTTGAGTAAATAGAATAATAAAATTTTAGACTAGTAGCTCAAAGATAGAAGCTGAATTTGACTTAGCATATGGAAAAATTGTATACAGTGACTCTGTACTTTAATATTGTGTCCTCATTTTAATTGATTAAGTTTCAGAATGGTCTTACATTGCATCCTCTACTCTTCTTTACCACTTCATAATCATCCCATTTTCTCTACTTGAAGTGACCCAATGTAAAAACCTCAATTTATACTATATCCTCTGCTCTGAGAAACCATATATCTCATGACTGAAGAAAAATGAAACTAATATGAACCCAGATTTTTATCAGTTTAATTGAAATACATAAACATATTCTTTAACCACTACTTTTTATTGAACTAAGTTAACCCTTACAATTATGGAAGAAAAAAAATCACATTATTTTACTGAACATATTTTGCACATGCATTTCCTTTTTTGTAAGTGATTACTTCTTCATAAGGAAAAATAATTGTTAACTTGGAGTGTCCACTGTGAAGAAGATCCTAGATATACATTTAATTTTTCCAGATCAGCTAATTTATACCTCTGGCTTTCAAATATTTTCCAAGTTCAGTAGCGTGGGGAAAAAATCATGCTTATATGACAGTTAACATACACTGTGTTCAAATTAAGTTTAAAATTGTTCGAAAGAATGAAAAAAATATTCATTTAAAAATGAGGTCAGACATCAAAATAATCCATACTGGGGATATGTTAAAATAGTAGAAGCAAGGTGCACATTATATTAAGCTAAACTATGGATAAAAGAGGAAACTGACAGTGTTTTCAAACACTAAAGAGAATTCAGAAATAGAAAATCATGAAGAAAACATGTTTTTGAGTATTTCTCAAAATTGTGTTTTACAGATCACTAATCCCATATAGAGTCCACAAGGAAAAGATGTAATAGTCAAGTAATTTTGGGAAATACTAATATAATATTTCCTTCTAAAAGGATCAAAATGTGCATTAGTACATTAATCACACTGAGAAATCCTGCAGTAGGGAAAACATTAAATTTGTTTAACTGTTTCCCTAACTATTTGACCTTTGACTATTCCCACCCATCAAAATACCCTTTAAAAATTGTCATATGGAAATATTTAGAGAAATCTTGCACTAGAGCAAAGGTCAGCAAACTTTTTTGGAAAGGGCCTAATAGGAATTACTTTAAGGCTTTGCAATCCACATAATCTCTGTAGCAACTACTCAACTCTACCTTTGCAGCATGCAAAATAACTATAATTAATGTGAAAATGAAGGGGTGTGGCTATAATCCCAAAAAACTTTATTTACAGAAACACAGCAGACCAGATTTAGTCAATGGGCCATAATTTGCTAACCCTTGAACTACATAGGCATGATCATTCTCAAAAATAGAAGCTGAAAATTCATCATCTTTATCCATTAGGGTTTGTTCTCAAGTGTCCTTTAGGGAGCAATGACTGTGAAGAGTTAGTTTCCTGAAACTTCACTGTGACATAAAAAGACTATGCAGGCAGTGATGGTCTAGTTTTATCAACTGTGCTGAATAAAGGAAAGACACCCCAAGTACTAAGATATCTACTGCTTTCAGCTCAAAACAAGTAGATGCCTACAGTTTAGTAGATGATCTGAGATATCTGTACCCTATTTAAACAGCTATATGCTTCCAAGCAAATGCAAAAAATTAAGCTGGACATATACCTCAAAAACAGAATTAAGGTAAATATACTTATTAAATACACTAGAAAGTTGAAAAGATGCTTCTTATGCACCTAATTTAATATTGGTTAGTAATTATGCAAGTTGCAAAATTATATTTTCATAAAGTGATATATTATTCTAGGCAAGTGACTGAATTTAAGGGGTAAATTGAATTGTCTCCTTGCATATACCTAGTGATATCTATCCTACTAAAGTTCCCATCAAAACAATATTATCATCTCATGAAAATAACCTGTTACTAAAGCAACAAACAATGATGCAAAATAGAATATTTTCCTCATTATAGTCCCTTCCTTCCTCTTAATCTGTTGCTTAGAAGCTCATATAATTTATCAAATTAGCAAAACTGTTAGCAAATATTACAGTCCTGGCTCCCAACATCAGTTTTGATCATTTTGCTCATTTTTTCAATTCTCTGGAGATTCAAAAGACCTTTGGCAATTCCATTAAATGATCTGTTATTTTTCTCAGTAAATGTCATTTCCCTAATCTAGTAATTAGTAAAAAAACAAAGACCAGTTTCCTCAGTGAATGTTGCTCGCTTTCCCTTTTTTGTGCTGGATTTCTACCATTTGCCATTTCTCACCAAAAAAAAAGGAAGAAAGAAAGAGAAAAAAATGAGGTTATTATTATTAATGAGTAACATTTAATTAGGTTGTTTGATCTTTGATTGATACCTACAAAGATCAGCCCAACTGTTTTAATGAATATTGATGTCTTTATATAATGACAAAGCCCTTTATTCTCTGGCTACTGAATTACTAGGCAGTGATCACAAGAAAACATGTGATACACACTAAACAGAAATCCTTAATTTTCACAGAAATAATTTCTGATGTAGGATATAGGTCAATAGTTTGTATTGTGTGATCATAATTACATCAGGATAGAACTTAATAAACAAAAGATTTTCTAATTATTCAGAATTTAGGCATAAATGTTAACAGCTAAATTCATACAGAATTAAAATCTAATTTCTACAGTATTCAGTTTTTCAATGGACTGTCCATGTCACCAGAAACTTTGACTTGCCCTACAGGGCCTTTCCTTATACGGCTAAAGTGTACCATTCTGTTGCCAAACTCCACCTTTACCACCACTCCCTCTAAGCCATCTTATGCAATGCTACGAACATACCAAGTTACTGATTGCCCCTTAAGTACCCCATCCTGGCTAGTGCTCCCGTGAGGTTGCACATGCTTTCCCACTTACCTGAAACAACCTTCTCCACCTCATCTACACAGTTAATGGCTACCCTCAAACACTCTGCCCAAATGCTTTTTCTTCTATTCATTCATTTATTCAGAAGCATATGGACCACGTCCTACGTGCAGGTGCTGTTTAGGCACTGGAGAGACAAATGATGAACAAGATGGTCCCTACCCTCAGGGAGCTTACATCTAGGATAAGGAACACAATAAACAAATTCATGAATAAACAAGATACTTATAGATTGTGAAAATGGCTAGGATGGAAGTAAACGGGATGACGTGAGAGAGGATAAAATGTGGGGAAGCATAACTTTAGATAAAAGGTGAGGGAAGGACTCTCCGCAGAAGTGACATTCTAGCTGAGACCTGAAGATGAGAAGAGTCCTGGCCAGCGTGATTGGAGCATAAAACCATGGTGGAAAGAGATGAGGTTTCACTCCCTAACTTCTCGACCCCATCCTCCTGAAGTCAGTTCATCAGCAACGTTTTTCGTAACAGCACACGTCTGATGATATGCTTGTCTGCCTCCAACTCAGTCTTGAGCTCTTTAAGGGCAATTACCATATATTATACATCTTTATATTACACCACCTCTTGGGCCCAAGTACATGGCATATGTTCAACAAATATTTGTTCACTGTTCATTTCTATGCCTATACTCTTTATCCTAACCACTTCTGCAAGGAAATCATTTCATCATTTTCCACATTTATCCACACATTTACCATGTCTATTAACTCCATGCATAAACAACCTCAAATCTTTCCAATTAAAAAATGAATCTCCCTTTAGCCCCACCTCCCCTCTACCCACAGCCTCTCCAATTTACTGTATGAAAATTTATTGAGAGCTATTCAGTCATTGTTTCTACTTCTAATTTCCCCCATTTTCCCCCAGCTTACTGCAATTTTGCTTTAGTGTTTGGGTTTTTAGCTCTTCAGCACTGACAGAGCTGTTTGTTATGTGCCTGAACTTGGGAGTCAAACTGTGCAGATTCAAATATTTGTTTTGTTGTATAATGTGGGGCCGATGACTTAACCTCTCTGTGCCTCAGCAGCCTCATCTGTAACATGGGGATAATAATAGCATCTAACCCATAGGTTTGTTATGAGGATTAAATGACCTATTACATGTGAAGTGTCTGGCAGAGTTAGTGCAATTGTTGTCTTACCCTTTACATTCACAGTAGAATTACTCATCACACTGACCCTTCTGCAGCTTTTCTTGGTCATGAAATTATTTCGTCCCATAGCTTCCCTATCTCCACTGTCTCTTCATTGCCCTTCTCCCTTTCTGGCCATTATTTCTCAATTTCATGAATCCTTTTCCTCCAATCTCTCTTAAATGTCAGTGTCTACCAGGTCTCTCTGCTTTTTTCACTTCATCCCCTTCATTCAAATCCATCTGTTTCAATTACCATCTAAATCTTTACCCCTAAACCGGATCTTTTTTTCTAAGGTTTAGACCTCTAGATACCACTCCTTTTAAATTGTCCCCATCTAGCTTTTCAGCAAGACCCTTAACCTCAACACCACCACCCTTGAAATCAGTTTTGCACCTCCTCTGGGGCTCCCTGCTGCAGGGAATGACAGGGACCCAATTCTAGCTCAGGTACCCAATTCGGAAACATTAAGTGATTCTAAGACTCCAGCGTCCATTTCCACTGCAGCACCTTAGACCAGCTTCCATCATCTCTCGTCTATAGAAACCCTCTTAGCTGATCTCCACGACTTCAGGCTCACAAACTACCAATCCAATCGTACACAACAGCCAACGCAAATCTGATCCATGCCATTGCCCTGCTTAGACCCCTGCAATGACTCCCCAAAGCTTTCAGGATGCAGTCCAAACTCCTCAGTTTAGTTCAAGGCTCTCTGCTCTGAGCCAGATCAGTGCCCTTAACAGCTCCCTCCCCACCAATTCAGGAGGCTGCAAGTGCCCTATAAAAATCTGCTGCAGCTACGTTCCGGCTGCTCAGGAAATTCCTCTAAGTTCCACATCACACGCAGATCGCAGCTTTGAGCCTCCGCTCTCATCATGAGTCCCTGCTTTCCTTCAGTGCCCGCCTTCATCCTGACACTGCCTGGTTGCCTCCTTCAACGTCAGATGTGCTAGCTTTCCATTTCTCATTCTCTCTAAATTATGGTCTCTTTAATTATCCCTTGTGCTCTACTGCACACTGTGGCCCATGGGTAAGCGACATTGTAGCTCTTACTTTTGACCCAGGCTCCCCTGACACCACCCCCCAGCCTCATCCAGCATCCAGTTTCCACCTGCCTGGAAGGGGGCATTGGACTGTCTGAAAAATTCATCCGTCCCTGTGCTCCATCCACATGGAACACTTGAGTTCCCAAACAGTCCATGCGGTTTCACACTTTTGTCCCTTCACACGAGCTGTTTGTTCCCTTTGCCTGGAATATACTTTGGTCTTCTCCCACCACTCACCTATATACCACATTGCCCAACATATGCATCTACTAGCTTACTCAGGCCAGCACTTAAAGATTCAACTCTTAGAAGATTTTGGTGATACCTATCCTGGTCTTAATTAGGAACATTTCTTCTGTCCTCTAAATCCCTCTATACAAATCTATAATAGCATAGTACCTACTGTTAAAAAGTTCTTTTATTTCTTTATTTCCCCTATCAGATGGTCAACCTTTGAGAACAGGAAAATGTTATCAATCTTTGTATCTCAGTACTTAGTATAGTGCTTAATACATCAGTGAGTACCTAATAAACGATTTTTCAATGAATGAATGAATTAATTTCTTAATCCTGGAATAAACTGAATAAATGTCATTTTAAAACATTTGTTGGATATAAGAGAAATTTCATTTCACAATGATTTGTGAACATTTTCAAATGTGTGTTAATATTAGTATTTTTAAAGTAGATATTTATATTCCAAAGTATCTCTAAGAATCACATGACACACTTCTACTTTTAACTTAGACTTATAATGCATTGACTCCTTTAAAAATAAAATCAATGCCCCTCAATTTCTTTCTCTAGAAGGCCTGTATGGTGAGGCAGGGTGTCTCAGCAGAGGTTGCCCAAATGTAGAGTTATGTAGTGTATTTGATGTAGATAGATTCCCACCAGGGAATAAAATAAGATACCCTCATTCTTTCTCATTGTGCCTTTGCAAGGCCTTTAGGAAAGAACATTTGCACTGCAACTTTCCAAGCAACTTAACTCCTGTAGTGTTTTTAATTGTGCCATTTATACCTGACACTATTACCCCTATGACTAAACGTAAAATTAGTGAACATAGTTATTGGATATATTATTAAAACTGGTAAAGACAAATGTGTGGAATACAGAATGCTGATATTATTTTGCCTGATATAAGCACTTCATAGTTGTAAGTCTTACACACACACATACACACACACACACACACACACAACCAAAAAAAACCATCTTTAGGGCTTCCCTGGTGGCGTAGTGGTTGAGAATCTGCCTGCTAATGAAGGGGACACGGGTTCAAGCCCTGGTCTGGGAGGATCCCACAAGCCGCGGAGCAACAAAGCCCATGCGCTACAGCTACTGAGCCTGCGCGTCTGGAGCCTGTGATCCACAACAAGAAAGGCCGCGATAGTGAGAGGCCCGCGCACCGCGATGAAGAGTGGCCCCCGCTTGCCACAACTAGAGAAAGCCCTCGCGCAGAAACGAAGACCCAACACAGCAAAATTAAATTAATTAATTAATAAACTCCTACCCCCAACATCTTCTTTAAAAAAAAAAAATCATCTTTAACTATATTTAAATAGTATGTGATGCATAATGTTAATAATAGCGAACTGTTACTGAGTGCCCACAGGAACCGCTCTTAGAACTTTATGTACATTTTAACATTTAGGCCTTACAACAATTTTAAGGAACAAGTGATACTATTTTCTCCTTTTTTCATTTGAAGAAATGGAGACAAAGAAAAATAAATAGCCTGAGGTCATATAGTTAGTGAGTGATAAAGCCAGAACAGAAATCCAGGCAGTCTAATTTCAGAGCTCTGCTTTTAATTTCTTTACCACCTTGTCTTTGTACATATCATAGTGTAAAACAAAGACTTGCATGGCTTTAACAAGAAATGCATTAAAAAAAAAACCTGAAAATGCTCTAAATGCTTGCCATAAATGGAACTGTATGCATGCAATGAAATGCTGTATGATTCACGTATATACATTCAATCATAACTACCAGTCTATCCCTTCTCCTTACCACACCAAACAGTGCTTCACCTAATACCTCTAAGACATTGTAGAGACCTTGGTATATAAAATGCTCTGAAAAAAGATTTAATAAAGACACAAATATACACCAACGAAGATAGAATTTAATCAATAAATTTTAAAACCACAGATTAAGCAGTATGATAAACACTTTGTTTTCAGTATACCATTTAATCCTCAATAATTGTATGAGATAGAAAGTATCATATCCATTTTACCGATATTTTCTGTGGTTTACAGAAATTAAGTAACTTGCCCAAGGTCATGTAGCTAGTGAATGGTAAAGCCAGGATTCAAATCCAGGTCTGTGTTACTACAAATCTCAATGTTGTCATGGTTTTAAGCACTTTTAACTGTACGATCTTACCATGGAAACAGACCAAATATTGGGTTAAATTTGTCACAGTCCTGCCCAGCTTGAGTATTTTGTGCTTTTATTAGCCCCTAATTTCTAGCTGCATGATTAGAAAACATCAGCACTGACAATTTTACAGGTATTACATATATGAAGCAACAAATTCACATACGGATCATTGTTTCGTTCTGAGTATTTTTTTAACTCCCATTTTATTTCTTTTTCAGTTGCTAATGGATGCATTTACAAAGGACAAGATATTGAATTCTGATGTTATTATGGAAGAAGGAATTAGGGACTAATCAAGCTTCCAGCTGACTCTATCAGAGCCCTCACATTTCTATTTCCATATAAGCAATGCTGTATATGAAGTCAATGGAACAGGTTAGTCTAACAGAACTCTAGAGAAGCCCAAACAAAACTGATGATCCAATGCACTGTTCAAAATATGAGTTTAAAAGAATGAAAACATGTCTTGAAAAAAATCTCCTAAAGTATTCATCTTGGATGCTAGCATAAAACCAAAAACACATTTAATGGAGAGTAATGAAGTATAAAATACAAGTTTCATACTTACTGAAGGTAAAACTAGAAACAGTAGAAAAATAGTCATCCTCTAACAAAACACCTCACCATAGTAGGCATTCAGTAAATATTTATTGAATAAATGAATGAGGTTTACATTTGCTTCTATAAAATAGGCTACATTCCACTAAAGGTAATTCTTTTGTGAACTATGTTATCAAAATTATTATAAATAACTATAAATAAAATCTAGCTAAAGCCTTAAAATATAAAATAAATTGTTTAAAAAAATGAAAATTTTAATGTCTTAAAATAATTTTTGTCCACTTCAATTTATCTCATTAATGTCTCTCTAGCTAGGTGAATAGTAGATTTGAAAATAGTTCTGTTATTTTTTAATAACTCCAGAATTCAAATCATATTGTGCTATTCATTGGTACCAGAGTTCCTACAGAATACCCTAACATGCGAAGGCACTAAAAGGAGAGATGCTTTATATTGTTGTTTAGGATCTTGCTTATTAAAGATTTCTAACATTTTCCTAAAAATCAAGAGAAAAAATTTTTTATTAAATCAGATTACATATCAGCTGAGATCTCATTCATGTGTAATATTCTACCCATCTACAATTCTCTACAATTGGTAACAAGTCAGTTCTTTATATCTGTTTACATTACACATAGATTGACCAGACTTTACAAAGTAGAAAACATGTTGTTCTGAACATGAAAAGACTCTAAACAAATCTGACCAGAAACAAGTTATAAAGTCAACCTGAATAATCAGGAACACTTTTCACTGTTAAGAGTAGAGGATGGCTCTTTCAGAACTCTGTCAAGGTATGGCTAATCTCACCAATATATTTTTATTATTGCTGTTGTGCCAGTTAAACATCAGACATCAAGACCTAGTTTAATAACATATTGGCCCCATGGATCTTTTTTTTCCTTTTAAATGTTTTGATTGTCTTTGCTACCACTTATATGATATTTTCTAAAATTATATTAAAAAGTAGATTTGGGACTTCCTTGGTGGCGCAGTGGTTGAGAGTTCGCCTGCCGATGCAGGGGACGCGGGTTCGTGCCCCGGTCCAGGAAGATCCCACGTGCCGTGGAGCGGCTGGGCCCGTGAGCCATGGCCGCTGAGCCTGCGCGTCCGGAGCCTGTGCTCCGCAACGGGAGAGGCCACAACAGTGAGAGGCCTGCGTACCGCAAAAAAAAAAAAAAGAAGTAGATTTGTTTCTACTTCACTTATTCTCAGGAATAATACCAAAACAACTATAATCTTTTAAAATACAAACTTTATTTTACTATATTAACAATTATATGGAGTTAATTTGATTTTTATTTTCACTTAATTGACCATAAGTATTGATACTGTAGGGGAAAAAATGTGTCATTAGTCAAATGCCCTTTCCCTGTATACTTAGTAGTCTATCATACACATTAATATTGATACAAATTAACTTCCTAATTCTAAAAATTTTAATTAAAACAATTTGGCCTGGTCCCAGATCGAAATGTATCTCCCTGAACCTTTTTTGGATCCCTTTACAATATCCGTCCTAAACAGAAAACTTAGTTTATTCTGGCTCTGATTCAATCTTCCAAAATTTCCTCTCTGTTTACTTGGGGTTTTTGGAAGCACTCCAAGTTTGTCTCTAGTCACTGAAAGGAGATGAATGAAATTGAAATTGCATTTACTATTCTTTTGACTTTTATATTTGTGCTCAAAGACAGATCTAATTTTGCTGACACTTTTCACAGAGAAAAATTACCAAATTAATTTATTTTAGCACTCACTAAAACAGGGTTTATTCACAGCTAATATAGCATTATTCCCATTCTTTTATTAAACAATAAAATCTATATTAAAGAATAAATTACTATTTTCCCAGGCACAGCTATAAAAAGCTTTAGACAATCCCAAGCATTTTTGAGTAACCTAGAAGTTAAACTTCTTTTAGAATTGAAGAAATTGAAGCCTGGAACAGGGAGAGATCCATCCAAGTTCCCATGGCTAATTAGTGGTCAACTTGGAATTGGAAACCCAGTCTAGCACCACTTCCGGTCTCTTCTCACTCCTGTGATTGCCTGTAGGACTTCTCAGATAATTCAACTGCTGACTTGATCTTCAAAGTTTTTATGGAATGTTGAAAAGTCAACTATTCATTCCTTCCATTACTGTACACTGATGTTATCACGATCTTTCTCAAAAGAGAAACAGGAACAAATAAACATCAAAAACCATTATGTGCCATAAATATGGAGAAAAGTACAAACCATATACCTTGAGAAATGTGTAGTGACTAGATGATAGGGTGATAAGCACTGTAGAAGTAGATGACAGATCCAGAGACTGAAAGATAAAATTCGCCCACTATTACATTTTCAATACATAATACTTAACTCCTCAAAGGTTTCTGTGCACATAAGCAAAAGAACCATCAGCTTAAGGGCATCTATGAATTTTTAGTAGTCTAGGCAAATATTTCAGTTCAAAAATACACGTCAAGTACTGTCCTACAAAGATGTAAAATATTTTAAATTGCTTGAGAGAAGATGTTTCACACAAGACAACATAACGTTATTATAATGATTTGCTTATGTGCCATATTCTTTTGATTATTAGTGTATAAAAGCACACAATCATCTGCAGAAGACTGAGAAATAATATGGACCTGGTCTAATGCAATAGCTGTCTTTCAGAAAATTCATGAATGAATCCATTTTTTTTGTAAATCATAATCTTATTTTGAAATGCATTGCAAGCTTTCTATTTAAGGGAACTCTGCAGTAACTCTTACAAAGAATAATTCAAAATAATCACTCTATGTTATCTAGGGAACAGCCAAAGAGAGAAGCTGACTAGGTATCTGACGCAGGCCCACTCAAGAGCCAGCGCTATGATGCAGTAAGCATGCTAAGGTTTTCATCCTTATTTGGAAAGTCTGGGCCAGTTCTCCATCCTGGCGACACTTCATAATCATTTGGACAGCTTGTAAAAAACAAAACAAACAAACAAACAGCCGAAAAGAAACACAGGTCCCAGCTCTCATCCCAGAAATTAAATCAAAACATCTGGGCATCATTATTGATAATACTAACAAGAGCAGTTCCACTGGAGGCGGCTACCAAAACCTGAAAACAGTGGGTTCAAGAGAAAACTTGAAGAAGAGAATTAGAGATAAAATACATACAAGCAACTCTTTCAAGGAGTTTTGGTCTAAAGGGAATAAATGAAGTAATCATTAGAAGTAGATTCACAGACAAGAAAAGGTTTTATTTGGTTGATTTCTGCTTTCATTTGTTTTCCAAGGTGAGAAATACTGTAACACATTTGTGCGTTGACAGGTATGATCCCACAGAAGTTTACATCATCAGAGAAAGAAAGGACAAGTGCTGGCCTTGACTAAGCAAGAGGAAATGGGATGCAGTGCACGAGGGAAGGAGCTGGACTTACAGTAGAGCAGGACAGTTCATCCCTAGGAGAGGAGGAAAGGCAGATTGTGTGGACACAGATACAGGGAGAGGGGGAGCTCTGGTGGAGGAAGCACACGGAAGTTCCCTCTAACAGCTTCTATTTTCCCAGTGAAAAAAGAAATAAGTCATCAAGTGAGAGTGAGAAATGGGGCTAAGATATTGCTGATCTGGAGACAGGGCAGATGTAAAATAATCGCACAATTAGATGGGTATAATGCCTAGAGAAATGTCACCACACTGGTCAGTTGTACCAGAAAATCAATGCCATTCAAAAATTAAATGCATTAATCTCACATGCTTTGATCTTAGTGAGTCCATGTTGGGCCCTATTGACCATCACTTCCTCTTATAGAAGTGTAAAACCACCCTTCTTTAGTTCATTCCAGTCTTCCCAGAGATTAATAAAGCTTGCCACTTTCTAGTTTGCAAAATATTTCTTCCCTGTTTCGAAACTTAAAAAGGTATTTGCTTATCTCCAGTTTGCCAATTCTTAGTCTCCAGAATTCCTTAACAATAAAATCACTGAAAATTGCTCAGGAATCTCATTTTTGAGCAGTCTCAAGACCCCTCAGTATAATTCCACTGAATCAATACATGTCAACTCATTTAAAAGTACTAGGAGCGCCATCTCTCCACCCAGAACATAACTCAGCATGGTGAGAAATCCCTAACCTAATTGCACTGACTTCTATTCTATTCTCTCAGCTTGGCCCATTTCACATCCAGTAAGTTCTGTATACGCATTCTGTATATTTCTAAACTCTTAAATTATCTGACAGTCTACAAGCACTTTAAGTACTTTCAAAGATTAATTTAGATGAATGTACTCTTATCAAATGAGTGAAAGACTGGAGATAACATTTGAACTTCTGGAAAACTATAAGGATTTCAGAGACTTGGGAACCACTTATGCTCAGCAGAAAAAAGAAAATCATGTTATTGTTTTCCTCTAATCATAATGTCTCATCCTTAGTTCAGGCTTCTTTTTTTCAGCTCTGGATTTACTTTATTAAACTCCCCAAAATTCCCCTCAGTCCCAGTCTCTTTCATCCTCCAATTTAACTGAATATTACTTCCAAAGATCAACTTTCACACAGTATTGTTTTGTCGATCTCATGGTGATGTGGTAAGCACAGAGCATTTGATTCCCCACAGTGAAAGTCCTGCTCTGGGTTGTGGGTTAGTTAATTCTGCTCTTTAGAGTATAATTGTCCTTATCTATAATGTAAGGATAGTAAGAGAATTACATGCAGTAATAAAAATAGCTGCCTGGCTTCCCTGGTGGCGCAGTGGTTGAGAGTCCGCCTGCCGATGCAGGGGACACGGGTTTGTGCCCCAGTCCAGGAGGATTCCACATGCTGCGGAACGGCTGGGCCCGTGAGCCATGGTCGCTGAGCCTGCGCGTCCGGAGCCTGTGCTCCGCAACGGGAGAGGCCACAACAGTGAGAGGCCCGCGTACCGCAAAAAAAATAATAAAAATAGCTGCCTTTCCCAATGCTTGGAACATAGTAAGTGCTCAATAAATACATGTTCTGCTCCTTTCTTTCTCTCTCCTTTTCTCAGATGGCCCCACTTTTCCAATAAGACTAAGTCCAAAGTAAAAAAAAAAAAAAAAAAAAAGACTAAGTCCCGAAGTAACATTTTTTTCTGGTAAAGGCAGACAATGATCTCTATCATTTTCCTTCTTGACTACTTCTCAAATTCTACTCAGTTCAGAGTGTACTTTACTTGTTCATATCATACACTAACTTTTTAAGTTATTTTATATGTTAAAATATCATTAATTCCCAGATAAAGAGGCAGAGATAGGTAAAAAAAAAAAAAAAAAAGAAGATACAAAGAGACAAATTGATAGAGATAGGTCTAGGTATGTTTATGTTCAGATAAAGATATGGATTTGGTTTTTATATATGTACGATTTTTTTAAATAACCAATTTTTTATATATATACAATTTTACATATGTACAATTTTATCTTAGGTATAGCAGCTCAGTATAGAGGTAAGGAAGCAAAGTCTGTTAAGCCAGACAGGTAAACCCTCAAGCCCTCATTCAGGAGCTGACTCAACATATAGTTGTAAAAATGTAGCTTAAATTCTCTAAGCTTCCCTTTTCTTTTCCTGTGAAATAACTTCTTCACTGCAGAGTTGTTATATTTAAGAAGGACAATATTGGTAAAATCCTGGCACATAGTAGGGTCCCATTGAGTTACTGTTATTTTTGTTATTATTATTTTCAGAAGTCTTACTTTTTCTGCTGTGCCATGCATTTTTAATAGCAACAATAAATAAATGCCTGCCGAGTTGGATTTTGTTATGATTCGATCTTGTTAATAGCAATGAGTAAATTGGCAGGGTTGATGTTTTCAAATTTTAAAAGATGCCATCTTTTGACTGAATCTTATAACATCTGCGGTAAGGCTGCAAAAAAGATTTTCCAATGGATAAGATTTTTTTGACTTGCACGTCAAATGAAATAGATATGTGAGATTATATTGCTGAAGCAGTCCATTGGTAAGCACATGTGGAGTTTTTCGCTGCGGTGACCCAACATATAAGTTGGTAATAAAGGTAGGGGTACATCTACAAATCAAGTCTAGCTTCTGGTACACAGTTCTTCATTTTATATTTTCTCTTCTCTCTCTCCTCCTCCTCTCTCCCCATATATATCTCTATTAAATATATATATTTTACTATTGCTCTTTGGATAATCAAACTTACCTTGAAAGATCTTACTATTGACTTCTCTATATTTTCTCCATTTTTCTAAATGCCTGGTAGAACAGAGTCTAATGAAAATTGAGCAATTTCTTGTCAATATCTTCTATTTTCCTTTTCATCAATAATACTTTTGGTAAAACAAGCAAGTAATAAGAATATATCTATCTAGTTCATGTCACTGAAGCTGACTATGAAGGAATTTCCAGGCCAGAAAAACAAAACACATATTATTGGCTTGACAGTTAGAGAGACTAGAAAAATCAAAAGCTGCACTAGATCTAGAAGAATTATCTCCAAATTGATTCCTGAAAGTAAATCAATTTCCTAGCCTTTTTCCATGTTGGCAAGTTAATGGAAAGAAATAGGCTTATTTATTTATTTGAGTGATATTCAACCTAATAACATTTCAGTGAGTGAATAAAGAAAACTAAACAAAAAAAATCCAGTGTGATTTAAAGGAAGTAGTTAAATTTTTGAAAAGGTGTTTTTTTTTCCCTCTTCAGGAGAATGCTTATATTCTCAATATTGATTAAGGATTGTTTTCACATGTACCTCATTTGATTTCTAGTTCATAATATTTTGGATAGACAAATATATTTCACCTGGAATTGTCAGGAACTGGGGGTGCACAGCTGTCACTTTTTTAATTTAAATACTTGAGCTTTTCTTTAATTCACCTAAAAAAGCAACTTCATGCAATGCAAAAAAATCCGGACTTTGTATAATGTATATAATCCAGAATGCACAATCTTTAGCTCTCTGACCCTGGGAAAGATATTTGACATCCAAAAATCTTAATTTTCACATGAATAAAATAAAATATCAATACCCACCTTGCTGATTATTGTAAGATTTAAAATATATGAATTTCATGAAAAACCCCTGATAAACATTCTTGTAAGAATGGACTGGTACTTCCCTGGTCGTCCAGTGGTTAAGAATCCGTCTTGCAATGCAGGAGGCGCCAGTTCAATCGCTGGTCAGGGAACTAAGATCCCACATGCCGCGGGCAACTAAGCCTGCGCGCCGACTAAGCCCGTGCGCCACAACTAGAGAGACCATGTGCGGCAACTACAGAGCCCACATGCTCTGGAGCCCGCACGCTACAACTAGAGAGAAGCCCGTGCACCGCAACAATAACCCTGCGCACCGCAACGAAAGATCCTGCGTGCTGCAACTACGACCTGACGCAGCCAAAAAATAAATAAAATTAAATTAAAAAAAAAGAACAGACCATGAGTGTAGCTCTTAAACTCCCCAGTATAGTGCACATTACTTGTTTTCTTTGTGTGTGTGTGCATGAGTATTTTCAAAACATATATTTCTAAGAGTTTTTGAAAGTTTTTAATACTTTCCCAATAAGAGCTATGAAAAAGGGACTCATAAATAGGTTTGCCTTTGAATAAAAAGTTACCATTTTTCTAAGCCATGAAAATTCTGATGAAGCACTGACATATACAGGAAGAAATAGCAACTCTAAAAATAATGATAATGACAAACATGGGTTTGCTATGTCCAAGTGTTTCATATGTATTATACCGTAAATTCTAGACGCCTATCAGGGGATTGCTGTTTAAAAAAAAAGAAAAAGAAAAACAGTTCTTAAAAATCTGAAGCTAGGGGTCTTCCCTGGTGGCGCAGTGGTTGAGAGTCCGCCTGCCGATGCAGGGGACATGGGTTCGTGCCCCGGTCCGGGAAGATCCCACATGCCGTGGAGCGGCTGGGCCCGTGGGCCATGGCCGCTGAGCCTGCGCTTCCGGAGCCTGTGCTCCGCAACGGGAGAGACCACAACAGTGAGAGGCCCGCGTACCGCAAAAAAAAAAAAAAAAAATCTGAAGCTAACATGGATTATAAAATGTGCTCAATGCCCTCTAGCTATAGATTAGCATATCTGGTACTTAAACTCAAACTCCAAAATCCAGGACTGGCTCTTGACCACCATGCTGCCAGTATCTACTTGGGGTAGGTATAAATAACTCCAAAGAAATACTTCAGGTCGGCACAGCAAAAAGAAAAAAGAGGAGAGCTCTTCTTATATAAACCTCTACAGAAAACACTATAATTTACACCTATTTCCAGATTTTTTTCTATTTATCATACAATTAATTATAAATCCATTCCAGCACATACCTCTTCAACCAAAGTTTTCTGCCATGAATGCCCTGTGTGACCTCAGAACCAAAGAAGATATCAGACACCAATAAATATTTGATGAGGAAAATTGGGGAAGGGGTATAAATTTTCAAATCCAATCTTTAACATGAAACTATTCCTTAAAGTTTTAAATTCCCCGCTACAGAGAGATGGAGTTCTATAAATTAAAATATCAAAAAGTAAAATATATTCTTAAAGTGTGGTTGAGTTCAAAGGCTGCTTCAAACTCAATAGCCTGGGAAACAAATATAGATATGCTGATTTAATATGAATCAGCACACCCATTATCAGCAAAACAAAATAAAATACATTTTATTTTTAGTAGATAAAAAAATTAACAAATTTTTCTTTATAGAATTAAAGGCAGAAGAAGCTTGAAAAGAAATAAGCTGTGGGCACTTTGTTGCAGGGTAAAGTGGTATGCCTGCTAGGGAAGTGAACCTTTTTATTTTGAACAACTCTAAACTCACAAATCATGGATATTTAAGTGACATCCAGATAATATTTGAGCCTGTCTAGTTGAGCGTGCCAATCAGTAAATTGTGTATGTAGTGGACAATTAGGTGAGCATAATTGGAGTCTGTGCTTGCAATCTAGATTTACATCTTAATCATCGTGTACGTCATTGAGAATGGTTTACACACACATATAAATTGTAAAGGTTTCATGTATTTTTACACTTACAGTGTCTATTTCTAGCACAGATAAATAATCCCCTTGTATATTTTTCCTTTGAAGTTAATCTTATTTTCTGTACTATTATATATGTCATACAAAACACTTAGGCTGTTGGACTATGCATTTATTGTTTGTCCATTTCTTTGGTTATATCTATATGCCCTGCATCAAATCTGGGAGCACTGTAGAGTGAAGAAGGAGATACGTTTTCTGCCTTTTGAACATGCTGTCTGGCTTTTCTAATAGTATATTATACATCTCAAACATCTAGAACAAAAATTTTAAATTTAAAGAGAAATGGGATAAAGAATAATATGATATATACTTTCATACTTTAACTCTCACTTCAACACAGTTCATCCTTCAGTTCACACTTTGTATATCCATTTCCATTTGGGAGTTGGCCCATAGGGATCATTCAACATCAGGCTTACAGAAGAGGAAACTGAGGTTCCATAAGGCTATGTGTTTTTCAAAAGCCACTGCATTCCCACAGATTATGTGCTCTGTTTATACATAAGAAAGACCAGACGTATCAAGGATTTCAACTCAGCCCTTCACAAGCTTCAGCCTGACTTCCTCTTCTCTTGCCTGAACATTTCTATTTGGATTCCTCTTTCTTCCTATACCCATTCCCCTTTCTGACTTCTCCGTGCCATTCCTGAGTCAGGCACTCAGAAATGACTCTTCCCTTTGACATATTCATCTGATCATCAACAAGCCCTTTCCATTAATTCTTCATTTCATTTTTCCCTCTTTTTGCATCATCGCTTTCCATCCATCATATCTGGCCCTTTGAACATCACATCAGATTTACTGCAAAAGTAACCCATTAGTCTTGTCGCCTCAAGTCCCTGCTTCTGATATCCACCACACACCGTACCATATGATTCATTGAAAACTCTACCTTTATTACATACTTGCATCTGTTCATTGCTTAATATATAAAAACAAAACCATAACAAATGATAAGCATCGCGGTCTAATATGGTACCAGGTGCTGTGCTAAGTGTGTTACATTAATTACCTCATATGAGCTTTACAGTAATCAGATGGGGATGTATTCTGGTTAATTCCGTTTTATAGATGGAGACATTAAAGTTTTGAGACACTCATTAATTTGCCTATGGTCACATCATTAGTGGATCAAGTACTGACACACAAGAAATGTAATTCTAGAGCTCAAACTATTAACTGCTACAATAAACATATGCAGGGATGTTTCCTGTGAACCTCAAGTGACAGAAGAGAAAGCAATTTGGAAGTGACAGGGTAAGAGGTGGGGACAGCATGAAAAGGCATCTTTAATCCTCCAGAATTTATATTTCCAAGAGAAGTAACTCAGAGAATCATGAGTTGCTTTCTTTAAATATTTTCTGTCTTTTGCTTTTGTATTTCTTTTTAGTTAAATAGTCAATGGCTCCTAATATCTGGAATAGTGCAAGCAGGGTAATGGGTTTCCAAAGGAACAGCAGTTTGGCTTGTGAAAAATTTAAAGAAATGTTGTAACTAATAAATGGAACCATCACAGCACAAAAGAAAAACATGCCAGTTTGGGGGCTTCCCTGGTGGCGCAGTGGTTGAGAGTCTGCCTGCCGATGCAGGGGACGCGGGTTCGTGCCCCGGTCCGGGAGGATCCCACATGCTGTGGGGCGGCTGGGCCCGTGAGCCGTGGCCCCTGAGCCTGCACGTCCGGAGCCTGAGCTCTGCAACGGGAGAGGCCACAACAGTGAGAGGCCCGCGTACCGCAAAAAAAAAAAAACAAAACATACCAGTTTGTTTTCTCTTCTGCAAAGAGACATTCAAATAGAATGAAACAGACGTTCAATGGCTTTCCTTCTTGAATTTTTTTGGTACACTACATGGGGAGATCAGTCAAGGAAGGGTCATAATTACTTTTAATTATGGGCAGAAGAATAGATGTAAAAATTGCATTTCGAAATTCTATTTGGAGCTGTAATTTGTGTCAAAGCCAAATCCCATCACACAGACTGAAAGACTTCGGGTACTCCAAAGGAAAAGTAAAAAGAGTATGTAGGAATGTTTTAGTTTTATGTTATATGTATTTGAAACCAGTCAAGAAATCTGAACCCTTTTCGTGTGGAATGAGATGAGACGTCGGAATTCTGAAAACATCCCTCTACCCTCTCCACAGCTCATTCATCAAGACACTGGGAGGCTTGGTGATTAATGCTGGAGTCCTGAAGCTCCCCTTGTTAAACTTCCTTGACCGTAAGCATCAGAAATCCATGCTGGTTAACTTCGAAAGAGAATTTATTAGAGCAATCTTGGGAAGTTCAAAATGGCAAAGAGGGCTCGAGCCAGGATTCGAGTCAGCTCAGCATCGGGTCAGCAACCAGCCAGCTTTGGGCACTGAGGCTGCAGGACCACCTTGACCTTCACTTCAGGACACTGCATAGGAGCATGTGAACTCTGACTATCTTTTACATTCTTGTAACATTTGGCTCTAGATTTAGAGCTCTCCCTCTGCTCCCCCCAAAAAGATGATAGGTTTGGTCTGGGAAAATGCCCACCATTTGGCTAGAAAAATGCAGTGACCCTTATTCACAGCCCCAGCAGGACTGCAGACTGGAGAGAGGTCATTCTTCAGAAAGAAATCAGGGCACTATTTGGAAAGGGGAATGGTTGGTGGGCAGCAAAAAAACAAAAGGTGAGCTAATATAACAGAAATTGTTACAGAATTGCAAGCTTGTTCTTTTTGTAAACAAGAATTTAAGATTTTTTTCTCTGGAAAAGAGAGAACCATGGTACCTATTCATTATGGTTTTTCAAGTATTCATAGAATTATTAAGAGGCTGAACAGTTGTTCGCCATACTTGAATAGGAGTTGAACAGAGTTCAGCTAAATGAGCCCTGGTTCAGTTCAAGCTAAAATGTAAATAAGATTAGTTGCTCATCAGGAAAATTTCCAGTGTGATAAAGGGGATAAAACAATAGTGAGTGAGCTTAACCTTTTACCCACTGCATTTTTTTTTAATAAACAGAATCCAAGATCTTAAAGGTACATTGGAGATTATCTAAGACAAACTCTTCATGTCACAGGTTAGGAAACTGATCCAGAGAATTAAAAGTGACTTACCCAAGGTCACACAGCTGTTCAATATCAAAACCAAATCTGTTACCTAGCTTTTCTAATTCATAGTAATATCCACTGATCTCCACTCTTTTCTTGGACCACATGTGTCCTGGTTAATTTAGACACTTACTAATTAAAGATAAATTATTGTATTTATGTTTGATTTCATTATCTACAATCTTAGGATTTGGGATAACTTTATTTCCCCAACATGTAATTTTTAAACTTCAGTATTTCATCAAATCAAGCTGCCATTAATTGTAAGATGTACCACTAGGAAACCAAGCAAAATGCTGGCAATTCCACTGGGACACAATGCTTTCTTACTATTTCGGATTTTTATTTTATACTTAAAATAGTATAAAATATAATTAAATTGTATACCTAAAATAGCTCTTTTAGGTTCATTTACACATGGATTTTTTATCATGCATTTATCATACTATAAAATAGTATAAAATATAATTAAATTGTATACCTAAAATAGCTCTTTTAGGTTCATTTACACATGGATTTTTTATCATGCATTTACCATGTTCATTTACACATGGATTTTTTATCATGGTATAAGGAAAATATAAGCAAAATATACTTTAATAGTAGCTTAAAAACTTTTGCACATGTAGAATCCAACTCTCCTGAACCACATTTCCTCTCAGAGTCACAGATACCATGTTATACAATATCAACCTCTATGCCATTAAGAGCATTGGTGATGCAGCATTTCTTCAGATTGTCCCCAACATTTTCTTTCAAGCTGCTGACACCCACTCTGCACTCATACTTTCTTTCTTAAATAGTCCTTACAGTTTTTGACTGAAATGTCAAGAGGTTGTCATTGTCCAGCTGTGCCACTGAGAATAACAATTAAGCTCACACATGCACACACGTTGACACCTTCCTTACAACTGCTACCTGGCCAACAGCAATCGTAAAACTCCATTGAGTATAACACACATCCTAATTCCAGCTATGTTAAAATGTGAAAAAAGATGTGCACTCGGGGCTTCCCTGGTGGTGCGGTGGTTGAGAGTCTGCCTGCTAATGCAGGGGACACGGGTTCGAGCCCTGGTCTGGGAGGATCCCACATGCCGCGAAGCAACTAGGCCCGTGAGCCACAACTGCTGAGCCTGCGCATCTGGAGCCTGTGCTCCGCAACAAGAGAGGCCGCGATAGTGAGAGGCCCGCGCACCGCCATGAAGAGTGGCCCCCGCTTGCCACAACTAGAGAAAGCCCTCGCACAGAAACGAAGACCCAACACAGCAAAAATTAATTAATTAATTGATAAAAACTCCTACCCCCAACATTTAAAAAAAAAAAAAGTAGAAAAGATGTGCACTCGAACCAAGTAAATGTAGTAATTTAGTAATTTTTTTCTGTATTTTAGCCCTTAAAATGAATATGAAGAAATAGCTTTCATTTCACTATAAAATTTGCTAAGCCTTCATATGCAACTACTTATCAGTAAATGATGTATTATTATGCAAGTAGAGGAAGCCTCCTCTGGTTATTTCTAACTGACATTTATGGGGACAGTGGACAGGTATCTGTACTATTCTTATTCCCCAGGCTGTGCCACAGGAGATGATGTTACACCTACACCAGCCTCCATTTAATTCGATCAAAAAGTTGATTTTCCATTTTCTGATAAATTTAGATTTTTAAAAAATTTAATAAGTCTGCTTCCTTTTTTTAGCTCAAAATCTTCTTCATGGGGTCATATTGAGAAATTAGCATTTTCTGAGAGAGTAAACTTAATTACTTGAAACAAACTCAAAAAAAAAGTTTAACTCACAATGCTGAGGATAGTTCTGCTAGCTTCCTAAGAAAAGCATAGCATTGTTGTTCATCCTGTGGTCCATGGAGCTGCGGCAGCAGCATCACCTGGGAGCTTGTTAGAAATGCAGACCCTAACTCACCCCAGACCTAAAGAACCAGAATCTTCATTTTACCAGGATCCCCAGGGAGACACAAGCACATTAAAGTTCGAAAAGCACAGGCCTTTAAGATGGGCTGCTCGAAGCTGAGTACACATTCCCCAGAAACTTGGGTTGCTGTAACTTTTTTATTGTCACAGCTGACATAACTAGCTATTACGCTCCCAAGGCATTTCCAGTCTGACTGCTAGTTCCTAGCAGAGTTTCGATCTTCAGAGATAAATAAAGGAAAGAAAAGGAAGGATTGGGTGGTGAAGGGCACAAATCTATTACCAAGGTGACTGACTCATTAAGGAGTGGCACAGTAAAGACGTGGCAGCTGAGGGCTGGAGGAAAAACTCTCTTACCTCAGTCATCCATTCTATTTCACCAATATCATCCAGTACTTTCTACATGCCTCACACTTAATCTTTCTACCTACCTAAAACTCATCTTCTCACGCTTCCTCTGCTCTCCTTATGAAATCTGGTGTGACTGTCTAAACCAAGGATTCTTTAACAGGAGACAGGAGTTCAGGGATAATTTTCGGGGAGCCTATAAACCTAAGATGATATGTTTTAAAAATGGGGTATTGGGCATATGTTCATTTTCATCAGGAAGAAAATACCATTGTCTTATCAGAATTTCAAAAGGGATTCCAATCAATCAATCAACAGCTAAGAACCACTAACACTCTATATAATTCCTATCCACCATCTATTTTAGTCATTGATATCAACTTTTTAGTAGCAAAAATCATCCTATTCCATTTGGGAATGGGCTCATTATGAGGCAACTTTTATGTTGTCATATACCTGTTTTCCAAAAAGACAAACAGAAAAAATCACAGAGACAGGAAAAGTTCATCTCAGTTAAATATGAAGACCTCGATTAACTGATCATGGTGGCATCTCTTCCCATTTTGCCATCCTCCTTTCCTTCATTCTCTACATCTGTCATCTTTCATTCTTCAAGGATCATTGTTGCTATTCCTCCCACAGGGTCAGCTCCCCTGTGATCTTCCGGAAGTGTGTCATCGATGTGAAAAGCTATATTGTTCTACAGCCTGTCCTTCCCACTTTGTCTCTACTTTAAAATCTCATTCAGGAAACAGCAAAGAAAGGTCAGGACTGGCCTTGGCTGGCTATCATAAGGTGCACCATTCCCTCATCCTTAGCCCAAGATCCCACAAAAGGGGTGGCATCCTTTAATACTCTTGAAATCATCAAGAGAAATCAAGGAAACCACTTCCAATCCTGTCTTTATAACCAGAAGCCCATTGACCAGTGTAGGTAAAGGGATAGCACATCAAGGGGGTATGGCATTTAGAAAGTATGATTTGATCCATACAGCCGAGTGATCATGGCAAGCTCAAATCCCATGAGCTGGAGAATAAATCTATAGTACTATCAGCTCTGAAATATCTCATTCATCAAGCACAGGTAAAAAATCACCTCTAGGTCTTCCCTGGTGGCACAGTGGTTGAGAGTCCGCCTGCCAATGCAGGGGACACGGGTTCGTGCCCCGGTACGGGAAGATCCCATATGCCGCGGAGCGGCTGGGCCCGTGAGCCGTGACAGCTGAGCGAGCCTGCGCGTCCGGAGCCTGTGCTCTGCAACGGGAGAGGCCACAACAGTGAGAGGCCCGCGTACCGCAAAAAAGAAAAAAAAAATGCTACAGCCACTTTAGAAGACAGTTCGGCAGTTTCTTACAAAACTGAACATACTCCTAGAATCCAACAGTCATGCTCCTTGGTTTTTATCCAAAAGAGTTAAAAACTTATATCCATACAAAAATGCACGTCTGTTTATAGCAGCTTTGTTTATAATTGCCAAAACTTGGGAACAACCAAGATGTCCTTCAGTAGGTAAATGGATAAATAAACTATGGTCTAACCATACAATGGAATATTATTCAGTGCCAAAAAAAAAGAAGCTCTCAGGCCATGAAAAGACATAGAGGAAACTTAAATGCATATCACTGGGGCTTCAGGGAAGATGGCGGAAGAGTAAGACGCGGAGATCACCTTCCTCCCAACAGATACACCAGAAATACATCTACACGTGGAACAACTCCTACAGAACACCTACTGAACGCTGGCAGAAGACCTCAGACCTCCCAAAAGGCAAGAAATTCCCCACGTACCTGGAAGGGATTAAGAGCGCTGCTTAAAGGAGCTCCAGAGATGGGCGCGAGCCACGGCTAAAAGCGCGGACCCCAGAGACGGGCATAAGACGCTAAGGCTGTTGCTGCCGCCACCAAGAAGCCTGTGTGCGAGTACAGGTCACTGTCCACACCCCCCTTCCAGGAAGCCTGTGCAGCCCGCCACTGCCAGGGTCCCGGGATCCAGGGACAACTTCTCCGGGAGAACGCACAGCGCACCTCAGGCTGGTGCAACGTCACGCCGGCCTCTGCCGCTGCAGGCTCGCCCTGCACTCCGTGCCCCTCCCTCCCCCACGGCCTGCGTGAGCCAGAGCCTCCGAAGCAGCTGCTCCTTTAACCCCATCCTCTCTGAGCGAAGAACAGACGCCCTCTGGCGACCTACACGCAGAGGTGGGGTCAAATCCAAAGCTGAGCTCCAGGAGCTGTGAGAACAAAGAAAAGGAAATCTCTCCCAGCAGCCTCAGAAGCAGCGGATTAAAGCTCCACAATCAACTTGATGTACCCTGCATCTGTGGAATACATGAATAGACAACGAATCATCCCAAATTGAGGAGGTCGACTTTGAGAGCAAGATTTATGATTTTTTGTCCCTTTTCCTCTTTTTGTGAGTGTGTATGTGTATGCTTCTGTGTGAGATTTTGTCTGTATAGCTTTGCTTCCACGATTTGTCCTAGGGTTCTATCCGTCTGTTTTTGTTTTTCTAAATTTTTTTCTTAATAATTATTTTTTATTTTAATAAATTTATTTAATTTTATCTTACTTTATTTTATTTTACTTTATCTTCTTTCTTTCTTTTTTTCCTTCCTTCCCTCCTTCCTTCCATCCTCCTTCCCTGCCTCCCTGTCTCCCTCCCTCCCTCCTTTCTTTCTTTCCACTTCTACTAATTCTTTCTTTCTTCTTTTTCTCCCTTTTCTTCTGAGGCGTGTGGATGAAAGGCTCTTGGTGCTGCAGCCAGGAGTCAGTGCTGTGCCTCTGAGGTGGGAGAGCCAACTTCAGGACACTGGTCCACGAGAGACCTCCCAGCTCCACATAATATCAAATGGTGAAATTCTCCCAGAGATCTCCATCTCAACACCAGCAGCCAGCTTCACTCAACAACCAGCAAGCTACAGTGCTGGACACCCTATGCCAAACAACTAGCAAGACAGGAACACAACCGCACCCATTAGCAGAGAGGCTGCCTAAAATCATAATAAGTCCACAGACACCCCAAAACACACCAAAAGTCTTGGACTTGCCCACCAGAAAGACAAAATCCAGCCTCATCCACCAGAACACAGGCACTAGTCCCTTCCACCAGGAAGCCTACACAACCCACAGAACCAACCTTAGCCACTGGGGACAGACACCAAAAACAATGGGAACTACGAACCTGCAGCCTGCAAAAAGGAGACGCCAAACACAGTAAGATAAGCAAAATGAGAAGACAGAAAAACACACAGCAGTTGAAGGAGCAAGGTAAAAAGCCACCAGACCTAAGAAATGAAGAGGAAATAGGCAGTCTACCTGAAAAAGAATTCAGAATAATGATAGTAAAGATGATCCAAAATCTTGGAAATAGAATGGAGAAAATGCAAGAAACATTTAACAAGGACCTACAAGAACTAAAGATGAAACAAGCAATGATGAACAGCACAATAAATGAAATTAAAAATACTCTATATGGGGTCAATAGCAGAATAACTGAGGCAGAAGAACAGATAAGTGACCTGGAAGATAAAATAGTGGAAATAACTACTACAGAGCAGAATAAAGAAAAAAGAATGAAAAGAACTGAGGACAGTCTCAGAGACCTCTGGGACAACATTAAATGCACCAACTTTCGAATTATAGAGGTTCCAGAAGAAGAAGAGAAAAAGAAAGGGACTGAGAAAATATTTGAAGAGATTATAGTTGAAAACTTCCCTAATATGGGAAAGGAAATAGTTAATCAAGTCCAGGAAGCACATAGAGTCCCATACAGGATAAATCCAAGGAGAAATACGCCAAGACACATATTAATCAAGCTGTCAAAAATTAAATGCAAAGAAAATGTATTAAAAGCAGCAAGGGAAAAACAACAAATAACACACAAGGGAATCCCCATAAGGTTAACAGCTGATCTTTCAGCAGAAACTCTGCAAGCCAGAGGGACTGGCATGAAGGAGAAAAACCTGCAACCAAGATTACTCTACCCAGCAAGGATCTCATTCAGATTTGATGGAGAAATTAAAACCTTTACAAACAAGCAAAAGCTGAGAGAGTTCAGCACACCAAACCAGCTTTACAACAAATGCTAAAGGAACTTCTCTAAGCAAGAAACACAAGGAAGGAAAAGACCTACAATAACGAACCCAAAACAATTAAGAAAATGGGAATAGGAACATAAATATTGATAATTACCTTAAATGTAAATGGACTAAATGCTCCCACCAAAAGATACAGATTGGCTGAATGGATATGAAAACAAGACCCATATATATGCTGTCTGCAAGAGACCCACTTCAGACCTAGAGACACATACAAACTGAAAGTAAGGGGATGGAAAAAGGTATTCCATGCAAATAGAAACCAAAAGAAAGCTGGAGTAGCAATTCTCATATCAGACAAAATAGACTTTAAAATAAAGACTATTACAGGAGACAAAGAATAACACTACATAATGATTAAGGGATCGATCCAAGAAGAAGATATAACAATGGTAAATATTTATGCACCCAACATAGGACACCTCAATACATAAGGCAGATACTAACAGCCATAAAAGGGGAAATCAACATTAACACATTCATATTAGGGGACTTTAACATCCCACTTTCACCAATGGACAGATCATCCAAAATGAAAATAAATAAGGAAACACAAGCTTTAAATGATACATTAAACAAGATGGACTTAATTGATATTTATAGGACATTACATCCAAGAACAACAAAAAACGCATTTTTCTCAAGTGCTCATGGAACATTCTCCAGGATAGATCATATCTTGGATCACAAATCAAGCCTTGGTAAATTTAAGGAAATTGAAATTGTATCAAGTATCTTTTCCGACCACAACGCTATGAGACTAGATATCAATTACAGGAAAAGATCTGTAAAAAATACAAACACATGGAGGCTAAACAATACACTACTCAATAACGAAGTGATCACTGAATAAATAAAAGAAGAAATCAAAAAATACCTAGAAACAAATGACAATGGGGACACGACGACCCAAAACCTATGGGATGCAGCAAAAGCAGTTCTAAGAGGGAAGTTTATAGCAATACAATCCTACCTTAAGAAACAGGAAACATCTCGAATAAACAACCTAACTTTGCACCTAAAGCAATTAGAGAAAGAAGAACAAAAAAACCCCAAAGTTAGCAGAAGGAAAGAAATCATAAAGATCAGATCAGAAATAAATGAAAAAGAAATGAAGGAAACAATAACAAAGATCAATAAAACTAAAAGCTGGTTCTTTGAGAAGATAAACAAAATTGATAAATCACTAGCCAGACTCATCAAGAAAATAAAGGAGAAGACTCAAATCAATAGAATTAGAAATGAAAAAGAAGAAGTAACAACTGACACTGCAGAAATATAAAAGATCATGAGAGATTACTACAAGCAAATCTATGCCAATAAAATGGACAACCTGGAAGAAATGGACAAATTCTTAGAAATGCACAATCTGCCAAGGCTGAATCAGGAAGAAATAGAAAATATGAGCGGACCAATCACAAGCACTGAAATTGAAACTGTGATTAAAAATCTTCCAACAAACAAAAGCCCAGGACCAGATGGCTTCACAGGTGAATTCTAGCAAACATTTAGAGAAGAGCTAACACCTATCCTTCTCAAACTCTTCCAAAATATAGCAGAGGGAGGAACACACCCAAACTCATTCTACAAAGCCACCATCACCCTGATACCAAAACCAGACAAGGATGTCACAAAGAAAGAAAACTACAGGCCAATATCAGTGATGAACATAGATGCAAAAATCTTCAACAAAATACTAGCAAACAGAATCCAACAGCACATTAAAAGGATCATACACCATGATCAAGTGGGGTTTATTCCAGGAATGCAAGGATTCTTCAATATACGCAAATCAATCAATGTGATACACCATATTAACAAATTGAAGGAGAAAAACCATATGATCATCTCAATAGTTGCAGAGAAAGCTTTTGACAAAATTCAACACCCATTTATGATAAAAACCCTACAGAAAGTAGGCATAGAGGGAACTTTCCTCAACAAAATAAAGGCCATATATGACAAACCCACAGCCAACATCATCCTCAATGGTGAAAAACTGAAAGCATTTCCACTAAGATCAGGAACAAGACAAGGTTGCCTACTCTCACTGCTCTTATTCAACATAGTTTTGGAAGTTTTAACCACAGCAAGCAGAGAAGAAAAGGAAATAAAAGGAATCCAAATCAGAAAAGAAGAAGTAAAGCTGTCACTGTTTGCAGATGACATGATACTATACATAGAGAATCCTAAAGAGGCTACCAGTAAACCACTAGAGCTAATCAATGAATTTGGGAAAGTAGCAGGATACAAAATGAATGCACAGAAATCTCTGGCATTCCTATACACTAATGATGAAAAATCTGAAAGTGGAATCAAGAAAACACTCCCATTTACCATTGCAACAAAAAGAATAAAATATCTAGGAATAAACCTACCTAAGGAGACAAAAGACCTGTATGCAGAAAATTATAAGACACTGATGAAAGAAATTAAAGATGATACAAATAGATGGAGAGATATACCATGTTCTTGGATTGGAAGAATCAACATTGTGAAAATGACTTTACTACCCAAAGCAATCTACAGATTCAATGTAATTCCTATCAAACTACTACTGGCATTTTTCACAGAACTAGAAATAAAAGTTCACAATTTGTATGGAAACACAAAAGACCCCGAATAGCCAAAGCAATCTTGAGAATGAAAAACGGAGCTGGAAGAATCAGGCTCCCTGACTTCAGACTATACTACAAAGCTACAGTAATCAAGACAGTATGGTACTGGCACAAAAACAGAAATATAGATCAATGGAACAGGATAGAAAGCCCAGAGATAAACCCATGCACATATGGTCACCTTATCTTTGATAAAGGAGGCAGGAATGTACAGTGGAGAAAGGACAGCCTCTTCAATAAGTGGTGCTGGGAAAACTGGACACCTACATGTAAAAGTATGAGATTAGATCACTCCCTAACACCATACACAAAAATAAGCTCAAAATGGATTAAAGACCTAAATGTAAGGCCAGAAACTATCAAACTGTTAGAGGAAAACATAGGCAGAACACTCTATGACATAAATCACAGCAAGATCCTTTTTGACCCACCTCCTAGAGAAATGGAAGTAAAAACAAAAATAAACAAATGGGACCTAATGAAACTTCAAAGCTTTTGCACAGCAAAGGAAACCATAAACAAGACCAAAAGACAACCCTCAGAATGGGAGAAAATATTTGTAAATGAAGCAACTGACAAAGGATTAATCTCCAAAATTTATAAACAGCTCATGCAGCTCAATAACAAAAGAAAAACAAACAACCCAATTCAAAAATGGGCAGAAGACCTAAATAGACATTTCTCCAAAGAAGATATACAGATTGCCAACAAACACATGAAAGGATGCTCAACATCATTAATCATTAGAGAAATGCAAATCAAAACTACAATGAGATATCATCTCACACCAGTCAGAATGGCCATCATCAAAAAATCTAGAAACAATAAATGCTGGAGAGGGTGTGGAGAAAAGCGAACACTCTTGCACTGCTGGTGGGAATGTGAATTGGTACAGCCACTATGGAGAACAGTATGGAGGTTCCTTTAAAAACACTACAAATAGAACTACCATATGACCCAGCAATCCCACTACTGGGCATATGCCCTGAGAAAACCATAATTCAAAAAAAGTCATGTACCAAAATGTTCATTGCAACTCTATTTACAATAGCCCGGAGATGGAAACAACCTAAGCGTCCATCATCGGATGAACGGATAAAGAAGATGTGGCACATATATACAATGGAATATTACTCAGCCATAAAAAGAAACGAAATTGAGCTATTTGTAATGAGGTGGATAGACCTAGAGTCTGTCATACAGAGTGAAGTAAGTCAGAAAGAGAGAGACAAATACCGTATGCTAACACATATTTATGGAATTTACGGGGGAAAAAAATGTCATGAAGAACCTAGGAGTAAGACAGGAATAAAGACACAGACCTACTATAGAATGGACTTCAGGATATGGGAAAGGGGAAGGGTAAGCTGTGACAAAGCGAGAGAGAGACATGGACATATATACACTACCAAACGTAAGGTAGATAGCTAGTGGGAAGCAGCCGCATAGTACAGGGAGATCAGCTTGGTGCTTTGTGACCCCCTGGAGGGGTGGGATAGGGAGGGTGGGAGGGAGGGAGACGCAAGAGGGAAGAGATATGGGAACATCTGTGTATGTATAACTGATTCACTTTGTTATAAAGTAGAAACTAACACACCATTGTAAAGCAATTATACTCCAATAAAGATGTAAAAAAAAATAGTGAAAAAAAATGCATATCACTAAGTGAAAGAAAGCAATCTGTAAAGGATACATACCATATGATTTCAACTATATCATATTCTGGAAAAGGCAAGACTATGAAGATGATAAAAAGATCAGTGGTTGCCAGAGGTAAGGGGAGAGGGATGAAGAGGCAGAATACAGACAATTTTTAGCGAAGTGAAAATACTCTGTATGATATTATAATGATGAATATGTGTTATTATACATTTGCTCAAATCCATAGAAAGTACAAACCCAAGAGTGAGCCCTAAGGTAAATTGTGGACTTTGGGTGATTATGATGTGTCACTGTGGGTTCATCCTTGGTAAATACTTCTGGTGAGTGATGGTGGTAATGGGGTTGGCTATGCACTTGTGGAGACAGGGAGTATATGGGAAATCTCTGCACCTTTCTTTCATTTCCTAAAACTTCTCTCAAAATATAAAGGCTTAAAAAAACCTGAAAGTTAGGTGAACTGATCTCAAAAAGGACAGGTTGGTGTAGAGGTTGAAATCTTGAACTCTGGAATCAGAGAAACTTGGGTTCAAATTCAAACTCTGACACTCACCCCTTCCTGACCTTGATCAAATTACCCAACTACTCCAAGCCTCTGTTTCTTCATCTGCAAATGGGAATAATAATTGTTTTGACCTTAGAAGGTATATAAAATATGTAATATAATTCAAAATGTAGTCAGAATTCCAAGGGTATTTTTCAGTTTCTAATTATTGAAAAATATTTTTACCTACTCTGAGAACTGTTCTCCCTATTTGTGTTATTGTAAATATCAACTGAGATAATAGGTCAAAATACTTCAAAAACTACACATTATTGTATTGGTATGAGGAAATATTATTCGTTTTATTTTACCCTTCTTACTTTTAGAAGAACTAAGTAAAAACAATCCCTATGATAATGCTTTCATTCTAAATATCAAACTAAGTGATACATTTTTAAATTAAGAAAAAAAAACCCTAGTTGTGGCAAAATTTGTTTATACAGAGGGGATTTAAGAGACTAGGTCTCTAAAAACGAATTGCTAAAAATCAGTACAAATATCAAAAATGACCATTAAAAAATCAGAATGAATAGTATAGTTAAATCACATTGACCCAAAACACTATTAATTGAGATGGAGCTCGTTTTCTATTTTCAGTAGCATTAAGATGAATCAGATTATTTTTTTAAGGTACATATATTAATCAGAGCTGCTAAACTACAGGTAAAACAGTGCCAAACAAAATGGACTTTATCGCAATTCTAGAAAATCTGAAATGATTAACAATGAGAGAAAATAGAGTTGAAGAAATTCACATCTCATCATTTTTATCCCCTTTTTCCTAATAATTGAGTTTCTTTCTCCCATACTTCTTATACTTATCATTCATTTTTTTCCTCTTCAAGTCAATACACACTTTTAAAAAATGTCAGACTGTTTAGAAAACAACAAATCAAACCAAACACTCCTATGAAGTTGCATATTTCAATAAATCTCCATGACATTTGACTTGGAAATGCTTTATAACTGCTTCAATTACCTCTTCCATGATTGAAATTTTTTAAAGCAATTCATTAAAACAGAATTTTTTCAAGACAATTAAAAATAATTTCTTTGTTTCGTGCAGTTTCATATTCTTGAAAGTCCTGATGATAAGACATGAGGAAAGGAGAATTGGTAAAAGTAAGTCCTACTTAAGTATTTTTTTTAAACCACTAAGGTACCACTTCACAAAAATGATGTTGACCTGTCAGTTATACCTTCTTTTCTCTGTGGGTATGCCTCCATTTTGCAGGGGAGATATACATATTGGCATGTATTGAAATAGTCTGAATCAAATTATCATCTAGTTGAGATGGGGTTATAGCAAGAGGATGTCTCCATGACTCAAAATTCCACTGAGAGGAACTGCAGTGTCAAACTTGTGATATGGTGTCAAGATGAAATATGCTTTGAATTTTATTAATAGTAGGGAGCATATTTCACTGCTCATTCAAGTGTCATGCTAGAACTAGGTGAGTGTTGCCAATATAAGTGGATGGAGATCAACACTTTTCTGACACTCCTGCTACCAAGTGCCTATAAAATGTTTATACCTAAAATTGTGTCAAATTATGCTAATTGAGTACTGAAAAAACACTATAAGTTGAAGTATTCAAAAAGTATATTTCTTGGAATCTCATGGGGCTCTTCAAATTAGGCACTTGGGAGAACTTTTTCCCTCTTCCAAGTACCGTCAAAGTACAGTGTCTTAAAGTGTCACCAGGAAAGCAAATTCATTTAAATTCTTGATCATACATATATAAAGTATTAAAGGTTTTACCATCAGTAGTTTCTTTTTAGCCCCGTTGTTCTAGTATCAGTTAGAAATTTTTTTTTTATAGAAAGATTGTGTTTATTATAAAAGATACTCCAAGCCCAGCTCAGGGTCTTTAACAACATCAGCCACCAGCAGATGCTAACAATAAATCAGGTGTGATTGTGAGTCAGGAAGAAAATGAAATAAAATACTGCTTCCTAGGAGAGATTTTTTTTTTTTTCTTCTCTCAGGTCAAAATAAATAGGGATTTTTCTGAATGTCATTATAGATGAAGACAACTTCAGTGACTTCTCAATTTTACATGAGAATATTCTACTTTCAGGACTATAGATAACAATCCTTGAGTTCCCAAATTCTGACCATATTCTATTAAAATCATTTTTTTCACTTTTCTGTTAAACTGTATTTAATCCTTTGTGTCAATGTGCTGAGAAAGATAGTAAAGGTATATCTAAACTTTGCCTTAAACTTCTTTAATCTTTTTTTAAGCTCTCATTCATGTAACACAGATTCAGCAATCTGATTTCAACACCCCATCTCCCGGGGGGAAAAAATGTTAAGATTTCCAAGTTCAGAGACCAGTGTGAAACTGGTTCTCCTCAACTAAAATATCTTTAATTCTAACCGCAGACTCTCTACAGTGCCTCCTGGAGACCTTCAAGTCCTTTGAATTCCAATGGTAGTAAAAGGTCTTTTGTACTGGCTAAAGGGGTCCTAGAACGAGAGACTGGTAATGGCATATGGCACAGGTGGTCACAGAGAATTTCCATCTGGTATGGAAAACATCAACCCTCCTACAAGGCAGCATATGCCACCAAGAACACATATGCCCAAAACCTTTGTTCCCTATGCTGGCGACGAGCACAATTTAGCAACCCATTCAAACTACTGTTGCATTTCCAAGGCCCCTAACAATGTGGGATTCAGCTATGGAAGAAACCACTGATAGTGCTCGTTCTGCCACATTCTCCCCACTTTCTAAAGCACAAATGGACAAATAAATCTCTCCAGAAATGTTTGCTTGCAGGGCTGAGAGTCTATTCCTAACTCTTGTGTCTTTTCATCCAATTCCAAGGGCACTCTCCAGTATGAAGTAGTTCTGAACAATTTTGCCTGTAAATAAGAAACCCCGTTGTTTTTGACCATTCCTCACTGTTTCCGTTCCATGTCTCTTATCTCCGTTAAAAAAGAAGTCACTTGGGCTTCCCTGGTGGCGCAGTGGTTAAGAATCCGCCTGCCAATGCAGAGGACATGGGTTCAAGCCCTGCTCTGGGAAGATCCCACATGCCGCGGAGCAACTAAGCCCGTGTGCCACAACTACTGAGGCTGCGCTCTAGAGCCCGCGAGCCACAACTACTGAAGCCCACGTGCTACAACTACCGAAGGCTGCGCACCTAGAGCCCGTGGTCTATGGCAAGAGAAGCCACCGCAATGAGAAGCCCGCACACTGCAACAAAGAGTAGCCCCTCGCCGCAACTAGAGAAAGCCCGCGTGCAGCAACAGAGACCCAACTCAACCAATAAATAAATAATAAAAATTAAAAAAAAAAAAGTCACTTTATCTCATGCCCCTTTGGTATACTTCTAATATTTTTGTATGAGAAATTATATATTCCAATGATAGTGATATTCCCATGCCTAAGAAGATCTGCCAGCAGATGGAAAGCAAGTCAGAGCTCTCTAGGCCTGAAAAGACAATTAAACCTCTAGCCCAGATTGGTGGTGACTACTGGCTACCAGTTATTCAAAGGCTTTATGACCCAAGCTGATTGTAGTCCATGTTATGACAACAAAACCAAATCACAATTGAAGTGCATGCTTGATAAAGAGCCTTCCATTTATATGAACAGCTTTAGCAATTAGTTTCCTGTAACAGAGAGAGCAAGAGATAGCACTTTACTAGTTTCACGTGACAAAAATGGCGGGATGATTTTTTAAAATCATCAGCCCTCCAGAGCAAATATAAAAAGTATTACCATTATTATGCATAGTATATTAGATTACAAGACTGATGCACCCTGTGCTGAAGCTAAATTAAAAGAATACCATACTATATTAGAAAAAAGTAATCAGTGTACTCAACATCTTACTATAGTTTATGTTCCCATTTCCTGAAAACTTTCTAGCCCATGGGAGAGAATATTTGATGGTTATTCTGACAAATACTACTGCGGGAAGACGGTCTCTATATGGTAGCAACAACCATCCTACCCAGCCCAGCTCTTTCTGCACTGCTCATCTTTTCTCTTTTGGGACCTGTAGTTTCTTCTAGAAAAGGATTTTTTTTGTCACTGCACTTTAAGTCAGTGGCAGTTTTAAATGATAAGCCTATTTGACAGGCATTTTGTTACCTTCCTATCTTTCCTAGAAAGTAAGGAACAGGCAGCAAATTGGAAATTGAAATTGGAAATTGAAATAATTGAACTTCTTTTAACAGATGGAAAATTTGGACTGCTCCTCAGCTTTCTAGAAATTAATCTCTACTACCGTGCCAGAAAATAAGGAAATGCTTTTATAAAAATTGATGATAGGGGTATCTTAAGGGGGCATAGGAGCTCCCAATGGCCAAAGGTAGAACAATTTGAGCAAACAAAAAAAGAGCTTTTTTTAAGTAGCAAAAAAAAAAGTAGGATCCAGGTCTTACAATCCTCCTGCTTTGCCATCATCAGCAGACTGGACCTCAACCTCCAGCTCAGCATATCCCATCATTGTTGCAAGGAGGCTGCAGCAGCTCTAAGCTTCATATTCCCAGATGACATGGCTCAACAGAACAAGGAACGAGGCAGCGGTAAAACAAAACCACAAATAAATTTTTCAAATTAAAAAAGGAACAGCACTGGATTATAACCCAAAACATAATATAAATATCCATGAGTCCATATTAATATAAGTGAATGACTGAATAAGTAAATAAATATGGGAAAAGACACAAATCTCCGATGCATAAGGATTCCAAATAATTTATGTAAATACACCACCTTCCAGGAAATGGAACAAAACTCCCCACTTCATATAAGTGTGGGCTGCACATAGTGACTTCCTCCCAAAGGTACAGTGTAGAAAGAGGGTAAAAAAGTAGCTTTACAGTGTAAACGCTTGCAAACACTACCTCAACCAGGTGATCAAGGTCAACAGTGATAAATTACGTTTATAGTGTATACCCTTGATATCATGTGATTAAAACAACACTTTACTCCTGTGGTTTTCCTCCCCAAAACCCATAACCCCAGTTTAATCATGAGAAATACATATGAAAAATCCCTACTGGGGGCATTTCACAAAATGCCTGATCACTACTCCTGAAAACTGTCCAGGTCACCAAAAACAAGGAAAATGTGAGAAACTGTCACAGCCAAGAGCAACCTAAAGAGATATCACTAAACATAATGTGGCATCCTGGATGGGATCCTGGAACAGAAAAAGGACATTAGGCAAAAACTAAGGAAATCTGAATAAAGTACGAACTTTAGTTAATAGTAATGTGTCAATATACAATCATTAATTGTCATATTAATATAAGATGTAATAATAGGAGAAACTGGGTGTGGAGTATACGAGAACTCTCTGTAATAACTTCATAGTTTTTCTGTAAATCTAAAATTGTTCTAAAATATTGAATCTCTACAACCCTTAGAATTTGTCTGAAGGTTACTTTCTTCATAACTCTAGCTCCACCTTACCGAAGCCAACTTGCTTTCTATTACAGATTCATGCTCATACGTACACATATATGGATATTTTGCTCTCATAGTCATTAGTCCTGTCCACCATATTTCTCAATTCTCCTGCCCCTTTTGAAGTTAGGCATAATCCTATTACTGTCCAATAAAATGTGAGAGGAAGTAAAATACATCACTTTCAGGCTCAAGATATAATAGCTATCACTAAATTCACTCCATTATCTACCCCGTGCCACAGCAGTAGTAGAAACGCAGATAGAGAGATAGAGATTGAAGTTCCATAACTTGGATCACTGAGTGACTACAATAAACAGAACTCCTGACCGCCCCGTGTCAGGAAAGAAATAAACCTTGATGTATTTAGACAATGAGAACTTGAGTGTGTTTGTTACCACAACATAGCTTGACCATCCTATCAGATACACATATGTGCACATTATTTATCACTTGATAACACAATGACTCTCAAAATGTCCCAGCAGAAAATTTATTATAATCTTCGAAAATACTGAATCAGTGTGCTGCACACCTGAAACTAACTAATATGATATTGCAGATCAACTATACTTGAAAGAGAGGAAGGAAGGAAGGAAGGGAGGAAGGAAGGATGGAAGGAAGGACGGAAAGAAGGGAGGAAGGAAGGAAAGGAGGGAGGGAGAGGGGAGAGAAAAAGAAAAAAAGAAAGAAAAGAAAGAAAGAAAGGAAGAAAGGAAGGAAGGAAGGAAGGAAGGGAGAATGGGAGACAGAAAGAGAGGGAAAGGAAGGAAGAAAAGGAAAAATCTTTTGGAGGAGATGGATATGTTCATGGCATAGATTTTGGTGATGGCTACACCGATGTACACTTATGTCCAAACTCATCAAGTTGTATACATTAAATACGTGCAGCTTTTTGTATTGTAAACCTCAATAAAGTGGTTCATCACAAAAAATGATTGAATTTAATGAAATAAAAGAAATCTTCCAAATATTACTGACAATCTGTATACAAAAGTTTTTACGTTTTGGACGTTCTTGTAAGAGAGTTGTGAGCTTCTAGAGGGAAAGAATTCTGTCTTGTTCTCCAGTTTATCTCCCATATCTGGTGCACACTATGAACTACATGTGGAATTCTGTCATCAAATAGACAATAAATATGAAAATATTCAAAAAAATAAAAAGAAGCTTAATTCCTTATGGGATGCATATTTATCACAATGTGCTTATATTATGGGAGTAAAACAAGTATTTTAGGCAGAATTAGAATAGGTACTAGAATGAGTCTTTTACATCATTGGCTTACTGCCAGTTTAGAATTTTCAACGTTTTTAGTAATTCTTTTACATCTTAACTATGGAGAATTATCTTCAGTTATGAATAGGGAAACCATTCCTATTGTAGTCAATACTGGATTTTTCGGGTAGTTTTAGGGTTAAATTCCCTGTGTCTGGAGATAATTTGAGAGCTTGCTTTCTTTTTGAACCACTCTTAACATCGGTTCTTTTTTCTTAATGAGAAAGTACAAGTAGAGTGGCTAATATTTTTTTAAGAGAAAATAAATGTTTCACAAAAAGAAAAATCTTGAAAACACAACCCACAATAAAGCAGTGGGAAGATTCATTTTTTTATAACATAATTTTAATAGGAAAACAATCTTTTATGATCCTTATAAATAGGTTAGTTACATATTCCTTCCACACTGATGTGCATTAAACAACATAAAAATTGTTGTAGAGAAATAGACTCATGATCCTCTTGAGGAGGTATAAAACCACCAAAGTGCACTTGACAGAGTAATACCCTGGGGTATCAAGAAATGATAATTCCTTCATTTCCCCTCTCAGAGCTCAGTTTATGCAAAAAGCACTAGAAGTTTAAAACTTCAGGGCCCTTAACCAGACACCAGTCATGACCATATGTTTCCACCTTCAATGACATCCTCTGGCACCAAGTTCCAAAATCAAAATTTGTTTTATTTAAAATACATTTGTCAATTTAAAGGCATCAACACACTTCTCTTTCTTCACTAAGCACGCGAACATCACTGGGCCTGAGAGTTTAACCACTGTCATGCAAACTGCAATGTCATAAATAGAATACAGGGTCTGCCATATTCTTTTCTACACAATTATTTTAAAGATTTAGTTTTTTATCAAAATAGCCCATGATATAGGACAAATCAAAAGGTGCAATAGCATATGATAGATTTCCCAGAAAAATATATTTTAAAAATATATTTTTTATATTATACTTAATACATATATAATATTCTATAAGGCTATCACTCTGCTTAGCTCAATAAACTTCGTATATGAATAAGTCTTGCAGAGTATTTTGATTACCTCTCTAACAGAAGATTCATCACCTAATATTTATTTGAAATAGTGGAAGAAACCTTGAAACTCCTTGCTTATCATACATACCAGCTTTACCATATCATCATGGCTAACAATGGATAAAGATTGGAAATGGAATAGGAAATCCTCCTTAAGGAAGAAGATAGATGACTTATAAGGGTTCAGATAAAGAATTGATACCTTTAAAAGATATGACTTTTTACTACAGCTATACAGAAACATACATAATACAAATAAATTTTAATAGGATCATAAAGATAAGTTAATTGTGCTTTGCTGATAGGATTGTTGGAATATGGTTTTTAATGCTCTAAAATAATCATTAATAAAGGACTCTTAAGGATAAGCTGATCAACAAGAGTAATAGAAGTAACATGTTAAAAACATAAGCAGAATATTCAAAAGTTTAAACATTTACAAATACAATTTATTTTCCTTAGCACTTTAAACTCTTTAACAAAATGGCATTTTTGTCTCCACAAAAATCCATTTGAAATCAAATGCATAACACCTAGAAATCCCACTGAGCTCATCTCTTCTTTTGAAAACTGTCAGATGTACTTTAAATAGTGGGGGTCTCGATGTTACAGTCGGGTTTATAATTTGCAACAATACACTTCTTATTACTTACAGGAAAATCATTTCCACAATGACTCACTGATGCCTCTCCCTCTAATCATCATTTCTGCAGCATTTAGGTACAAGATGCGTGGTGTCCTCTCTTCAGATGCCAGCAGAATGACAATGAGTCAGCAACATGAGCAGATAAAGTCACAGTCAGAAGCTGTGTGACTGCCCTAGTGACCGCAGAGAAAACGTTGAGAGCATCCTTCACAAGTGGACGCAAGAGGACTTCCAGGCAGCAAAAGAAAGTTACCAAACAAATGTGGCTCTTCAAGAATACAGTGGGACGCTGAGGAGGAATTATCAACCAGGAAATTCACTGGCTGTAGACTTCAGATACCTTGCCTCCGGGGTTTACATCAAGCAGTGCAAAACCTGTGTGAGTCTTTGAGATTCCTGTAGAATGAGGAAGAAAATATCTTGCCATTCACTCTTTCAGTTACTGATCTTACCTGAACGTTGTCAGGTATTTTAATGTTTTAAGAAAAAAAGGAGTACCTTGGAGAGTCTACTGAGATTGAATTCTTAGTTCCCAAAATGTAAGGTTTCTAAACACTTTAAAATTACTCTACCCTGTGGACACTGCAATGGTTAATTTTGTCAACTTGAGTGGGCCACATAGTGTCCAGATATTTGGTCAAGCATAAATCTGGTTGTGTCTGTGAGAGTGTTTTTGAATGAAATTAACATCTGAATTGGAAGACTGAGTAGAGCAGATTGCCCTCCCCAATGTGGGTGGGCTTCATCCAATCAGTTGAAGGCCTGAATAGGACAAAAAGGCTGACCTTCCCTTGAATAACAAAATTCTTCCTGCCTGACAAGTTTTGAACTAGAACACTGGCTTTTCTCCTACTGTTGAACTCAGACTGAAACATCAGCATTTCCTGGGTCTCAAGCCTCCACCTTCTAACTGAAACTGCCCCATTGGCTCTCATGGGTCTCCAGCTTGTCAAGTGCAGGTCTTGGGACTTGCCAGCCTTCACGACTATGTGAACAAATTCCTTAAAATTAAATAAATAAATAATGTAAGTAAATAAATAAATTTATCTATCTATCTATCTTATTGGTTCTCTTTCTCTGGAGAAACCTGACTAATGCAGACACCTTTGCATAGGAAAGGGATTTGGCTCTCCTAATTTTATATATTTGTTGGGCAGTGTCTGGATGTACAGTGGACATATCGTTTAACTGAGTTGACCAGTCAATTTAGAAAAATATAATCATCAACCACTCGGTTTTGTTGAATGACGTGGACAGTTTAAAGGTAAAACAAGCTGTGCTCAGAGACAAGCCCAGAAGATATATTCTGGTTTGTAAACTCTTGCAGAAATTATAACACAAATTGAAAAGTCCCCAATTTCTCAATATATACTTAGCCAGTAATATTATTTCTGAGCTTCTTATTCTCTTGAATTGTCTGTAAGTCCACAAACAGCATTTCTGAGAAAAGTGGATGACTAGCAAGGAGAGGAGTTGAACCACTCAAGGATGACTATAGAAGCAGTAATTCTGAGTGGATTAAACACATGTTATTCCCAACATACAAATATTTGTTGAAGATGATCACAAATCACAAGCTCTAAAGAAGTCTTTCTATTCTCCTGTATCTCTTTTTTTTTTTTTTTTTTTTTTTTTTTTGCGGTACGCAGGCCTCTCACTGTTGTGGCCTCTCCCGCTGCAGAGCACAGGCTCCGGACGCACAGGCTCAGCGGCCATGGCTCACGGGCCCAGCCGCTCCGCGGCATGTGGGATCTTCCCGGACCGGGGCACGAACCTGCGTCCCCTGCATCGGCAGACGGACTCTCAACCACTGCGCCACCAGGGAAGCCCCTCTCCTGGATCTCTTGGCCAGGCTCAAGGAATCCTAAGTTAGGCTCAACTTTACATATTCTGTAAGCAATAATATCCTTCCATATCAGACACATACACCTGAAAAGGGAGGCGGGGATCAATCTAAAATATACACAGACAGTGTTTAAACTTCAATATGAAAAAAAGTGCATTTATCAAAATTTCACTTAAGTAGGTCTGAAGATTAAAAAAACACCACTGGGGAATAAGAAGCAGTTAGAAAAACTGCACTAGAACTTTGTACCCCTAGTATTTGGACTGAGAAAATTTCCAATAGCTGAAGTACATGTCAAAAATATTATGTTCTGAATAAAGGGACCACGAATGAAAGGCAGTCTTCAGATACCTAAAGTCTCCTATATAGTGCATCTGGCAGAATATCAGAGGCAGGAATGATCTGACACATAATCTGTTACTTGCTCTCAGAAGGATCTTTGTTCAGTGGTTGGATGGATTTCACTGATTGCTGGCCCCTGAGGATGTCAATAGTGCCACGTAGATAGAGAATCCATAGTCCAGCTGAAACAGGAAAGACTAAGGGAGAAGCCTTGATGTCTCAGTGCTCTAGTCTAAAAGGAAGAAAATCTTTGCTGATCCTAATAAATATAACTTTGTTGTAATAATTACATGATTGTATGGTTGTAACTCCCTTTGGGAACATTGGTTCAAGTTTCCATAACAACTTGATACAGGTTTTTGATATGGTTATAACTTTCTCTGGATTTATGATCTCAGAATTTTTTCCTCCCCTTGGCTCAGCAGTACTCAATTGCAATAACATTAATTTTATAATGAGCCTCCTTTGCTAACTTAGTTGCAGATCTATTTCAGTGCCAAGGCGATCTATGTAATTTAAAGAAGAAACATGACTGTTGAAAACTTTACAACCATGAGAAGGGAAATTCACTGTTTCTATTGCTCTCATATTTATTTTTCATTTAAAAATATTCATAAAAGTATTTATTTTTACTTTCTAAATTTATAGTCCACTTCTTCTCTTCATGGACCTTTTTTTTTTTTTTTTTTTTTTTTTTGCGGTACGCGGGCCTCTCAATGCTGTGGCCTCTCCTGTTGCAGAGCACAGGCTCCGGACGCGCAGGCTCAGCTGCCATGGCTCACGGGCCCAGCTGCTCCGCAGCATGTGGGATCTTCCCGGACCTGGGCACGAACCCGTATCCCCTGCATGGGCAGGCGGACTCTCAACCACTGCGCCACCAGGGAAGCCCTCTTCATGGACATTTTTACATTTTGGTCCAGATTTGCCATTCCAAGTCTTCAAAGACTATTGTTTAATAGGAAAGCAGATGATAGATAACAGAAAAGCAGAAAGGGGATTGAGCTAGAGGGAACTTTGCCCTTCTATTTGTTTTCTTTGCCGTAAGTATTAAAACAAATTTTTTTAAAGTGGAGAGAAGGAGTTACGACTGAAAATCTAAAAATAAAATTCTAACTCTGCCATCTATTTGTTTACATACATTTCTTAAATCCTCAGGTCCTTAGTTTCTACATCTGAAAAATAGAATGAAACCAAAATATTTATAATATATAAAATACCAAGCATAAGTGCCTAGCATGTAACAAGCCCTCAAATACAGTCGACAAAGATCACTGTTTCCTGCCATTATTTCTATTACTCGTATTGTTAGTCTCCTACTAACAATGTTAATCTCCTTCAGTCCTTCAGCAAATGTGGTAGGCCTCCAGATGCCTACACCCTATTCTCTGGAACCTGTGAATATGTTATGTTACATGGTTAAAGGAACATTGCAGATGAAATTAAGGTTATGGACCACATTGGCTTACAATCCCCAGTTTTCCGGTGGTCACAGTACAGTGGGATAGACAGACACAAACCAATTTTTAAAAATTATACAAACTAGTGAAATAAAAAAGTGATCTCAGATCTCAAATCATACTTTATATTTCACTTATATGCCTAGCCCAGCAATTAATGCCAACATCTGCTACTCACCAAATTCACAGATTCCTTGCCTCCAAACATTGGCCACATTGCCTTGCTCCACTATTATGGTTCTCGTCATGGGGTCATAGCACCAAGTATTCGATCTTCTTCAATACTAACTGGATTGCAAAATGGATATTGTAAAAAAATATGTTGGGCTTATTTGAATACAAAGAGAAGGGGGGCTCTTCCTTTTTTTCTCCTTGAAATACACACAAAAATGCATACCACTATGCAAAGACCTTAAAATATTGAATGTTAAAATTACTGTATCAGAAAAAAATGGTAAATTTCCAGTGGATGAGCCCAGAAGACACCATCTTAACCAAGTGATCATGGTCAACATCACCAGTAATAAGACTTAACTTCATTATGTACTCTGCATATGACGCACAGATCATTTCTTGCCGAAAATGCATAACCTTAACCTAATGATGAAAAAATAAGACACAAACTGGACAAACTGATGAAATGTGAATTATCTTTTTTTATTATTATTTTTTAATTGAATTATAATTGATTTACAATGTCGTGTTAGTTTCAGGTGTACAGCAAAGTGATTTAGTTTTATATATATTATATATATATATACACATGTATTCTTTTTTTTTAACTTTTTTTCTGGCTATGCTGGGTCTTCGTTACTGCGTGCTGGCTTTCTCTAGTTGTGGCGAGTAGGGGCTGCTCTTCGTTGAGGGCTTCTCATTGCGGTGGCTTCTCTTGTTGCAGAGGCACGGGCTCTAGGCACACGGGCTTCAGTAGTTGCAGCACACGGGCTCAGTAGTTGTGGCTCGTGGGCTCTAGAGCACAGGCTCAGTAGTTGTGGCGCATGGGCTTAGTTGCTCCACGGCATGTGGAATCTTCCCGGACCAGGATTTGAACCCATGTCCCCTGCATTGGCAGGCGGATTCTTAACCACTGAGCCATCAGGGAAGCTCCAATATACACATATATCCTTTTTCAGATAAATTAGGAGTCTGGGATTAACATATACACACTATTATATATAAAATAGATAACCAGCAAGGGTCTACTGTATAGCACAGGGAACAATACTGAATATTTTGTAATAACCTATAAGGGAAAAGAATCTGAATTATCTTGAATTTGAAGAAATTTAAATAAACAACAATTCATTTAATAGTATTATAACACTTTTAATTTTCTGGTTTTGAGCATTGTGCTATGGTTATGTAAATTTTAATGAAAGGGGAAGCTGAGTTCCGTAGTTTTTGTAAATTTGTGTAAGTCTAAAATTGTTTCAAAATAAAAAGTTAAAAATAAAAAATAATCTACCATATCGGGAGTTAGATACTCCCAGGTAGACTTCAATGCAAAGCAGGTCTCCCTCATATTGCCATATTCATGTTTGAGCATGCCACAAGCTTGTCTCCAAAGTAGCCAATTAGGAACAAGTGGGAGGCTCAGTCCCAAGACTGGTGAAGTGTTTTGATTGAGTGGACTGGAGAAAACGAGGAACTGAATTGAGACAGGCCTACCAATTTCACTCAGACCACCTGCTTGTTTCGGATACAAGCCAGTGACCTAAACATGATGGGCCATTACCAGCCCTCTGCTGGCATTCTGAAATGACTACATAGGAGACAAATCTGGGAGTGATGAGATTTGCAAATGGCATGGGAACAGCAGAGGAGTAATGACTTTTCATGAGCATTCTGAGACACCTCTCACACACACATCCATTAAGTCACCAGGAGCTATGCTGCATGAATTAACAGAGACTATTCACCCAAAAGAAAACTTTTCCCCAGTAAGTTGTGACATGTAATGCAATATGTTATTAAAAAAAAACACCAAAACTCTAAATAGTACTTTTCATCACATTCCTTGAGGCAACAGAATGAATTTTTTTAACACAATTATTTCTTAGTTTGCTCTTTTTCTGTCAAGCATGCAACTGCTTTTCCTTTCTTCTGAAGTAGTTCATATTATGATGAGTGAAAGGAGAGAAATAAAAAGAGCTATGATTGTGTCAACCACAACTGAACAAATACATCTATTAAAAAGAACTCCCACCAGAAATCTTAGAAGCCTCACAAAGTCTCATTTTTTTCCACATACTAACTCTATCATGAACTGAAACTTCCCTTTCTTTCATTTTAAATTATTGTAATTGTCCCCTGTGCATATACCAACCAGTATTTACGCTGTGTCGGATGACAATACACTAGTAAATTTGGTGTTTTAATGGCTATAATAACTCTAATAAAGAAATTAAATCAGATGTCATATGTGAAATGTACTTTTTTTTGCCTCCAACAATAACTTGAATTATAGCAGGCTAAATATTACGAAGCAAAACATGTATGCATTAGCAATTGAAAGCATGTGTTGAAACTATTCTAAGCGGACAAGGCTTTGGAGGCAGCGGGGGAGCAAGCAAAGGTGCTGGTTGCCTCAAACGTGGTCCTTTTTCCCAATTTTTTCAACTTCATCCTTTATGATAATTCCCTCTAAGTTTCTTCCTGAAGAGCATCACGCTGTACCCTTCCCCACCTCTGGTCCAACCAAAATCCTAGAACCCAGGCCCATAATTTTAATATGCATATAATTTCACATGGCTGATGAGTATAACACACCATGGATAAACAGCAGGGAGGGGCTAAATGGAAAACTCATTTGTTAGTTTTCCCACTTGGAGGTTGTTATTTTTTAAATTACTGATATTGGACACTGTAGGAGTGCCCTTTTTCATACACATTGAAGCATTCCACTGGCCCCAGGAGTCACTAAGACTAGTGGATTTTAATAGTTATAGATCTTAAATGGAGTGTTAGAAATTGTTTCTTTTCATTACAATTACAACAAGGAATTAACCCCAAGGGTATCCACTTAATTTCATAATATATAGACTGGAACGCTAATGTGACTCTTCTACAGTGTAATAAAGAGGCAACTGGCCCTTCTCTCCCCGGGGTGGGTTTCTGTAAAATGTATCACAAAAATAACGTAAAACGAAAAGATTTGAAGTTAACAAGCTCCATAATGTCACCAGCTCCAGTGCCAGGCGTGAGCGAGCCCTCATAGGCACTGAGCACTGCTTCTGTGGGAAGCTCAGCCCCAGCACTTTTCTTTGAATCGCTTCACTGACACAAGGAAAATGGAAAATGAGAGAAGGAAGGATAATTTACAATTAAGCACAGAAAGTCACGAAGACAGAGAAGAGACTTGGAACAGGATTTGTTAATTACCCTGTTTCTGAGATGGGATCAGAAGTGCATGCTGGTCACTTCCCGTCATGTCAGCTTAACCTTTTGTACTCTGCAGTGACCTCAGCTCCATCTTATGGGAACTCTCTCCCTCCTTGCCAGAAGCTGAAGTGACACCAAAGGTTAGGATTTTCCATCTTCAGGCTCCAAGTGTCTGAAGCCACTTCCTGGCAGAGACTTGAAATCTTGGATCCCTGATCATTAGCCCTCTCGTTTAAAGACATTTTTATTTCCCAATGCTTTTTCATGATGTTTGACTATGACTCTCTGAGCCAAAAGAGAAGAAGGACACTATTTCAGAAATAGAGCTTTAAACAGAAGTGGGACAGGACAGTGAGAGAGGCTAATGGCAATTCAATAAAAGCACAACCCAGAGAGAAGAACGTTCTTCTCTTATATTATGTATTTCCAACATATATTGTCATATTTGACCCACGACAGGCTTCTAGCCAGTCATTACTTGGGGCTCACTTCTTCCCAAAAGTGTCAGCTCTCTTGAAATCTGCAAATTTGCCAGTCAACTAGATAAAAACTGATGATCCAGAGAGGAGAAAAAGCAGATCACTTAACTCATTTGTTCTCATCTTTCATGCAGATTTCATTTCCAGAGATAGATAATATTGTATAGGAAAGTCACAAAGGAACTCTGCCTTCAATGAAAAGCATCCCTTTACAAATCAAAATTCCAGGCTTCCCTCCTAAGACAGGAAGCAGTGGCCTGAAGCAGATGTCAAGAGAGCTGCCAGGAGGGCGCCAGGGATGAGAAGGCGCTAAAGAGGACAAAGGAAGACATTTATCACAAGGGAAATTTGGGTGTCCTCGCTGCTGGCTGAGAGCTACACCATTTCTACGAGAGCTCAGAATCATTCACAAACCTGCGAGGAGCAAGAAGAAAGTTGAGGAAGACATCCAGAAAACAAACACGATCAGGATTCTACCAGAAGACCAAAGTTAGACAGTGTACATGGATTAGCAGGTGATTCTTCATTTAGGCAAGAGGCTAAGATTTTTGTAAATATAAACCACGGACTCAGTATCAAGGATGAAAGGAGTAATGTATATGCTGATCAGTGGTCACAAACTTTTCTATCCCCATATTTCCTCATTCCCCATTTTATCTCCTTAAAACCACATGTCCCTATAAGCTACATTTCCTGAATATATCAAACGTTGACTTATTAAAAGTTGTATTAGCTTAGAATAGCTCCTTAAGGGTTTTTCCCCAATGATTTTAATTGTGTTTGTTCTGGGCTCATAAACAGGGAACTTGAAGCATTTAAAAAACACACAAGTGTGGTATCCAGATGTTTTGTTTTTCCTAAGCTCAATGCACTTTAATTGGCTCTTCCCTTTAACAAAAAATGTAATTAAAAGGAATAAGCTCACCTATTTAGAAATTTCTCATTTCTTTATTTACCTTAAATCTTTCATGCAAGAAACTGTTAATGTTCTTTGCTTTGTTTTGTACTAAATAGAAATAAGATACAAAACAATTCTCTAATTCAGATTACATGGGGTGTATGCCGTACAAGTTTGATTTTCTGAATTTCCCCTGACATTTTCAAATTGAATATCATAGTCAATATCAATCTAACCAATAAAAAGCAATTTAATTTTTACAAAGAACGAAGAGAATATCTAAATTTGGCATATCAGACAGTTTTTTGTCTCTGTTGAATTATTTCAGGTGATATTTTAGTTAAACTGAGTTAAAACAGCAAATTTCATAATCCTTCAAGTAATATAAGACTGTAGCCCCTGATATAATTATTTAGGGCAAAAGCTTATTCATATCATATCGTACTTGATAACATATCTGAAATATGTACTGCTATTTGTTCTGTTTATAACACTATTTGCCCTACAGGTCATAGTCTCAAAGACTATAAGCTTTACAATATCAGATACATCACCAGAGTATTTGATTTTCCAATATCTATAACATTGTTAATGATTATTTGGATTATTATTTCTTGAGTAACATAATACTTCTTAAATGATATAAATGCTTATTATAACATAAATAGGATAAGCATATCTATTTATCATATATTGTCTCTCCCAAATGACACAGGCTATTACAAAAATGGAATGTAAACACACCAAAAACAAAAACAAAAAATTTTTGTTCTTTACAAGTTTCCAAAGATCACACTGGTAGATAGCCAGTGAAAGAACAAAAATCGTATCTCTGACAGCTGTACTGCTGTGAAAATCAGAAATATTCCCCCACCTCTTTAACTCTGGCCCAGACAATCTCTTGAACTTTTGCCCAACGTGACCAATGACCCTGGAGACAACGGCCCAAAATTGAATGCTTTAGTTTCTATTGTAAAACTGTTTCTTCTCCCATGTTTCCCCTTTAGGTGAAAAGGAAGAGTCATTTTCTAAGGCCACAGGGATTTTTTGGACGTGTTAAATTGAAAGACTATTAGGCTTGCATTTGGATGTATCAGGTAACCATTTGGATATGAGTGTTAGCCTCCAGGCTGGAGAAATAAATTAGGGAATCACTAATATAGAGATGGGATTTAATCCATGAAATTACCTATGCGGTGAATATAGATGAAGAAGAGAAAAAGTGTGAGAATTGAGCTACAGAGGGAGAACTCCATAATCTAGAGGAGAGGAGAGGAAGCTATGAGAGGACATAGGAAGAAGCAGACAGTGAGGTGGGCAGGCATCCTGGCTAGTGTGGGAGCCTGTATTTCAAGTGCAGCAGGTGTTTCAAGAAGGAACGTGATCAACTCTGTCAGCTACTGATAGGTCATGTTTATTGAGAATATCTTTTTTTTTTTTTTGCGGTACACGGGCCTCTCACTGTTGTGGCCTCTCCCGTTGTGGAGCACAGGCTCCGGACGCGCAAGCTCAGCGGCCATGGCTCACGCGCCCAGCCGCTCCGCGGCACGTGGGATCTTCCCGGACCGGGGCACAAACCCATGTCCCTGCATCGGCAGGTGGACTCTCAACCACTGCGCCACCAGGGAAGCCCGATAGGTCAGGTTTAGATAGTTAACCGATGACTTTATTAACATCGTGATTATCAGTGAACTTGATAAAAGCTGTTTCAGTGAGTGCTGAGGGTGAAAACATGATTGGAGTGGCTCTAAAAGTGGAGTGGCAAAGACAAAGAGGACAGATTGTAAGAAATCTCCAGTAAAAAGGAGTGGATAATTGAGATGGTAACTGGAGAGGGATATTGAGTCAGAGTATTTTTTTAAGATAGAAAAAAAAATCACACAATATGCTTATGTATCAATGGGAATGAACCATTAGAAAGTGAAATTTTGGTTTTGCAGTACAGCAAAGAAATAATTGCTGTGTGATTCCCTTAAGTAGGGAAGAGGATGGAATCCAGTTGACAGGTGAGGCAGACAAGCAGGGGGAGTTCATCAATAGCACCAGGGAGGAGGGCAGAGTTCACGAGGTGGATAGATGTGGTGGTGGCAGCAGATGGAAATCTCTCATCAGATGGCTTATGTTTTCTTATCATTCAGGTCTCAGAGCAGCTGCCACCACTCAAAGAGCCTTCCTTAACCACCAAATCTAAGTAGCTCTCCTTTCCATAGGGTCCCATACAACCCAATTTTACTATCTCTATAGCACTTATGTCCTTTTTAAAAACACTGTTGTATAATTTGTTTAATTGGTTATGTGTACATTTCCCAACTAACAGCATAGACCTTCCTTCTCTTCTTTACTGCTATATCCTTTATCCCCATAACTGAAAAGCAGAGAATACAAATAGTGGCTCAATATGTAATTGTTAAATAAATGAATCAATGAACACTTCAGAAACAAGCACTTCCAAGAACCCAAATGATTTCAAATGTGATATTACCAGTCTCAAGTATCTTTCTAGAGTTATTCATACAGGTATTAAAGTATGTGGATAGTTGTGCCTTTATTACCTGCTCTATTGAAAATGTACACTCCGGAAAGTTTTGTAATAGTGAATTAGATACTCGTGGGCACGTTATAGGTTGCAGACTATGGGCATTACAGAACAAGAGCAGGTATCTCCAACACAAAAAGTCCAGCTAGTCTCACCGGCACTGCACGTGGCATACAAAGGAGGGTGCAGAGAAGGAAATGATCAGTCAGAAAACAGAGAAAAGCCCTGGAATTCAAAACCATTAAATAAGAGAAATTATCCTTAACTGTTTGTCTAGCACTTGATGTTTGCTTCCCATAATTTTTATTAGTACTCCACCAAATCACTTCAGAGGTCAGTTAGTATTGTTAGGTCATTTTTTTTTTTTTTTTTTTTTTTTTTTTTTTTTTTTTTTTTTGCGGTACGCGGGCCTCTCACTGTTCTGGCCTCTCCCGTTGCGGAGCACAGGCTCCGGATGCGCAGGCTCAGCGCCCATGGCTCACGGGCCCAGCCGCTCCGCGGCATGTGGGATCTTCCCGAACCGGGGCACAAACCCGTGTCCCCTGCATCGGCAGGCGGACTCTCAACCACTGCGCCACCAGGGAAGCCCTGTTAGGCCCATTTTTACGGAGCTGTAAACTGATCCTCTAAGATAGGGGTCCCCAACCGCTGGGCCACGGACCACCACAGGTCCACAGCCCGTTAGGAACTGGGCCGCACAGCAGGAGGTAAGCTGCAGGCGGGCTAGCAAGAAAAGCTTCATCTGCGGCTCCCCATCGCTCGCATTACCGCCTGAACCATCCACCACCACCCGCATCCATGGAAAAATTGTCTTCCACAAAACTGGTCCCTGGTGCCAAAAACGTTGGCGACCGCTTCTCTAAGAGATTAGCTGATTAGGTGCTCCACACAGAGGAACATACCTGCAGCTGCAGAAAAAGAATTCACAATCATGCTGACTGCTTTTCTTAGCCCGCCTAAGTCAACCATCCCTCTAAGAGCCACAGAATGGAAGAGTTGATGGTTGGATGATCACCAGCAACAGTAGTTGACCATTACTTTTTTTTTTTTTTTTTCCTGATACTGATTTTACTTCTCTGGGCTGACTTGCATTAACCTGAATTTGAGAATATTTATGCAGAAGAAATAGTGCATCCATGAACACCAAGTCCAAATCCTGATAGGAGTGTTTATTCCTCGGTCAAGTTATGCCCAAAAGCAATTAGACATTACTCAGTGGCCCTGGGTTTAATCTGTTATTTATATCAGTTAGACAGAGGGAATCCCTGAAATTATCTATGGCTAGGCACCCTGGAAATTTTCCTAGGCTATTTTTCGAAGGTTATCTGGTATTGCTGGTCACCCTTGCCAAACAGAAATACAAGAGGCAGAGAAATGAGGAAACTGAGAAATGAGGATATAGATATCCTTCAAAAAAAGTACAGTTTTGATAAAAGAAAAAAAAATACAAGATACAATCTAAGAGTTTGCCCTTTTCATTTACTTTTTTTTTAATGTTTAATAGTGGAAGAGGCTTTGAAGAGTCCATCATCCTTCTTCCAAAATTGTGTTTCCCAAATGAAACAACATTCCATTCTCCTCTAAATCTCCAGTGAAGGAGAATTTCACACCCCAGATCCAAACCACATATTAGAATAATAATATTCTGCCTGAGGCGAGGAATGACTTCCATGATCGACCTCTCTGTTCACCACACCAAGACCTTCGCAATAGAGTATAAAGAGATATTGTTTGACTATGTTCCCCCCAGATGAGGTAAATATCATTTCATTAGGGAGGAAAATAAAAGATCAATTTACAAAACCCATAAATGTGTAAGAATAACCCAGGTTTGTTCATTCTTTTACACTTTCTTCGTCCTTCCCTCCCTTCCTTCTTTTCTTTTCTTTTTTATTAATTTTTATGGTATTTCCTGCCAATACTGGACCTTCTAAAACAATCAGAATGTGGTCTAGTCGTTAATAAATGTTGCCCTTAATCTGACATAAAGAAGAAGGTGGTCCCTGTTAATAAACCAATATCTTTCCAGATTTGGTCTCTTCTCTTGCTCTGATCATCCTAACTGCTTTCCCTTGACCTTGAAACCTGCTTTATTTTCTATTTCTGGGATTCTATCTTAAGACATCCTCCAAATTTTAGAAAAAAGTTGTGGAAAAAGCTATAGCAATTAAGCATAAATTTTAAAAAATAATAATATGAGAAATCTCCCAAATTAAAAGTGTTAAGTAAATTCTAATTCATTTTGTTTGAAATAATATAGAGATATTTAAAATTACAAGAACATTCAGTACATGTGGGAATGCTTTGGATATTCAATGTTAAATTAAAAAATAGAATAAAAAATTGCATAACTATATGACTAAGATTAGAAAGTAAAAATAAGCAGAAAGTAAAAATTATAAAAAGTAGAAATACAATTAAATGTTAAGAGATTAGTTAAGATAGTTGTTTTCTTTTGTTTTTTCTATATTCCAAATTTTCTATAAAGTTAAAATAAGTCTTAATTTAATCTTTTAGTTTAAAAGAGATCTGTGACGTAAAGGAACTCATATTTATTGCAATTGTTCCTTTTTCTTTTTAGGTATTTCTTGCATTTTGGAATAGTTGTTTGTGGGCAAAAAACATCTTTGGATTAGGCCAAGATTCTGTTCTCTGAGCCAGTTGGTAAGGGCAGGGATTTAAAAGGAGAAAAATTTATGTAATCAGAATTTTATTAAAACTGTCTGGGATTTTATAGATCATGTGTTCAAAACTCCACATTTTATATTGAAGAAACTGAGAAGGAAAGAGCTAGAAAAATATAAGAAGCAGATATGTGGGTGGATCCAACTGACATGTAAGTTTAATGAAATTTTGTAGTCACAATTATTTCAGAGGGCTCTGAATACAGCAAACAGTAGATCTAGGTAATAGAATCTGCTGTCTTTCTAACTCTCTCTGTTTTCTAGTGATTTCCAGCCCTTTGTATCAAAAAAGTCTGTTTCTCTGAACAGTCTGCGGGACAACATTTACAAATCCTAGAGATAGTGCTGAAGATATTTATTAGAACTGCCTAAGTTCTAGGAACAATGTGTGTAATCAATGCTGTGGCAGCCCCTCTGTGCTAAGGCTCCCATTTCCCAGCTTCTGGGCCTGAGGACTACTGATTGCCCACCCTGAGGTCCTCTCTGTGAATCACCCATGGTCCAAGCTGCCTCACTGAAGTTCCCCCTTGGGGAAGGGGACACAGGATGAGGATGGGATGGGTGGGTCTAAGGGAAGTTCTCCCAGAAGAAATGTCACTTGCGAGCCTTTCAAAACAAGTAGCTTTGATGCTGACAAATGTGGAGTTTAGAGTGACACAAACAAGGAGAAGAGCATGAACTAATTTAGGGTTTTAAAAAAAGGAAGTGACATGATTAACAACACATTTTTGAAGAATTTCTTTGCATTATAGAAGTAGACTGGATTGATGGTGCATCCTGTAAATGCCTCTACCTGTTCTCCTAGGTCTCCGACTTGCTCCCATTCAACCTGCTTTTGAATTCATCTCCATGCTGCTACTCTGGGTCAGACACTCAGGTATTTTCCTATATGATATTTTATTAAGCATGTCTTTCTATTCTAATGCTTTGACACATGAAGAGACTGCCCCTCTGAGGGCTAGCCAATTCCTAGAGGTCATAAATGACTCACCTTTCATATGCAAATAAATCAATTCAGAGTCCCTGCCCCCAACCACCTCCTTTATCAGACTCTCTCACACACCAGTCTACTATCCCACTACCTGGTCACCCCAGGATCAGTACGACTAAAGACAGTTCCTATACCCCAGAGCCTGCTGAAATTTTTTGAACTAGCCAGCCTGCTCACTCTGCCTTGTTCATGTCTTCCAGCTGAAGCAACAATAAAGGCTCTTGCCCACATTCTCCCCTCATTCCCTCTGCTGCCTGGCCAACCCTGGTGCTTCTCCATTTGGCCCTCATGGTGTGGTTCCCCTGCTCCTCTTGGGAATTGTAACAAGATATCCTTTCAGTGGCAGTCATCTCCTGATCTGTTGGCCCCCACCACATATGAATAAAAATAAAAGCTACATTTTAAAACGGTTACCTCATTTAGCTTTTGTAACACTCTTATAAAGTGTCTCCCCATTTTTTGAGATGACGAAGCTGAGACTCTTCTATCTCAGAGCCTTCCACTTTGTTTAAACGAATATACTGTGGTGGGAAAAGTTGTAATACTTCTAGTAAAATAGATTGGCCAGATTCAAATCCTACCCAGTACGAGTCTGGCAGTAAAAAGCAACCACAAGAATCTCAGTCACTTTACACATAAAATTTATTATCCATTCTCACAGGCCTTCTGCAAGTCTAGATACTCTCCAGGGCAGCTCACTTCCCAGCAGTGAATCATGGATTCTTCCAGGTTCTATTTTGTGGCTTCACCATCTCAGCACATGGCTTCCAGGGCCTCCAAGATAGGCAGAGAGAGAGAAGAAAGAATTCACAACTGATCGTGAGTATCATAGTCAGGAGGTGACACATATCATGTCCTTCCACAGGCCATTGACCAGAACTCATCATATAACCTAACTACAAAGAAGGCAGTAAAACATAGTGGAGTTCATGGATATTTGCCATCAGCATTTTATAGTGGCCCAAGTGCAAAGTTCAATAGCTACTGTATTGGAAAAATCAGTTGTGAATCATTCCTTCCATTTTAAACACATGAACCCAATCAGAGCTGTCATTCCCTTTATAGCCACTCAGAGCTCCAATATATTTTTATTGGTTCAATAACCTTTTTACTTACTTATACATACAATATAAATTACTAAAGTTAGAATCTACTTCATTCTTATTACTGCTTTCAACTTTGGTTTTTGACTTCTTGTATGCTTTTATTTGGGATTGTTTGGGTTTTTTTAAAAAATTTATATTCTAAGAACAGAATCACACACAGAAAACTGTCTCAATATTCAATTAGGTCTAAATAAAACTGAAATCTCTTCTAGAAATCCACAGAAATTAAGTCAATCTATTATTCCCTTTTTAACAACTTTCTCTTTCTATCAGCTGCTTCTTCCTATTCCATTTTGAGTGTCTTTCTGTATGCTTCAAGAGCCCCCAAACAGGTCATCTAATTGGTTTAGTTAATCATTTTCTAAATGTAGCACCTCTTTGGGACCAACTTCTCATACAGACTCCTTGATAGATCACAACTCAGTCTATACACGGTTGCTTTGGTCTGGCACATATTTATAATATAATTCACCACAGCCAAAGTTGCTGAAGAGCATATGACCCCATGTGCTCTGTAACTCACCTCTGGAAGCTTAGCTCAGAAGATATCTTTGGGTGAGACAGTCTCGCAGCCATGGATTCCTCTCCAAAATAGCCTTGTGAAAAAACTTTTTTGTTTTTTTATGAATAAAGCTATACTCATCATTTTCAGTTTAGTATTGGCTTAGTATTCAAGAAGGTAGGAAAGTATTGAACCAGAGGTTTAACCACCATGGCACTGCAGCCAGATGGGTTCTTCAAGACAAAGAAAAATATGTGAAAAACAGATCTTCTACTCATTCTATTTCTGTCACACACAGGATTTTTTTTAATGGTGCTTACACCCTACTAAGATTTTCACTAACTATTGTAATATTGAATTTTTTTAACTTTCATTTTGAATTATTATATAAATGGTACCGTTACCATGACAAAAACACAAACTGAGTTATTCTGTCAGACATATATGTCACCCAGTGAGCACAATGGAAAACTACGATAATTGTAAATTTAAGCAAGAAAACAGATCAATTTTAAGGAAAGGGCATGACTAATCTATAAGTCACCTTTATACTGTGGAGCTTTATGTAAAATATTAAAGGATCTTTTTTAAGGGTAAAAAATAATTAAAAAAAAAACTAAAATTTATCTCATATTCAGCTTTAGCCATAGACATAAGAAAGACACATTAAAGAGGAAAACCCATTAGTTAATTAGTAAACTTATTTACCTAGGTTGTGACTGGGGGAGAGGATATTGGAAGGAACCTGAGTTCACCCCTGGGAAACTAGATAAGTCATGTGTACCGTATGCACAGTGTGGAGTACCATGTGGCAATTAGAAACAACATACGAGATTTGGTCATGGCAACACGGATGGATCCAAAAAAGAAAGAAAGAGAAAAAAGAAACAAAATGAGATACAAATCATCCGATAATATTTACATGAATTTAAAAATGTGAAAACACAATATGAAACAAAAAGATGCAAGTCAAAATTGTTGCCTATGACAATAGAACAAATACTTTTCAATAAAATATCCAAATGACACAAGAAAATTTGCTGAGTCCCATTTAGCCTATCCTACATGCCATTTTCAAGGTCCCAGAACCTGGGGGTAAGATTTCTGAACTAAGGCTCTGGAAACCCTTCCATTCTGGCTGCCTCTGTTCTGAGGGGAATGGGTGGAGTAGAGATAAAAGGGGATAAAGTTGAAACAAACAAATATGTGAGTCTCCGCACCACACAGTTGTTAATTTGTCTGCCAGGAGCTAAGGAGTATGATTAAACAGCCTCTGAGACCCAAAAGAGACAGAGAGACACAGAGAGAGATAGCACTCTCTGATCATAACGACATGTTTAACTAGACTGTGTACTGTCAGTTTATATGGAGTTTTTTGTTTTGTTTCGTCTATAATAATAGCCCATCTGACCATCAGCAGGTTCAAGAGAATGTAGACTCGGGCTTCCCTGGTGGCACAGTGGTTGAGAATCTGCCTGCTAATGCAGGGAGCACGGGTTCGAGCCCTGGTCTGGGAGGATCCCACATGCCACGGAGCAACTAGGCCCGTGAACCACAACTACTGAGCCTGCGTGTCTGGAGCCTGTGCTCCGCAACAAGAGAGGCCGCGATAGCGAGAGGCCTGCACACCACGATGAAGAGTGGCCCCCGCTTGCCACAACTAGAGAAAGCCCTCACGCAGAAACGAAGATGCAACACAGCAAAAATTAATTAATTAATTAATAAACTCCTACCCCCAACATTTTCTTTAAAAAAAAGAGAGAGAATGTAGACCCAAACACGTAGGAAAAGTATTAGGGTTCAGACTCAAGTCTTAGCAGTCATTCAATTAATTGTTTAACCCTCAGCACAAAACAATTGAAAAGGAATAGACTCAAAACTACATAAAGATATGGATTAATCATCTACAGTACATCCATCACTTGGTCGGGTTTGGGATTCTGCAAGCTACAAATACTCTATTCCTGTAAGTAAGATGTGACAAGCAGGCAGGAAATAAAAGGCAGTCATGGTTCTGAGTATTACAGGTGATCAGAAGTCAGGTCCCAAACTGCCACACAATTGAAAATGATTAGAGGGTATTCGCTCTGATAAAGTTTCAGGGCACCAGAAGCTGGTTAGTCTAGCAAAGACAACTTTTCTACAATAGCTAAGGGAAAGTTAGAAGGACCTAAGTAATAGAAAATAGCCAAGACCGATTTTGAAGCTTCCAATCTCATGCAACAAAGCATAGTTTTTTTCCTGGGGATTGTGGCCAGGTTGGGGATTGGCTTATTTGACATGATGTATCGAGAGGCCCACAGACTCACTGACACAATTCTACACAATGGCAAGTTGGACAAGTTATACGGCTTTCCAAAGGAGATACATACAGGATGAGAAATGGAAATGAGATTTTATGATTTAGGAAACAAATCACAGCCTTCCTGCAGTCACATGTCCAATATTTAATCTCTAAATTATTACAGCCAGGGAAACGAACATTTTCATTCCTGCAGAATGAGTGACACACGGTTTAATGTTCCTCTCCCCACCTGGGAATGTACTTTCCCCAGGATCCCAGTGAAAGGAGGCTTGTCTGGTCATATCTCTGGAAAGGGATCATTGACTATGCTAGTTTTGATGTTTATTACCTTCCTACAGTGAAGCTAGAAAAATTATGAAAAAAATTTTAGGAGTGCAACAAAGACGAGGTCTCAATATAGTCTCATAGAACTAGTTCTGTTTTGGGAACATTCTTTCTTCTCCTAAGGTCATGGGTGACATTTACCATATGAAACAGCCAGCGTGGCACAGGTACAGACCAATCAAACTGAATAAAATCAACTCAGCCATACTGGTGCCTCCTGGCACAGCACAGCCTGAAGCCCCGCGGAGGTAACCCCCAAATACTAGAGACCGATTTTCTACTCTGTTATTGGGGTAAGTCCAAAGATCTCGTTTTGTTTTCCAGAATCGAAATTTGCCGAATGTCCCTGTAGTACCTGCTGCAGTTTCATAATTACAGGGATTCCCAAGCCTTTGCTGACCATTCACTGTCCCAGTCGTATTCAGCACTCACAAAGGTAAAGCAATCCCTCAGAATGACACTCTGCCCCTGGATTTGTTGAGAGAGAAAGAGAGAGAGATTCACCCGACTCCACACTCTGCTAAGGAGCAAAGAAGTCACGTGATCTAAGAGCCCACCCACCAGGCGGCCCTCTCCACTCCTGCATTCCTGAAAGGGACCGGGTCAAGGACAGGCACCCAGCACTGCAGTTTCACCTTCAAGGGTTCCTTGCCCCCTCTTCTTCCTCCCCAAAAGCCCCACTCAGTGGGCTCTTCCCAGAATCACAGTGGTGTAAGAGCCCAGGGTCACTTTCCAGGCATGAGGAATGTCACAAAGGGGACTATGGGAGAGGGTTCCGTGCCCCTGTCTAACCTCACTAGGACTTTCCATACCTGAAAGAACAAAGAAGCAACACTGACAAGTTCCTAGTAGTACTTTTTTTTATTGCTAAGGAACATAGATATCCCCCTTTCCACATTGCTGGAGAGAAATCTCATCATTTACTGGAACATTTCAACCATGTTTTGAGTACACATATGTATGAAATCTTATGCACTGTACAGGAGAATGCTCTTCTGTCGCTGCTCACTAATACAAATTTTCTGACTACTTTCATGCGAGGACGTTCTTGTATGCATTTAGAGACAGTTGTATTATAGTAGCTGAGAACATAGGCTAGAGCCAGACTCATATCTTGGCTGGTCCTCTTGGTAGCTGTGGAATCTTGGATCAGTTTTTTAACTTCTTCATGTTTCAGTCTCCTCATCAATAAACGGAGGGCAACAAGACCAACATCATAGGATCCTTGGGAGTATTAAAGGATTTCTACGTGAAAGGTGCTTAGAGTAATGCACATAGTATGCATTCCACAATCATTAATAAATGGGATATGTTTCCCCAACACAGACAAAATCCTCAGTTGATTCTGATAACTTCAATCAAGAATCATCAGATTTTCTAGAATCCTACAGATAGTTTTTTTGTAAAACTGTTCACAATGTACCCAATTGGTTTGTCATCATGGATTCATTCAACAGATATTTCTTGAGAAATATCAACGTGCCAGACCCTGTACCAGAGCTGAGAATATAAAAAGGAAAGAGATCGGGTCCTTACAATCATAATGATTGCAATCCAATAGGGGAGACAGACATGTACACAAATAATTCAATGCAGAGAGTGGTTTTAGACAGAACACAAAAAAAGAAGGGGTTAACCCACATCAGTGGGCCAAATTGATATACGTCCCACACAGCCCTTGAATTGTGGTATCGTGGGGTCCAAACTTATATATGATACAGAACTAGACTCATCATACTTGTGAGCCTTCATTTTCATTGATAGCAGAAGCAAAAACTAGATCTTCCTATTTCAAGGTAACTTAGACCCTTCATTTTTAAGCTTCATCTCTTTTAGATAGTCAAATTCCAGGTTTTCCCCAACATCATGCTCCTATCACTGAGGAGCTTACAAATTGTCCTGTCATTAGAGAAAGGACCTCTGGCTGTCCTTTCCAAGATATGCTCTATTCATGGATCGGATCTCACTACCCATCTTCTTAGCAAAATATAGTATCAGCTATTTTAACTTAACCTAATAAAATTAACATATCTACAATAATTAACTTCTGCTACATAATAACCCCAAAATGTAATGATTTAAAACAACAACAATTTATTTAGCTCAAAATTCTGCAAGTCAGCAATGTGAGCAGTTCTGGTCTTGGCTGAGCTCATTCAATACATCTGTGGTCAGCTGGGAACTAGTTGGTCTAGGATGGCTTCATCTGGAAGGACTGTCTAGACTTGTTCATAAAGCATGCAAGAGTTTCAAGGGAGCAGAGGGAAAATCAAGGCATGGAAAGAGCACAACGTCATTTCTGTCATATTCTATTGGCCAAAGCAAATTCCAAGGCCAGCCAAGTTTCAAGGATTGGGTAAAGAGACTCCATCTCATGATGGGAGATGCTGCAAAGTCACATTGCAGAGATGAGGTGATTTTTGCATCAATCTGTCAAAGTATCTATAACTAAAGTTAACTAAAGTTAAACAAAGTATCTATAACTAAAGTTGGTCAAACAACAAACTTTATTGTCTGACTACATGACCTACTCTGCTAGGCTCCTAACATGAATATACCTTTAACCATTTCTCAACGAATGTATTTACTCGGTAAAAGGAAACAAGAATTTAAATAAAACGAGTTTAATTCCATTGAATTTGCCAAATATTACTCAGGTGTCTAATTCTAGGCACTGAGCCAGTCATGGAAATATATAGACAAATTAAAAAATCACTGCCATTAAGAAGCTTGCAGTCTAGTAGAGGAAATAAATAGGTAAATATATGCAATGATAGATGGAGAGGGCACTATGAGGTTATAAGGAAACGGTACATGACTCAGAGAAAATTTCCTGGAGAATATTGTGGAATGTCAGGTGTCAGAGAAATCCAGAAGGATGAGAAATAGTGCATTCTCTGTGTGTGGACAGTTAGCACTGAATCCGTATCTCCTAGCCTTGTCACAGGTCAAGAAATTAGTTCACTGACAGACTTGTGTTACCATGAATAGCATGTTTGATACCAGGAACTTTCAAAAAAAAAAAAAACATTTTTTTTTTTTTTAACTACCATAAAAGTGGTTTAGCATACCAGACCCCTTCCATCACTTGTCAGGTAATCATCCCAGGTAAACCTTCATTTTTGTTCTCTGCTTCAACATCAGATAATCAACATTGCTTGCTTTTGGTCTCCCCAGCGCTCCTCACCACTCAGTATCTGTTCGACCCTTGCTCCTCTATTTTTGGCACTTCGAATCCTAGGCTAGCTCATTCTCAATACTGAGATGTGACTTCTACATCAGTTGCTTTGAGCAGCTCAGTATTCATCCTCTTTTTGAAGTCCAATATCATTCATACATTCATTCATACAACAACAATTTGTTAAGGTCTGGCTATAGCCTAGAACTACTATTTAATGGTAAATAAGATAATTACAGCCTCTATTCTTATGACTCATAATATGTAAGGAGAGACTGATATTAAAGCAGGAATTACACAAGTGATTTTCAATTATGTTTATATGTCCTATAAAGAAAAATATAGGGCTTCCCTGGTGGCGCAGTGGTTGAGAGTCCACCTGCCAATGCAGGGGACGTGGGTTCGTGCCCTGGTCCAGGAGGATCCCACATGCCATGGAGCGGCTGGGCCCGTGAGCCGTGGCCGCTGAGCCTGCGCGTCCAGAGCCTGTGCTCCGCAACGGGAGAGGCCACAGCAGGAAGAGGCCCGCGTACCTCAAAAAAAAAAAAAAAGAAAGAAAGAAAGAAAAATATAAAGTAGTATGAGAACAAAACAAGAAACATTTTAATTAGTCATCTGACAGATGAGCAGAAGTTTATCCCAAAAGTGAATTGGAAGGATCCAAGAAAAATGTCTTAAGCTGAAGACATGGTGTGTGCCAGGGCTGGGTGTGAAGGACCCTGGCAATGTGGAGGAACATAACAATGTCCAGTGTGGCTAGTGCCTAGTAAGTAAGGAGGAGAATCATAGTGATGGTGCTGGAAATAAGGACAAGAAAATAGCTAGTATGCAGGGCTGGATCCACCACTCTGCTTAAATATAGTTTTCTCCAAAACCATGTCAAACCTAGGATGCATGTGACTTCAGATTAACTCAAGCTTCATAATTTTCTATTTCATTTGCAGTTTATCATTCAAAGAGTATCTTAATTTCTCAATACACAGGTTCATCTCCAATTCTAACTAATTCCAGTGTCTTGAATATTTCTTTAAAATAAGGTTGGGTTAACTTTGATACAGTCAGAAACTGAGTAGAATTTCCAGGATATAAAATGTTGTACATGTCTCGGGATCGAAACCATCTCCCTGGGCATAGAATAAAGGGTGGCAGAGGAACAGAGCTAGAATCTGGTTCACTTTGCTTTCTTTCTCTTTGACGATGTTCAAGCTAAAAGTTATGCCCTACCTTATTATCCTTAGAATCTAAGGAGGTTAGGCTAACCCCAAGGGCACTCTCCAATCCTCTTTTCTATGCTACTTTCCAAGCCTTTCTTTATCTCTATTATTCTGTTTTAAATTTTTTTGAAATTAGAACTTGGAGAAAATCTGCTTCATATGCAAATATTTGGCTATTTCTATGTGTAAAATGTACTTGAAAATCAAAACTATAAAAACAAAAATAGAAAATCTCAAAAACCTAAACTCCACGCACACACTGGTCAGGAGTGCGCACACCGTTGTACTTTTGGGGATGGCAGAGTGTTATTGGCAGAAAGCAAACTGGGAAGATGAATTAAACCACTTCTCACTACTCAGAGGCTCACATATTCAATCAGATTGAGATTTCCCCCCACTTTTCCCCAATAGTTTTTCTAGCCAAAGAACAAATGTGCAGTCGGTACAACCACCCTATCCTAGACTCATGGCCATTGTGGGGTTTCCCACCCATAACACACACCTCAATCCTTTACTTAACTCAGCATCATTCTTTCTGCACTTACTCAGCATACGACACTTTGGTCCACATTGTTCAATTCACCTGAGTTTAAAGAAAACCTGTGCAAACTTTGAGGTCAAACATTTACGGATCATTCTTTTTCCCAGGAAGTCACTTTATCTGGAGTGTGATGCCCTTTACTATCAACTTCCAGAGTTGAAAGCATAATGTCAAATTAAAACCCTTCTCATTTTAGGCGCTCAGTTCCTACCCTGAGTTCTGTTACTTTAAAATTTTAGCTAAAATTTTCCCAGAGGTGGCTGAGTTTCCTCAGTCCCTGGGGGAAGCTGCTGTGAATGACTTTCCCCAATTCATTTTTCTGAGAGTCACCAAGTTCCCTCTTTACAACCTAAGCGTTATAGGCTTAAATGCTGGTCAGGGGCATTCAAATCGAAGGAATGAATGAAAATTCTAAATAGAAAGTCTTTAAATGAATAAAGAAACAGGGAAGCCTTAACTTAAAGAGGTAATAGAGTGGAAACAAAGCTTAGAGTTCCTAGCTCACCCTAAGCAGCGGGACCCCAATCAAGCTACTCTGGTTTCCTATTCAGTCACAGGGACATCATGACATTCTTTCAGAGATGAAATGAATTAACACGTGTAATTCATTTCTTGCCTTTAGCTTTCCTAATGTCTAACTAGCCAGCATGATAAGACAGCGAGTAACTCATGTTCTGTTTTTTAAATGAACAAATGGAGATTCACTGATTTATGCAGTCAATTATAAGTGTGGACAACAGCCAAATAGGCAAGTTTCTTGAAGGGAAAAAGAAAAAAATCCTCAGGTCTCTGAAGCAGCAATTAGCAAGTATTGTGGGGAGAAGACGGGGAAGAGAAAAAGGGAGGAGGAAAAAATCCCGATGAGGCAAATTGCCTTTAATTATCCTTAAACATTTTCTCATCTTCTTTTGATGCCATAGGACCCCCTGCAGTTGCAAAATAAAATAAGCCTGAGTTTTGTTTTGCTCTTTTAAATAGGAACATAATAGCCACTGTGGAAACATGTTCTTAATCAAAGGTATTAAACTGCTCTCCTTCATTTGAAACTGCCTGCTTTCATTATTATCAAGGGGAAGAGAAGTCTAGTCACCATTTAGCTCCTTCTTAGTAAATTAAAATATTAATTACAAAATACTTTATAATTTATCTTAAGCTATTAGTTACTACGGCTAGAAAAGAAAAAACAAGAGGACTCGTTTGTGCTGAAGTAATTTTCCTGACAAAGCATTCATAGTTACTTCTGGAAATCAAATCCATACATGAAATGCTGCATCTTGAGAGCCATCTGAATAAATTAGAGAGCAACTTCATTTATTCTTTATCTCAGAGATAAGTGTGCAATTACCGTTGCTGTGTCCACGCACTCAGGACATGTGACTGCTCAGACAGGGCTGTTTGCTGCAGCCAACACCAGGCAGAGCTGGAGAGGTAAGAAAGAATGTTTCCTTTTCATTTCTGCTGCACAATGCAGTAATCGATCTTATGCCCGTAGACATAAATGCTCAATCTCTGGGAAAGAGGCAAATAAAGCCACAGAATAGACATTGAGCCAACTACAACCCTCATTGTCTGCCTCTTCAAAGACTCAAATTACCAGCAAGGTACTGAGGTGACAAGAGAAAGTCTTAAGAAAACACAGGCCAATGGCCAGCAAACCGCTGAACATATGCAGACGACCTGGTCCCGTGGTGCCAGAAGTTAGCACAAAATAAACCAGAGCTGGTCTCTTTTACAGTTGAGAGTTATATGCAGTAATCATGCACTTAGGGGGTTTATTTAGAGAGGGTCTAAAACCACCATCTCCCTGCAAAATATTTCCTCCCTTCCCTAATACCTGCATCGTGCCTGAAATTAGATATTTTCCCCCTTACATCTGGGAGGATATTCAGTTTAAGAGGTCACTATTTAATTTCAGAAACAGCTAGAGACAGAAAACTTTACAGCCAACACCATTTATTAAGTGCCCACTCTGTACTAAGTACTTTACATATATTATTTTCTTGAATCATTACAATAATCTTATGATGTAGACATTTTTTATAGCACCATGTTACTCAAATGAAAACCAAAGCCTAGAAAGATAAAGTAACTTGAACAATTGGCAAGTGATACAGGGAAGATCTCAGTCCAGGTGTCTGATTGCAAAGCCCTGGTTCTTACTATATCTGTCGGCTTCTATCTGATATTATGTGTTGGGGTGCAAGGGACAGGGTGCTGGGCATTAAAAAACAAAAGAGGGTACAAAACGGGGAGGTGAAAGAACATTGGAGAGAACGGAGAATCAGCCCTAGAGGTGCTGATTCTCAGAGGGAGAACCCAGACCGCCAGATGGAAGCATTAATGCCCAGCCTCTCATCCTTCCCACTAAACTTCATCCAAGCCAGCCTTCTTTTCAGTTCTTTGTACATATGTCTCACTAAATTGTACAAAACCCACAGTCCCTGTGGATGAGCAAGGTAGCTGTAATTTTTTCACATGTACTTTTCTGTGTCCTTGGTGAATTTGAGTCACATGCCTCTTGCTCTCTGAAAGAGGCAGGCTCACTGGCTTCAACACATCAAAGACACTGGGAGGCAGGAGAGTACAGGGAGTGGGGCAGGGCGTGGGTCCTGTGCCCATCTCTGTAGCTTAGGGCAAGTTTCATAACCCTCTGTGCTGTCTCAAATTCCTTGTCTGAAAAATGGGGTCATTAATGGTGCTTTACAGCGAGTAGCAAATAGAAAATGTTGAATAGATGTCAGTTATTGCTTGTAGTAAGTAATATACCACCAATCGATTTCACTGGGTAGGATAGCATTCCTAAAGAAGTACTGTAAAACAATTCCTGAGCCGAAGAAGCTTAGAAAACGTCAACTACTTGACCTGTTCTTGCAAATGCACAGCACACCTTAGCATATAAAAGAATCCCCCAAACTGCAGTCAGGAAAGCTATTTTAATATATTTAACAGGTTCATTCACACTTGAGGGATTAGTGTTCCAAAGAATTCCCTAGGGGAATATAAACTAAGACAAAGTAATGTGAACACCTCTGAAACTGTACCAGTTTCAGATTCCTACTTTGTATGAAGACCCTTCTTTTGGATTCAAAACTCAGCTGACCACTTAGGAGAAAAGTCTCGAACATGTTGCTCATCTTTTAAGTCTCAGTGTCTACGTACATCTTTACGAGTCTGTCTTGTCAAAGATAGGGATCAGCCTTATTCATCTTTGAATTTCCAACATCTACCTCAGAGCCTAAAACTTTGTTGGTGCTCAGAATGCTTGTAGATGACAGAATGAAGGCTCAGCTTGGAACTAGACAACGTGAAACAGTTGATCCAGGGAAAACTTGTCACCAACTTGATTCAATCTCATAAACTTTTTCTAAGTCGATGCAAATCCTTCTAGAAGCAGACACTGAAACTGCAGTAGGAGTGCAAGCGGTTAACTAGCAGGTATTGACTGCGAAAGACAAAGGGGGAGGAAGCAGGATTGGACAGGGGAAGTCTTGGACTACAATGCGTATCTGATACCCAGCCAAGCTAATGGGGAGCTCCAGAGCAAACGCTGCCCTGAAGCAGTATCCTGCAAACAGCAGAAATGGTCAAGCACTAGTCCCCCATCCTCCTACCCTCAAAGTGCTCAGTCATTGACTGGGGTTGCCCAGAAGACCTTGAAATGCCGCAGTGATGGCAGATCCCTAAATCACTGCAAGTAGAGTCTGCTTCCTCGCAGCTGAAAAGTAAGTTTTTTATTGAAGCAAGAGTCTGCGGCACACCTCTATCATCGCTACAGTGAGCTGCTTCTATGTGCCTCAGTAGGTTCAGAGATAAACAAAGCTTAACTTTTACACTAGACTGCAGTATAATAGAAAAATAAACCCAATTATCAATTACTAATTTAAGAAAGTAGGTAGATAGTTCTCTAAGGACAGAAAAGTCTGCTCTCGGGTAGTCGATTAACAGTGTCCGCCATGGACAAAAGAGGAGACAGTAAGCAAGCAGACACACGTACTTGCCATCGCTGCCTACCCCATCCCCTTGGCCAACTCAAATCTTCCTCAAGGTTCAGCTGAAGTCACATATTTTTCATAATTTTCTTGAATACTTCTGCCCCTAAAGGTCTCTCCTTTTATAACCAGCAACAACATTTCTTACCTTCTCATAATTTATTACAGAATTTACATGTTATATATTATCCTGCAATTGTATTCTTTTATTATATCTCATCTCAATAACCAAACTAGAGACCATTTGTCACAGAGACAATGTCTCATATTTTCTCACCCTGCCCTTCTTGAATAGCCCCACACCACTTACACTGCAGAGAAGACAGTAGGTGGTCAGTGTCTACGTTTGGTTATGCGGTTTATTATGCGGATCAATTGGGAAAACTTGCTGCAGAAATTAGAATGTATTCTTTGTTTCCTTTACCATTGATCCTCCAAAAGAAAGGGGTGCACATCATTCTCAGTTGGAATATGGCTGTGTATGTAACTGTATGTTTCTTTGGCCTATATTCCTTCTATTGGCCCCAGAACCCACTGGCAGCTTAGAGGGTATCTAAGAGGGAAACTAGAGGTTTTAGAATCATGTCTCTAATCTCCATCAAACACTTCAGTTTGATAGAGATTATAGAAATGTCCATTCCATCATCCTCTGAAGTGTTTAACTTTAATTCTATAATTTAATGTAAATTTCTCCACAAGCAAAACTTCGAGCATCCTGGCCACCAGTATCCCTTCCAACAACACTACCATCATTAAACAGCACAAACAGAAATTCTGGAGCTGCTTCCACTGCTTTCCTTTAAAATTCACGCAGATAATAGAGTGTAGTCTCTAGTTCTATTTTCTCCATCAAAATCCACCAGAGACTGGTGTAGTCAACTCTACTTCCCTTAAACTCTTCACTTCTGCCATTTTGGTTCCCATCCAGCCTCTCTCCAAGGATCAGGTTTCCAGTTAACTCTCTACAGAAAGAAACAAAATGGATTCAGGAGGAAAAAACGGTTAAGATGAATCTTTTTTTTCTTTCCTGTAAAACAGTTTGTCTTCTATACACCTGGCTTACTTACCAGAGGAAAGAAAGACATTTGCTTCTAAACTTATTGAAGTTGAATCTACTTATTCAAATGAGTTTACCTTTTTGTGGTCTTAGTTAAAACCAGTTTGCCCGTTCATAACCCTCACAACATATAAAGTAAGTAAGAGATTTCAGGAAAATCTCTTTAAACTCTATCCTAAAATTAGTCCTCATCACATTCCATATGTTTACATGTTCATAATTGCCATTCTTACTCTAAAGCTCACTTAAAAGGTAAGAGATTTGCCGGAGGTCACAGTGAACCTGCACTGAGTCAGGAATAGAAGCCAACTGTTTGGATTAGCTGCCCCACGCTCTAATCACCTCAACAGCATCCTTTCCCACACACCCCATTATTAGAGATACGTGTCCCAGACCCCTGTCCAATTCATCTTCTATAAACGGGTCTGTGAACATGCTCAAACCACCCCTCTCACTTCTCAAATTTGAGTCTGATTCATTGCAAAGTCTCCTGACCAAAGCAAACTATAACCATTTGGTCATTTTCAGGGCAAAAAAATCTATTTAGTAAACTGAGAGGCTGTGTTCTTATTTAATATAAAACTTCACTGCAAGTGCTAAACATTTTGCAAAATCACAGGGGTGGAATTTTTTTCCCACTTCATATCTTACTGGTGTGAGTTCAGCAAGTGCTCCCTACACCAGGCATGTTGCCAACTATTAGGGATACAAAACAGCTTCAAGCAGTTTACCATTTATTGTAGCGAACAATGAAGCAGGCGACACAGTATATTAAGCCCATCATAGGGGGAAATCCCAAGTTCACAGCAAGGGTATTTCATCTCAGTGTGGGGATCACAAAGACTGTTCAGAAGGTGAGTTCTCAGAGAAGATACTAGCCAGGTGTTACGAGTTGAACTGTGCCCTAGCACTCCCAGCCCCACCCTTAAAAAAGATATGTTGAAGTGCTAACTCCCAATACCTCAGAATTTGACCTTATTTGGTAGTAGAGTCTTCACAGAGATAATCAAGTTAAAATGAGGTCATTAGGGTGGGCCCTTATCCAAAGTGACCGGTGTCCTTATAAAAAGGGGAAATTTTAGACACAGAGACAGATGGGCACAGAGGGAAGATGATGTAAAGACACACAGAGAAAACACCAAGTGAAGTGTTGCATCTATAAACCAAGGAACACCAAAGATTGCCAGCAAGCCACCAAAAGCTAGGCAGAGTCAAAGAATTCCCCCACAGGTTTCAGAGGCAGCATGGCCCTGCCAACACCTTGATCTCAGACTTCTAGCCTCCAGACTGTGAGCGATCTATTTCTGTTGTTTTAAGCCACCCGATTTGCCATACTTTGTCAAAGAAGTCCTACAAAACTAATACACCAGTACGAAAAGAAAACAAAGGAGCATTCTAGGCAAGGAAGATGGAAGGCGGAAATGCCTAGAGACAAAACGTTCCCCCATGGCTGGTTTGAGTTCACTTATGATGAAAACCTGAGAGTGGGAACAGGAACAGCCTGGAGCTGGGACGTGACAGGAGTCAGACACCAGCTCTGGACTACTCTGTATAATATACTTAGTCTGCCCTTTGCTATCATGGAAGCTGTGGAATCCCCAGCGTTTCTACTACGGAGGGAAAAGTTTCTGGCTATTGTATGTTCTGTACATCTGCTGATAATCTGTAAAACCCTGCATTTCCTCTGCAGTCAGCAGCTTGAATATTCAAAGCTTCTGTTTCAACACCACATCAAAACTGAGGAGGCTTTAAAGTTCATCCAAACACCCAACTCTTGTTGAAAGAAGACACCGGGACTCTGCAGACAAGGAATGAACTGTCTCAAGGATCCCCCTCGAAACAAATATCAGATAAGTGGACCTTGATTTACATCCTGGAATGTCCTTTCCTGGTCCAGATCTACTCCAGCCAGAAATACAAGACACTGTGTCAATTTCATCTAAGGGAGGGCAGACGCCAGCACGGCCACAAGACAAGGGGAGCAAAAACCCTGACACTCAGCCCACAAACAGCCCTATCACCTTCTGCTTTGTAAAGAGACACGTGAGGCCATCACCCTGGACCATGCAAACATGTTCCCTTAAAAATGGGCTAAAATTAGCAGCTTAAATACTTCTTTGAAATATCCCCACACTAAAGAAGATATTTTTAGCAGACTTCCCATAAAGTCCAGCTTAGTGCATTTCCTGCTAGACGCTTGAACGGAAAAAAAGCTCCTATGATCCACCAAACTGGGGAAGTCTGGTGAGTGAGGCAAGGCTTCAAAGTGCCACAGTTCAACAGAACTGAGAAAGGGATTGGAAGGGAGGTGACACCCTTCGGGAAGGTGTGCGAACACTCAAAGTCTTCCTTTTTTCCTTTGATGTGGGTGGACGTCACCTTAATGAGAGGAGCTGCCTTGTGGAAACACAACAGAGAATTTATGCCAATAAAGAATCAAATGTCTGCAATGCTTCATTTTACAGTTTGGTGACTGAGTCTGTTTCGAGCAAAGGTGTCATGTTTCACCTTCTTTATTCAGATTAAACTCCCTTTTGAGAGAGTGAAGTCTGGAGGAGAAAGGGGTGGGTGCAGAAAATTGATTGCGCGTCCTCCCACTACACATGCTGGATTTGAATTTTGTTTTCTCTGCATTGAAGCTAAAAAAAATTAAATGTGGGTAGAGTGCTAGGTGCAGCACACAACTGCACAGCATCCTAACAGCAGTGAACTTTATTTTAGTATTACAGTAATATTTTACTCATAGTAATCTGTATTCACCTTCCTTAATACCCCAGGATAGAACTTTCCCATGAGTTTTTGTCCATAGTTGAGTGAAGAGCTTACCACACTTTATTATAACTTAGTGTCACACCTCTCCCAAGGCAACAACAGCATCTTAATCATTTTGAATCTCCAGCTCCCAACACAGAATAGATATACCATTAATTCTTCCCAGATTAATGAATAGTATACATCTTGGACAACCACAACACTGCCGAGATAAACTTGCCATTTCAGCTGATCACTGCTTATCCTGACAGTTGTACCAATACTCCTCCATGTGATTGCTGATAACACAAAGGAGTGCAGGTTTGGCCACCTAGAGAATGCTCTCCTGTCACCCAATCCCAGGCTTTCTCACCTTTGCTTTTTTTGCAAGTCTTCTTCATGGGGAACTATTCCTTAGTACACAGAAAATAGCTAATTAGGTAAGCAGCTTAAAAGAGGTTATTTTAAAACTTGGGAGCTGCAACCATACAGTACTTTATATTATACTGTTGTTTATATACACATAGTTTAAAACCACATTTATATAAACTATGCATGCTAAACATTATTTCAACTCTATTTAATTTGCTCTTTGCAAAATGGAATAAACTTTGTAATCATGGTAGCTTGACTTATAATAGTTTTGTCTTAGGAAGTCAAAGCATTTAATTGGCTTTTCCATCTACTCACTTCATACCCTCATCATCTAAGGAGATAAGAGGAAAGACATTGTCCTCATTTGCCTGAGGGGAAAAGAGAGCCTGAGTCAATGACTGAGTTTAAAAAGCAGTGCTCTGGAAGCCTTCTGGAGTGAATATAGCAGATTTCAGCACAAGGCTGGTCCATCTTGGTTTTCATCCAAAAAAGGTTTTGTTAGGGAAGTGGAGTAACACATCTATTATTAAGGAAGCTATGCTCAAATAGCACACTTTACTGTCAGAAACTTTATTACCAGAGCTCAAAATATATGAGGCATTAGGGAAATATTCTAGTATGTCAGTAAAGGAGCCAATTATGGTCTGATTATATCATCAACACTAACGGAAATAATAGCAGATGTTTTAGAGAATAAAATTATGATTCAGAGAGTCTTAAAGGAAGGGTAAAGTTTGGGTTTGAAGGGTCTGAAAATAAAAAAGTTTCAGATAGGCTTCCAGATGTTAGAAGAAATGTGTGTGAGAAGCAAGTATATATACGGCCCAATATCCCCATCTTAAGATCTCCAGCCTCCACCCAGAATCTGAAAATAAGTCACCCAGAAACACAATTAGAACTAAGCCTTCTCATTTTTTCCCATAAAGTTATTAGTCATCCAAGGGGAGAGGTCATGAGGCAGTTTTTGTTAAGTCCAGCTACTAAAGAGAGAGTGTGTGGGACAATGGAAGGGAAAAACAGGTTTCAGGACCAGACAAGCCAGAGTGAGACTCTCACTAACTGTGAAAACTTGGCTAAATCACCTCACCCACTGGAGCCTCAGTCTTCCTCATCAGTATATTAAAGGCGATAGTATTTACCTCATCAGGTGGTTTAAGATTTGAGATTATGTAGATAAAGCACTTAGCATGGTGCCCAAAAAATACCAAGTGTTCAATAGAAGAGAATTATTATTAGCTAAAATATTAAATTACATTTACCATCAGCACAGACTCGAAGGAAAATGAGACTCAGTAGAATTTATGCCCCAAAGCTATTGGTCCCCTAGTAAAAGAATTTCAAATGTCAGCAAACAAGAGGGGGAAAGTACTCTTTCTATAGAGCAGAAAATGATACTTAAAAGGTAAGGGACTGAAAGGTTAAAACTACATTAAAACGTAATAAATCAATCATCAAATGTAAATCGTTGATAGTACATTCTTTTCGATTTTTATTTTACCAAGGAAGAGAAAGGACAGTAAAAGTAGGGAAATAGGGCTTCCCTGGTGGCGCAGTGGTTGAGAGTCCGCCTGGCGATGCAGGGGACACGGGTTCGTGCCCTGGTCTGGGAAGATCCCACGTGCCGCGGAGCAGCTGGGCCCGTGAGCCATGGCCACTGAGCCTGCGCGTCCAGAGCCTGTGCTCCGCAACGGGAGAGGCCACAACAGTGAGTGGCCTACGTATCGCAAAAAAAAAAAAAAAAAAAAAAAAAAAAAAGTAGGGAAATAGAAGAAAGTAAAGAAAGGAATAAAAACCTGGAGAAGAAAGGGTACCAGAAATAGGAGAATGAGAATGCTTAAGTAGTTTAAAGGATTAAAAGATAAGTTTAGAGGGGAAAAATGGGAGGCCAACATTAAAAACTGTATTCCTGGTTCCTAAATTTTCCTGATTGAAACAATCAAGATGCTAGATAAAATATAAAAGAATTTTAAAAAATGTATTCTGAAGCAGCATGATTATATTAAGGAATCCATAGAACTAAAAACAAAGTAACAAGATCCTGGAGTGAAATGGATTCCAAATTTGGCTTTTGCGCTAAGAGTTTCTTCCAAGCTTTGGAAATCTTGAGCTTCATCCTTGACAGATACAGTGTGAGCAGCAGACAGGAGACAAAAATCAAAGGTGGTTCAAGATGGAGTATCTAGTAGATGTCTGCATTGAATGAAATCCCAAAGGTCTCTATTCTCAATGTAAGAGTAAACTTGGAATAAAATATGCCATATACTAGTGATTAGCAAAGAGAATTTTTTTGCCTAATCTTGGTTCTTGGTGGAGGAAATAAAAAAATTTTTCCTAATAATTTGTAAATGTGACTGGCCCACATAAATATTAGTGATCCAAATTTGTGTCACCTAAATGGTCATAAAATAAAGAAGTGGGTAATTTATGAAATATAAAGTGATTCAGAGTTGGTAGTGCCAACAAAAACAGATAAATGCCAGAAGCAAACATAAATCTTCTTTAAAAGAATTAAAATTCAGCCTGGTTCTTGAAGAATAGCACCGAACATATAAGGATTGAGGAAAATAGAACACTCACAGAAGAAAAAAAAAAAGAAAAAGACAGAGAAAGGAAAAAACAACTACAAAACAAATCTGAAGAGAAGGGAAGAAACAACATAAAGAAAATACAAACCTCTAAGGACTTCAGAAATTGACCATCATATAGAGAATATAAAATGAATAATATTGATGTTTACATTTTTTAAAGAAAGCATGAAAATTGATCGCTGAATGAGAAATTTAAAAGAATCACTAAATATATTTGAAAAAGAATCAAAACAGGACTTCTATAACTGAAAAATACAATGATTTAAGTTAAGGGAACCAATCGATGCATTAAAAAATAGACAGCACTGAAGAGAGAATTAGTGAACTGGAAGATAAAAAAGAAACAGAGGAACAAAGAAATATAAAATATGGACACAGATTTACAGAAATAAAAAGGAGACAACCTAATCAAATTCCAGTTGTAATTAATGGAGAAAGTAGGAAAGAGGCAATATTCAAAGGGATAATGGCTGAGAAATCTCCAGGATTAATGAAACAACACTAATTATCGTACACAGGAAGCTCAAAAAATCCCAAACAAGAAATTATAAGAACAGCATACCTAGATAAATCAGAATGAAACCATAGGGTACAAAGTAAAAAAGAGGAACCTAAATAGAGCCAGAGAAAAATGGCAGCTCCTCTACAAAGGAACAAGGCAATTAAACTGATGGCTGACTTCTCCATACCATCAATAGAAGTCAGAGACAGTGAAACACAATCTTCAATGTTTTGAGAAAAAAATAGCTTTCAGCATAGAGCTTTATCTAGTTGACACCTGGAAGGAATCTTTCAAAAACTGAGGAGGATGGGAAAAATAGACATTCTTGATTAAAAAAAAAAATTGATATTTTTACCACAAAAAGACCTTCACTCAGGGAAACTACAAAGGATCATCTTCTAGCAGAAGGAAATGATCTAAGAAGCAAGAAGAAAAATGTTGAATTGGACATTTCTTCTATGCCTTTTCAAATTCTCTTGGCTGTACCTTTTGATTCCAGCCACAGATGCACCAGCCAAGTCTGCATACAGACTTCAATCAGCTTTACACAGCTTCAGCCTGACAGCACTGCACTTTTCACTACCTTCCCTAGGAAGTCTCACACATGCTCAACCTAGGACTAGCAAGGAATTAATATCTCGAAGAATAACCAGAGCTTTTGACCAATAGGAACTGGGAGCCAATTAATAATGCCCCCCACTTCTTCCCCAAAGTGGACAGTCTGAGACTCATCTATTAAGGTTCATGTCATGGTCCTAACCCAGTCACCTCTAATCGTGGTTAACTCAACAACCCATCTTTGTACTTGTTCTCCCTCCTTCCCTATTTCCCTCCACTATCTCTCAGTTAACATACTCATAGATAAAACACTTTCTTGTAAATCTTTGTCTGAGGTTCTGCTTTCCAGGCTAATACAAAGCTATATAAAACAATGATAATAACTAATTTGCTGAAGGTGGGGACATCAAAGAACAAATTAGGTTGAAAATATTTCAAAATAAATAATGCTTTCTCAAGTTCTTTTATTCCTTGAACAATGGGTAAAATATTGAACAACTTTAGATTTGGTTAATGCATTTTACAATAGCTATGAAACCACTAAAGGAATAGACATAAACCTTACAATTTCTGAAGAAGGGAGAGAGGAAAAAGATTGCAGGAAGGGGTGAGCAGAGCAGGTTGGAGACTCATCCAATACAAAATAAGGCAATAAAGGAGTAGGAAAAAAGTAACAGGTGGATACATGTCATTATACATTTGTCCAAACTCAGAATCTACAACAGCAAGAGTGAACAATAATGTAAACCACGGACTTGGGTGATTATAATGTGTTAATGTAAATTCATCAATTGTAACAAATGTATCAATCTGATAGGAAATGCTGATAAAGGGAGAGGCTATGCCTGTGTGGGAACAGGGGTTTTATGGGATATCTCTGTATCTTTCTCCGAATTTTGCTGTGAACCTAAAACTGCTTTAAAAAAAGTAAAGTCTTAAAAAAAAAAAAAAGTAATAGAAAAACAGGACAAATAGCACAAAACAAGGAAAAGAAACAATTCAAATATACTAATGTAATATACATTGCCTAAGCTCTCCAAATAAAATTAAAATATCATGTGAATTAAAATCCAGAGATATGCAATTTACACAAGACATTCCTAAAACATAAAGAAACAGAAAGTGAACAGTTAATAATACAAATAAGAGAACCAAGTCTGAAATAAACTAAATAATATGCCCAAGGTCACAGGTTTCTAGTGCTTTATCCTGACCCCAGCCTCCAACTGTTTCCCATTATGTCATGCCAGTTACTGAGGATAGGGCCACGATTTTATTCATCTTCATATATCTACTATTCAGTATAGCAACAAAGCAGTATCTGCTGAATTCATGAAATCAAAATTGTGCAAGTGTGCAATCCATCAGAAACACGTTGAGCATTCTCACAAAGAGCAACAGTGTTTCTTATAATTTATGAAGGTTGATGTCTTCTGATATTTCTAACATAATAAATGAGCTTTATTTCTCCCTAGAAGATAAAATCAAGGCATAGCTCAACCTAGGAAATGCCCACGTGTGGTCATTTTATAAGGTGACAGGCATGACCATGAAAGATGGCTTCCATTCGTTCATTTCTTCTACTTATATTTATTCGCCTAATCTGTGCCAGACACTACGTAAGCATGTGGATACAATGATAAATAAGAAGAACACAATCCTTGCCATTTTGGAGATTGCAGACTAGTTGTTATATAGCAAAACTCTAAAGTATTTTAAATTTAGATTTGTTTAAAGAGTTTAAATTTTATTTATTTTAAATAAATAGGAAATTCCTCCACCACAGTGTAAAATTTCAGTTAATCTTAATTTATTAACTAAATAATCTTGGGCACATCCTTCAGTCAGTTAGATCATTTGCTGCTCTGAGGCTCAAGTTTCTTATCTCAAAGTTTGAAAATAATCCCAACGACTCATTGCTACAATTATCTGAGATGATGTGCCAGGCATATTGATGTTCAATAAATGCCAATTCTCTTTAGAACCAAATTGTTACTACCATGTCCAAAGTTAATATGTACCATATCCCATGTGTAAATATTAAACATTATGCAGTCCAGGAATCAGGTTTCAGAGAAAAGGAGCCATCAAGATGCAGCAAGATTGCTATTTATTAGTAACAGGTTTATTGAGGTCCAAACAGGAATGTAATGTATGTATATTTATTCATGCTTTGTATCTATTACATAGATGGTGGACTAGCCACTCTGATTTGAATAATCTACTGGCGTTTACTGGTAATAGTGATCCTATTACATGCTGTACAGTTAACACATATAATTCAGTGTATTGCCTCCATCTCCCCCCACCAAAAGCATATGATGTAATGAAAACTTACAAAGGACTGTTTTGACCATTTTTTCCAAGCTTGCTCTTAACCTGAGCCGATGAAGAAATGTATTATTGGATATGCTGCATAAAGCTAAAGACTTCGAAATTAATAGAGACCTGTTTGCCACAGGACACGACTACACCTAATGGGCTATTAAAAAATGATTAATATATGTCCCAGTGGGCCAGCAAAGAGAAGGGCCATGGTTGTGCATAAAAATGAAGAATTAATTTGACCTATCATGGCCACGAAAAGGGCTAGTCCAAGTTTCAGAGCACTGACTGTGGGAAGAGGCCAAAAGCTTTGGCTGGCTTTATTAGCTTCTAAAAAAACAACATTTTTTAAAGGAAAAAAAGCAGAGTTTACCAGAATGAGCTGCGTGTTTGGTCTTGCCGCAGTGGCTCAATCTTTCAAAGTTAAGTGCTATTTGGCCTTTGATTCCCCATGTCAGTGTGCTGGAGGTCAATTGCATGAGAGGAGCATTGAACAGTGCCTTTGGGAAAAATGCTAAACTCCTGAGGATGCTGGGATGAAAGATGTTTTGTAATTGCAAGAATTTATTATTAATTATTATTGTGCAGACTCTCGTTTTCCCATATTTCCCATTTTAGATGGACAATATAAAGCCCCATCTCTGTCTTCCAGAACACAAACTAAAGATGTTTGAATTACTACAAACCTTTGTGTCTTTACCATTCTGTATTCAGGGCTACATACGAACAGATTATTTCTTTCTTCTCAGCATCTCTAAGACGAACCATTAAATCTCTGAGATAGTTCGGATGCCTTAGTTGTTGAATGAAACATTTTTAAAATTCACATTCATTTATTATTGTTTCTTTCAAAACACCCCCTCTCTAGCTTCATCTCAAGTATTACTGATTATTATTATTATTACCTTCTAAATACTGTCAGTCAAATAATGAACATTTCCAGAAGCCACACCCGATAGAATAAGTCTGGAGGTGACAAGAAAATTGATCATGACAATTGTAAAAGTAAAAACATACTCGTTAAATATCTTCTTTGAAATAAATGAGTGAAGATGGTTAAATACATTAATTTTTAAACTAACTATTTTAGGAAATGGAAGAGCCAATCAGAGCTGTTTCAAGCATTAATGATAAGTTACTGAATCCAGTTACACAAAATCATGAGAAAGGACTCCTATGGTGAGTTAGAAGATAGGGAGAAGGAAAGATTTCTTGAAAAGACGAAAATGCCAGGTTTATAGATGCTTCCTTCTACTGACTTTGGTTATTTCAATCTTTAATTTGCACATTTATACATTCACGGGGTGGGGGAGGACTATATGTTAGTTAGTTCTTTTTAGGTGCTAGACTCTTGATATATTTATCTAACTTAATCTTTATAAGAACACTAGGAAGCAGCTATTTTTATTAGCCCCATTTTACAAATGCCTATTGTGAAACTAAGAAACACTCAGTAATTTGCCCAATGTCACATGACTAATAAGTGAGAGAATTAGATTTTCATGCACAGATCTGATTGAGACCAAGTCTAAGTTCTTTCCACTATTTTATTCATTCATTTATTTTGTTGAACACCTACTATGTTCCTGATCATATTCTGGGAATGCAAAGACTTCTAAAATAATAGTCAGTGCCTTAGGGGGTCAGGAGTTCCATCCTGGGAAGCGCTATAGGACGTAGAAGTGTTTATGCTACAAGGCAAGGAGTAAAGAGGGAGGGCTGGTCAGAACAGGCGTTAGAGAAGGTGAAACTGAAACCTAGTCTTCAAATATGAGTAAGTGTGGTCAGACAGGCCAAGAGGAGAAGCCTTCACAGACAGATAGAGTAGCGTGGGCAAAGGCAGACTAGCCTGAAATTTTTAATTTAGGAGAAATTTCTAGAATATAATGTTCAAAAAGGTGTATGGGGAGTTGGGAGAGAGTTCACAAGTTGGATTAGGTTGGTGGCCAAAAGTTTTTTGGTTTTTTTTTTTTTTTTTTTTTTGGTAGATAAGAACATGAGAAAGTTCTCAAATGTCTTTCCCACACAAAGAAGTAGACAATTCATAAAGCAGTGAAATCTGTATGAGAAAAAGCAAATAAAATCAATCATCCAGTAAAACTGGTCAGAGGATAAAGTTAAAAAACATTGTCTACATGGAAAGCATGGAGCAGATTAACCTTCTTGTATTAAAATTGGATCTACTGACCCTGTGCACAGTCTGAGCACATGGTCTTAGCATCAGAGTACCCTGAGATTTTAGTGAGGGCTGGATTGGCTTTGAGGGAGTCACTTGGGTCATATGAACACATCACTGGAACCAGCGAAGACCCATAAAGGTTGTATATAGTGTTGCATTCCTATTTCTAGGCTCTAAACCACTCTCTCTAAGGTGTGCAAAGAGCAATTCCATCCCAGCATGACACTAGTTACTCGGCGACATGCCCTAGAGCCAGCTCCACAGAGACAGTCCAGAGTAGCCTGCAGGACTCCCTCTTGGTCTTTCTGCTTAACCTATGCATTGGCATGTGATAGGAAGAAAGAATAAGGTGAAGTATCCTGATTGGGATGGTCTGAATGGAACCCCAGATTGAAGAAACCACTGACAGATTGATTCAAATTGGCTCCACGGGATCCTTACCAGAAGCTGCTGCAACATTCTCTTCAAATACCATGACGGCCAACCTCTGATGAAATTCCCAGGGGTCTGCCCGAGTGAGCCAGGCATTAGATAGATTTCACATTAATGAGCTGCAGCTTCTGGGTTTTTAGGTAAACCACTGAGTAATGCCCTTCATTCTGGGGCTGGGTGGCACAGGGATGCAGAATGAGCTTCTTTTCCACTTTTTCTTTTAAAAATCTTATGCTGTGCAGATGAACCCATAGATGAAGAGTGGTGAGCAACAGACGGCCGTAACAAATTGTCCAAATGTATATTCATAATCATACAATAACCAAAAATGGGAATCAGGACACCAATCACGTTAAATTCATGCTAACTTGGCAAGGATTGTTCAATTTACCTTGAAAACAACAACTGGACTCTCAGCAGCTCACCAGGAACATTTTTTTCCATTCCCTGTCTCTCTCTCTGTCTCCATCTCTTTGCCCCCCTTGCCCCTCTCTACCTACTCTCCTTTTCTCCCTCTCTATCTCTCTGCTATTGTTTTTTTCTCCGTCACTCTGCCTTCCCTGGCCTCTCTTTCTTTCTCTCACTATATGTTTAATTTCTCTAGAATTCTGCTACAATCCTATAAGATGTTTCTAGGTTTATGTCATTAGAACAGCAGCTTCATTTGATAGAAACTTGCCAGTAGGTTCTCGACCAAAGTCAGATACACACTCTCAGAATTAAACTATTTCTAGCAATAAAATGAGCCTCAAACATAATTTCTTTGTATGGTTATCAAAGGAAATAAACAATCTACGACAATGGATTTTTGTGTCAAAAGATAAAGATGTTGATCAAACAATGTAACAGAGGTTTCCCATTTCTTTCAAGCAATATTTCTTCAGGTCAAATTTTCTTTTGCTTTCTTTGAAAAGGTGGAAGTTAGCAAACTGCCAAGTGCCGACACTGTTTCCCACACATGAAAAAGAACTTTCTTGAGCCGTACACATGCCACATTGAAAAAAATAATTTAAAATTTCTTAAACTTGCCTCAAACTTTATGAATGAACCCATTATACACTTAATTCTGTACTTCCTTAAAAATAGTTATGTAAGGAACTGTTTTATGCTCCTTAAATAATTTAAAATCCCATGCATGCAATTTTCAGCAAAGCCTTAACATACACATTCACACATGCAACATATATTAGATTGCGCTTTTTTTACACATTCAGTCACAGGTACATTTCAGTATTTTGATATTCTCTGCATTGGTTTGAAAGAGCTATTTATTATCACAGAGTCATCTCACCAGTAAATTTTTATAGGCTGTTTTATTTCTAGTTTAGGGTTTGAGTATCGTATCTTACAATACCTAAAATAGGCAGTGTTGATTTGCTACTTTGGCTTTTGATAGAGAGTGTGTTTCTGGCATGGCTGTGGGAGGCTTTTTCTTTAATAATTTACAAAATTACCTGCAGTAAAATCTTCACCTGTTCTTTGTTTCCTTAGCATCACAAAATGGGAATTACATATAAAATCTTTCCTCCGGGAGAGTTATGTCTACCATGGCAAGAAAATCTCCACTTAAATTTTTATGAAACATCAAAATTACGGTCTGCTTTAGCAAAACAATACAAGGGAGACGTTTGCTGCATGAGGAGCATTTCCAATATTTGAGGACATCATTCTTTGTCTCCCGTTTAATTTTTGTTTTCCTGTGGCAGCTTCTTTTTGGTTTCGTCAATTCCCCTGTTTGTATGTGCAGTGTGCTAATTTGTCTTTCATTACAGAAAGTTCCAGTGCCAACCACAGAGGCTAACCCCAGCCAGAAGACAGGCCTCACGGATGGCAGTGCTTTTCACAGTTTAATTTGAAGTTGTGACATAAAAGGACTGATGGTTGCTTGTTTCTTTCTTTTCTCCAGGACTGATCACCCCATCCTTGAAGAGGGCAATGGTCCCCACCTGGTGGCCCCAATTTAACCACACATAGAAGCAAAGAAGCCCAAATGCTGTCCTTCATTTGCTTTCGATTTAAATCTCTCTTTATTGAATTATGTGTTTTAATAAAAGGTTTATATAACATCCACAGAGCAGTTATCAATTAATTGCCCATGGAAATTTAGGGGATGTTTCACTGTGGTATTTATTATACCCAGGGTGTTAAACATATGTTACATAAAAGATGCAGTCGCCTTGAAATTATATTGGCAAGGCTGCCTTTTTCCTATAGAATATTATACATTCTAATGTGAAAAATGAGTTTAAAACCCATTAGGAGATGGGGATGGTGTGTTCCAAATGGCTTAAGTCAGGCTTATACACATTCCAGTAAGCTCAATAGAAATTTAGGAAATTACGCCTGCTGTCTGAGAAATTTCTTAATTTTTTAGGACATTCTTGCCTTCCATGGATTGGGTTTGGTATTTCAGAGAGCAAATGGGCAGCTCACTTAGAGCCCTGGTTCCATCTGATTTCACCCACGGATTCATCCAGAGCCACTGCAGACATCACTCAGGCCGGGGGAGAAGCTGTGTGTCCCTCCCGGTAGGTGCAGTCCTAAGTCTGAAAGTTTCACCTACACACAGGCATGTGAATGCAGAGGCCAGAAAGGACAGAGGACAGTGAATATGGGGGAAGGCAGATGAATGTTGACTGGGACCCAGGATGTGACTGACAGAGAAGGGAAGAAAATAAATCTTCCGGGTCTCGGAACAGTGAGGGCGACCACAGGTCATGGCAGGGTTACTGGGGAAGGGAGGTAGAGAGGAGCCCCAGCTGGCCCTCAAGTCAGAAAGAAAGCTGCCAACAGGTTTATAAGGATTATCTCACTCTTCACCGGGCCTGAAGACTGCCAGCCTCCAATTTTTCCCTGTCTGGGAAAAAACCTTATCTCGTTTGTTTGGGAACATAGGGTGGTGTTGTTTCTTTGATTTTTTTTTTTTTTTTTTGTAACTTATCAGGGATAGAAATTATCTTCTTCCTGGCTGAAGAAATTAAGGTGATACATTAGCTATTTCTGAAGCTGTACTCTAAAATATCACAAAATCAAAGTCATTACTTTGGGGCATTTTACTACATTGATTTTTAGAAAAATTACCTCCATAGTTTTAGTTTAATTTAAAAATATCAGAAGCCAGTGAAATGTTTTCTTTTAGCTATTCATTAAATGAATTTAAATAAAAGCGAAATCAAAGATTTGCCCTAATACATTGCTACTATAAAAACAAAGTAATCCATTCATGCATTCAACATTCAGTTTTGAGTTCATCCCTGGAGAGTCACTATCAGGAAACAAACAAAGGACACAGCCCCTGAGCTCAAGAGTAAAGGGAGAAGCAGGATGAAAAGGAATGATTACGGGCTTCCCTGGTGGCGCAGTGGTTGAGAGTCCGCCTGCCGATGCAGGAGACACGGGTTCGTGCCCTGTCTGGGAAGATCCCACGTGCCGCGGAGCGGCTGGGCCCGTGAGCCATGGCCGCTGAGCCTGCGCGTCCGGAGCCTGTGCTCCGCAATGGGAGAAGCCACAACAGTGAGAGGCCCGCGTACCGCAAAACAAAAACAAACAAACAAAAAGGAATGATTACAATCGAGTTTATAAGTGGTACACCAGGGCATCATGAGAAGTGATAGGAACACCAAGAGGCATGAGGTCCTAATTCCAAAAGCAAAATCTGCTTAAGGAACAAGGGATCACAGCTGAGCCTGACAGACCAACAATTGAGAAGGTGGAAGAGGAGGAACATGGCACCCCATGGAGAGGATACACAAGTCACATAATCCACCCCCAAGGGTCCATTCTCCCTTCCTAAAGCTGTGCTTGTGAAAGGCACCTGCAGTGACAATAGAGTTCATCTCCTCTGGTTCACGTAACTGAAGATGGCTAGGACATTGAGGAAGCCTAGACTTTCTTTTCTAGGCACCAAGACTTTCTCTGAAAAATCCACCAACTCTCACTTAAGGGTGAGTATTAAAGGTAATGGAGAATACCATAGATTTTGGCAAAAAACTTTTTATCCAAGGCCTAATTTGTCCTATTGAAATTTTAGTCACTCACTGATGCCAAAAGAGCTTAAATGAAAACTCAACTAGGTACTTCTGATTAGTTTCTTAATGAACTACAATTGACATTAAATACAAAAGATCATCACACTCGAGAATGAAATAATCTGCATGGAGAGTGTTCTGAAGGATAAGTACAAGCGCATTTTGGTTACAGTCAGATTAGCTGTCAAATGACAATAAACCCTAATATTCAGTAGTGCTGTCACATTCATTCCACTCTTAGAGGCTGAAAACAAATTCCTGGAAGCTAGGAAGATGGTACTATTACTGCCATTTAACAATGCGGAAACTTTTGATGATTTGCCTAAATCAACCTGGATTATCAGTGGCAAAATTACCAGGGTCCATATTCCTAAACCTATCATTTGAGCCTCCATTCTAAGGTATATTCATCATACAAAAAAGCTATGCAGAGCTTTTCCAAGTGCAAACTTTTAAATATAATTGGAACTATTTCATATCTAATGCCATATTACATGAAATTGAAGATTATCCACTGACTTAATCTACTTTTCTTCTGCATGTAAGGTTTGATGTTTTTTGCAAGTTGCATACAATGGAATGATCTGAAATTGACAATATAACTCAGAGCATGGAGATATTCTGAGGCTGCCCTAGAAAGAAGCTGGTAAACTCTCATCTATAACGTTTAACAAATATTTGGAAAACGAAAGGAAATGACTACTTCTGTTAAAATAGAAAAAATAATTAATTAACATACAAAATTAGAAACAGTCAGCAAAGAAGCCTAGCTCAAGTAGATAATGAATGTTCATAATTTGGGTTACCAAAATAACCCATATATTCCTGGCAGCATTAATTATTCAGATTCATGTTTTATTTTGCATTTATTAAATAATTGTCAAAGTTGTACTTATTTTTGTTTCATATATTTATGCTTGACACAAATTGTGAATTTTAAAGCTTCATCTTTAACAAGCTTTAAACATTACTTTTGGTTCCAAGGTTGAAAAGTAAATACATCACCACTATTTAAATAATCCGTGGTCCTTTATTCCACATTAAGAAAACACTTATTTGAGTGGATTATTCAAATCCACTAAAAATATTTTTAAAGCTCTTTTAAGATATTATAAAGGGGGACTTTCCTGGTGGTCCAGCGGCTAAGACTCTGAGCTCCCAATGCAGGGTGCCCAGGTTCAATCCCTGGTCAGGGAACTAGACCCTGCGTGCTGCATATGAAAAAAAAAAAAAAAAAAATTCTCACAGGCAGCAGCTAAAGATCCTGCTTGTGGCAACTAAGATCCCTCATGCCACAATGGAGACCAGACGCAGCCAAATAAATAATACTTAAAAAAAAAAGATATTATAAAGGTAAAATCTTGTGTGTAATAAGTAAACAGTAGACTTCTTGTCTTTTTGTTACAGCTTTTCATTTTTGACAGCACATTGTGTTCTTTGTGCTGTTCCTAATGACAATTATCTAAAGAGTTAGTATCTAGGGCTGAAGGGGCAACTGCCACAAGAAATCTGTGAAAGCAAATTCATTAATACATTTTATAATATAAGGGGGAGGTGTAAAAAATCCCTTGCACTCATGTATTTATATGGTCACTGCAATAGTTCCTCGGGCTGCCATAAAAAAATAGCACAAACCTAGTGGCTTAAAATAAGAGAAATTTATTCTCTCACATTTCTAGAGGGCAGAAGTTTCAAATCAAGGTGTCAGCAGGGCCCTGCTCCCTTCAAAGCCTCGAGAGGAAAACGCTTCCTTGTCTCTTCCAGCTTTGGCAGCTCCAGGCATTGCTTGGCTTGTGGCTGCATCACTCCAATCTTTGTTCCATTCTTCACATGGCCTTCATCTCTCTGTGCTTCTCTCCTCTGTGTGTCTCTTATAAGCACACTTGTCATTGGATTTAGGGCCCACCTGGATAATCTAGGAGGGTCTCAAGATCCTTTAAATTAACTACGTCTGCAAAGACCCTTTTTCCAAATAAGATCACATTCACAGATTCCAGGGGTTAGAATATAGACATATCTTTTGGGACGCACCATTCAACCTGCTACAGTCACCTTCCCAAGATTTCCACTCACACAGTCATGGTCATTCAATGGTTATTCTGTACAATTACTGGAGAGATAGGAGCAAGAACACACGAGTCACTGATTCCATTACAAAATCCAATCACAGTGATCATGTGACAGGGAAGAAAGAGCTCTGTGAAGAGCAAACCGTAATTTACATTTGTCACAGTCTTGTTGAAGAATACCCAGTGTCAGGCTGCTGATGTCCTGAGGCATCGATCACTCCTGGTTTCTTATTTTGGCACAAATTTTACCCAGGACTTTTACCAGCTACATGAGTCTTTTATTATGGGATCCCTCAGGAGCAACTATTGAAATCATGTCCTCCGTTACTTGTTCCTCCCTTGAAAGTATCTTTCTCCTATTAGGTTGGTTTGAGATTTTTTTTTCAGTTTTGTGTTGTTTTTTATTTTTATTTTTTCTCCCACAAGTCTGGGCTTCTGTCAGATATCAGGAAGCCCTCACTATTCTGGGACATTTTCCCATGTTGACAAGTCCTTTAAAAGTACTGTCACCTCTTCTTCAAATAAAGAACTTGCATTGGAAAAAATCTACAGCATTTTTTCAAACTTAAGGATTTTTCATGAGCCTAAAGCAGGTAAAATTGTTTTTAAAAAAAGAGAGAGTTCAGGGCTTCCCTGGTGGCGCAGTGGTTGAGAGTCCACCTGCCGATGCAGGGGACACGGGTTCGTGCCCCGGTCTGGGAAGATTCCACATGCTGCGGAGTGGCTGGGCCCGTGAGCCATGGCCACTGAGCCTGCGCATCTGGAGCCTGTGCTCCGCAACGGGAGAGGCCACAACAGTGAGAGCCCCGCATACCGCAAAAAAAAAAAAAAGAGAGAGAGAGAGTTCAACGTTTTTCACTTATGTAGTTTACTACTAAAAGATTTTACTGCATTTTATTTATATCTCAGGACATTTTCAAGGAAGGGACTTGTCTCTAAGGACTGATATATAAGACAGAGAGCAGGTAAGGGTAGTCCTATTTGTCCACCTCATAGCTCCCAAAGATTTAACTCGTCATCTCTTTCCTCCCAAGCTCTTAGCCAATCCTAGCCAAGGTTGGCAGATCAGTAAGCTCCCCAACTTCAGAATTAACCTCTCTGCGATAAACCAAGTTTCACTATTCCTGAGATAGGCACAACATTCCTCATCTGCCACATTGCCCTAGACCTTGTAGGCACAGCATCTATCTCATCTCCATGTCAACATAGGCTTGGTATTTCAGGAGTAATTTTAGACAGAGTTCCTGTGTAATAAAGAATGTGGCTGGCCTTTGTCCCTGGTTCCTGACAGGTAACTTCTAAATTCTTAGAATTTTCTGAGTTACTCATGGTAAGCCTGACCACACCTGAGTTTATGTTAATGAGATGACTCATGATAGGCTGGTGGGTCCCTAGATAGTTCATGCTAACAAGATGACTCAGGATGGGAGATAGCCACGCCAGAAAGACCAACCATGTGATTAGAGGATTGGGGCTTTGAACCATATGATATTAGTCCAACCTCTGAAGGCTACTAGAGATTGAGTTTAACCACAGAGCCATTGATTCAATCAATTGTGCCTATGTAATGAGGACCCAACATAAGCCCTGCATACTGAAGCTTGGGTGAGCTTCCCTGGCTGGTGACGCTTTGCTATTGTCATGCATCGATGTGCTGGGGGTGATGCACCCTGACTCCAGTGGGAGAAGACAACAGAAACTTCACATTTGGGACCGTCCCAGGCTTCACCTTGTGCATCTTTCCCTTTAGTGGTTCTAATTTGCATATTTTTGCTATAATAAAATTGTAATCATAGTACTTTCCTGAGTTCTATGTGTTTTTCCAACAAATTATCAAAACTGAGGAGTTAATGAGAACCCCTGAATTGTATCAGTTGGTCAGATGTGAGAGTGACCTGTGAACCCCAAGCTTGCAGCTGAAGTGAGGGTAATCTTGTAGAGGACCAGGACCTTAACTGTGAAGTTTGGCCCAACTCCTGGTAGTTGGTGAAAGAAATCACTGAACTCCAAAGTCACTACTTGTTCCAGGTATTTCATATAATGTATTAATTTCCTATTGCTGCTGTCACAAATCACCACAAACTAAATGGCTAAAAGCAACACAAATTTATTATCTTACAGTTTTGGAGCTTAGACGTCTAACATAGGTTGACAAGTGCTGCATTCCTTCTGGAGGCTCTGGGGGAGAATCCATTTCCTTGTCTGTTGCAGCTTCTAGAGGAGGTTTGCATTCCTTGGCTCAGGGTACCACATAATGTCGTCGTATTTCCTTCACTCCTTCTCTGCTGGTTTGAAAACTGTCCCCCATACACACAGGGCAAGGCGAGATCAAAGAAAGAGGTAGACCACTTCAGATTGGTAGGCGGCAGATTTAACAATCAAGGGAACTTACAAGGCTTGTCTTGGTCTGCCACAAGATGAGTAGATCTCTGCACATGCCTGCCAAATCATAAAAGTTTATGTAGAAGTCTTAAATGGGTGTATCACGTGTACCATTCAGATGGTCTCAACAACACACTACTATTTCAAGGCTGTGTCCTTGGGGTTGCTTCTAGCACAGGGTAGGCAAGTAGGATGCACATTCCAAGGACAGAGGAGAGGGTCAGGAGACTCCGATTGCCCAGGTCCACTTGGTGGGTCAACTGGTGGGTACATTCTCTCAATGAAGTTCTCCAACACTCTGCTTCTATTGCCACATCACCTTCTCTGACTTTGACCCTTCCGTAGCCTTCTTATAATATCTCTTGCAATTGCATTGGGCCTATTCGGATAATCCAGGATAATCTCCCACCTCAAGAGCCTTACCTTAATCACATCTGCAAAGTCTCCTTTGCCATGTAAGTTAACAAGTTCACAGGTTTTGGGGATTAGGAAGTGGGCATATTTTGAGCCATTACTCTACCTACCACAAATGGCTTTTGCCAGTGGAAGAACACTCAAAAGCCGTAGCCTCCACTAGGTTTGTGTTCAAAGCCAAAGCCATACTCTGAAATCATTTCAAAAGGCACAAATATATTTTGCTAAATGTAATTGGTTTCTGTCTACATAGGCCTTTCTTGTTAAAATTTAATTATTACTACCCTTAGGGTGGCCTTTCCTTAATTTTTCTTTTTACTTCCTCCTACATACCTATTATTATTAACCCAGATCCCTTACAACAGAAATTTACATCTGAGAACAGAGAATAGGATTCTAAATCTATTGCTACATTCATTATATTCCTTCCTAAAATGGCTTCTGATCCTAACACCCTCATTTTTCTCAGTAGCCATATAGCAGAAAAGCAATAGCGGGAAGACAAGAGGAGAGGAGAGGAGAGGAGAGGAGAGAAGCAGAGGAATTAATTGCATGTATGTTACAAGTTTGGCTCCCCTTTTAACTGGTTGTATGCTTTTGGAAAGGCCACTGAATGTCTCTAAGGCTCAGTTTCTTCATCTACATAATGGCAATAATAGTTTTGTTGTGATCATATTAATAATTAGATTGTTGTAAAGATGAAATCCAGCACAGGGTCTTGCACATAGTAGGTCCCCTTCTTTCCTTCACCTCCACCCACCATTGCACACCAGAATTGGGGCCTACCTGCTCTAAAGAGAACCAATTCACATAAGATCATGACGCAATGTATTCCACCCTAAGCCACTCTGTCTACATACACACATCACTGAACCTCGGCAAGGTAGGTCTGCCCCCAGTGCCAACACCGACTTACTTTTATAAACCATTCAGGCATGTCTTGCATGGCTGTGGATGGGGGGATGAAATATAATATGAGAGGACAGGACTTTTTCTGACCTTCAATGCATTCTCCTACCGTCATCTCATTCTACTCTACAGCCAGCATGACTTTGTCAAGGTTACCTGAAATCTCCACAAGAAATGAAACGATGCCTGTCCTGTTAGCCTAACTCTCCAGCAGAACGTGGGGCACATATACGTCACTCCACAAATATTTGCTAAATTAATTGAATAAACTAAAATATGCCCTGTTCCCTCTTGTTTTTTCATTTGACCTTTTGCTCTTCCCTCCACTCTGCACCACTACTCCTCTCTGAGCTATGATCATAATTTAAGGACCAGCCCAACTACTACTCAGATCTCACGCTTGGGGGAAGTTTTCCTGACCTCTCCACACTATCTGTTCTCACCTGCTTCTAAATTCCTCCTTAAGAAATATGACCATGATCGTGGTTATATCACAACTAGTTTGATCCTTTTGACTGAATCAACAAAATCGCTTAATGAAATTGCTTTTTTTGAACAATGTGACTGATTGATACACTGAATCGACTATACAAAATCCAATTGCCATTAACATTTGTAGTTTGAAACCATGAAGTGATATCCAGTGAGGGCCACCAAAAATGTTGCTGTGCTACTAATGGCGCTCCCAGAGCACATTTTATAGAATTTTTGTCTCAAATTTTGGGGTTTCTCATTGTTTTATTTCATAAAGTAAGCATTCCAAGGTGTGTGTAGTGGCTGGATGGTTATTGCAAGTGGCAAACTGTGTTAACAGGAATCAGGGAGGAACTTAATTATTCTCCCAATTTCCAAAGGCAATGATGTATCACATTAATACTTTCCTTTGCTTTTCCTATGCACAAGTAGCTGAAAGTTAAATGATGCCCCAGTCCCCAGTGTGTTTGCAAAGGTGTCATAAATTGCATCTCTGTACCTTTTCAGTGAAAGAGCTGTTTTCTCCTGATGCTGCTTGTCTGCACAGACACTGAACAGAATGGCATGGGCTATGAAAATAGTGTAGAAAATGTGTTATTCTAAATTTATTCTAGGAGTCTTTTTTCTTTGAATTTTTTCCTGAATGATTCCCATTCTGCAGGGCTGATGGCTCTTAGTAACCAAATCTTCTAAGGGCATGATAATTTTTATTAGTGACTCAGTCAATTTTAGGAGCATTCTTGAAATCTGTGAAATTCTAAAAAAATAATACACCTGCAACTTTACAATACTGTGATTGTGCAAATCAACATTTCATCATGAAGAATGTAAATCCCCGGGACAATCCCTAATGGTGTGTGACTAGGGCCAGTGCTTCTGTGTGTCACTACGCAGTACACATGGGGAGGGCAGAGTCAAGCGAACCGATGACTCTCACTGAATGAATAAGTGCAGCCAAGTTCTTAGGATATCGGACTACATGACCTTTGGGAAAACATCCCTGGGTGGAGGTTGTACAACTGTCAAGTGGAATCCTCTAATTAGGAATGTTCTGAGAATGACCAGATAAAATCGTCGAAGCAGTAGAAATTTGTCGGAATAAAATTTTCCTTCGAATTCCAAATATTATTTGAGATTATAATATTGAAAAAAAAAAGCCAGTTAAAAACAAAATAGTTTGCATGGGGAAAAGAAAAAACGGAAAGAAGCAAGGAAGGAGGGAGAGCTTGAGGGAAAGAAGAGGAAAGGAAAGGAGAGAAGGAGGAAGTAAGGGAGAGTGAAAGAGAAAATTGATTTTGAGATATTTAGATAAAGTTAATTCTGGCTATTGACATTGTGTATCAATTTCTTTTCTTTTTCCTTATATTTCATATAATACATGTCTTACAAGCCAAAATTTATATTTTATGAATATTTTTATTTAGAAATGTCCAGAGTGTCAGATTTCTCATCACCCATTTTTGCCAGAGACCTAAGATTTCCAATCTGTTTCCTTGCCCAAAACGATAGTTATTGATTTCTTTAGTTTTCCTCATGAAAAAGTGACTTGAAAATAAAACTGAATTTTACTTTTCCACAATATTTACTGTATTAATCTCTCCAGGTGGCTCAGCCTTATATATTAGATATAAATTAATGGTTCACCCGTTCTTCAGTTGTAAAAGGAATAAAAAAATTCTTTCTTGCTAGGAACGTTCAGCTTGTTACGGCTACCAAAAGCCAAGTATCAAGTAAAAGATGCAATGCTGGCCTAACAGTGATACTGGGTTTTGGTTCCTTGTCTAGCTCTTTCAGTTCTCAATTAAGTTACTGAAAAAAAAATATGGTGACTTAAGAACGAAAGCGTCTAAAAGAAAGAGAACTGGACATAGTGGTCTTAGGAAATTTGGCTTCTGTTCTTGGATCTTCCAGCTCTACCACCCAGTCTAGACTGGCCTTGGGAAAATAATATAACTCCTTTGTTGCCTCTATTTCCCCAACAGTGAAAAAGGAAGAAGAGCTGCCCTTCCTATTGCTCAGGAATCTAATAAAAGGACAATGGATAATAAATATGCAAAAGTCCTATGCATATTTAACAAGCTATATTATTACCACATCGTTTTTTTTGGCCTCCAATTATCAATTAGTTTGTGCCAGGCCCTGTGCTAAGCATGTTATATCTTTTAATCCTTAAATAAGCCATGGTATTATTGTCTTTTCAGAGTTACAATACTTTAACCAAAGCAGTTTATTCATCCTCCAAGGTCTGCACATCTGCTGTGCTATCCCACTGGGGTGACTAAAGCAACCACTCCATTGATCCTCCATTGTGGAGCCAGTGTCTGCTGGCAGCTGTGGTGGATGGTCCCGGCGCCACATGTGGCTCACAGGCGCAGCACAGCAACCTCACCTCACACTTGGGGACTTCCCTTTCATGACTGATGCATGAGATGCGCCACATCCGTACACATGCAAAGCAGAAAGAAATGTCAGGGAATTCCATGGGTCAAAGGTTGACCACTGGGAGATGAAGGTGAGAGAATATCTTTTTCTCTCTTCCTGTCCACGATTCATACTGTTTGAAGGCACAATAGCTTCATTCATCTTCTCTGAAGACATCCTAAGAAACCAAGCCACCAGTTGATCACAAACCTATGGCCAGCTCCATAAATTCCTTCCTAAATATTTCTTCTCCTGTCCTGGTCTTACCTTCCTTTTACCTCATTTCTTCGTCACTGGGTTTCCACTTTCATAAACTATCAGCACTTAAACTTTCACTTTAGGCTTGTCTTCTAGAAAAGCCATCCTAAGAGAGAAAGCCATCACCAACAGCCCAGAATGGGAATCACAGAATCACAGGTAGAGGATCTGTTTGGTAGAGTACCACGGAAGACAAATCGTATGTCAAGGAAAATTTCTTTCAAATCACAATTTATCTGTCATAAATAATAATATACCCTGTCTGCATAACATAATATTGAAGAGTGAGAATAAGAGCAAACAAATTCATGAAAATATCAGTATCTTCCTATTACTTAGAATGCACTATACTTATGGTACAGGAACAAACCTGTGCCTTAAAACATAAAGAGCTTTTTTCTCCTTCAGAGAGTCCTCCAGAGCAGCTCATCATCCATGTGATGACTAAGGGATCCAGGCTGCTTCAGTCCTGCGGTTCAGCCACCTCAACCCATTGCCTCCACCCTAGACAACGAAGGCAGAGAGAGAATGTGTGCTGGAACAATCATGCACATTTTCACTGCCTAACCTCAGAGGAGACACACGTGACTTTTAGCTTCACTGAACTGCAAGAAGGCTAGTAAGGGTAGTGTTCAGTGGTCTTAGGAAGAGAAGAAAATTTCATATTGAAAAACACTGGTAATGTCTACCATAATCTATTTCTAACTCACACGTAGGAGGTGGCTACTGCTCGTCAATGTTTTATGCAAAAATGTTTTATGCAAAAAAGAAAAAATAGTGTTTACCAGAGATACAATAAAATCAAAACCTGAAACGTTTATCAGAGTTCACAGGTACTGCTTAACCCAGCCATGTATCACAGGAGTCAAATTACTCAATTCCCATTTTTAACTCAATTCCCAAAGTCACTTGGGGAAGTTACTTCTACTCATGGGCCTTGGTTTCTTAATCTGTAAACAGGACCCTGAGCTAGGTGCTATTGATAAGTGTCCCTTCCAGATCTCCATTTCATGTTTTTTTCCTCAATTGCATGGGGGACTATAGAAGTCCTACAGAAGATATGGCCCAAGGTTTTTGCTCAGACCTCTACTGCTATCTCGCAGTCAGTTCTGCAGGCGCCGTAAGCCCAGGGTTTGAACTGGAAGGTACTACTGATTCATATTTCAGGACTGAGGATGCTGAGGTCGCACCTGCGTGAGTTTCTCACTGTGCTACCACGAGTGATTGAATGTCAAAGAAAAAGTTAGTGTGTGACTCCTAACGTGGAAAATGGTGCAGTAAATTTTGTCATTTTCCCCACTGTTTTATTATCCTTACCTATTGAGAGAAAAGTGATTAAGCAGTGAGTGTTAGTTTTACTTGCAGAGTGAGATGAAACAGTGCATGCTGGTGGAACACCTCCTGCTCTATGATTAGCTAATGAAGCAGAGGGGAGAGTGTATGAGAAGAAATAATGACAGCAGCCCAAACCAGGATACAGTGGGTACTAACACATTCCCATTGGGATGAAAGGGCAGACTGACTCTGAAGAGTTTCATGAAATAAACATGATTTTTTTCTTTTTTTTTTTCTTTTTCTTGTCCACAATCTCTGACATCCAGAGAATCTTTGTGCCTGTGGTTCAAGCCTTGCATCATGAAACACAAATACACACATTCAGAATATGGTCATTCTGCACACAGCCTTCATCTGATTCCTAGTATGTGTGTTGCAAAATGGTACTCACTGCAGTACTTAAAAAAAAAATTATGCATAGTAGTTTGTACCTCTTAATCCCCACTCCTATCTTGCCCCTCTCCTCTCTCTCCCCACTGGTAACCACTAGTTTGTTTTCTATACCTGTGAGTCTGTTTCTTTTTTGTTACCTTCATTAGTTTGTTTCATTTTTTATATTCCATGGATAAGTGATATCATACTGTATTTGTCCTTCTCTGACTTATTTCACTAAGCATAATACCCTCCAAGTCCATCCACTGCAGTACTTATTAGTAGTGCATTTAGTCTCATTGCGCTGTGCTTATGCTTTTCTAAGTGAGTTAAATAGAATCAATTCCTGTTGTCTACATGCCTGCATTTCAGACCACACAATATTAATGTGGTCAAAATAGAATTATCCAACCTGGGTGATATTACAGCAAAAGCAAGCCTATTCTAAATAAGGATTACATTATGTTTTGAGTTCAGCAGTTGCGGTTTTTGTGGAGTGAGTCAGTAGCACATTAGAATAAAAGAGAGATTCAAAATCACACACACTTAGTTGTGATGGGCTACCAGGGGCAAGGAAAAATGAAAGAGATCTCTGAAGGCTGTAAGGGAAGGTATTTGGCAGATCGAGCAGGGGAAACACTCTAGAAACAGGGAGGGGAAGGCAGAAAAGTATGCAATTAGGAGAAAATTAAGATGTCTCCAGAATGGAGAGCAGGAACTGAAGGAAGGGCAAAAAATTGAATTGAGTGATAAGAAGGTTAGTATGGGAGGAGAGAGGAGAATGGTTCGAGAGATCAGGATGCCAAGAATAACTAGAATGAATGAAAGAAATCAAGAGAGAGTCTTGCTGCTTTGCTTGCACTACCAATCTGTATGGTGCTATTTCCTCGCGTGCACAACTGGAAGTACTGATTCTAAAAATTCTTCTGTTCCTGTACTTTGTTGGCAGCTATGAGCATATTACATACACGGTGACTAGTGTTTTTGTTGTTTGAACTTTTGATTAGGCTCTTGCCAAAAAGTCCTCAACTTTAGAAGAATTCACCATAATCTGGATAAGACGGTCAGTTTTCAAGAAACATTTATTGAGCTACTCTATTTAATTAACTGCCCGAGTCTATTTGAATCTCTTGGTTATTTAGTCACAAATTCAAAAATATTCTTGGCTTTGTTTTTTCTGTATGAAGAGACCTGGGTTTTTGGCAGGATATTTAAAATCTGAATAAACAAATGTTAAAATTATGGAAGTTAATGACGTGGATAATCAATGCATTTCAGAAATTACAGTCATCTATGTGTGGATACTACTCATGAAAAATTCTACTTTTAAAAAATTGTTAATAAAGAGAAAATACCCTCAACTTCCCTTTGTCTCTCCCAGATGTACCATTAGCAGTAAGTCCTGTGAATCCTTCCTCCATAACCCCTCAAACTAAGCTTTCCTCCCCATTCCCATTTATCTCTCTCCCATCTAATAGCTAAACCACTTTAACATCTCAAGACTACACTTCTCCCCTCTGCCACCTTTCATCGCTGGAATAAGAAGCACACACAATTCTCTATGCACACCTGCGGTTAGTCATTCCTCTCCTCAGAAACACACGTCGGTCTACGTAGAATAAAACACGAACTTTTTTCACAGTGTCCTAAATCTCCCACAATCTGTCCTCAGACTGTTTTCCAACAGGATCGTCCCCCTCCTCTTTTTACATTCCACGTTGTTCATAACCATTCTGTGCCTTAGTTTCTACATCTTAGGATGGATAATAATGGTACCTCCTTCGCAGCAATATCGAAGGATTAAATAAGTGTCTGGCACATAATAAGCATTATCTGCATTAAGGCCATAAATATTATTATTCGTAGCACTAATGTAAGCCCAACTTTGAATATTTGAATGTATCAGTATATATTTTCCAATTCTCAACTATATTTTCTGTTAATGTACCAAGTCTTATTTGCTGAGGTGTCTCCTATGATCAGGCCCTGGGTTAGGCATTTTCACATTGGTATTTCATTTAATCCACTTTATATGAACCCTGAGGGAACACCTAATTTTCAAACCCCGAAGAGAGCTCTTTCGGTGGAGTGAATAACTTGCTCCATTTGCTTGATCTTGTAACAAATCAATTCCCGTGTGTAAGTGGACTCCATAACATTAGAGGAATATTTCAGCCTAGAGCCTGAAAGCTGGTTTCATCACGAAGTGAGATCTATTTAAAACATGGTTTTTTACAGCTGTATTGCATAAAGACTGGATTTGGAATCGCAACCAAAGAGGTCCTTGAGAAGGCTTTTAGTAGAGCTTCTAACCTAAAAGAGAAGCACCTGAGATAGAAGAAAATCTCTTCTGTTTTTAAATATCATCTGAAAAGATTTTTGAATTATCTTTCATAACCTACTGCAAAATTGGTGTCTCAGAATATCCCAAATGCGTTTGCTGTAATATAAATTATTCTGCAAGATCTACTTTCTGTTTTTCTTTCTTTTGTAGAAATGAAACCAATTAGTGCCCCTTGATATAATAATAATTCTACTTTTACTATTTTAAGCACCTCTTTTTCTAGATTAAAGAAATACCAGCTTCTGGGCTTACCTGGTGGCGCAGTGGTTGAGAGTCCGCCTGCCGATAGAGGGGACATGGGTTAGTGCCCGGGTCTGGGAAGATCCCACATGCCGCGGAGCGGCTGGGCCCGTGAGCCATGGCCGCTGAGCCTGCGCGTCCGGAGCCTGTGCTCCGCAGCTGGAGAGGCCACAACAGTGAGAGGCCCGCGTACCGGAAAAAGAAAAAAAAAAAAAAAAATACAGCTTCTTTGGGTTTGCTGCAGCCTAAATATCTATGTTCCTCTTCATAAACTTGCCCAGAAATTTCCCACATAAACTTATGAAGGCCAAAACAGTACGAAGAATTCTGGTTTCACTATTGATAAACTTAGTAAAAAGAGTAAGTCAGGTTCTTTAGTTAGACATTTTGCTATGATTTTAGAACTAACCAGTTCCTCCTGGTAATAATGTATATCTGTTTGATACTAGTAAACTTGAATATATTTTAATATTTTTATTAAGCATTGATTGTTTGATAATTTTAAAATTATTTATATGGATAGTTTTATGTTTCATGTGATCTAATCATATATATATTGTTTGGGCTTCATTGCTCTTATGATTATAAGATCTTTCTATACCCAAACCTCTTTATCTACATTTTTAAACTTTAAAAACCCCAACTTTTATACTGAACTCTTTAACGTTCACGCTTTTGTTTTGTTTTGTTTGCTTATTTTTTCATGTCCCCTCAGATGAGTTGCTATCCATCTTCCCCAAAAAGTAAAATTATTTCCTACAGTTTTATGATATTCCTTTTTATACATTAAAGTATTATAAAGACCAAGAGTCTGCTTTAGGAAAAACTGTTTTTAGTTGGTCTCTGGGTCTATTTTATATCAGTTGTATGTAGATAGGTTAAATAAATGTTTAATTAAATAATTGATATTTTATGATAAACAGGGAGTTGAACATGGGATGATAGCCCAGAGAAATTTTGAAAATTATAAAATATACATGACATAAGTCTTACCATTTTAACCATTTTGAAGTATACAGTTCAGTGACATTAAGTAGATTCACACTGTTGAACAACCATCACCACTTGCATCTCCCGAACTTTTCTCACTTTCCAAAACTGAAGCAGATAACTTTTTAATAAGAGAGAATGCTGATTTTCTTTCCCTTTTGCTATAACATTTTATCATAGTGCAACATTATTCTTCTCGTTTACTCACTAGTATGTATGATTGTTCTTGGTCACTGTCATTTGTCTTCCTAGAACAATCTCTTGAGCTCCTCAGCTGGTGGGCAGGTTGCTATAAATAATTCCTAGCCCAAATACCAATGATTATATGTATTCTTGGGAAACAACTCTCCTGACCAAGGCAAGACCAGGCAATACCAGGACCTCTGCTGTTTCAGTTTGGTGGGGTTCATGAAAAGCAACAGCTTCCAGGATGCGCTGATGCCATGGTTCTTCTTGACTCCGGCCGCAAAAAGTACATGACTTACGACCTTGTATCTCCCAGAATGCAATGTACTGGTCATTTCAATGTTCTCTTTGCTATTTGCTTTACTTAATGGATTTAGAAAGAGAAATAAACGCGCATCTAGTTCTCAAGATGCATCCAAAAGCAAGGCCTGAGCATTAGACAATAAGCCCCTTGGTATTCTGAGTAGTTTAGGGATGCATATTTAGGAAATGTCAACTTTTTACTATTCTTTTATGTACTCAGGCCGCCTCTAAAATAATTATAAACTTGAAATTTCCCAATATGAATCTGAGGTGCAAACCCGCATAAGAGCAAACTTAAAGTTATCCATTTTCAGGAGAGGTCCCTGGGCACTGTCTTCTGATGCCTATGACTCCGTACACCATGATAACCGAATGGCCCAGATTCAGTATAAGCCCTTGTTTTCAGTGTTCAGCTTAGGTTAGTTTATCTCTATAGATTCTATCTTTCTCTTAGCTTTTTTTGTTTTGTTTTGTTTTGTTTTCGGTACGCGGGCCTCTCACTGTTGTGGCCTCTCCCGTTGCGGAGCACAGGCTCCGGACGTGCAGGCTCAGCAGCCGTGGCTCACGGGCCCAGCCGCTCCACAGCATATGGAATCTTTCCGGACCGGGCCACGAACCCGTGTCCCCTGCATCGGCAGGCGGACTCTCAACCACTGCGCCACCAGGGAAGCCCTCTCTTAGCTTTTTGTTTTACTTTCTAGCTAGCTCATCCATGCATTTTAAATGACATTTTAAAATATTTTGTTTAGCGTTTTGAAGTATATTCAGTGAGAGAATCAGTCAGGATAACTAGACCTCTACTGCCAGAAACCAAAGTTTATTAATATATATGTTCTATATATACAGATATTTAATGTATGCTTAGTATGCATCAGAACTCTGCTAGAAACTGGGAATACCGTGAAGAAAAGGCAGGCCAGTTACTTGCCCTATTGGAGTTAAAATCACAAATAAGAAATACAGATATGAAAGTGTTTAATTTTCACTTACACTGGGACAAAATGCCTGGCACAGATAATAATTGGTTAAAGCATTCATCAAATTGTAGATCATGGTGTCAGGAAGTCAGAGAATCTTTAGAAGTAGGAATGGTGGGTAAGATTTAGGGTAAGGCAGCATGCCAGGCTAGGGATGAGACACTGAATAACCCAGCTGAACAAGAAACTAGTGGGATGCAAGCATGGAGGTCATGTCAACAGTTTGTCTGAGTTGGATGGGGTCAGATCATAGAGACCTTTGAACGTCAAGAATGAAAATTTTATTTTACTGTCACTGAGAAGTAAGGGAAGTGGGCTCCATACGCCTCAGTTGAAGGTGTAAACAGAACAGAAAACGGACCTCTCCCAGGCAAGAGGGGAGTCTTGAGCCTGATGACCTTCAGATTTAAACTGCAGCATCAATTCCCCCTTGGGTGTCCCGGTTGCCTGCCCACCCTGTTGATTTTGGACTTGCCAGCCTCCAAAATCATAGGACATAACGCCTTAAAGTAAATCTCTTTCTCTGTATATACACATCCTATTGGTTCTGTTTTTCTGGAGAATCTTGACTAATACAACAAATATCAAAGCATTCATTTTATTTAGAAAAATTCTTTCCTTACCTGGACTGTTTGTTTAGGGCAAAGTTAATAGTGGTTTTCTGATGATTAAACTCAACTCTATGATAAGACAGCCTTCTCTAAGTTTTAGTGGGTAATAAAAATCCTCAAGGATATTCTACTTCATTTCAAACACCTCCTTTCGTTTTATGAAAGTAAACCTTCCTTACAAAATTCTGCTAAACCTGGGCCCAGAAACATTTAAACTGCATCAACTTGTTACCGTTAAATATTCTTATTTGCACTGCCAAGAAATATTGTATTTTAATACCAATTACATTTTCAGGAGGAAAAGAGCTTGAACTTGGAGAAGCAGATTGTTTTCTTGAAACTTCCAAACTTCCATCAAACTCCTCTCAGCTCTTTTCTTTCCTTTAGCATACATTCTCACTTTTCTGCTCTCATTGGCACTGTTTGTATATTCGTCAATGTATGTCAAGGCGATGATAATTAAATTTCACTTGAAGTTCAGAGATGAAGTGATTAAATTTGAACTTAAACCTTTCTGAAATAGGTAGCTCTCTTGTATTTCATAGAGGGAAAATTCTACTTGAATATCGGGAGGAGTATAATTATCTCGTTCAAGATACTAGATCTTTCAAGAAACAGCACAATATTATCTTGGGTAGAAAGAGGATAATCAGAAATTCAAAGCAGGTTTTTCGTGTTATTTTACATTTTCGGGGAGGAATTGTACTTCCCTCATACACAGATGTTTGCCGCAAAAGATAAAGGCCAAGGAAGGCTCTGCTTACTTCTCTCAGTGTGAAAAACAAAAAGGGAGAACACTCGATGTCTCTGTGTGGCAGGAGGAAAGATGGGGAGGCAGCCTAAGCAGCAAAAGCTGCTGCAATAGCACAGCAGTGATGGCCGCAATTCATTTTCTCAAGAAGCTGCAAGCAACAGCGAAGGCTGACATCAGAGTCTCCCCAGTGGTACTGGGCCCTCTCCAGCATGGGGGTCTAGTCCCTTGTAGTTGGGTCAGAGGGCAGAAGGAGGAGGATCTACCCAGAATTGGGCCTGGTAGATAAGGACACCTGGACTGTCAGATCCAGCTTTGCCTAGGAGGAATCTAATTCAAATTCACCTCCTAAACTGAAGGGCTAGTCAATTTCCTATTGTGCTGGGACTTTAATGCAGCAGTTTCCCTTATCCTCCATCCAGCATTGATTAAGGAATCTGAATGCAAAAAGTCAAAGCTGCATTACAAGCTAAGGCTGTGCTTCAGTGCTGAAGTGACAATCATCCCTATTCTCCGTGTGAACTGGGAGCAAGCGCTAATTAAAATTATAAGCTAGAGAGAACATGCATTGAAAAAAAAGAAGCCGTCCCTAACCAGTAATTCCAGGGCTAAATCACACTTGATTTGCTAACATATAGAAGTGTCCAGGAACTATGATCTACAAATGTCTTGAATACGGTTCTAATCAATCTGCTGAACAATAATCAAGGAGGCATATAATTAGAACAGGCTCATCCGACGAGCCACACATAACATTGTCTCACCTTGAAACAGTGCAGAGCGTCCTGTCTCAAAAGTAAGAACTAATCCCAAACAGAGGCCGTGGTCTCCTTTGAAATGCGCCCTGACAGACTTCTAGCAATTCCGGGCTTCAGAGTTGTCCTGGTAAAGTTTCACTGGGCCTCCTGGTCTTTCTGTCCTCTTCTCCTTTCCCTGTAACCCTTGTCACATCTGCTACCCGAACATGGAAAAGATTCCGACCTGAAATGCCCTTCGTGACAATTCAAATCCCAGTTGGTGCTTTGCAATCAGTAATGACAAATAGCAGGCAGGAAACTCCTAGAAAATATGAGTCAGTCACATTCTTTCACAAGCTACTGACATGTCCAGCAATTCCTGGTTGCACCACGGCCATCGGGGCGGGAATGGCATGGGAGAGCAAGGACAAAAAAAAAGAACAAAGTTTGAACACTTACTATTTGCCTTGTCAGAGTTCTAAGCCGTTATATGATGGATCACTACATTTATTCCACAGAAGAGACCCTTGCAGTGGATTAGGAAACAGCACGTTAGAAAGAATAACAACATCTAGAAAAATGTGTTGAAGGTGATATTTCAACCCTCGTCTCTATAGTTCCCAACCTGTACTTGGCGAGGACCTCAGCTGCCTCCACTCTCCTCCTTCTTTCTGACCTCATACACGCCAAGCTCAACCATGACTCAGAGCCTTTTGACTTGGTGCTCCTATGCTTGGGAACTTCTCCCTCCGGATCTGCAACCAAATACCTCCTCTTCGCTAGCTGGGTCTCCATATCAGGAGGGCCTTCTGCAGGGAGGCCTCTCCCAGCATCCTAGCTACGCCTGCCTTCTCGCTGCACTGTTCTCTATCATTTACCCTTCATAGCTCTGTGTTACGTGCACAGGCTCTGGAGCCAAACTGTCTGGATTTGAACCCCAATTCCTCTGTTTACCAACTGTGGGGCAGAAGGAAGTATACTTGGACTCTCCATGCTTCAGCATCCTCATCTGTAAAATTAGGATCATGAGAACAGCTATCATACCTATCTCATGGGTGTGTTTTGAAATTACATGCAGTAATACAGGCAAAACACTTAGAACAGGGCCTGCTATAGACTCAGCATTCTATACGTGTTTATTACTGTCTTCTTCATAGTACCTTTAGGTAGCTGATGTTATCTTCTTGTCTAAATGTTTATTAGGATGGAGTCTGCTCTGTTCCTTACTATGCCCTCAGTAGGTAGAAATGCACCTGGAAAACAGTAGATTATTGTGTAATGCATTCAATAAATTATTGGTGCCTCGAGATTGAATGATTCAAATCCCATATTATACTGCCTTTTGGGCTTTAGAATAAGATGATACTGGATCAAAGTCTTAGGTCTGCCACTCTCTAGCTCCGTGCTTTAAAACTGGTTATTTACCTTATCCAAGTTTTATGATTTGTGAAAGACAGATAATAGTAACTACTCTAAGGCTGGATGAATAATTTATGCTATAGTCATCAATGGAACATTGTGTAGCAATGAAAAGGAATGGACTACAGCTGCATGAATGCACTTCACAAGCATAGTGCTGAAGGAAAGAAATCAAAATAAAATATTCTATTTCGCAATATTCTACTTTACACTGTTCAAAAACAGGTTAAACTATGGGGTGAGAAGTCAGGTAGTGTTACCCTTGTGGATGTAATGACTGGAAGAGGACACAAGGCAGCTTCTGAAGTTCCATATTGTTTCCTGTTTTGGGTGTTAATTACATTGGTATATTCATTCTGTGAAAATTCAGGAAGAGCTACTCTTGTAATTTGTATATTTTAAGTGATGATGATGATAATAATAACAATAACACCAATATAACAATAACACTGTATGATTGTGAAAATGAAGTGAAATAATGTAAATAAGGCATGAAATAATATAAATAAAGCACATAAAAGAACTCACTGCACACTAGTACAAATTCCCTTTCCTTCTTCCAACATGGGCATAAAACAGCCGATATCTGGTCCAGCACCCAAGGGGCATTCAAGGCCCCTCTCAATCTGGCTTTAATCTATCTCCAGAGTTTTGGTCCACAACACTCCATCAGACACATTATATTTGTCCAGTCTCACTGAACTTCTCACTCAAATCATCTCTTGTCTTTTCACATCTGTTTGCCTTTCACATAATTTTCCATTCACCTAGAATTCTCCCTTTCTACTTTGTTCACTTAGCAAACTCCTACTTATCCTTCAAGACTCAGCTCCAACACTCTCTCTTCAATAAAGCCTTTCTCAGTAGTCCTTTCAGTCAATCACTCTCTGTTGTGCTTTCACAATAGTTAAGCCGTTATCTTACTGTGTTGTAATTATCCTTTTAAATATCCCCTTCTGTTTCAAGCATGTTGCTTCACTATGCTAAGCCTCACTTTTCTCACCTATAAAATGCAGATAATAATAGTTTTTATGTCATGGAATTGTTACAAAAATTAGAATTTTTTATAATGAAATAATATTCATGGAGGGTTTAAATACAGAGCTTAGCAAACAGTAGGTGATCAATATATGTTAGGCATTACCATTATTAATTTAAGGGCAGGGACATCCTTCATTTCTGCATTGTTCCACCACCTACTTTTATACATGGAACATGAAGTAGATAACTAATATTTATTAAAGAAAGAGGAACTAAACAAACAAAGCAAGAGACTGCTTTGTAATACTCCAGAGGAGACTCAGAGGCTCACTGCCTTTGGCTCTCATTAACCTGTGTCCCTGCAGCCCTGAGCACTCCCTAGGGTCACCTGTCCCCTAGACAGGGGAGCCTGGTGTCTGTACCTGCTGTGTTCATAAAAATTTTACTGATATACTCTGGCCAAACGGGTTGAGGCAGATAATGGCAATCCAGTTGAAGTCCCGATGACTGATCATAAAACTCAAAGTCATGAGATGTTTATGCTACTCACAGTATCTTCTGAAAGAAAAAAAAGGCTACTATCTATTGAGTGCCTATCACATGCCAGAAGCTGCACTAAGGCACTTTACATACATTACTTCTAATCCATAGAGCAACCCTTGGCAAGGTAGGCTGATTCCAATTTTACGGAGGAGGAAACAATTTGAGAGAGGTTAAGTAATTTGCCCACGAGAGAGCAAAGGCTTAAACCTATGTCTATGTGAATCCAAAGTTTCCATAACCGTAATAAATACCTGTACTTCATTAAATTATTTATATGAATACCTTATCATATAAAATGAACACTAAAATTTGGATAATATATAAGAATTACAAGTAAGTTTGAAATGCTGGAACTTTTTTTTTCAATGCTACCATCTTTGTGGCCATAACTCTAGCTAACTGTTAAGGAAGAAAAAAAAAGTGAGAAAAATTAAAAAGAAACAGAAGGATTTTCAAAAATTTTTAAAGAATGTGAAGAATAAGAAGAAAACTAGAAGGAAATTGAAAAGTAAAATTAAGGAGAAATTCAAATATAAGCAGGTTTATATTCCATAAAAGATTAAAGGTTAATACTAAAATATTATTTAAAATATATGAGATTTTTTAAAAAGCATAAGAATCTAGAAGACAAGATCTAGAGATGAAAGAGGAAATCCAGACTAAAATACACTCTAGTAAGGAAAAAGGCTAAAATCCATGAAATGAAAAGGTGTTATATAAAAGTAGATATGATTAAGAACTAAAACATTTTTTTAAATCAAATAAATAATACACCAAAAAAATGCGAGGAAAATTAAAACAAAAAGAAAAACAAAAGGCTTGAAGAGGAAAGAAATAGAGGGGAGAGAGAGATGAAGTAGGGCAGGAAGCAGCCAGGGACAGAAGTGAGGACCAACAAGGCGGTGCAGACCATACTCAGGTGCAGCAGCCAGGGCAAGGGACAGGAACCCAGAGTGCAAGGTCTCATGTCCCCTGTGCTTTCTCTCTTACCTCTGTTGCCCAGGTAATGAGCAGTTCCTTAGAAAGTTGGAGCACACGGCTTTGTGGCACTGACTACTGTAGAGCCCTTGGGGGCTCTCCGTGGGCCAGGTTGTCCCCAGAGGCAGAATCCAATGAGCCTGGCTCAGGCACCCAGCTAAGGTCCAATTCCCACTCACTGCTGTGCAGTCGGTTAAGTTGAAGTACTCAGTTTCCCCACTTGTAACAACATTTACCCTCCACAGTTGTGAGAATAAATGCAATAAATCATAAAGCTCAGTGTAATGCCTGCCTTAATGGACTACATTTCCAACAACTTAACTCATGGAGAACCCCTGATCTGCTTGCCCTTCTGAGCTCCACACCCTAACTCCAGGGCTCTGAAGAACACTTTTTTTGGGAAAAAAAAAATACACTACTATTTTAGTTCAAACTTTTCATTGTTCAGAGAGAAGGTCTCCAGCCAAATGTTAAAGACAAAGCTAGACTATGAACTTGAAATGCCCTAAATACTGAAATGCACACATATACACGCACGCGCACACACACACACACACTCTCTCCCTCCCTCCCCCCACCTCACACACACCCCATTTAGCTTTAACACAAATATTAATTTTTAAAAGTTAAAGGGAACTCAAATATTGGGATTTTTCACATGACTTTTCCACCATTGTTATGTCTCAGTTGTGAAGGAAAATAAAAAACATTATACGTGAATGAATTGTTTCTCAGTTTTTGTGGTTGTTGATCATATTGACCGGGTAAACCAATATTATTTTATTGGTCAGGGGAGGACTAGAAATTCAACATCCTCACTCAAAATCTTTTTTTTTTTTTTCCCTATTACAACTGCCTCATGACTACGTTTTTTTTGTTTTTTTTTTTTTTTTTTTTTTGTGGTACGCGGGCCTCTCACTGTTGTGGCCTCGCCCGTTACGGAGCACAGGCTCCGGACGCGCAGGCTCAGCGGCCATGGCTCACGGGCCCAGCTGCTCCGCGGCATGTGGGATCTTCCCGGACCGGGGCACGAACCCGTGTCCCCTACATCAGCAGGCGGACTCTCAACCACTGTGCCACCAAGGAAACCCTCATGACTACGTTTTAAGTTACTTCCAAAGGGGGCAAATCAGTAACCAATAAACTTTACATTTGACTACCACCCAGCTAACAGGCCCGCGTATGCTAAGATTTGAGGTAAATAATTATCTTTTAGGAGGGATATCTTCTTCTGAAACTCTTTGACTTATTTAAACTGACTTTTTAACTTCATTTTCTTTTACAGCTCTATGGACTCAAAACAAACCAACCTTCTCTAACCACCAGCAGAGAAAGAGTCCATGAGGTACAAGAGACATTCTTGGGACTCTGAGTAAAACCAGAGGTGACACATATTGGTTAAATGCTCAAAACTCTGGGGCTAAACATGATGCTAGTGAAGGCTCGGCCACACACCAGCTGTGAGACCTTGGGCAAATTATTTTTCTTCTTTCGCAAAAGTAGATAATGAGCACCCTTCTTAGAGGATTGTTGAGTGGACTAAGTGCAACAAAGCACACAGTATTTAGTGCGGAGTCTGGCATGTATGAGCATCTATTAAATGGTAGGTGCTAGAACTTTTATTCTTGTTGCAATATTAGCAAAATTATTAAATGGGACCAAATCATTTAGTCTGAGATATTTTTAAAAATCAGACAGCAATTCTTGTCTTGTAGTTCCTTTATTAGAATGTTAAAAAGAATTTACTAAAAAAAAAAAAAAAAAAAAAAAAAAAAAAAAGAATTTACTATGTGCTACTGCTATGTTTTGATTAAAAGCCATCTATTTATTAAGACTGATATTTCAGGGACTTCCCTGGTGGCACAGCAGTTAAGAATCCACCTGCCAATGCAGGGGACATGGGTTCAAGCCCTGGTCCGGGAAGATTCCCACATGCCGTGGAGCAACTAAGCTTGTGCACCACGACTATTCAGCCTGCGCTCTAGAGCCCGCGAGCCACAATTACTGAGCCCTTGTGCCACAACTACTGAAGCCCACGCGCCTAGAGCCTGTGCTCCGCAACAAGAGAAGCCACTGCAATGAGAAGCCTGGGCACCACAACGAAGAGAAGCCCCCGCTCGCTGCAACTAGGGAAAGCCCACACAGAGCAACGAAGACTCAACGCAACCAAAAAAAAAAAAAAAAAACAAAGACTGATATTTCAGCAAACATAAATGAATCCTTCATCTGATCAATATCTCTGATATCTATCATTGTTCCTGGGTATTCTATATAGTAGCTGTCAGTCTTTCTAAGGAAAGATCAAAAAAAGATCAGTCATTTTTTGCCTAATAAAATCAAACGAGAAAGCCATGTTGCTTTTTAAAAAGCTTAGTTCTGACATACGATTTAAAAATGCTTATGAAAAACATATTCAGAAAACCATTCAAAGATTGATCATTCATCACTAGTCTCTTATGCTCACCCAACACTGGTTTACTTAAGATTAACTATGCCTTTTAAATATTTCTAAGAGCTTCAATAAACACATGATAGAGAAATGTGTGAGATTCATGGGGCAACTTTTTTCCATACTGAAGACTTTGGTTAGCTCGATTGTACTGGGTTACCTGTTTTGTTGTTTCTTATTTCATACAGTGATTTATAACGTTAAGTGCCAGCATGCCTAACAGCATTTCACAATGCATGAATTCAGAAAAAATTCACAAGTTAAAATAATAGGCTTTAAAAATGAAACTGACCTCTGAAGATTTCTTGCTGAGAAATTGCACATTCAGTAAACAGTAATGCCACCAGGAAAAGGATGAAGACTCCAAAGAAGCCTTATTAAGAGATGTGGGGTGGTCTATTGCCAATATTTGAAAAACACTCAGAGTATATTTAATTAGCCTAATTACATGGTGCGCTTACAGCTTATTATCAGTGTCCTCTGACAGAGATATGTTATCCTGGCCTTGAAAGCTCAGTGCCCACAGTGCCTTGAAATGAACTTGGATAATGTCCAGGAATTTCCATCAGTCCCATACATTTTGGAACAAAGCACTAGTAATGTGCACAAAGTACATGTTGGTTAAAAACGTGGTATCCTTCAACATTCAAGTTTTTCTGCTTGGTGCATTTAGCTAACATAATGTGTCTCTATGATTGTTGGGAGAAAGACTCAAAGTGACATAACAGAAAATTCGCATGTTATACCATTCAAATGATAAGACCGTCATAAATTAATCTCCAAACCCACTACCATTCACTCATCCTTTAGCACTAATGCTTCCAGTCTGCCAATACATGCTATTTAAGGACTACTCACAATGAACTTGATGTTCACTAGCAGGAAGCATGTGATATGGCATTTTCACCCAGAAGCATACTAATTTTATTACCCAGTGAAGCAATCCTCATCTATATTCAACACGTCAGTAACTTTTCATACTGACATTTGAGATTTAATGCAACAATTTCATGGAAAGAAAAATATGTGCAACATAGGATCATGTGAACTCTTGGTACTAAGTTTTATTTGTAAAACACTCAGGGATTACTGTCTTTTAAAAAAAATTCAGTATCAATAAAATATGAAGAGCTGCTTTCATTTCAGAAACTCAACTTGTATGCATTCTTTCAAGTTTTTCTACTTAGAAAGGTATAACCACAATAAAAATTTTACTGAGTTGAAGTTTTTTACAAAACACTCTATCCCACGAGAACATCTTAAAGGTCAGTTTTAAGAAGGTTCAAAGTTGAATTGATGGAAAATTACATATTCTCTTTTCTCATTTAAATAAATACATAAAGCAAGCATCCTGAATACCCCCTGTAACAAGTACACATGAATTTTTCTTTTGATATTGGGCAGTGAATTTGTGCATAATACTTCTTTTGGGGGAAAGGATAGTGACAGTGATTTTCTGTCAAATAATTGTTGCTGTTGTTTTTCTGGTTAAAATATTAATATAAACTACCCTCAAATGAACGTGGATGAGTTGAGCTGATGACATATTTAAGCAATTTATGGATTTTAATGGATTCTCTTCCACATAAATGATTTTAAAAGCCTATAAGATGAATATATACAGATGTATAAGCTACAATTTTTTCTGTTGGTGAATAGAACAAACACAAGCCTATATTTTAAAATAAAAGAGATCAATCTGGACTAACATTTATCAAGCTGCATCTAAAATATATGGAAACAACCACTCCTTATTATTAATAGACCTGTTGACTAACTGTCCCTGAGATAAGGTATAATAATGTGACTTTATAAAAAGTCACGGTTGTGATTATTACAAAGAGAAACAACTAAGAAGGTGGAAATTGCATATACAAGTGAAGTCTGGACAGACTCAAAGAAACTACTGGGTTAATAAATAGAGTAATGCACTAGTCAATAGATTAATAATTTTAAACCTAAGAAATTATCTGTACTAGGGGGAATGCTGGACAGAATTTAAGGCAACATTTATATATTTTTAAAAAGAAATCCGTTTTAAAAGCGATCCTTCTTTCGGTGGCAAAGATGAACCATAGCTTCCAAATTGTATTCTCTAATGTGAAGACTTGTAACTTACCTATTCTGAAGAGAACATTAACTATTTAGGTACTAGGTACTTCTGCACTTGTTCACATCATACCAGTTTTAAGAACAGCCTCAAGAGAAAGAGATGCCACAAATTAAACAATCAATGTTGCCTTTTTTTTTTTGGCAATTCATCACTGATCCAGCCTAACCCTAGTTAGCCTGTATACTAGGAAGTACAGATCACATAACATTGTAGAGTTTCAGGCTTGGACAGCAAAAAATATAACATAATAGAAAATGAAAATGCTCGATTATATAATGCCCCCTTCTAGTAAATAAAGTTTTGTAAATTCCTGCAGAATTTTACCCAAGGACGAATACCCTTCTCAGACGATTGTTAAATCTGTTTGAATATTAATAATTTCTTATAGTCAATTTCCAACTTGTTAGGTATTAACTATATGTGATTACACTCCTCCATTGTCACCCTACTATTAATTTTTTTTTGTGGTACGCGGACCTCTCACTGTTGTGGCTTCTCCCATTGTGGAGCACAGGCTCCGTACGTGCAGGCTCAGTGGCCATGGCTCATGGGCCCAGCCGCCCCGCGGCATGTGGGATCTTCCCGGACCGGGGCACGAACCCGTGTCTCCTGCATCAGCAGGCAGACCTCTCAACCACTGCGCCACCAGGGAAGCCCTCTTATTACTCTTTTAAATAGGCTAAGTGTGTCCACATGAAATAAAGTGATTTCTAATATGGTGGAAGCCCTTGAGAGAACCAGTAAGCTTTAGAAGAATTTGGTATAAATGCTGATGATGTAGACAGGAGAAAATCTGCATGTTGAGATTCAATTATATGATTTTTGAACCTTTCCATGATAACAAACATTGTCATTTGCAGCTGCCTATAGGGCTACTTATAATTCTCAAAGTGTAAAAGTATGTTTTAGGATTTGCTTCTCAATACTGCTGAAAAGTCAGGTTTTTTTAACGATGCCCAAATTTGACTTGAGATTTCCAACACGTCTTCTTTTTTTCATTTTTATTTGTTTTTTGGCTCTGTTGCAACGCAACAGACACAAATACTTTCAGTATATTTCCCTATTGAAACCTATCTGCCAGATTTTGTGCATAGGTAATGGTAATTAGAATACAAATATATTCTTTTCAGGATATAGAACCATCAGGCAGCTGAACTGTATTCTTTTGCATACCCGTGGGTTATATTGTGAAGGAACCTAGTATACTCAAGGGGAGCGGGGTGGCAAAGGACCGGCGTGTTAAAGCCAATTATGTATCGTACATAAAAGTGCACATTAGCTACTTGAAAAAATTCACATTTATTTACTGTCAAACCGTGTTAAACTTTACACTGGATATTAGTGATGGGTTCATTATTAACAGGTTTACACAAAGGGATGAAAAGAAAAGCAGAATTTTGCTGAAACAATTTACATTTCACTAGAACTTTATCATAAAATAAATTAATTACTAAATATAGGCAGAAGGAATATGGAAGAGTAATATTTATGTTCAATTTTACTTTTTAAAAAAGAATAGGCACCTTTTGTTCACTAGAAAGTTTGTGAGAAGTGCCCAGTGCCCTCTTTGGCCCCTGTTCAAGAACAAACAGAGGGGTGACAAACAATCTTTTCTAGATTTCACCACATTTGTGCAAGGCATGGCATAACTGGCTTCAAAGAGTTTTTTCCCCCATAAAACACGTTCTTTTGGCCATAAGAAATTAAAATGTAAGAATAAGGACTAACTTGTCAAAGTAGAACACCGTATACAGTGGAAAATAAGTGAAAATGGGTAGAACTTACAATGACAAAGTGTAAGAAAAAACATTTGATAACATATGTGCAACCATGAGCTTCACACAATATTTTCTCCAAACTCTAAAATTATTTTAATGACAATTATATTTCCGTTGGACACAAATGTATTTATTTCACCCTAGCAATAGAACAAAATATAATTTCTTTAGCCATTTTTGAATAGGTCATTGTACAGTTGAGGAAACATATGAAATAAGGCCTGTGGCTTGATTGCTAGTGGTTAAACATGTTTTTAATCTTTGCCTTAATGTAAAAGGTTTGCAGTTAACTGCAAACTGATGCAGAATAGCTCTCCTGCTTTTCCAAGTCTTGTCAGGAACAGTAAGGTACAGTAAATTTGTCCCACAGGATTTTAAAGCCTACGTCTTGTATATAATACAATGCAGGCCTACAAAAATGGTGCAGCCATATTTACAAATTTAGTTCACAAACTGCTGCAGTAAAATGGCTGGAAAGTTTTGTTTCGCTTGTTTCACAATTTCTCTAAACAGCAGCAGAAACTTAAAATACCTGGTTGGCATCTCTTTTCTTTGTAACAAATAATTCATTTTAGTATACTCTGTGTATATACAAAGTTTTTGTATGTTATATAAAAATTCACAGAACTGCAAGGTTCAGTCATCTTTTTTACACTGGAGAACCACAGGTCAACAGAGCCATCTCTTCAAGCAGAGTTTGAGGGAGCTGTATCAGGCCATGGAGCCTGTCTTTATTTACTAACACTTGCATGGGGCCGCTGGAATTCCTTAGCTGCACTATTAAAGACTTGTCACCAGCTGCATTTGTCCTTCTCTGACATCTCCTTCTGGAATACACCCTTCTTTGTTAATGGGGATTATGTAACCATCACTATTGCCCCTGCTGATCTGGTAGCACATCTGAAGCTGATGGCCAGCTCCAAGGTTTGGCATGCTCTTATAGTAAATGTCCTCGTTCTCACTCCTCCTGGATGGAGACAGGTCTTCTTCCATGTCGGGGCTGCTCTCCTGATACGGAGAGTCTCTAAGGTTGGGCATGCTTGTGTAAAGAGAGTCTCTGTTGGGGGACTGCAGGTGGTCCTCGGCCTCAGCTGTCAGCTGGGAGACGTAGCTGTCAGTCCCCTCAGGCTTCGCTTTCTTCTGGGGTTGGTACAGAAGGGAGTGAGTCCGCTGAGGAATGAGCGGTGCCTCGAGTTCTTTGTGATGGAGCTCCAGCCCTGGGTTGTCACTGTGCATTAAAGACGAAGCATCTGCCACGATAGCGTCATCTTCGCTGCTGCCCCCTCCAATCACAGGTTTGACTGGTAGTGTGAGCTCGAGGTTGTGAGCCTTGCTGCTGCCCCGCAGGTTGTTGTGCACTAATTCTGAAATGATCATTTTCTCAAAAGCGGAATCATTCAGACTTAGTCCACAGTCCACGACTTGCACGCTGTCATTATAGTCCCCCTTGCGTAGTGAGTAGCTGTTGTTAAAGTTACCATTTAGCGGTAGAGTATCCATGGCACTTGTATCCCTGGCATTGTTCAGTGAATGTCCTGAAACAGAAAAGGGAGGGGTTCGGTTACTGCCTCTGTTCCTTCCTCAAGAATCTTTACTTCTTTTGTACAAAACTTTTTAATGTCGTTCAGGACAAAGTTGTATTTGAAAGCTAACACTTGGAAAGTGCCAGGCTTTCCTGCATTCCCAACTGTAAACAGTTGCAACCCCTTAGATAACAGGAACAAGTGTGAAAGAATAATACTGTTTTCCAGGGAGGGAAGATGGTATACAGAATGTTGCTTTATCAATTTCGGGGAGACAGTAGTTATGAATTGATTTTTGGTCAAATCTCTGACACTCTTATAAAGACTTCACTCCATGCCCTTGCATAGTTAATGCAAAGCAATTCATTAGTGACATTTACGTTTTAAAGTACGAGACTATGGTTTATAAAAATAAAATTAACAGAATTTGTCCTAAACAACACTAAATTAAAAAGGAATAAGTCACATACAAAAACTGAAGGCAAATGTACAACATAAACCCACGTAACTGGCAAGCAACTCTATAAACAACATTCTAACATTTCCTTTTTCTGGAGATGAAGTGAAAAAAAGAATGAAAAAATGGACAGACACAAAGAAGTCATGTTAAACAAAGACAGCCGCCTCTCATACTGACTGGACCAGGGGCCCACAAGCACCATCCAACAACACGATAGACAGCAGGTGGAATGACTCACTTTGGACAACTCACATCATGTCTGTCTGCTCAGGCTATCTGGCCTAAGAGTAGCTGATATATAAAAGAAAGTAAAATGATTTATTGTAACATGATGAAGAATTTCTAAGCTTCTCAGCAACTTAGAGCAAGGGTTCAACAAATTAGATTACCAGCAATAGCAGCCTTTTACTTTTTCATTGAATATTTCTTATTATTTTGAACTTTTATTTGGTACTAATACTCTCTCTGATAGCAATGGCCCCAGGCTCCTATTGGTCAAAGTTTGCCTGCAGCCCTGCAGTCTGCATCAGTCACAGTGACAGCACCGAATGAACCAGCAGAGTCTACTACTGTACGAGACTGGCCCACAGACACCATGGGCATGGAGGTTAAACGCAGAAATGTTAGGAGATTTCTTAAGTATGTGTCACAGAAATTAAACCAAGAATAAATATCAACTGTGGAATGGGAAAAGGGTGTCAGCCTTGGCTAATATATTTTTATTTCTAAAGGAATGAAAGATTGGATACGTCTGCTGAAGATATGAAAAGAGGTTCAGGAGGAAAAAAAATATGGTAACATGCTCTCTTTGAATCAGAGTTGTATTTTTCTACAGACACATAAACATGTAAACTAAGACATCACAGTGCTTCTCAGGCAGATGAAAAAAAAAGTTTTAGAGAAAATTAAATGGTCTGTACCATGGAAAGTTAGGTTATTCATTCTCAAAATCCTAGAGAAAAAAATCACTTGTCTACAGATAAGTCTGGAAAAAAAAAGAATGAAATGATGTTATTGAAATGAAACTGACCACTGTGAGGCTGCTGCATTGTATGCAAGGCTTGGAGGAGTTTAGGAAAAAAATGAATTCTTCGAAAAAATAGGAAATTTCCCTTTTTAGTGCTCACTCCACTCTTAAAGCTGCAGATTATCCTAGAAAACTCAATGTCATGACCGATAAATACCTAATAAATGCTCAATTAATTATCATTAGCAGAAAATGAGAAAATAGGTGGGTCATATTTATTATTGACTCATGTTATTTAGAAAAGTCTGATCCAACTTCTGCTTTTGAAAAGCTGACAATTCGATTTGTATCATGCTCCAAGGCATGTTTGACAAAATGAAGTTATGATAGTTCTTTGCATGGCTTCCTTTAGCCTCACTGACACAAATCTCCAGCTTTATAAATTTATATATGTGTCACAAACTTTAGAAGATCTACTACTAGGAAACATTTGCTGTTTTAAATTATAAGTGACACGGGGATCAGTTGCTAGCGTTTGTTTCCTCTGTCGAGGTTTGATCTTGTCATTTTTCTTTTTATTGTTGTTTAATAAATATAAAAATATATACTGAGTAATCCAAAAGGTGTTTTCTATGATATACTGCAGATTTAAGCACATCTTTGGCTGGTTTTGAAGAGGCAACTTTTTCTGCCCAAGTTCAGGTAATTCACTGGAAGACTTTCCACAGCCTGTAGCAAGATTACTGTGGGAATGCAGAAATGATAAGTCAATTATTAAGCATTCTGGTTGACAGTACCTCAAGCTTTAAAGAGCAAATTATTTCAGCATTGCATGTACTTAAGTATGGACAGCATTTGCTACAGACCTCTATTACTGACAAAAGGCAGTACATATAGATGTACTGTTTGAATTTGGAAACATTTGAGTTGCAAATTGTGAACCACTTGCCCGCTGAGTCTACTTCATGACTGCTAGTTATGTTTTAATTGTGCCGGTTAAAAATCATGCTGAAAAAATTTACATTTGATAGGCAAAGTTAAGTTTTACTCCCATACTTGTCTCTCTGTAGGTTGCTAGAGGAAAGCATAAGGAAAGTAAGAAAAACAAGAGAATGAAAAGAGAAGCTGCAGTTACGTTAAAAAAGAATGTCAAGAAAAAAAAAACGGAAACGAAGTTCTGTGTTTAATTTAGTGGCAAATATCAATCACAAATAAAGATTATATGCTAACTAATTATGCAATAACTTTCACCAAACTCTTGAAAGTTCTGTTAATATTAAATATATATATATATTTTTAATAAATAAGCTATTAGAAAATACAGTAAAATACAGGATGGGTTAGTGACAATCTCTCCCCCTCCCCCAATAAAAAACTATAGGTATAAACTGACTAATATTAACTTTATTCTTAGTTTTTTAAGAAGAAAGAAAAACTACCATAAAGCTGCACTATACTATAGTTTGGTTACATTGATAATGCTGGATGTAGTTTTCTATACCTAGGCATCCAAATTATTAGCTAAGTCATGCCAGAAGCAAACTCCGTCAGCAAGCTTTAGAGTCAACTGAATAGTATATTACATAGATAGGATACCTCTAAATGATATAAATCTTGAAGATGGGCTCTCAGACCATGTGATGTCAGTCCTGTAATAATATATTAAGATTTATGCCACCTGTGTCAAAAACATGGATAATTATTGGTAAATACTATCATGACTGAATTTTTACTATAATATAGTGCAGTTTTAGAAGCCTGGCATGGGCAATACCATAATGCTTTTTAACTGAGAAATTAAGGATGTAATAGTAAGTATATGGCAACTTGAGTGTTCTAGAAAGAGGGCAAAGATCAGAGTTCTGTTTAGCAGCAAAGAAAGGTAGTTGTATTCGTAAGTATAAGCACACCTGGTGAGTTAAACACAGGAGCTGAAGGGGCATTACATACAACTGTTTCAGCGAGCAATGTGTTATAAGGGTTGTTAGTGCCGTGGGGTCGAAGAAGAGGGTTTGTTAGTAGGTAATTGCCAGTCATTCCTAAAGCAAAGAAACAGAAAAAAATACATCAGTTCTCTTATTTTAGTGTTGCAGTTGCAGTAAAGTACTTTTCGTATTCATCAAGGGTAGTGGATAAGTTGGCAATGGAAAATCTGCTGAAATTATCTGACTGTATTTGAACTACTAATTTGAAGGAGAAAGGGAAGAGGGAAGTTAAATTTCAGCAATTCACAGGTGCTTTCTAAGTCCCCCAAGTAAACACCTGCTGAGGATGACATTTACTAATTTATACAAAATCACTGTTAAACAAAAATGGCAATTAAATGCACAGAGATCAACATTATGTTTCAAGATGTTACTGCTTAATATTAAAAACCTAACCACTGAGGCCCAGAAGAGGGAATCTCAAACTTTCAGAATTTACAGGTGTGGGATTATCCCTCATGAAAACATCGGTGTTAATACCAACTCTGATACAAGCAGGAGGAAAAACAACTTTCACAAACAGGTAAAAAGTATGACACACTGCACCAAGCTTCTCTTAGTAAATGCAAGAGCACACATGCTGAGGGGAAAAAGAGACTGTGTATAATGAATTATTAGACCATTCACAAATTCTATCCAACAAGAGTTCTCCTTCTGTAATCTTATTTGCCAGGTTTCAAAAATGAATCATTGAATAATTCATTTCCTTTTTGATAGTCATCTTAACAGAATTAGGTAAAACATCAGAGCAATGGAATAAACACACATTTCACTCATTCTAACTGACAAATTACAAACCTTTCCATACTTATCAAACATGCGTTTTGCATAACTAATGTAATTTGGCTAAAAATATTTTAAAATTCAAGTTGGTTTTGATGCCATACATGTGCTTTTTTTCATTTTAAACCAGAATCTCATCAGAACAATGTCAACAATGAAAAATGTCTTTCATACTACATTGTGATAAAATATAACATATTATATTACAAATCAGTACATCAAAACTGAAATTACCTGGATAAATTACCGTTCCAAGAATATATACAATAATATATGATTTTTTTCAAAATAAATTGAAATTTACTAAACTTGTACTCAGGAATATATGTCTGTACATGTACTTGTGCCCTTATCTGGCTAAATTATTTTATTTGCCATATTATTTTAAGTTGGAATTATATTGATTATGTGGTAAGTTTAAGGCTATAATTGTGGACACATTAAATAATAACAATTCAAATATAAAAATTACTTTGTAAATTATCATGTAGTTTAATTATGTGTTTATGAAGAGTTAGTATAAATGTTCTGACATTTACTTTTTACTTTTTGAAAGAAATGTAAAAACAGAAGAATTTTACAAGTAAGAATTTTCACTGCAAAACTGGTACTGTTTAATGTGAAGAGTAGTTATTCTAATTATATTAATGTTTTAAGAAAAAAACTTTCATAAATGTACGTTTAGAAAGAATAAATCTGTATTCACTAGGAAACCATTTTAATCTGTGGCAAAGCACGTTCTCAGAAATTACTTTTTCCAGCCTCACTCTGTTAACGTGGTATTTGAAATCATACTTTTTGCATTACATTATTGAATAAAAAGAATTTATATGTACTTTAATAAAAGATGACTCAACAGGTTTAAGAGCTTGTGATATAAACCCATTTGAGAGGAAAATTCAGCATTTTCTCTAGAATTATTGCAAATTGGCAAAAGGCA